>NC_083349.1:64680562-65328062 GCF_030254825.1 Meriones unguiculatus | reverse complement strand
TAAAACAAAAAGGGGGAACTGTAGAGAGCTGCGGAATGCTATGCCTTAAAGATGGAGCTGGTTTCCGCCTTTCACCTTCCCGATGGTGAGTGCTCTCTGTCATGAACAATTCCACATTTGGCTAAGGCTGAGGATCTGGCTTGCTTCCATGTATGTGGACCTATCTGCATTGCCCACGTGGCATGCCTGGGTTGGCTACCCAGAGGCTATTTAAGCTGTGGGCTGGCTTTCCCCAGGGTCAGAAGATTGTTCAAGGTTCCTGAATAAACTGCATTGAAAAAAAAAAAAAAGACTTTTCCTTCCCTACTTTAGAGTTGTTCAGATTGAAGAAAGGCAGGGTGAATGGGTGGCCCTGAGTTGTGGTGTGGCATGTGCTGATCCAGTGTGTAACTCCTAGAGCAGTTCCATCAGCAGAGAGCCTGCTGGTGGGAGAGACAAGCTGCCTGGCTTCTGTCTCAGGTCAGGAGGTTTGGGAAGAAGTTGGCCATCTTGGAGATTTGCCACCTTTATTACCTAGCTATGGCCTTCTTCCTGTCTGTCTTTCTACCTGGGAGTCTGTCTAACTCCTGGTCTCTCAATTCTAGAGGAAGAACCAAATGACTGCACCAAGACAATAAGAAAGGCTACTGTGCTGTAACTGGAGTCATCAAGAATGAAATGACATTATTCACTATGAAATAGGTGGGCACAGAGGAAACTTTAAATATTTATGAGTATTAGAGATACAAATTGGAATGACATACACACTGTGGAATGGATAAGCTAAAAGAAAAAAGAATTCAACGTAATTGAAGCAAAGGCCAGGCAAAAGCACATGAAAGACAAGCAGACTTCAGTATTGCTTTAGTGCTTCTCAGCCTTCCTGTTGCTGCCACCTTTACTAACATCTTTCCTGTCATAGGGACCCCAACCATTAAATTATTCCTGTGATACTTTATAAGTGTGCTTCCTGCTACTGATAGGAATCATAATGTGCCTACCTGTCTCTTCTGATGCCTTAGGTGATGCCTGTGAAATGGTATTTCTACCCCCAAAGGGCTTCTGACCCACAGGTTGAAAACCCTCTTTTAGACCATTTTGTATTAATCAATACAAATACAAAGAAATGCACATGTTCATTGATTTTAAAAGTGTGAGTTTTTATCAAGTAGGACAACAGTCAAAGAAGAGAACTTCTAATAGCTGCCTTCTCTTCTACTGACTAGCACACGTCACCCACCCCCAACTCTACTTCCAGCCAAACCTCTTTTCTACACTCATATAGAGTAACAATAATGACTGCAGGTAAAAATCACACTTCAATTTTGAAAGTCTTAACCGTAGTCACATAACAGCATAACAAAAAGTACCTAAAATGCCTGTAAAATCACTCTGAAATGAGATATGAACATGGGAATACTTTTATTATTTTAACAGTTTTCCCATTTATCACATGGGGCTGAAACTTATACAAGAAATTGGAGGTAATGAGAATGATGGTGAGTGCATTTGTCCATCATGTTACGAAAGCTAGATTAAAATTCAAATTGACTATATTAGAGAATACAATCTCCTCTCTCCGTCCCTCCCCTTTTCCCTTCCTCTCACCCACCTTGTGCTCCAGATACAGTTGCACTCTGAGCCTGGCTGTCCTTAACCTGACACTACTTCTTGAGTACTAACTGATTAGTACAAATGTGTTCAGCTACTGTACAATTTTAAAGATAGATATGACAAGATGAAGGGTTTCTCTACCACTTATATCCCATTTCCCAATTCTATCTTAACCCCCCAGTCTCTTTTCTCTGTGACAAGGTCAACTTTTCTCATCATTTTTAGATGCTAAGTTTGTTTTGTCATATGGAGATAAATACTCACTTCATTAACCAATAATCAACCAAAATAGTGTCTCAAATACTTGTCCTGGGGAAGAAGTCATCCTTTCCCCAATTTCATTGCATTTATAGACAAGTGGTTCTCTCTTCCCAGAGAAAAGAAAGAAAAAGGACCTAACACAGAGAACACCAACCAGGCACTTATAAAACCGATGCTAAAATTGAAGAATACAGAAGGCTCCATATTGTCTTCCAGAACAACTCCTCCACTCTCTACTTATCAAAGGAGGCCTTTATTGAATTATTATTCAAACTGGAATTGATTATTATTTTCTTTTTCCTTAAGAAATAATTATCTCATTTTTTAACCAAGAAATTTGAACACACCAGTTCAGCAGTCAATGTTGACTATAAAAGCAATAGCAAATAAATTCTGGCACTATTTTCTTCTAGACATCATGTGAAAAAGAATAGGCCAATAATACAGCATGCATGCATGCTTGTAGGATGTGTTTATATAGAACTCATTACATAGTGTTTATGATCATTCTGTATAAGAAAGATGAATGTTTTAAACTGTAGTTGTAAACTCTACTTTTGGAGGCTCAGAACATGGCGCATTTTAAGGGAATTGTATAGCATATTATTAAGCCTAGAAACTAAAAATAGGATTAACTATTGCTATTTGTAAATTCAAAAAGTTCATACACAAGATTTCAGAATACCATGTAAGGACCTATATCTCATCTCCTGTACCTTCTCTCTAGTAAAGATCTTTGAAAGCATTTTTTTCATAATTTTCCATTTCCTGTGAATGCCAAACCTATTTCTTTTCCTGTACCTCAACATGGGGTAATTCTTTTACTGCTAGTTATACACACTTGACTCCAGTTCAGGTTATGAGTTTTTGATGGCCTAAAAGTACAAAAGTGATAGCTATTCTGTAGTAATTTCTCCATTAACCTAGATTCCGCTCCCACCCACATTGGTTACTGTCTATTGTAATTAGCAACGTGTAGTTGAGAGTCAGCTCCATGGTCTCTATAACAACTTAAATCCAACACACTTCGTTATGGGTAGTTTGGGGTATTATGTTTTCTGATTTCACAGTCCATTGTGCCTCCTGTTAACCAGCTCCCTCAAGTCTCTTTTGAAGGAAAAGAAAAAAATTCAGAGGGAACCATAGATAGTGCTTGACAAGATATTGTAGTGTCCTTTAACTGTCAGGAGACTGAGGGTCCCACTGAAAGACTTCATTAGTGATTTCTGTATCTCAGTGTTCACACCCAGATGCTGTGAACTCCTACCAGGCTGCCTACACGAGCTTTCGTGCCCTTTCCTACACTGCACACTCTTAAACCACAGCACTAAATATGCCTTTGGAGTCCACCTCAGACCTGCCCACTGCGAACTGAGAAGGCAAATAGTGTACCAGAGATTCTTTGCCTATTATAGCACAGCTTTTGAATGAAAAACACAGCTTTCTGCAGGAAAAGTTTGAGAGTGTTTGCAGTGTTCAGATTAATGAAGTAAGGGCACAGGAGTTTATCTGGGAACAGTGGCCTGGGCATGTTGTACGATAAAACAATCATCTGATCTCAAGCCTAGCCGACCTTCTCAGCTATGGCCGAGGAACATGAATTCAACATGAGATGAACAACCACACAGTTTGTTTTTCCCCACAGGCATCCCCGTTCTCTCTCCTGATGCCACACTCCCAAGCCCTGCCATGAAATGAAGGGTCTCTGTTTCATTTGCAAGCATCTATCATTCAGTGCAATCGACCAAAGGATATCAACAGAGAGGTGGTGACAACAGCATTTCTATGTATTCATTTTGACCTTTTAATTGTGATGGCTCAGAAGACTGGCCTTAAGACTGTCTTTGGAATTGGCAGAAAACAACCATTTTCTATTCTGAGGCAGGCTCAGTGACTGATTGGAGTAGGTATAAAGATTGCTTTCTGTTTTATGATGTGTACATTAATGAAAGTACTAAACCATTCTAATGATAGATAAGAAAATTATTTCCACTGTAGCTGAAAGAAATAAAATGTACCCATCTTAAATTAAAAAGGTCTAAAACTTTGCAAGCTCATCAAAAGTGCACGGGCAACAAAGAAATGCAGGTTTATTACCCATTTTGGAACACCCTAATTTCTTAACATTTATCATTTTTCTGCTTCATTACTGTTGGTGTGTTTCTCAATATCTTCTGGGAAACCTAATTTCTTGCAGAAGAGAGTACTAAATATAGGTCAGACTAATAAAGAGTACTGGGTTTCCCCCATTTTATTAGCCTGCTGCACTGTTAATTTTATTTCATTGACACTGTTGCCTTTGTAACATCTGTGTCCTTATTTTGTTAGCATGATTTATCACTCAAAGGCTAAATGTGAACTTGACAGATGCAAGCAGCATAGTATTTAAGAATGTCACTTTTTTTTTCATGCATTGTCCCTTAGATTAGTGAGTTTTGGTTGAACTGTATTCATAATCTTAGCACAAACTTTCTCAAAAGATAATAATATGAAGAGTGTGGGTCCAGAGAGTCAGCTACATGGTAGAAAACTGTCTGTGGCTTTTGCAGAGCACCTGATTTAGATTTTCAGCTCCCATGGTAGCTGGCTCACAACTTCCAAAACTCCAGTTCTGGGAAATCCAGCACCCGCTTCTGTCCTCTGTAGATGCTGAATGTATGTGATATACACACACAGAAAGACACACTCACACACCCACGCATGCGCATGTGCACGGTCACTTTTTAAAAGAAAATATAAAGAGTGTTGTCAGATATGAATTCCGTACTCCTATCAATCACCCTTTCCCCTGTCTTTATTTGATTTCAGAATTCTGATCTCCAGCTCGAACCAAACTGTTCAGCATTATTCAGGTTCAAGTTAGGACTGTCAGAACTGCCCACCTTTTTCTTCATAAAGTGATGGGCTGTTACTGATGGAATTTATTTGGCATTTCTGAGCACAGAGTTGAGATGTTCAGTGACATACAGGCTAGCCTTGACCAATGAGTCAGGAGTTTAGAAAGCATGTTTTCGTATTTCCTTACCAGAGAAAAGAAACTGAAGCCGTATGAAAAGTTCCTCACAATGTGCTCTAGAATCACTCACTTTTTTTTTATTTTATTTTTCTTATTAGTTAAATTTTGTTAGCCGCTTTCGACCCAGAGAAGAGCATGTCTGATTGCATGCGGGTTGATGCCCCAGATCCCGCCTCTGAGAAAAAGGTATCAGACGGGTCTGATGCTCTTTGGGTGGATGACACCTAAATGAACATCGATACAAAGTCCCAATTTATTTCTGATATCAGAGATCAGACCTCTACTCTTGCCTGATGCGTCTAAAATAAAAAGGGGGAACTGTAGAGAGCTGCGGAATGCTGTGCCTTAAAGATGGAGCTGGTTTCCGCCTTCCACCTTCCCGATGGTGAGTGCTCTCTGTCATGAACAATTCCACATTTGGCTAAGGCTGAGGATCTGGCTTGCTTCCATGTATGTGGACCTATCTGCATTGCCCACGTGGCACGCCTGGGTTGGCTACCCAGAGGCTATTTAAGCTGTGGGCTGGCTTTCCCCAGGGTCAGAAGATTGTTCAAGGTTCCTGAATAAACTGCATTGAAAAAAAAAATTTTGTTAACTCTGTGTCCCGGCTGTATCCCGCTCCCGCATTCCCTCCCCAACCCCACACTCCCTCCCTGGTCTCCTCCCTGCCCCTTTCCAAGTCCACTGATAGGGGAGGACCTCCTCCCCTTTCATTTGACCCTGTTTTATCAGGTATCTTCAGGGCTGGCTGCAAAGTCCTCCTCTGTGGCCTAACAGGACTGCTCATCCCCTGGGGCGGGTTGGGGAGGTCAAAGAGCCTGCCCTTGAGATCCTGTTAGAAATAGTCCTTGTTCTTTTTGAAGCACTCAACTTATATTATTCAAATTAGCTTAGAAAGTAGCAGTTACCCATACAGGATGCTCATAACCATTTATTACTGAATGTTTCTCCACCTGCATCAAGTTTACCTTCCTATCCTATCTCACATTTCTCCTACACCCACTGCACTCCCTCTGCTTTGTGATACTTTCTTTATTATCTCTTTCTTTAAAGACTTTTCCCCAGTCTCACAGGACCCTTTTGGGCTTCCTGGCCTTTACTTACAGTTGCTTCCACCAGGATACACAGTTAACAGTTCGAAAGCAGAATCCCCGTTTCAGAGAGAATGCTCAATACACAGAAGCTTAGCAAGTCAGGTTTATTGGTCCTCTTTTTACAATAGCATGGACATTAAATCCATTTAAACTTCTACCAGTGAATTACTGGATAATTAAAATGTGGCACATATATACAATGGGATTAAATTCAGCCACAAAGAAATGTTAACATCAGAAGAAGTTTCATGGAAATGGAGAGAAAAACATTAAGTGAAGTGAACTGCAATCATTCACTTATTTCCTGTGTATTTTTCTATTATTATTGTTGCTGTTGTTGTTACAATTTATTCACTTTGTGTCCCATTTATAGCCCTCATCTCCTCCTGGTGGTACTCTGCCTCGCTCTTTCTCCTCTATCCCTCTTCCCTAGTTCCACTGATAGGGAAAGTCCTCCTTCCCTGTTGTCTGACCCTAGCCTATCAGGTTTCATCAGGACTGCCTGGATCTTCTTCCTCTGTGGGCTGGCTAGGTTGCTCCACCAAGGAGAAATGATGAAGGAGCAGGCAACCTAGTTTATATCAGAGACTGTCTCTTCTCGTACTAGAGAACCCACATGGAGACTGAGCTGTCCGTGGGCTACATCTGAGCAGGAAGTCTAAGTCCTCTCTATGTACGGTCTTTGCTTGATGCATCAGTCTTTGCAGTTCCCCCTGGGCCCTGCTTCTTTTGGCTTTGTTGGTCTCCTTGTGTGGTTTCTGTCCTCTTTGGGTCCTTTTTTATTCTCATTCTTCCAAAAAAGACAAGGAACAGGACAGGAGCCTACCACAGATGGCTTCTGAAAGACTATCCTGTTCTAGGTATTGAGTGCAGAGGCTAAGACTCATAGCCAAATTTTGGGCAGAGTGCAGGGAATCTTAGGAAAGAAGGAGGCGATAGAAGGAGCTAGAGGGGACAGCAGCTCCAAAAGGAGACCAACAAAGTCAATAAAACTGAGCCCTGGGGGACCTGCAGAGAATGATACCCCAGCCAAAGACAATGCATGAAGAGGACTTAAAACCTGGGCTCAGATGGAGCCCATAAACTGAGCCTCCACATGGGGTCCTTAGTAAGTGGAGTATGGGCTTTCTCTGGCATGAACTCACCTTTCCTTGGGGTTGCAACCTTGCCAGTCCACAGAGGAAGACAATGCAACCAGTCCTGATGAGACCTGATAGGTCAGGATCAAATAGCAGGGGAAGAGGACCTCCCCTATCAGTGGACTAGGGGAGGGACAAAGGGGGAGGAGATGGAGGGAGGGTGGGATTGGGAAGAGATGGGGGAGGGGTCCACAGCCTGGACACAAATTGAATAAATTGTAATAAATGATAGTTTTAAAAAGAAATAAAAGTAATAGAAAAATAAAAACAAAACAAAAATTCTCCCTGTGCTCTGTCCAATGTTTGCATCTGTTTGGATACCCTGCTGCTTGGGGTCTTTTAGAGGACATCTGTGGTAGGCTCCAGTCCTGTTCTCTCTCTTCAACTGCTTCCAGTGTCTGTCCTGTTCTTCCTTCTGAATGAGAAGTAAGCATCTTCCCTAGAATCCTCCTTGTCATTTGGCTTTGTTGTTTGTGTAGATTTGAGTATGTTCATCCAACATAATATGGTTAATATTCACTTATAAGTATATACCATGTTTGTGTTTCTGCTTCTGGGCTACCTTACTAAGAAAGATTTTTCCTAGTGCCTACCATTTGCCTGCAAATTTCATGATGCCCTTGTTTTTATTAACTGAGTAGTATTCCAGTGTATATATGTACCACAATTTCTGTATCCATTCTTTGGTTGAGGAATATCTGTGTCTTCAGTTCAATTCCATTCATCTTCCAGTCTGTTTCTATGCCAGTGCCATGCACCTTTTTTTTAAACTTGTTCTATAGATCAGGAATGAATACACCTTCTTGTACTCTTCTTTTACTGTACAGGATAGTTCTAGCTATTCTGAGTTTTTTGACCCTGTTTCACTGTAGTTGGTAGGCAATGTGTGATTTCATTTTTAATTGGTTTTATTTGTTAAAAGTCAGGTGTTTTTATTAGATTTCTGACGAATGAGATTAGATCTTAATGTTGTTTTAATCTGAATTTCCATAATTGATAAGAGTAGTGTATACTCTTTCAGTTATTTCTTTTCCTTATTTTTTCTCTTTTTGAGAACTCTCTGGTCATAGCCACAATCCATTTTAATAGGGTTATTTGTTATTGACTTTTTTTTTCTTTTCCATAATTTTATTTTTCTCATTAGTTACATTTTGTAATTCTGTATCCCAGCTGTATCCCTCATTCCCTCCCCAATCCCACCCTCCCTCCCTCATCTCCTCCCTGCCCCTTTCCAAGTCCACTAGTAGGGGAGGACCTCCTCCCCTTTCATATGACTCCCTTTTGTCAGGTATTTTGACTTTTTTGAGAACTTTATAGATCTGGATAATAAGACTATGTCAGATATACAGTTTGCAAAGATTTTTTTCCCTCCCTGTTGCATTTGTCTTAAGTTGAATGAATGTTTTCTTAGCTCCATAGAAATATGTTAGTTTTATAATGTCCCACTTGTTAATTGTTGGGCTTAATTCCTGGGAAAGATAGTCCTACTCAGAAAGCCTTTTTCAGCACCTGGACCCGTGTCTTGTAAATTACTGCCCATGTTTTCTTCTGGTAGTTTCAGCATTTCAGGGTTCAAATTAAGGTATTCAAAGAACTTGGAATAGACTTTGAGGAAGATTATAGACATGGCTTTAATTTCACTCTTTTGCATATGTCCTTCCACTTCTCCCATAGGCATTTGTTTAAAATGCCTTTTTTTTTCACCAATGTACATTTTATCCTCTCTGAAAGTATTAGGTTTGTGTACTCATATTTCTATGTCTTATAGTATTTATTTCATATTATTAGTAATGTTAATATTAATAAAACCTTGGGTTTTCAATGAAGCTGATAATTTACACTTTCAATGTGAAAACAAGAATTACAATATCATTTGTTCCCTGACTTAAAATAAAGTATACACTTCTACTTTCATTAAGGTCCTACATTCTTACATTCAGAGTTGGTTTAACTTAAATGTTTGCAAAACTTTCTCCATATTTGGAAAATTATTTGTACAGATTTCTGAGCCTAACACTGAGCAGCTTGTCCTACTGAAAATCTGAACAAGGATGTGGCTCCTTTTCACCCTTCATGCCCCAAATCCTGTACTTGTTTTCTCAATCACAGATGCAGCCAGCTCTGTCTTCCAGAAAGGTGTGTGACTGGCGCGAAGATGTCTCTGTAAGTTCTGATTCTGTTCTGATTCAAATCAAAGTGAATGTGAACTGTATCTATAGATATCTTTGGACCCTCTCAATGTGCATATATATTAACCATTTACCATAGATAAATTTTGAAAGGAATTATTAATATAGAAACTGGCCATTAAAACTAGCTATTAAAGCATCAATTCTTTGAAATAATATCCTGAAATGGTAAAGTGAAAATTTCATTTTGCAGGTTAGAGAGCTTGGTTTATTTCCTCAACTAACAGAAATTCATATCTAAAAGCGGCCGTGGGGTTCACCAATAAAGTAACAGCAATGCTTCAGGCTCCACTCAGAGTGTGGGGTGTCCTCTATGCGATATAGACTCTGCTCTTATTCCAACCCACTTCTTTCTGGCCCATTCACATCTTTTCTCTCATTCCTTCAGAAAACAGCCACATGCAAGTGTAGGTTGTTAACACAGCCTCTAAATGACGTTGTCTATCTCAGAATTTCTCCCCTGAATCTGAATCATATCCTTGTAGAAACCTAATCAACCATTTAGACATATGTAAAAATCTGGATGCAGGAGAAATTTCATATTCTGGTGAGAAATAATGTGGGATAGAAAAATAGTGGGCAATTGTTCTTCCCATCATATTCGACAGAAAAAAAAATATTATTTTATATAATACCTTAAGGGATCAATTTGGATTGAATTACATTTGAGATAAAATCAATAACCCCTTCTTGATATAACTGTACTTACTTCCATTTTCTTAGAAGTACCAATCTCCAAAGCCATGGGGCCACCTGCATTTCAGAAAAAAAATGAAGAAAAAAAACTTCATATAACTACTATTTTAAAGACACTGCTGGACTGAAGATAATTTGAATAATTAATACTCTAGAAATCTAACTTGAAGGATGGGTTTATAATTGAACTACCAGTTATGTCGTATTATTGCTGAACTTAACATTGGCAATAAATATATATACATCCCAGGTGAAAAAAAAATGTATATTCAGCCAACCTAGGATATTATTTTTTTTACTTAGAGTCTTCTATATTCTGACAGTGAAGTAGTACCTCCTTTTTGATGATGAGGGTCAAATATAATTCTAAATGAAAACTTCAATCTTTTAGATCCATTCCTACAAGGAGATAACAGGGACCAAGTCTAACTATAGCTTTTAAGGCTAGAAAAGTAATGTTATATCTACCAATTGTAGTCACAAACCATTTCAGGTTTTTTTTTTTTTTTTATCAATGAAGGACATTCTGGTGAATAAGACTTTTTTATTTTAAAACCTAGGTATCTCTAGGACAAGTTGATACTAACTCTCTTTAAAAACACTCTTATTTTCTTCTTGAAAAGAAAAATCTGGGACCAGTAAGATGGCTCAGCAAAGCCAGCTCTCTCACAAAGCTTGGAGACATGAGTACAATCCCTAAGTTCCTGGAAGGAAAGAAACAACTCGTGAGAGTTTTCCTCCAGCTTCCACACACACTGTGACATGCATACACACACATATGCATGAATATATGCACACATATCACACACGACAGCAACAATAATGATAATAAATTTAAAAAGACATTTATCTGTAGATGACCAATGTAAGAACGACCTTAGTAATTTGCTGAATGATCGCGGAATTGCATCCAAATCCATATTTAAATTATTGATGTCACAGTCACATAGTGCAAGTCACTGGATAATAAATGTTTGTTTCAATTAGTATTGCCCTATCAGAGACTATTGACTCAAACTACTGTTTCACAAACATCTTCAAGACACAATGTTGCTATTCTACTCACTCTGATGTGTTGTTCAAGAATTAGAGATTAATGATTTGTGACAACCTAAGATACTTCTTATGGATCTTGCCTACTGAAAACAAGTGAGCAGAAACAGGCCAGGAAATTACCTATATTTGTACTTCCTGTTTCTTGTCTATCAGATCCCTGTAAGCACCCCTGTGAGTCATCTCGAACATGTGTTTACATTCAGATGGGAAAGAAACTAAAATCCTGTGGATCAACCCATCAACCTTGGAAACAGGACCTAGAGGCTAACATTCTCATTTGGCATTCCTAACTCATGTAAACAAATCCAAATGCCTTCCCCCCCCCCCAAAAAAAAATCCTTAAGGGATCCATATCTCCTTGTTTATGTTTCTTTTCCACCCTAATCCTCAGGTTAATAACCCAAATGACCTATCTGCACATGACTCACAAAATGTGGAAGTCAGGAATTCTTTAATCTAGCATCAATGCCTTACTACCTCATCTAAGTCAGAACTCTGACTGCAAGAAACAGAAGTAATAGAACCCAAACTACTTTAAGCATACAGTGTGACCCATTAGCTAAATTAGCTAAAAATTTAAGCAAGTTGGGTCCAAGATCTTGGGTCATTTCTTAGTCATTGGCTCTATTGGCTGTTTCTGCTCTGCTTATTTGTCTGTGGTACCTTCACTTAGAAAACTTCCTGCACATTGATGGCCTCTTTAAGGGAAAATAATCTCAAACCAAGAAGGAAAGGATGTTTGTTTTCTCAGAAGCTCTTGTAAAAGTCTTTGAATTGGATCACATTGCCATAGTCTTAGGTGTGGGTTTTATTTGTTCCGGGGGGGGGGGGGATCAGAGCCTGTTGTGAGGTGTGATGCGATCTACTGATGGATGGCTCCTCTTATACATTTCCTTTCAGCTCAACAGCACAGTTCAAGTGTTGGAAAGTGTTTTCACCTGGGAAAAACTGGAAGTAGTGAAACCTGTAGTGAAAGGGGGTGGGTTTTGGGCAAGCAGAACAAAAATCTACTGCAAAGATCTTTTCAATTTTTATGCCACATTCGTTTTGCATACATTCGACCTTATCAACTTCCTCATCATCACAAAACCTAGCTCTCCTGCTGGCACTCCAACCTTTCCTATCTTCATAAACACACATCCCTTGTCATACTCCCATTATAGACGCTCCCTTGGCAAGTAGTGTGTTTCCAGTCCTCTGTGTGAGCTTCTTCCTCTCTTGATACGAACATCATGGGGAGATAGCGAATCACTTCATCGGCATCCTCTATTCCTGCTTTGTGCAAGGGTGGGCATTCAAGTAGCACGGAAACCTACTGAGGTCATCAGAACTTCACTGATGCATGCGATCAATTGTCAGAACATCTTCATAATAAACAGAGAGGCCAGCTGAGGCACTTGACTGCTCAGTTCATCGTGGAACTAATGCTATGGACATATCTAGTGGCATAATAAAGAAGATAAAGAATCCAGATAGAAAAGTCACATTGTTAAAAATATCAGCAGTTTCCTGATTTTTATACATACTAGACAAGGCTGAGACTTAAAAATGAACTAGCTTTTTGAGTCTTAGTGTCACAAGTCTACCTTTAATCTCTAAAAGGGTGCAATCTCTGTCCACTCTGTTAATCAGATATTCTTGTCTAAATCAGGAATTTCTCCTGTTCTCACATGAAAAGAACTGAAAAACACTGCCTTTACATTTCCTATTAAGTTGTCATAGTTCATGCTAAGAGCAGAGTCTCCAGGAAAGTGTTGAGTTTCTAGGTGTCCTAATTAACTGGGCTCGCAGTCTTAGCTGCTACTTAAATTTCTCCAGTTAATGCACATAGTGTCCTCACTTTGTCACAAGGTGAATAGAAAGAAAAAAGCATATCTATGTTTGTGCATAAAGGCTTACCCCATGGGTAAAAAGACTTAAGGGTTTTTATTTATTTAGCATGAACTCAGGGATGGCATTTTTTTTAAGAAACTGGTACAAATTAGATCATGGGCAGGTAGACAAGATGCTACTGAGGCCTGACCAGAGCCCACATAGATCTTGCATTGCAGCACAAAAACGGATTGAAAAGGACTTATAAGAGTTTTTCATGGTTGCTCTGTAGTTTGATTTAGAACTTACTTTATTTGTCAAAAGAATTATGGTAGCTTTTTTACAGAGCTCCAAACTATTTCTGTATATCTGTGAGCACCTATTTCAGAACACAGGATTAGATTACAAACTTACTTGGTATTTAAATAGGATCAGATTTTGCCTTTCTGCAATCATTGATTTTTTTCTTGGCTTATCCTTACCAACAGATTACATCATCAAATCTTGCCATATAATATATTTAACAATTTTTTTCCAGACTGACATCACAACCATGGCTTCTCTGGATAGTTACCAGATATGCTATATTCACTGACAGCCTTCTGATTTTACAAGAGATTTTTTTGGTTTCATCTGCAATGACATGTTATCCCAAATGGTATCAGTCTTAGGCTTTTATTGCTGTGAAGAGACAACAGAGGAAAACGTTTGATTGGGGCTAGCTTGCAGTTTCAGAGGTCTACTCCATCATCTTCATAGTGTAAAACAAGGCAGTATCCAGGCAGACATGTGTTGGAGGAATCAAGATTTTACGTCTTCATCCGTAGCAGCAGAGGGAAACTCTGTGCCACACTGGGCATAGCTAGAGCATAAAAGACTTCTCCACAGTGACGCACTTCCTCCAACAAGACCACATCTGCTCCGATAAGGATACACCTCCTAGCAGTGCCATTCCCGGTTGCCTGCCGTTCAAACACATGAGTCTCTATGGGCATACTTATGAAAGCACCACAGCAACTAACTTTTTATATAATTAGACAAAACCTGTGTGCAATGAGTTTAAAATCTTCTGTACCTCTCAGAAGGTTGGCTCTGAATAGTTTAGCTTTGTTGTTATTTGAATGGCTCTTTAAAAAAAAGTATTTTAATTTATTCTTTGAAAATTTCATACATGCTTAACTGTGTTTATATATCTACTTCCACCTACCTTCCAGTGCCACTTCTACAGCCCCAACATGCCTTCCTTCCAACTTTATGTGCTGTCTTTTTATTAATTTAAATTTTTATTAATTTCAATTTATTCACTTTGTATCCCACCTGTAGCTCCCTCCCTTCTCCTCTCCAAATCCCACCCTCCCTCCCCCTTCTCCACCCATGCCCCTCCCCCTGTCCACTGATAGGGGAGGTCCTCCTCTCCTTCCTTCTGATCCTAGTCTATCAGGTCTCATCAGGAGTGGCTGCATTGTCTTCCTCTGTGGTCTGGTAAGGCTGTTTCCTCCTCAGGGGGAGGTGATCAAAGAGCAGGCCAAACAGTTCATGTCAGAAGCAGTCCCTGTTCCCATTATTATGGAACCCACTTGGACACAGAACTGCCATGGGCTACATCTGTGAGGGGTTCTAGGTTATCTCCACAAATGGTCCTTGGTTAGAGTATCAGTCTCAGAAAAGACCACTCTGCCCAGATTTTTTGGTTCTGTTGCTCTCCTTGTGAAACTCCTGTCCCCTCCAGGTCTTACTATCTCCCACTTCTTTCTTAAGATTCCCTGAACTCTTCCCAAAAGTTGTCCATAAGTCTCAGCATCTGCTTTGATACTCTGCAGGATAGAGGCCTCTGTCCTGTTCCCCATTTTCTCCTTTTTCTGATGACCATCCTCTTTGCCTTTCTGAATGGGGATTGGTCATTTTAGCCAGTCCTCCTTTTTCATTAGTTTCTTTAGGTGTATGGATTTTAGTAGGTGTATCCTATATTATATGTCATGTGTGTCTTTGTGCTACTGAGATACCTCACTCAGGATGATCTTTTCCAGTTCTCACCATTTACCTGTGATCTTTTTTTTTTTTTTAAGAATGTACAGCCACAGCCCAATAAGTCCAATTAGTACTGTATACATGGTCATATATACCTTTCCACTAAGAGTAAGGCCTCAGTAACATAGCCTATGCCCAAGATGGACCTATTAATCCTTTAATTTTGTGAAGGTCTTGTGCAGATGATCACAGCTTCTGTAAATTCATATGTTGGACAGCCATCCCCTGTCCAGAAGACAGGATTTATTGCACTCCTCCCCATCATCAAGTTCTTTCTTTTTTTCTACCTACTCCTTTTTAATGAGTTAGAGAAATCAGTGCATTTTACCATCTATGAATGACTACTTGTTACTTTTCTTTTTTTTTAACCATATCATACTTATCTATTAGTATTTTTAATTTCTTAGTGTGCTTAATTTCTTTTTTCATTTAGTAATTTATTTCATTTTTAAACTTTATTATCATTTTTATTACTTACTAATTTTCTATTTGTATCCCAGTTGTAGACACCTCCCTCATCTCCTCCTGGTCTCATGTTCCCTTCCTCTTCCTCCCTTACCCTCTTCCCTAGTCCACTGATAGAGGAAGTCCTTCGTCCCTACTGTCTGACCCTAGCCTATCAGGTCCCATTAGGATTGCCTGCATCTTCTTCCTCTGTGGGCTGACTAGGTCACCCCACCAGGGAGAAGTGATCAAGGAGCAAGGAACTGAGTTTATGTCAGAGAGTGTCTCTCCTAAGGTTACTAGGGAACCCACATAGAGACTGAGCTTTCTATGAGCTACATCTGAGCAAGGGCTCTAGGTCCTCTTTATGTATGGTCTTTGGTTGATGCATTAGTCTGAGCAGTCCTCCCTGGGCCCTGCTTCTTTTGGCTTTGTTGGTCTCTTTGTTTGGTTCCTGTCCCTTCTGGGTCCTTTTATATTCCCCTTCTTCCATAAGACTCCCTGAGCTCTGTCCACAGTTTGGCTATGAATCTCTGCATCTGCTTCGATCCCCTGATCTTGTGCTGGTTGGAGTCTTTTAGGGGACATCGGTGTTAGGCTCCAGTCTTGTTCTCTATTTTCTACTGCTTCCAGTGTCTATCCTGCTTTCCCTTCAGAACGAGAATGATCCTCCTTGAAATTTTTCTTCCTTAGGTCTGTATATTTTAGTATATTTATTCTATATAATATAGCTATTTTTAACATTTGTTTTTATTTTGAGAATTTAATATAATAGTAATTTGTGTATTTGTACTCTACCCATCCAGCTCATCCAATGACCCAGTCTGAATTTCTGTGACTTTTAAATTCATTTTGTGATTCACACACACACACACACACACACACACACAGAGAGAGAGAGAGAGAGAGAGAGAGAGAGAGAGAGAGAGAGAGAGAGGAGAGAGAGATACACAGAGAGATAAATGTATGTATAAATACATGATGAGTCCATTTAATGTTGCTTTTATGTATATGGTTTGGGAGGACCACTAAGATTAGATAACTTATCAGGGGCCATTGCTACTTCTCATCATTCCCCTATAAACACCACTTAAGTGAATGCAGCTCTTCCTTTAAGGGTGAGGCCTTGTTTGTTCACTATGCTAATTTCCATGTAAACTGGTGTTGTCACTGAGCAGGTGGTTAGTTTGCCATTAGCTAAGCTTGCATGGACTCAGCTTCCCTGTCCCATCCAAAGCACACTACCTTGCAGCTGACATCCTGTAAGAGTCCTCTGACTCCTCTTCTGTGGTGTTCTCTGAGGCTTTGGTCTCGAGGTTGTGTTGTACTTAGCCAGTTCAGTTGGGCATGTGCAGCCCATGTTCAGCTGTTTTCTGAATCTTGACCAGTAGGGGATTTCTATGATGGTCTCTACTGTGACAAAACAACCCTCTTTGCATCTGCTTTGATACACTACTAGGTAGTCTTTCAAAGGCCCTCTGTGGTAGGCTCCTATGCTGCTTCTCGTTTTCTCCTATTTCCAATGTTCATCCCATTTGTCTTTCTAAGTAAGGATTAATCTTCTTACCCCAGGTCCTCCTTCTTGTTTAGCTTCTTTAGGTGTACAGATTTTAGTATGTTTATACTACCTTGTAAGTCTAGTATCCACTTATGAGTGAGTATATTCCCTGTGTGTCTTTCTGCTTCTGGGATACCTCACTCAGGATAATCTTTTCTAGATCCCACCATTTGCCTGCAAATTTCGTGATTTCCTCATGGCCAAACTTTGGACAGAGTGCAGGGAATCATATGAAAGAATAGAGAGTTAGTAAGACCTGGAGAAAACAGGAACTCCACAAGGACCAAATATATCTGGGCACAGGGGCTTGTCTGAGACTGATTCTCCAACCAGGGTACATTCGTGGATATAACCTAGAACTCCTGCTCGGATGTAGCCCATGGCAGCTCAGTATCCAAGTGGGTAAACAGAATCAACTGCTTAGTGAAAGAACCTGCAAAGGTAGGACTGTAGAGATGGCTCACACTTAACTATTCACACTTACAAAGGGCTTGAGTAATTCACAAGCACCTGTAACTCCAACTCAAAGGGATCAGGTCCTTCTGGCCTCTCTGGGCATCAGAACTCACATTTGTACAGTCCTAGTCAAACATATATTCTTACACAAATTTAAATCTTAAAAAATAGCCTGCAATGTCATATTACAAAAAACATGCTCAGAAAAAAAAGTTGGAAATGCATACGACTGTAGCTATAAACCTGATTTAGGTACATCCTTTCACATAAAAAAACTGTTCCCACCTTTGGGGCTGGAGACATGGCTTAGTCTTGAGAGCATGAACAATTCTTGCTGAGAATCAAGGTCTAATTTCCAGTACCAGCTTCATGTGGCTCATAAAGGATTGTTATCCCAACTTCAGAGAATATGTCTCTCATTTCTGGCCACTGTGGATATCTGCTGTTGGGCACAAATCTCTCTCTCTCTTTGAATAGACAGATAGACAGGGAGGTAGATAAATAGACAGATAGATATAAACATATATATAGATGGTAGATAGAGATAGATAGATTGAGAGAAACTGATTTATATGTAGATATAGATGTAAATAGTGATTATCCATGTGTATATGCATATGAGGTCTATGTATAATCTTAATACTATTCAAAATCTAAAGAAATGTCTGCCAAGGATTGCTATGAATGTAGAACAACACAAAGTTCTAAACTCTTAAGAAAAAAAAAAGGTATGTGGTGTGTGTGTGTGTGTGTGTGTGTGTGATAATTTTTTGAAACTATATTGTTTGGCCTTCTAGCATCAATTGTTCTTCATCCAGTGTAAGTCAGGGAGGCCTAGAGGTCCAACTCCTTTGAATATAATCACACTCAAAATTTAGCTTCTTTTGACCTGCTTCACATTTGAGAATAACATCTCTTGATTTGAAGAGCTATTAAAGACCACATTTTTCACTTCCTTGTTGATATAAATGGACTAGGTAATGGTGAAGGATATCACAGTCATTTAAGAAGGAAGAAGTGAGGCATACATAGTTCCAACCCACAGTAATTTCAAATTGTATTGAATAGAAGATGCTAGAAACCTGAACTCTTTCAGACTGGGAATATTGCTAGCCAGATTCTTGTTCTCCTTAAAATGAAAAACAGCCCCTTGCTGTCCACTCTTCTTGGATTTGTCTTTGAGGTGTTTTTGCTTATCTACCTTCTTTTGATTGCTTATGAAGTCAACTGCTATAGCTGCAATTTTAATAGTACTCCAAAGACAATGAGAGAAAGGTTTAGTCTGCAGCCTGGTGCTGTGGAGAGGTAGTTAAAGAAATGTAATGGCAAGTGAGAATATGGTACTAATGGTAAATGGCTTGCTGAGAAAGAAGACAAGATTTCAGGTCCCAACATCCATGTAAAAGCTAATGAACATGACACCCTTATTGTAATTCCAGAGCTTGGGCTGTAGAGACAGGGGATCCTGGAGAGAGCTACCTAGTGTGGCTAGCAGTGTTGCTAGCTCTGTGTTCAAATGGCAGACCTTGCCTCAATATGTAAGTTAGGGGTTAATCAAGGAAGACATTCAGCGTCAGCTCTGCTTTCTATGTGGGTGTGTACACATATACACACACATGAACCCGTACATTCCTTTGTAAACAGGAATATATACAAGTCACACCACATGCGTAAACCAGAAAACCGTCACTAAATCAAACAGAAAACTCAAATTGGACTTGACAAAGGTCTTTTTATTCATCGTATGTCTTTCAAGTGGCGAATAGAACTCTCTCTTTCTCTTTCTTTTTTACACACACTTTATTTAAGCAGGTTGGCCTAGAAAAACTAACACATAACATTAATTTTTACAGGCTTTTATTAGGCAATATGGCCTGCCTATTCATTAGGAGTCTTGATGAATGACTTTTTAATGCTAATTTCTTATTTGTGCTCCTTCATGGATTTATTCCACTAAGAGACATTTGGACAAGTGAAAACACTGGAGAATACAGAGTTAAAAAAAAAATTCTGAATCATAATAGCCTCTCACCATTACCTCAGACTTTGTAAGTTTCTCTAACTCATCTGTCTTGAAGTTTATTGTTTTATGCATTTCCCCCACATCTTATTACTCTTATCCACACAAGTGTTTGATATATTTTCTACCTGCTTATTTATTACAGGTGGTTGGGTTACTGAAAGTTTCCAGTACAGTAAAACACAAATTGACATTTTTTCCAGCTACTTACGCCATTTTCCTTATTGTATCTGCAGCACTTTTGTTGGTTGTACTCAAAGGTAGCGCTCTGAACTTTGTTTTGGTTTTAGAAGAATCTCAAACACATCTGCCAATTTCTATGCCAGTTAATTATTGCTGAATAACAAACCACCTTAAAATGTAGTGTTTTAAAACAAAAAACACTTATTACTCATGCAGCCTGCAGGTTTTCCTTGCATCTTTGTGATTTAGGTCAGGCTCACCTGACATAATTTAGACTTCACTTATCTGTGATGTGCTTTCAGGTACTATATCAAGTGGAGGTTTCCAGCGCCAAAACATATTCACTGTAGTAAAATGAACAAGAGACAAGAAACACTTTATTTAACGGTAATGTGATAGGGAGAGGAACAAACTCAGTATGAGCTCCCCTTTACAGAAACAAAACTTAGATTTGAAAGCTAGTTGCACATGTTGGAGGAAGTTGAGAGGAAAGCTTAGATCCTCAGTGTCTGCTGACTTTGACCAGAATGGAAGCACACCTCTTAATCCTTAGGATAAAAGTAGATTTGGAACTTAGAGTCTGGGAGCTAGGGACTCTGTTTTTCCTTGATAAATACATTTTAAAAGGCTTTCAGGTCCTCAAAAATGGCAATATTAAATTCTAAAACTGGCAAGAGGCTCTTTTATAGCTCAAAGGCTTGGAGAAACAATTTATATTTTTTTCTAAAAAAAAAAAATATTCTAAGAAAAGAAAGCTTAGACCCTGGAGGACACATACTTACCAGCTGAGCAATCTGCATGAAATGTGAAGGCCAACTTGGTCTGGAATAGCTGGGGTAAAATTGTCTTCAATGCAATAACTTTGCTCTGCTTTAGGTAATTCATCCCCCTCACCATGCAGTAAACCAGCTCAGACTTGCTCTCAGGTCAAATTCAGGAGCCAGATATTTAAAGTAGAATTAGGAAAGGCTTCCTGAGGACTAGGCACAGAACTGGCCTATTGTCACTACTGCTGAATTGCTCTGGGAAAAAAATGCAAACACAGTTCAAAGAAGAGTTAATTCCACTTTTAGGGGTGGAAATGAGGAATTGAATACCTTTTTACATATATTGTATATGTGTGTAGTGTGTGTGTGTGTGTGTGTGTGTGTAATTTGGTATATATTTGTGTATGTATACGGTAAGTTTGAGAATGTTTAATCAATCATTGTCCATTAAAGATATGTAATTTTAGGAGACATATGAGAATGTGCATATATTCAAAAATTTTTCTGAAAACTGACACTTCTCTATCTGAATGGATAATTTAGAAAGGCATACTCTAAAATATTCTCTTAAGTCGAGGTATAGAAAATATATAGTATTACATAAAACACAGATCATTAGTCACTTTTTCATTGAATTTAATGTTCAAGAAATTAATGTGTACTTTCTTTTCTCCGTAAATATTGTGTCCTCCCCTATCAGTGGACTTGGAAAGGGGCAGGGAGGAGATGAGGGACGGAGGGTGGGATTAGTAGAGAAAGAGGGAGTGGGATACAGCAGGGATACAAAGTTCACAAATTGTAACTAATATTAAAAAAATAAAAAAGGGGGGGCATGCCTGGAGAAGGGGGAGGAAGGAAGGGATTGGGAAGGGAGGAGGGAGGGAACTAGAGGGGGATACAAAGTAAATAAAGTGTAAATAATAATAAATTTTTAAAAAAAATAAAAATAAATTATATTATTCTAGAAAAAAATAAATAAAAATATTGGGTTTTTAAAAAATTCTTTATTAATTACACTTTATTCGCTTTGTATCCCCCCTGTGGTTCCCTCTCTCCTCCCGTCCCAATCCCTCCCTTCCTCCACCCTCTGCATGCATGCCCCTCCCCAAGTCCACTGATGGGGAGGTCTTCTTTACCTTCCTTCTGATCCTAGTCAATTAGGTCTCATCAGGAGTGGCTGCATTCTCTTCTGTGGCCTGGTAATGCTGCTTCCCCCTCAGGGGGAGCTAATTAAAGAGCAGGCCAATCAGTTCATGTCACAGACAGTCCCTGTTCCTATCACAATGGAACCCACCTGGATATTGAATTGCCATGAGCTACATCTGTACAGGGGTCTTAGGTTAACTCCATGCATGGTACTTGGTTGGAGTATCAGTCTCAGGAAAGACCCCTGTGCTCAGATTTTTTGGTTCTGTTGCTCTCCTTGTGGAGTTCCTGTCCTCTCCAGATCTTATTGTTTCCCACTTCTTTCCTAAGATTCCCTGTACTCTTCCCAAAGGTTGCCCATAAGTCTCAGCATCTGCATTAATAGTCTGTAGGGCAGAGCCTTTCAGAGGTCCTCTGTGTCGGGCTTGTCCCCTCTTTTCTCCTTCTTCTGATGTATATCCTCTTTGCCTTTCTGGATAGGATTTGAGCATTTTAGCAAGAGCCCTCCCTCTTGATTAGTTTCATTAGGTGTACAGATTTTTGTAGGTTTATCCTATATTATATGTCTATATGAGTGAGTATATACCATGTGCGTACCACTCCTAGGCATATACCCAAAAGAGGCTCAAGTACACAATAAGGACATTTGCTCAACCATGTTTGTAGCAGCCTTATTTGTAATAGCCAGAAGCTGGAAACAGCCTAGATGCCCCCCAGTGGAGGAATGGATACAGAAATTGTGGTACATCTACACAATGGAGTATTACTTAGCAATAAAAAAAAATAAAAATAAAAAATAAAACAAGGAAATGATGAAATTTGCAGGTAAATGGTGGCATCTGAAAAAGGTCATCCTGAGTGAGCTATCCCAGAAGCAGAAATATTGGGTTTTTTTAAGAAAGGATCTCACTATTTAGCTCAGCTGTCCTGGAACTAGCCCTGTAAATGAGGCTGCTCCTGAATTCACACAGATCTGCCTGCTGTCTCCCAAATGTTGAGATTAAAAGGGTGAGTCACCACTGTCTAGCTATATGTTTATTAAGTAAACATCTTACAAAGATTGGTTCATTTGTGAGGTGAATGATATATGAATACATATATATGTATATATATATATTTATATATTTATATATATATAGAGAGAGAGAGATCACAGGATGGTGAATCAGAAGTCTTTCATATATGTTGATAAGAACTTGATGATCAATTGCAGCTCCTGGATTTTTTTCTCAATTATTAACACTGGTGGCTTCTTGGATTTAGTGCTCTATACAGTTTACCATATTTATTGCTCATTAATCCATATGTTATTTATATGCTGTATTTTAGTTGCAGTATCTTGAATCATATTTGTCATTATTGTTATCTTATATGCAAAGCTTATGATGTGTGAAGCATGTACTATCTTATCTAATTCTTCTATTATATAATTCAGTAAGAATTGTGCTGTTAGCATAACATGTGAACTGAACTTATAACAAATGATAACATATGATTTAGCTAGACCTGCTCCAAGATCATACCAGTAGAAACATCTGTCTATCATTTGGCTCAGATTTAAATCATAACTTCTATTCCCATAAATTCTATTCTCTTTTGAGGGCATAGGAAGGAAAACAATGAGGGAATTGAAAATATAGTTCAGCAGTTACAGTTATGAGCAGTGACTGTTCTTCCAGAGAACCTAGGATCCTTTTCCAGTACCCATATAGTGGCCCACAACTGTTTAACGCGAGTTGCAGTAGATCCAGTAAACTTTTTGGGTCTCCATGGGCACCAAGTACACTCAGAACACACAGAAATATGTACTCACACACACAAAATAATAAAATAAAAAATCTAAAATAATAGCCAAGCAGAGAATCCTAGTAGCAGAGGCTATTAGGACTGAGAGGACACCCAGTAACTAGACTAGCCTCCTAGCAGAGGGAGGGGAACACCAAACCACCCACAAAAACTTTGACCCCAAATTCACACTATCTACAAGATGTGCAGGCATAAAAATAGGGCAGATATGGATAAAGATAGGGCAGACATGGAGGAAATGACCAACCAATGTCTGGTCCAAATGAAGACCAAATGGGAGAGTACCAACCCCTGACACTGTGACTGATTCTCTGCTAAACATGCAGACAGGAGCCTGACAGAGTTGTCCTTTGAGAGGAGCTATCCAGCAGCACCTCAAAACAGATGCCAGGAATCATACCCAAACACTGGTGATGCATATGGCATCTTGAGGAAAAGTGAGAGGAAAGGGAAATGGACCTGGAGGTGAGAGGAGCTCCACAAGAAGACCAACTGAGCCAACAAACCAGGGCCCAGAGGGGCTTGCTGAGACTGAAGAATCAATCAAGGACCATGCATAAACTGGACCTAGGACCCCTATAAAAATGACAGCTTAGGCTTCATGTGGGTCCTATAGTAAGGGAAGTGGGGACTACGTTGGACACGGACTCACTTGCCAGATCACAGTGGAAGAGGACATGCTCAGTCCTGATGCAACTTGAGCTGGGATGGATGGAAAAGCGAGAGCCCCTTTTCTGAGGAAAAGGAAAGGGGGAAGCAGGGGAGGGAGAGATTTGAGAGGGGAGAAGGTATGGGGCTACAACAAGGGTGTAAAATGAATAATTTTTTTTGTTTAAATTAGAAAAAAATAACAAATGACTAGTTCTTTCATAGGATTCTTTCTAGTATCTACTAGTACAACAGAAACAAATCTTCCTATTCTTAGTCTCTCTATCTCAATAAATATCAAATATTACACATGAGTAATGCAAGTTTTGTGGGTATGCACAGGTTCCCACTATCTTGTCAAATATGTTTGTAATATATGTAATGCATGTGTAAAATACATATATAATTGTTAGGATTGAACTCAGATGAATTTTATAAGGTTCTAAATTTTTGAGCAATTCAGAAACAAAGAGTAAAGTATAAAGGAATTGGTGTGCTGACACTCTCCACTAATAATGTAGAGAATATTTGCAGAAATTTTAAAATTTATATTGAACTTCAGAGAGTGGAAACTAGGCAGACTTGCTCCTTGAACCTATTTCATTGCAAAAACCAAAGAGTTGATCTTTTCCTTATAGATGTCTTTAAATGACAAAGGAAGTACATAGTCACATACAAAATTGACATTAAAATACTAAATTATCATCCAGGGACTGGAACAGAAAGAAAGAGGGCCAGAAAGACTTTGTTTACAGAGCTTGACCAAGTTAATTTCATTGGACTGCTAAGGTTCTCCTGTAACCTGACACATATTTTCTAAAGTCAAAAGAAATTTACAAATGTCCCTTTGTTTTTATGAATGAATGTGTTTAAAAATAAACACTAGTCTGTAGTGGCCATAACTTATTGTTATCACATGGGGGACATAACAAACACAGAACACGTGATAGAATCACTATGTGTGATTTAACAGCCAAACCCTCGTCATCTGGCCATGAAGCTCAGGGATATATATCAGAGATGTACAGCAATGTGCTGTGTATAGATATGCACGCATGTGTGGTTTATTAACTGTCTATCTACTAAATGGTATGTGATATAGAGATTATTTCAAAACAATTCTAGAAGGTTAATATCATCTTCATCTGAAGATATGTTCAAAACACACTCTTTAAATAATTAGGGTATATAATATGTATTTTTGGTAGGTGCAACAGATAATACACTGAATGTGTAGTGTCATGACAAAACTAGATTGATGTGATTTGTTGTGAATAACACAAAACATTGTGCTTTCAGCACAATTATGCATTCTGAGAAGAATGGCTTTGTAGAAGTTTAAGTGGAATCAACATGCATGAGTCCACTGTGTATTACCATAGAAGAGTCCTCATCACTGCACAAAATATAAAGAACATGGCTTTTCCTGACTTCTGATTATGGTAGTAAAATAAATAAATAAGTAAATAAGATAGAAGGAAGGAAGGAAGGAAGGAAGGAAGGAAGGAAGGAAGGAAGGAAAGAAGCAAGGAAGGAAGGAAGGAAGGAAGGAAGGAAGGAAGGAAGGAAGGAAGGAAGGAAGGAAGGAAAGAAGCAAGGAAGGAAGGAAGGAAGGAAGGAAGGAAGGAAGGAAGGAAGGAAAGAAGCAAGGAAGGAAGGAAGGAAGGAAGGAAGGAAGGAAGGAAGGAAGGAAGGAAGGAAGGAAGGAAAGTCCAGATGCAAACACAAACAGGCTGTCTGAAAAGGGACGGTGGATGCATCACAATGTGGCCGCACATGCTTTGGACTGTGTGGAATACGATATATTCTTCTGACAAAACAGGAATCATGGGGTCGCAAAAAGCTCTGCTTTCTTGTTTTATAACAACTCACTTCTGTTGAAATATTTCAATCCCATGAAACACCACCACTGGTTAAGAAGGAATCTATTCATGAAATTAGAGCCCCAGGGACCTCCCACTAAGCCCCAGTTCGTGTTACCCCACCCCAATACCAGGGCACAGGGTACCAACCTCCAGGGCAAAGACATTTCTAGAAAATAATACTTCTGGGATTTGTACTATTTTGTTTCCTCATACCTTGTGGATTTTCTAATTTCTGTGGTTCCCCCCATGAACAGTTACAGTTGTTAATCAGGAACGTTCTATAGTCCTATGTCTTTGCTGCAGTTTAATCGTTCACAATCCTCATGAGGGTTGACATAATCTCAGTCTCTGTACTTACTAATGTTGCAGATCACTTTGTAATGCAGCTGATGGTAGTCAGGGTATGACCACCAAAGTGCAGAATCGAGCTGTGAAAGTTTCTGAGTAGGTCCCATTAAATCATAGACAGACATGATTCCAGTAAAACCAGTGTATGGCCGGATACAGACTCCCCCAAAGTAAAAATGTAATTACTGTTCTTCTCTATGAAAGGAGATTTGATAGTTGTGGTTACATGGAGAAATAGTCTCTGTGATCTCTAAAATAGGTAAATCCAAAATAATAAAAAAAAAAAAAAACAGCAATATTGATTAGAAACCATCCAATGTGAGTGCTGTTCTACTTTGCCTTACTCAGAAATACTGAACTGTGATGGGAGCTGGGAAGAGATACATTTTCAGTAACATAACATTGTTTGCTTATCATGCATGACTGGCTTATTCTTTCCTTCATGGGAGTGAGTCAACACACTGTCTCTTTCAAAAGTTTAGCTCTCACTGCTTTCCTTTATCCCTCTCCTCTCTCCTCTCCTTCTTCCAGCCAGTCACTCATGCTGGCTCCCAGCTGGTTGCAGTTTGTTCACCCCCTCACTTTCTCAATACATTTTGACTCACCAAGAGAATATTCTGACTCTGAAGTGGATAAGTTACAATTTATCTACAAAATATCTTCTGAGAGGCATTGAATTAATTTCATATATTTAGTCCATGACACTTTTCAATTTCCCATCTCCAGTCAAAAACAAAACCAGTAAGTGTTATACCTGCTGATACATCTTAAATACATATAACTTTTGTTCATTAACTCTGCACTTTTACCACAACTCATACTAATAAAAGTTGATGGAACTGATGAGCAGAAGAGAAGTTTGAGATTATAACATGAAAGATACTATGTTATTCCTCACGCATCTTGTGATCCCGGCAAGCAGTAACTACATGCGGGTCTCAGAAATCTTGAAACAAACTTCTTTATAAGGTGTGTTAATTGAAGCAGAGCTGAGACAAAGTTTAGAACACCTACATACAATTCCTTGTGAATAAGGTGGTTCAGAAAAAAACCCATGATTGTCTGCTTGTGGACTGGGTAAATGTGGTAAGGTCCTAGCTGGTGACCATATCTTTGAAACCATAGAGAAGCCTGGAAGAATCATCACCAAAGAAAAGTTTCACAATAAATATGAAGCTTTCCTATGTAGGGGAAAATATTCACTTACTTGCCGCAATAAGTGCTGATGTTTTGAGACAAAGGAGTGGAATAGCCATGAACAAGGAAAAGGCAGATGAGCTGAAGTAGAACCTTTTTTATAAGATAGCTTAAAAATGATTAAAGCCAAAAGTAAAATAAAGTGAAGTAAAAAGTATCGCCCAAAGCTGTGTCTCTTCAGGTATGGTCAGGAGAGACTAATTTTTGGCTCTAATCCTACAGATACTCTCAAGAGATTCATGTTTATTAGAGAAACAAGGAATGTGTCTGAGAAGAAAACATGGCCAGGGATATCTTCTTTCCCTTTCTTTTCACAACAGCTCATTAGATAGAAAGAAGAGAAAGAATAAAAATGATGGTGATGAGAATGAATGAATAAACGTGACCAAGAAAGAGACATGCCTGTGAAGAGAGCCCATAGACATCTCACAGGACATGTTCAGTCCTTTGGCTATCTGAGACGTATAGTGCTGAAAGGAACAGCAGAAATGGAAAACAAGAATGAAATCCATGCTGCAAGGTGGTGTCTCAGAGCTTGAGTGCAGCATAGCTGAGAGGCGAAGGTTCCCACTGCATTATCGCTTCTTCTCCAGACCAAAGTGTAGCTTAGTCGTGAAGATGTCTTCCTTATTGCACAAGACTGGGGGATCCTTGAAGGGTTATTCATATGTACATAAAATATTAGCTTAATTATAAAGGAGAATAAGAGAAGAAAGCAAGGCTACAAAAATAAAGTGTGCAGTTCACCTTCTGCCTTGACTTAAAACAGATAGATTTTAACTCTATAAAACTATGTGTGATCAGGGAAAAGATTATTAGTCACTGATTAGAAAGTGATGAAATTGTTTGTTAAAATTCTGAGGATAAAATTTGTTAAAATCGGTTTAACTGAAGATAGAAGATTGGATAAATACAAAACAAACAGCTCATGGCTTAAAGTCAGCAATCCTTAATACTTGTGTGCTATTGTCATGTAATAAAAAAGAAAACAAGTGTTAAAAGTGAATTAGGAAAATAACTCCCTTCATATGCCGTGCTTAGCTCTATTAGATTCAACCTGACCCATCATTAGGGTTAAATACGCAGCCACGACTCCAAAGTTTGTAGCAGAATCTGAATAATCATATTTCTCTCATACTTATTTTTCCCCCCTGTGGCACTCTTTTGTTAAGACTATGTAAGGTTTTCACATGAAAATATGTCATTATCTGTTCCAGGATAAATTTCTGATTTTTTAAATTTTAATTTTTTATATTAATTAGTTTATTTACTTTGTATCCCAGCTGTAGTCCCCTCCTTCATTCCCTCCTAACCCCACCCCTCCCTCATCTCCTCCCTGCCCCTCTCTAAGTCCACTGATAAGGGAGGTCCTCCTCCCCTTCCATCTGACCCTAGCTCATCAGGTCTCATCAGGACTGGCTGCAATGTCCTCCTCTGTGGCCAAGCAAGGCTGTTCCTCCCTCAGGTTGAGGGTGGGTCAAAGAACCAGCCACTGAGTTCATGTCAGATACAGTTCCTGTTTCCCTTAATAGGGAACTCACTTGGATGCTAAGCTATCATGGGCTGCTTCTGAGCAGGGGTTCTAGGTTACATCCACACATGGTCCTTGGTTGGAGAATCAGATTCAGAAAAGGCCCCTGTGCCCAAATATATTTGGGCCTTGTGGCGTTCCTGTCCTTTCCAGGTCATACTAACTCCCTCTTCTTTCATATGATTCCCTGCACTCTGCTGAAGGTTTGGTTATGAGTCTCAGCATCTGCTTTGATACACTGCTAGATAGAGTCTTTCAGAGGCCCTCTATGTTAAGCTCCTGCCTTGTTTCTTGTTTTGTCCTACTTCCAATGTCCATCCCATTTGTCTTTCTAAGTGAGGATTGATCAACTTACCCAGAAACTCCTTCTTGTTTAGCTTCTTTAGGTATACAGATTTTAGATTTTTATCCTATCCTATAGGTCTAGTATCCACTTATAAGTGAGCATATTCCCTGTGTGTCTTTCTGCTTCTGGGATACCTCACTCAGGATGATCTTTTCTAGATCCCACCATTTGCCTGCAAATGTCATGATGTCCTTGTTTTTAATTGCTGAGAAGTATTCCATTGTGTAAAAGTACCACAATTCCTGTATCCATTCCTTAACTGAGGGACATCTGGGTTGTTTCCCGATTCTGGCTATTACAAATAAAGCGTCTATAAACATGGTTGAGCAAATGTCCTTGTTGTGTACTTCGGCCTCTTTTGGATATATGTCTAGGAGTGGTATAGCTGGATCTTGAGGAAGTGTTATTCCTAATTGTTTGAGAAAGCGCCAGATTGATTTCCAAAGTGGTTGTACAAGTTTATTTTCCCACCAGCAATGGAGGAGGGTTCCCCTTTCTCAACAACCTCTCCAGTACGTGTTGTCAATTCAGTTTTGATCTTAGCCATTCTGATGGGTGTGAGGTGAAATCTCAGTGTCATTTTAATTTGCATCTCCCTGATGGCTAAGGATGTTGAGCATTTCTTTAAGTGTTTCTCTGCATTTCTATATTCCTCTACAGAGAATTCTCTGTTTAGCTCCATACCCCATTTCAGCTGAGAAACACCTTCAGCAAAGTGACTGGATACAAAATTAACTCAAAAAAAAAAAAAAAATCAGAAGCTCTCCTGTATACCAAAGACAAAAGGGCCGAGAAAGAAACTAAGGAAACAACTCCCTTCACAATAGCCACTAAAAACATAAAGTACCCTGGTATGACTCTAACCAAGCAAGTGAAATACCTGTTTGAAAAGAAAACTTCAAGTGAGAATATAAACTAGTACAACCACTTTGGAAGTCAATCTGGTGCTTACTCTGACAATTAGGAATAACAATTCCTCAAGACCCACTGCTAGGTATATACCTAAAATTTGCTCAAGTATACAAGAAGGACATTTGCTCAACCATGTTTATAGCAGCTTTATTTGTAATAGCCAGATCCTGGAAACAATGCAGATGTCCATCAATGAAGGAATGGATACAGAAATTGTGGTATTTTTATACAATGGAATACTACTCAGCAATCAAAAATGAGGAAATCATTAAATTTGCAGTCAAATGGTGGAATCTAGAAAAGATCATTCTCAGTGCAGTATCCCAGAAGGAGAAAGACAAACATGATATATACTTGCTTATATAGACCTACATGATATGATAAACACATGGAAGTCTATACACCTAAAGAAGATAAACAAGAATGCAGACATGGGGTAAGATGATATATCCTCATTTAGAAAGACAAATGGGATGTGCATTGGACTTACAACAGGAGTCTACCGCAGACATCTGAAAGACTCTAGGTTACCTAGCAGCGTTTCAAAACAGATACTAAGACCTATAACCAAACCTTTGGCAGAAAGGGAGTTAGTATGACATGGAAAGGATAGGAGCTCCACAAGGAACAAATATATCTAGGCACAGGGTTTTTTTTCTGAAACTGTTTCTTCAACCAAGGACCATGTATGGTTATGACCTAGAACCTTTGCTCAGACGAAGCTCCTGATAGCTCAGTTACCAATGGGTTTCCCATAGTAAGGGGAACATGGACTATTTCTAACAGGAACTCAATGGCAGGCTCTTTGACCTCTTAACCCCCCAAGGGAGGAGCAGTCCTGCTAGTCCACAGAGGAGGATTTTGCAGCCAGTCCTGAAGATACCTGATAAAACAGGGTCAGATGAAAGGGGAGGAGGTCCTCCCCAATAGACTTGGAAAGGGGCAGGGAGGAGATGAGGGAGGGTGGGTGGGGTTGGGAAGGAATAAGGGAGTGGGATATAGCTGGGATGCAGAATTAATAAAATGTAACTAATAAAAAATTTTAAAAAAACATAAAAGAAAAAAAAACCTTCAAGTCTCTGAAGAAAGAAATTGAAGAAGATATCAGAATATGGAAAGACCTCCCATGCTCACAGGTCAGTAGGAATAAATAGTGAAAATGGCCATTCTGCCAAAAGCAATCTGCAGATTCAATGAAATTCCCATGAAAACACCAACACAATTCTTTACAGACCTGGAAAGAAAAATTCTCAACTTTACATGGAAAAAAAAAAAAACAGAATTTCCAAACGATCCTGTACAACAACAGATCATCTGGAGGTATCTCCATCCCTGATCTCAAGCTGTGCTACAGAGCAATAGTAATAAAAACTGCACGGGATTGGCATAGAAACAGAACAGTGGGTAGATGGAACCAAATAGAAGACCCAGAAATAAACCCATACATCTATGAATATTTGATTTTTGACAAAGAAAACAAAACCATTCAATGGAAAAAAGACAGCATCTTCAACAAATGGTGCTGGCCCAACTGGATGTCTACATGCAGAAAAATGAAAATAGATCCATACTTATTACCCTGCACAAAACTAAAGTCCAAGTGGATCAAAGATCTCAACATAAAACCAGACACATTAAGTTGGTTAGAAGAAAAAGTGGGGAAGAGCCTAGAACTCATTGGCACAGGAGACAACTTCCTGAACAGAACACCAACAGCACAGGCTGTTAGAGCAACAATCAATAAATGGGACCTCATGAAACTTAAAAGCTTCTGTAAAGCAAAGAACACTGTCATCAGAACAAAACGACAGCCTACAGACTGGGAAAGGATCTTCACCAACCCCATATCTGACAGAGGGCTAATATCCAGAATATATAAAGATTTAAAGAAGTTAAATAGCAGCAAATCAAGCAATCCAATTATAAAATGGGGAACAGAGCTAAACAGAAAACTCTCTCATACTTCTTGATTATCTCTACAGATGACAGATTCTCTCAACTTTGAAACATCCACATTACAACACTCCCATGAAGAAGTGTGAAGTCCTTATTCTCTAAGCCAATGTACAAAACACCTATACAAGGAAATGCAGGATTGGTCCAGTCCCACCACATGCAAAGGGTGCTGCAAACTGGGACTTCATTCCGTTGCTCAGGAAATATCTAGGACTTGCCATATGGTACGAATGTAGACAATCAGAAACTTCCTAAACTTCCTAAACGGATGTAGTCTGAAAAGACCTTAATTGCCTTCTTTACAGTGGGAATGTAGTAAGTATCTGATCATTTTTTCACTCATTGGTTTTATGGTAGTAAATTGAAAAATTGAACTTTTTCTCTTCTAAAAGTTGGAAAAAAGAAAGTTGAATATACCTATTTACTAATGTTCAGAAAAATTCAGTGACACAGACTATTTGATAACTCTCCCTATTTCTCATCTGAAAACATTTTTTTTATTTGACTAAGAATTCACTGGGAGAATCAGTATGAAAAGGTTGTTTTCCCCTCACATCCTTTCAAATCAAGATGTAGCTAGAGGCTACATATAAACTCCTACTCATTGCAGGCAAGCCTTACATTAGTCTGGTAATTGTTTGCATTGAGAGTTAATCAACCTTCTTCTAATTAAAGAATAAATTTCACAGCATTTCCCAACTCATTAAGGAAAACTGTGAGCTGATCTTCTCTGAGTATTTCCTCCTTCACACTCCATTTTACACAGACAAATTCTACTGTCATTTTATGGACAAGTCTGTCTAAACATGAACTTTTATTACTATATCATTTGTACTGATTCAAACTTAAAAATGAAATAAATTTAATATCTTGTGAATGACCATGCTGGCTTAATAAGAGAGTGATAGAAAATGATCTCAGTAGAAACTGTAATGAATTATCTACCTTTCTTTGACTTTTTTTAATTATTTTTTTAATAATTTTCATCTTTCATCAACTTGCAGTTTTTTTAAATTTATTTTTATTGTTAGTTACATTTTATTAACTCTGTATCCCAGTTGTATCCCACTTCCTTATTCTCTCCCAATCACATCCTCCCTCCCTCATCTCCTCTCTGCCCCTTTCCAAGTCCACTGATAGAAGAGGTCCTCCTCCCCTTTCATCTGACCCTGTTTTATCAGGTATCTTCAGGACTGGCTGCAAAGTCCTCCTCTGTGGCCTAGCAGGGCTGCTCCTCCCTTATAGGGTGGGGAGGTCAAAGAGCCGGCCATTTAATTCATGTCAGAAATAGTCCTTGAATTTTTTATTTTCTTATTTTAGCTTCTTTTCTGAGCTACAATCAAGAATTCTGACAGCATGGGTCACATAAAGCTTTCTCAGCTACTGATTTAGATTAAGATTTACTGTTTTGCATCTACTCAAAGTTTGGGTGTGAGTCTCTGTAACTGTTCTGATCCCTTACTGGGTGGGGTCTTTTAGAGGAGATCTGTGATAGCCTCCCATCCTGTTACCTCTCTTCTAAGGCTTCAGGTGTCTATCCTTTTTGCCCTTCTGAATGAGAATTAAGCATCTTCCCTAGGGTCCTCATTGTCGTTTAACTTCCTTAGGTCTGTAGCTTTTACTATGTTTGTCCTATACTATATGACTAATATTCACTCATAAGTGAGTATATATGGAAGAAAGGGAGATAGAAAGACCCAGAGGGGCAATAGCTCTACAAGGAGACCAACAAAGCCAAAAAGCTAGGCTTACAGGAACCTGCTGAGACTGATACATCAACCAAGGACCAAGCATGGAGAGGACCTAGAACCCCTGCTCAGATGGAGTCCACAGACAACTCAGTCTCCATGTGGGTCCCCAGTAAGGGAAACAGGGCAACCTCTGTCATGAACTGGTTGCCTGCTCTTTGATCATTTCCCCCTGGTGGAGCAACCTTGCCAGCCCAACAGAGGATCCAGGATGACCAACACCTGATAGGCTAGGGTCAGATTGTAGGTGAGGAGGACTTCTATCAGTGGACTGGGGTAGAGGGATGTGGGGGGAAGAGGGAGAAAAAAAATGGGACAAGGAGAAGATGAGATAGGGGGCTACAACTAGTATATAAAATGATTAAGTTGTAAATAATAATAATAATAAATCATTACTTAGTAAAGTGAAAAAATGTTGAATGTTTTACATTTGTAGTAGGAAGTGTGCTGAAGTTTTGTTTAGGCACAGCTTAGTAGAAATAAAAAATGACGTAACAATTTAAAAAAAAGGAGGAGAAGAAGGAGTAGGAGGGAGAAGAGGAGCAGAGGCTGGGAGAGAGACGCTGGAGAGAGGTCTTGGAACAAAGTGAAGAGATGAACTAGACCTAAGATATCACTAAAAGCAAGTATAATGTGGGGAATCTGAATGGTAAGAACTATGCAGGCTTGGAGGTTTAGGATGGAGTAACTATTGCCCAGCATTGTGTTCTTGGTTAACAAAATAAACCCTAGTCTCTGTGTGGTGACTTGGTTATACAGCTGTTTAGGATTAACCGCAGCTTTATTAAAAGATAAATCAGTTCAAAGCAGTTAATCTCATTATGATCATAGCCCTGAGCAGTTATGACAGGCCTACATTTTACTTTATAGTTGTGATACTGGCATTCGGGAAAAAAAAGAAAACAGAATTTTGAAGACATTTGCGATTCCCTATTATTTAGACCAACTGATCTAAATATATAATTAGAATATTTCAATAAAAAATTAAAAGAAATGAGTTTAAAAAGAACATTGGCTTCTGGGGAGTCTTATATTTGTGTGTATTAGTCATCAATAATATTAGTCCATTCCTCTACAGAAAAATATTGTATGAACTCATTGTGACTGTAATTCCTTTTAAATATTATTTCCTTTCTTTCAGTTATTTTTACTTTATTTTAAATGACAACAAATAAACATGCATTCAGTATTAGCAAAATCTTGCACCAGCCACATTTTCTTACCTCAAGTAATTTGTATCTTATGAAACAGTTCAGATTTATTTGTTTTTAATCCAATCTGATTTAAAAAGTCCATTTTCTGCTTATGACCAGTAGAGATGAATTTTATTCTCCTCATTCCAAATTCAATGCTTGACAACTCACACAAAAATATTCAACTAAAGTTCGCATAAATAGGCAAAATATTGTTCGAAAATTTGCCATATCATTACGTTCACACTTGGTGATAAAGTCTCAGTTCCATGAAAAAACAGGATACTCATGTGCAGCTCCACAGCAATTGTCTTGGGAAGGATCCAAGCCAGGTCTGCAACAATGGCAAGCTCAGTCACCACCGTGTAGCGCTTTGTCGCTCACTCCGTGGGCTTTCTCGACAACGGGCACGTCCGGGGACAGAAAATGGCTCACTTTCTGCACTAATGCTCCAATCAGAAACAACAGCGTGTAGATGTGTCAGAGTGCCAAAAGCAAAGCTGTGAATCTGCTCCCACACTAAAGACAAGACGAGGAAAGTTTTCCTGTGCTGCAGGGGAAGAAGCCTGAGGACTGAAAAGCTCAAAAGCAGACCCAGGCTTGGTGCCTCTTTTGTCCATTCACTCTCTGTAAAGCTCTCTCACGTGGATAATACTGTTGCTTGATTTTTCTCTGTAAGCCTGAGATGAGCTGATTCAGAATGACGAGTTGAGAATAAAAGGTAGTGAGTGTCTCCCCATTCCTGGCCCAATACCCACAATGAAGCATTGCTCCCCACGCTTGCTTGTACCTCACAACCTAGTAAGATTTCCGGATGACAGACTTTCTAACAGGCCCAAGCACATGCTACCAAAGGTCCTGCCCTCTCCCTTTTCCTCTTCCCCGATAACCTGTTTGATTACATTCCTTAAGATACCACCAAGGCCCATTTTCTTATTTGGCCACTCCCTTATACCTTCCTTATTCCTAAGGCTGACCACCAAGGTCCAGCTATCAAAACTCCAAAGTTCAGCAATCAAAATTCATTATCTGGCCACACTCAATAATATGTACAATAAAGACTTACCGACTCATCCTCGCACACACTTCCTTTTTATTCTTAAAAAACAGTGGACTCCATGGTAGGCTATACTCTAGACTATCATTGTGAACATAAGAAACCTTTGAAATCTTTTCAAAATGTTGAAATCTTAGAGAACATCAAGAGTTTATATTGGAAAAAAACTAAATATGTGACAATTTGGGAAAATCATCCATTAAGGCATTTTACTTTTCAACCTAAAAGTATCATTTTGAAGGCAAAATGGGGAAGCTTAAAGAATGTACTCTTGTATAGCAATTCCATCATGAAGGGAAGCTGATTAAGACGGTAAATTAGCACTGAAAAATAGCTCCAGGAAGTCCCTGAACCTGAGCAGATTTACCAGGTACTTCCCTTGTGAAGAGTACACAAAAGGGAAAGAATGCTGGGTTACCCTCAAAAAGACCAACCACCAGAGAGAAATCCCTGGATGAAGACACATAGACCAGTCATGTTGGATGCGGCTCAGGCCAACTGAGTCATCAGGAAAGGATACTTTCCAACTTCTTCTGTTGCCTGGAGGTGGGCAATGTGCTCCAAGTTTTGGGCATTTGTAAACTGTATCCCAAGCTCGGGTGGACTTTTGTGATGTAGCTGTCTTGAGTCCCTTGTGCTCCTGTATGCAACCCTTTACTCACCACTGTACTGCTCATTGGTTCGCCAAGTTGAACTTTATTGGTATCTATTCTTTGCTCTGCTGTCAGTTTTCTTTTTAGGCAAATATCTAAAATCTATCACTTGTCTGTCTGACTGTCTGTCTGTGCTATGTCTCCCCAGGAAATGTCTGTCATATAACATGTGCTGAAGCCTTTAATTGTTCCTCCAAACTTGTGTATTAGAAAGCTCATATTAGGAGGTTCCAAGATGGCGGTGAACAGAGAGCACCACTTTGGAGAGGCAGAGGACATGAATCTCCGAAATTAGGCACACACACCTCCAGAAATCCCGCCCCACAGTAGAATGCACACCTCCAGAAATCCAGTCACTCAGGAGCGCACACATCTCCAGAAACCCTGCCACACCGGAAAGCACCCACTGCCAGCACCAGAGTGCAGGCCCAACAATAGAGTGCCAACCACAGTGACTCAGTTCCACAATACAATCCTTCCTGGATCCAAAATCCGCAAAGCTCAGTGCCTGGGACCAAAGACAGCAGAAGCAGGGCTTCAGGCCTCTTGGCCATGGTCGAGAGCTGTAAACCCCTGCTGAATACCACCCCCTCAGAGCACACGTCTGAGGAACCCACACCCCGCTTAGTGCCCTCTTACTGAGCTCAGGACCCTTGGAGTGCAGCCCCCTACCACCACCACCACCATCGGGCCCCACAGTACAGTCCTTCCCAGATCCCAAGTCTACAAGTGGCAGGACTGACTACACAGGGCTGCCCAGCCAGTGATTGTATGGGCCATCCAACTCCTCAGTGCCAGATAACCAGCTGAATAGCCACCAAAGCCTAGCAGACCTGCAAAAACAATACATGCTCGCAATCTTCAACAGTGCTTGCAATCCCTTAAGTGCCTGCAACACCTTCAGTGCTTGCAAGGCATCCCTCTCACATACTGAAGGCCTCTTCATTCTCCACACCCTGTCCCTTAGGACACACCTACAAGCACACGCTCAATCACATACTACCCCGCATTTGCCCTTCTGCACCTACAAACTTTCCTCCTACAGCTAGAGCTGAATCACCAACAAACACACTGAAACCACTGGACCTCCCTCATTTTCCTGAAGAATTCTCCAGAGACAAGAGAAAGAGCAGTCTGATCTGCAGAATCCAGGAACAAACAGTGAACACTACAGATAACCAAATGGTCAGAGGTCAGCGAAAGAACACAACCAATGTAAATGAAGATATCATGGCTTCATGGGCAACCCCCAAAAATTAATGGATACTTCAACTCATCAGAAACACAAGAAAATTATTTTAAAGCTATGATTATCCAGTTATTTGAGGCACATAAAGAGGAAACCAACAAATCTCTCAGAGAAATAGCCATACAGATTCAAACAGTTAAAGAGGAAACAAATAAATCTTTCAAAGATTTGGCCTCCCAAATGGAAACAAAGAAAAATGAAGTGAATGAAGCACTTAAAGAATCACAGGCAAATATAGCCAAACAAATGGAGGCAGAAGTAGTGGCATTAAGAGAGGAAACAAACAAACAAAAAAAAAAAATAGAGACCATCTTGGAGACACAAGAATCCACATTCAAACAGATGAAGGAAATGTTGCAAGGCATGAAAACAGAATTAGAATCAATAAAGAAAACTCCCCCTGAGGGGGGAGCAGTCTTACCAGACCAGAGAAGAGGACAAAGCAGCCACTTTTGATGAGAACTGATAGACTAAGATCAGAAAGGAGAGGAGAACCTCCCCTATCAGTGGACTTGGGGAGGGGCATGCATGCAGAAAGGGGAGGGAAGGTGGGATCGGCAGGGGAGGAGTGAGGGGCTTATAGGGGGACACAAAATTAATAAACTGTAATTAATAATAAAAAAAACACAAACTGAGAAAGCTCTGGACCTGGAGAACTTAGAGAAAAGAGAAAGAACCACAAAGGTAAGAATACAAGAGAGAATCTCATGTGCTGAAGATACAATTACATAAATGGATACTTCTCTCCAAGAAAAAGTAAAATCAGGAAAATCCCAAACACAAAACATCCAAGAAATCAAGGACGCCATGAAAAGGCAAAATCTAAGAATAATAGGAATTGATGAAGAAGAGGATTCCAGGCTCCAAGGTCTAGAAAATATTTTCAAAAAAAATCATAGAAGAAAATGTTCCCAACCTAAAGAAAGAGATATCCACAAAACATACAAGAGGCCTACAGAACCCCACATAGACTAGACGAGAAAAGAAACTCCTCACACCACATCATAGTCAAAACACTTAATCTACGGAATAAAGAAAAGATACCTAAAAGCAGCAAGGGAAAAAGGCCAAGTAACATATAAAGGTAGACCTATCAGAATCACACTGGACTTCTCATCAGAAACTATGAAAGCCAGAAGGGCCTGGACAGATACCATGCAGGCTCTAATGGACCACAGATGCCAACCTAGACTACTATACCCTGCAAAGCTTTCAATCAACATAGACAGAGAAAAAAAATATTCCACGACAAAACAAAATTTAAACAATATTTGAACAGCAAACCAGCCCTACAGAAGATACTAGAAGGAAAATTCTAATCCAATGAAAACAACTACACCCCAAAAACATAGGTTATAGATAATTTCCCAACAAAAATCAAAAGAAAACAAGCAATGAATCACAGTACCACCACCAACTCCACAATAATAGGAAATAATATTCAATGGTCATTATTATCTATCAACATCAATGGATTTAATTCTCTAATAAAAATACACAGACTAACAGAATGGGTGCGGAAACAAGATCCAACATTCTGCTGCACCCAAGAAACACACTTACACAAGAAAGATAAATACCACCTCAGAGTAAAAGGCTGGAAAATTGTTTTTCAAGCAAATGGACCCCAAAAACAAGCAGGAGTGGCTATCCTAATATCTAATAAAATAGACTTTCAACCAAAATTAATCAAAAAAGATGTAGAGGGCCACTACATTCTCATCAAAGGAAAAATCCAACAAGAAGACATCACAATTCTGAACATCTATACTCCAAATACAAGAGTACCTACATTTGTAAATGAAACATTATTAAAGCTTAAATCACACATCAACCCCAACACCTTAATAGTGGGAGACTTCAACACCCTACTATCACCAAGAGAAATATCATTTAGACAGAAGCCAAACAGGAAAATAAAGGCACTTACAAACGTCCTAATTCAAATGGACCTACTAGATGTCTACAGGACATTTCACCCAAACTCAAAAGAGTATACATTTTTTTCAGCAACTCATGGAACATTCTCCAAAATAGACCATATAGTTGGTCACAAAGCAAGCCTCAACGGATACAAGAAGATTGAAATAATCCCCTGTATACTATCTGACCACCATGGACTAAAGCTGGACCTCAACAACAATGGAAATAGCAAAAAGCCTACACGCACATGGAAACTTAACAACTTACTTCTCAATGACAGCTGGGTTAAGGATGAAATAAAGAAAGAAATTAAAGACTTCCTAGAATTCAATGAAAGTGAAGGCAGAACATACCCAAATTTATGGGACACAATGAAAGCAGTACTTAGAGGAAAACTCAGCACTAAGTGCCTTCAAGAAGAAATTTGTAACATCTCATACAAACAACTTAATGACACAACTGAAAGCCCTAGAAAAAAAGAAGCAGAAACATGCAAGAGGAGCAGACAGCTGGAAATAAACTTAGGGCTGAAATCAACCAATTAGAAACAAATAAAACAATTCAAAGAATCAATGAAACCAAGAGCATGTTCTTTGAGAAAATTAACAAGATAGACAAACCCTTAGCCAAACTAACTAAAAGTCAGAGAGAAACTATGCAAATCAGCAAAATCAGAAACGAAAAGGGGAAAATAACTATAGACAACGAGGAAATACAAACCATCATTAGGTTGTACTACTAAAACCTATATGCCACAAAGTCAAAAATCTGAAAGAAATGGACAATTTTCTTCACAGATTCCATCAATCAAAATTAAGTCAAGACCAGGTAGAAAGATTGAAGAGCCCTATAGCCCCCAAGGAAATTGAAGCAGGCATCAACAACCTCCTTTCCAAAAACAGCCCTGGACCAGATGGTTTCAGTGCAGAATTCTATCAGACCTTCAAAGAAGTGCTAACTATAATTCTCTCCAAATTATTCCACAAAATAGAAACAGAAGGAACATTGCCAAACTCATTCTATGAAGCCACAGTCACCTTAATACCTAAACCACACAAAGATCCAACAAAAGAAGAGAACTTTAGACCGATCTATCTTCTGAACATTAATGCAAAGGTACTCAATAAAATACTTGTAAACTGAATCAAAGAAAACATCAAACATCATCCACCATGACCAAGTAGGCATCAACCCAGGATTGCAAGGGTGGCTTAATATATGGAAATTCCTCAATGTAATTCCTCATATAAACAAACTGAAGGAGAAAAACCACATGGTCATCTCCCTAGATGCTGAAAAAGCATTTGAGAAAATCCAACACCCATTCAAGTTTAAAGTCTTGGAGAGATCAGGGATACAAGGAATATACCTGAGCATAGTAAAGGCATTATACAGCAAGCCTATAGATAACATCACACTCAATGGAGTGAAACTTAAATCAATCCCACTGAAATCAGGGACAAGGCAAGGCTGCCCATTGTCTCCATATCTCTTCAACATAGTACTTGAAGTCCTAGCTAGAGCAGTAAGACAAGTAAGGGAGATCAAGGGAATACAAATCGGAAAGGAAGAAGTCAAAGTTTCACTATTCTCAGATGATATGATAGTATACCTAAGTGACCCTAAAAACTCAACCATAGAACTCCTTCAGCTGATAAACACCTTCAGCAAAGTGGCTGGATACAAAATTAACTCAAAAAAATCAGAAGCCCTCCTGTATACCCAAAACAAAAAGGCTGAGAAAGAAATTAGGGAAACAACACCCTTCATAATAGCCACTAATAACAGAGAATACCTTGGGGACTCTACCCAAGCAGGTGAAAGAACTGTTTGAAAAAAAAAAAAAAAAAAAAAAAAAACTTCAAGTCTCTGAAGAAAGCAATTGAAGAAAACATCAGAAGATGGAAAGATCTCCCATGCTCATGGATTGGTAGGATTAACATAGTGAAAATAGCCATCCTGCCAAAAGCAATCTACAGATTCAATGCAATTCCCATCAAAACACCAACACAATTATTTACGATCTTAAAAGAAAAATTCTCAACTTCATATGAAGAAACAAAAAAACCCAGAATATCCAAAACAATCCTGTACAACAACAGATCCTCTGGAGGTATCTCCATCCCTGATCTCAAGTTGTGCTACAGAGCAATAATAATAAAAACTGCTTGGTACTGGCATAGAAACAGAAAGGAGGATCAATGGAACTAAATAGAAGACCCAGAAATAAACCCACACACCTATGAATACTTGATTTTTGACAAAGAAAGCAAAACCATTCAATGGAAAAAAGACAGTGTCTTCAACAAATGGTGCTGGTCCAACTGCATGTCTACATGCAGAAAAATGAAAATAGATTCATACTTACTACCCTGCACAAAACTAAAACCAAGTGGATCAAAGACCTCAACATAAAACCAGACACATTAAGGCAGTTAGAAGAAAAAGTGGGGAAGAGCCTAGAACTCATTGGCACAGGAGACAACTTCCTGAACAGAACACCATCAGCACAGGCAACAATTAATAAATGGGACCTCATGAAACTGAAAAGATTCTGTAAAGCAAAAGACACTGTCATTAGAACAAAACGACAGCCTACAGATTGGGAAAGGATCTTCACCAACCCAACATCTGACAGAGGCTGATATCTGGAATTTATAAAGAACTAAAGAAGTTAAAAGGCAATAATTCAAGTAACCCAATTAAAAATGGGGTATGGAGCTAAACAGAGAATTCTCTGTAGAAGAATATAGAATAGCAGAGAAACACATAAGGAGATGTTCAACATCCCTAGCCATGAGAGAGTTGCAAATCAAAAAGACCCTGAGATTTCATTTTACACCCATCAGAATGGCTAAGATCAAAAACTCAAGAGACAACATATGCTGGAGAGGCTGTGGGAAAAGGGGAACCCTTCTCCACTGCTGGTGGGAATGTCAACTGGTACAACCACTATGGAAATCAATCTGGCACTTTCTCAGACAATTAGGAATAGCACTTCCTCAAGATCCTGCTATACCACTCCTAGGCACATATCCAAAAGATGTTCAAGTACACAACAAGGACATTTGCTCCAGCATGTTTGTAGCAGCTTTATTTGTAATAGCCAGAACCTGGAAACAACCCAGATGTCCCTCAACAGAGGAATGGATGCAGAAATTATGGTACTTTTACACAATGGAATACTACTCAGCAATTAAAAACAAGGACATCATGAAATTTGTAGGCAAATGGTGGGATCTAGAAAAAAATCCTCCTGAGTGAGGTATCCCCAAAGCAGAAAGACACACATGGTATATCCTCACTTATATAGACCTCTAAGATAATAAACATACTAAAAAATGTACACCTAAAGAAGATAAACAAGAAAGAAGTCCAGGGGTAAGATGATCAATCCTCATCTAGAAAGACAAAGGAGATGGACATTGGAAATAGGAAAAAACAAGTAACAGGACAGTAGCCTACCACAGAAGGTACCTGAAAGACTCTACCTAACAGTATATCAAAGCAGATGCTGAGACCTATAACCAAACCTTTGGCAGAGTGTAGGGAATCATATGAAGGAAGGAGGAATTAGTATATCCTAGAGGGGACAGGGAGCCCCACAAGGTCCAAATATATCTGAGCACAGGGGGCTTCTATCAGACCATTTATCCAACCAAGGACCATACATGGATATAACCTACAACCCCTGCTCAGACATAGCCCATGGTAGCTCAGCATCCAAGTGGGTTCCCTAGCAAGTGGGACAGGAATTGTTTCTGACATGAACTCATGAGCTTCCCCTCCCCCCTGAGAGAGGAGCAGCCTTGCTAGGCCACAGATAAGGACATTGCAACCATCCTGAAGATACCTGATAAACTAGGGCCAGGTGGAAGAAGAGGAGGATACCCCCTCACAGTGGACTAGGAAGGGGTCAGGGAGAAGAGGAGGGAGGAGGGGAGGATTGGGAGTGAAAGAGGGAGAATGCTACAGCTGGGATACAAGTGAATGTATAAAATTATTTAAAAATAGAAAATATTAAAAAAAAAGAAATGCATAGAAAAAAAGAAAGCTCATATTACAGAGGAAGAATTTAAATGTTAAAAAAAAAAACAGTGGACTGGGGGAGGGGCATAGAGGGAGAATAGGGAGAGAGAGGGAGGGACTGGGAGGGGACAAGGGAGTGGGCCACAGCCAGATTCAAAATGAATAAATTGTACTAAATAATAATGACTAAAATAAAAATTAAAAATAAAAAACAAACCTCTCCTGTAGAGACACCTGTTGCTGTCATTGGCCAATCCAGTTACTGGCCAGTCCAGAGTCAGCCTCTCCTTTGTCTTCTCTGGCAGGGGTGGGGATCAGGGATCTCCTTTGTGCTGAGAATTCTTTTCATGAGAAGTTTCAAATTCCTCACTTCACCAAATACCTGCTGTTAACTGACAAGAAAATTGTGCTACAAGACAAAGCTGGGTCCTCCTTTTTTTAGGATAATAATATCAGTTTTAGTATAACCTATTTCCCCCTTCTCCAGGTGTGTGTGTGTTAATCATACATATCCAGCTATGTAAGTCATCTTGACTCCAATCCATCAATTTTCCCTCTGGTTGCTTAAGTTATCATTTTTCTAGACAACTGTATTCACTGTTTCTCACTTATTCATGAGAATTTATGCTTTTTTTTTCATCGATGTTTCTGTATAATTTAACTAAATAGGTATAGAGGTATGAATACGACCCCAGTCTCAGTCAATGGCATCTTAAGCTTTTGGGTTGTAAAATTAAGTTCTGGTGAACCACATTACCCTTTAGAGATGACACAGAAGAGTGAAATAGTGAAATAGAGAATATTGAGGAAAAGAGAGAGGAGAAAGAGAGAGTCTTAGCATTATGAATGGAAACCCTAGACCCAGCTATGGCTCAAGTGTGGACATTTTGATAGTCTCACAGACTGCTAAGGTATGAAAGACTCCTGACCTAGACTGGGTTGAAAGACCCAGACATTTATTTCTAGAGAGAATTGCATATTTTCCCAGGGTTATACAAGAAATGGGTACAGACAGAAACCTTGCAAAAGAAGTAAAAGTGAACTCCAGTGATGTGAAAAAGGACCAAAGTGTGGGCAAAGAGAAAAAGTGAGAAAGAGCTGCAGTTTGAAAAAGACAGTTTTGTCGATGAAATTTTCATCCTCTCTCATTTGAACTCACTATCTATTGGCTGGAATGGGGAATTATAGCAAATCCCAAATACTTAGAATGGAAATATGAGTTACTTCAGAGGAAAAAATGTAGACATAAGGTTATTGCGTAATTCAAATGCTGATTTCTGTGCTCCCCATATCTGGTTGCAGTCCTTACTCTGAGAATCCCCTTTATCAATGTTGTATAAACACTTCTCTCCATTATCTTCTGATAGGCCAATAAAGCAGCTTACAGCCAACTGCTGAGCAGAGGAGAGAATAGTGCTGGACTTTTTGCCAGCCAGGCAAGGAGGAGTTAGAAAAAGAAGTGGAGGATTCAGCCATGGGCAGATCCAAGAGGGACAAGAGAGAAGCTGGAATAGCAAAACTACAACGTGCAAGTGTCTCTGAAATGTATGCTTGGAGGAAGCCAAAGTTGTGTGAAAGAAGAATAGATTAATAACTGCTTAGTTCTTATGCTATGAAGCTTGTTAAAATCATATAATGGAGGCTCAATTATTTGTGTGATAACAGGTTAAGCAGAGAAACTAAGAGAAACAAATACACTTTTATAAAAAGTAACCCTAACATGAAACCCTGAAATATGTTACTAATAAAGAAGTAAAAAAAAAAAAAAAAACCTGTTAGAAGAACATGCTTTTTAAAACTAAATGTTTAAAGATATTTATATTTGTTTACCAAGTCACTACCAAGGCTTTGGATCCTACAGGTATCAAGGCATTTCAGCACACGTCACAGAGACGTGAGCACTCCTACATGCAATTGCTCTTCAATGGTGCAGCTCTGAGCCATGATCTGCATTTCACACTTGGTTGAAAACAGGTTAAATCATTCAAAAAACCCACATGTTTGAATTTGAAGCCAACGATTACCTTCAGTCCATTAAAATGAGACTTTCATCCTCCCTTTAGAACCATTTTCACCAGATCCATTGAGCTCAGGATGATTTTTCGACAGAGACTGTTATGAGCATTAGTTCTAAGACTAATTCTAAGACAGTTCTTGGATTGTATTCACACAAGGTCACACCTCCACCCTGGGGTAACTGATAAATTCTGAAGTAGAGGCAGTTGATATAACCTGCAATCCATTTCTACTTATGAATGCCCCCCCATAAGCTTTCCTCTCAGGCCAGCTTAGCAGCCTCTCATAGGTAGTATTCTCACCTCAGGAACAGGCCTAGAGCAAAGTCGCAGGCCTCTGTGAACAAGGAGAGGCAACCAGCACTTTTAATGCCCTCAGGAGGTATGTGGTCTTGACAGGTGTGGTGGCACATAGGGAAGCTGACAGGCTTTCTGTAAGGGACAATTCTCTACTAAATACCACTCCTGACAATTCCTAAATGAGAAGATATGTTTGTGGTAACCACAGTGTACAAAAGGGGGGCAGTTCCTGAGCCAAAGCCAGGTGTTCAGACAAAACTTGTGCATGCATTTACATAATCACATAATTCACCGGAGCCAAAATGTAGACATCACTCAAATGTCTATCAAGAGATGAATTAATAAATAAAATGTGCCTTGCGCTGGGGGGCTCAGCTTATGAATAGAGCACCTTTCTGAATGTGTGAGGATGCAGGCTTAGGTTCCAGCACTACAGAAAAGAGGTTTGTTGTTGTTGGATTTGGGGAGGAAGAGGGATAGCTTTGGAAGGATTGGTGATCTGCCTATGCTCAGAAAAAAAAATCAATTTGTAAATACAATAAAATTTGAAATATAAAATAAGGCTTATCTATAGTATGCAATAAAATAAAGTTCAACATGTGAAACGCACAATTATGACATCTTAATGGTGAAACAAATGTAAAAAGGGTTTGCAACATCAAGATGGCTCACATCCTTACTATGTAAAAAGTGGCTTGTGTTTCCTTATAGGACACTGGGCTTAAATGCCTTGTTCTGCCTTTTTTAATTCAATCCCTTCTTCCATACCATATTTGCCGCCATATTTGCCTGTCCTCAGCCTGTTTCTATGTCTTCCACTAAGGTCAAGTTATCAAATCCAAGTCTAGGCTGGAAAGTAATCTTTGTCTTCTGCCATTATACTCTATCTATATCATCTTTAGCATAGTTAAGATTCATACTTGTTGATTAATGAATTAATATCAAATTTGTTATGAATCATCTGTTTATTTATTCAATATGCAATTAGCTCAAAATGCTGGATACTAGGAACACAGAAATAAATAATTTATTCTTTATCCCTAAAGGGTTCTGACACTGTTTACCACAGAACAATGTCCTGTTCTCATTCCATTTCCACACACACTGTGTGTGTGTGTGTGTGTGTATTATGCATGCATACACACATTCACATTGGTATTGCTTGTGTGTCAAGAACTATGAAATGAAATACCTAGATATGTATAGAGAATACTTACTCATCGTTTCATTTTTATTCCTTTCAAAAGAGAAAATAGATAGCTTAGTGGTAGATTTGGATCCAGGTTTCCCAAACTTTGGATCATGATATGACAGTGAAACCTACAAATGTATGAGGCCGTACTCATGCCAATGCTGGAATATGTAAAGCCCACAGGCCACGTATTGGTTATGCTCAATAGACTGTCTTTCTCAATTGCTCTTGATGTCTGCTATCAAAATGAATTCAGGATATTATAGGACCCTAAAATGTTTAGATTTATTCAAAGCTGATCCGTTTAACCAAGTAGGGAATTAAGGAAATGTGCATGTGTGTAGAACAGTATGAAATCTGGAAGGAGGAAGGATTTTACTACCACTGTATTTAGGAAATGCAGAGAGAACACTTGGATACTGTGTGCACTGTGGTGAAATTAAGCCTTAATTTTAAAGTTTTTAATTTTCTAGTTTTAGTGCAGTAATTTTCTCCTACTAAAGTTCACCAGTAAAACTTGATCTGGCTGTAGTATACATTTTGTGGGATTTTGTACTTTTTAGAAAGAATGAGAGGAAAAAAACAATAAGAATTATATTATGGAGTTTTAGTCTTCCATTACCAGTGAGGGATTTTTTTTTAAATAATAAATCACAAAGATATTTACTTTAGTCTTTGGTATACAAATAATTTTACCACTTTAAAGGTTTCCTTGATTCTGTGTGCTAATGAGATGTTCCTGTTTCTTTAGGAAGGGATGGTACCTCTTCTGTACCTCTACCCCTGTATCGAGAAGATGGAGATAACACCGTGAATCCTGCGAGCACTGCGGTGATTGCTCACCTTTCAGAGGAGGCTCTGTGCTCCCGTCTTACCAGTGAGCCCTGAGTTGCAGTCCTACAATCTCCTTTTTCTATTTATTGTACAATCATTTCAGGACAAAGGTAAGGCTTTATTTGTTATAATCACAACACAGGGAAAGTTCTCAGTGTGTGTCAGAGATGATGAATAGAATTAGGTTCTCACCCATTCAACACATCTGTAAGAGAAAGTGCTTATAAATACCAGTCGTGATGATTGAGAGCCTGTATGCTGGATTGTGATTTCAATTTTGGTCTTTCATATTCTTTTTCCTGCTGAATTTTTTATTCTCTTCTCCTGGTACAATCAGCCTCTCATCTTTGCTAGTTCACAAAGTTATTAGGAAACACATATAAAGTGAAACATATAATCATCTGCTAAAAATTGGGAAAAAGTGTATAAAACTGGGAATAAAAAGAAAAAAATATGGCTGCTTTGAAGTTTGATGTAAATTTCTTCTAGCTCATTTCTCTGAATGGTAGCATTCTCTAGGAATGTGGACAGGGTACTTTTGTTTCTGGGAAAGGACATACTTCCCCGTTCCTGGTTGGCCTTCTCATAGAACAAATGTTTTATTTGCTGCCTTGACACAAATCTATCAAATTCAGTCACCCCAAATCAATACTATGATGTGGAGGGTTTTAATCATGGGTGGGGTGAATCTGTATATCTAACCCCAAGTTTAATTCTCATCTCTTTATTTTTTAACATGTTTTAATTTGTTCTGAAACTGCAAAATAGATACTATACAACCCTATGAAATAAAATATTTGAACTTTTATTACTACAAATGATTGCTTTTGAGGGAGCCTTCGGACTGCTTTCCTAAGCACAGTTATTAAACAGCAATGCATTGCAGCAGAATGAAAACTCTACTTTGTAAGAAATAGTAGTTAAACCAAGGCTTACATAAGATGTACTCAGATTTCAAAAACTGCTCTGATCTTTAGTCAGCAACAGGAGACCAATGGAGCCAGGTTGTGATCAGTGAAGGAATGGATGGTAATATAATCAGCAGCATCCGAGTGGATACACGTGTCAGCAAGAGCAAATTAAGGTAAACAGGCCAAAGCTGCTGGCAACGCTGTCCACATTTTGGGTAGGTCTTCCCACTTCAAGTTGATCATTAAGATCACCCAGTGTCCTTACAGCAGCTTCCTTTAACTCATACAGTCAGGCTTACAATGACCAACCATCATATTAATGGTCCTTTATGAGAACTCATTTTCAGTTGTAATAAAATTCAATTTTAAATAGTTCTCTTTTCCCCCACTTTCCCACAAGGCTCCCTAAGCATCGCCTAATGTTTGGCTGTGAGTCTCAGCATTTGTTTTGAGGCGCTGCTGGGTAGAACCTCTTAGAGGACAGCTTCTGTCTGCAAGCTTAGAAGAGAATCTTTCATGGGGTTGGGAGTTGGCACTTGCCAATAGGATGGGTCTTCAATTGGGCAAGGCACTGATTGGGCATTCCCTCAATCTCTGTTCCATCTGTTCTGTCTATCCCTGCACATCTTGTTAGCAGGGTAAATTTGGGGTTGAAGTTTTTGTCGGTCAGTTGGTGTTCCCCTCCTTCTGCTAGGAGGCTAGTCTAGTTAGAGGGTGTCCTCTTCAGTCTCTGTGTCCTCTACTATTAGGAGTCTCTGCTTGAGTACCCCTCATATCCTCTCAGGGGCACCCCAGCTTAGGTCTCTAGCTTGTTACAGAGATGCCCTCACCCTCAAATTTTCTTTTCTCTACAGGCCTTCTGTCTTCTTTCCCTCACTCTCCCCAGTTATCATCTCCACCCTCTTAAATCTTTGCACCTCTCTCCTACCTTGTTCCCTCTCTCCAGCCTCTACTTCTGTATATTCTGTCTCCCATTTCAAGAGAGATTTATTCATCCTCCCATGGATTCTCTTCTTGTTATTTATCTTCTTTGGGTCTGTGCCTTGTAGTATGAGCCTGGTAGGAAATTGGGAGCAAAGAGAAATGAACCTGGAGGTGACAGAAGCACCACAAGATGATCAACATGGCCAACTAACCAGGGCCCAAAGGGGCTTCCTGAGACTAAAGCATCAACCCAGGACCATGCACAAACTGGACTTAGGCCTTCTACAAAGATGTAGCAGACGGACATTTTAGGCTTCATGTAATTCCTTTAGTAAGAGAAGTGGGGACTACTTCTGACAAGGACTCACTTGCCAACATTTTTATCCCTTCCCCCTGGAGGTACTGCCTTGCCAGGCCACAAGGGAAGAAGACATGCTCAATCCTGATGCAACTTGATGAGCTGGGGTGGATGGGAAAGGCAGCTGCCCTTTTCTGGGGAATAGGTGAGGAGGGAGGTGGGAGGGAGGAGGGGTGGGTCTGGCAAGGGAGGAGGGATAGGGCTACAACAGGATAAAATGCAAATAAAAATTTAAAATTTAAAAATTTGTCTCTAATTGTTGACAACTAGAGTTATGGCATTTCCCATTTATTTATTGTATTGATCAATTATAATATTACTGAAATTTTGTTGATATTTTGATGTAATAAGACAATTCCATTACTCTTCAAAAGAATTCTTATTTTCCACCTTAGTATCTTTGCTCATTTTGTTCCATACACAAGACCCCAAGTCCTGTTACACTTGTTTTATTTTTCAAAAATGAGCTCTTTTTTTTTTCTTTTGTGAAGACTTCTTCACACCATGTCCTTTATTCCACATCACAGGAATAACATCATTAAAAAAAAAAGCCTCTAAAGTTCCCCCTGTATGTCAGCCTTTATATTATCCGGGAGAAACAGCAATGTGAGAGTCCAGCAACATGGCTCAGTGGGTAAAGGTGTCTATTGCCAAGGGTGTTGACTTCGATTCAAGCTCTAAAACATACAGGATGCCCTCCACACACGCTGAGTATATGTGTAGACACGTACCTGTACATGGGTCCTTTTTCCCAAAACACTTTTCAGAAGTAATGAAAAGAATTTAATGACATACAAGGTTAAGCAAGAATACGCAAATCCTACAGCTACAGCAACGGCTCTCCAACTGTATTAAATATTCATCTTTTATGTAGAGATAGCTAACTACATAGTAATACGTGATATACAATGTATAGCTATCTTAGTATGCATGTATGTAAATAGAAAATATAAATGGAAACATATGATATATTTTAGAAGCATCAGAATGTACATATAATTTACTTTTCATACTTGTTAATCTTTAAAAACTTTTAAAGCATAAATTATTAAATAAAAATCTCAGTACAGAGCTGGAGAGATGGCTCAGAGGTTTTAAGAGCACTGTCTGCTCTTCCAAAGGTCCTGAGTTCAATTCCCAGCAATCACATAACCATGAGATCTGGTGCCCTCTTTGGCATGCAGGTATACAAGCAGCAGAGTACTGTATAAATAATAAAAATAAATCTTAAAAAAAATCTCAGTACAGTGGCGTGGTACCTCCGTTCACATCATTGGCCAGGGAGGCCTCTGGGGCTCCCAAACAATACAGGCATTCACTATAGTTGCCTATCAAAACTAGAAAGTAAGACCTTATTGTTGAAGATATGTAATATTTGGGGCCCATGACATATAAAAATCCTGGTAGAACTGGAATGAAAGCATATCCCTTGCTTGCTAGCCTCCTAATGCTAGAAGGTTTTGCATAAAATGTTGAGAGAGAGGCTTGTCATCAAAGTTTTACTCAGCTGAGGACTCTACATGCTCCTCTACAAAATGGCAAGGCAGAAGGTGCTCACTGGTGCAATAATGGCAAATCAATAATGGGGTAACCAGCCACTCTCACAACCAGCCATTGCATTTGAAGCCCAGTACACAAGAAGCCCAGCACACACAGCCATGTTAAAAACTCCATCAAAAGCCTGTGGCTAGGGAAGTCAGACCCCAATAGGTAAACTATTTCTGTAATTTCGCTAGATGGGTAGGATATGCCCATCAAATCACCGTGTAAATAATTATGTAGATAATCATAGCTGTCATCACCTTTTCCCAGAGAAGCTCATTCTTGCGGTGGGAAATGTTAACTTGAAAGACATTCATCTGGTAAGAGTTCTAAGAATGCAGAATTGTTAAATGTTTAGCCACAAACAAGGCATTTAAATGACTTCTTCCAAGGCTCCGAAAATGTTGAGGAAGACAAAGTAGAAAGAATGTTAGAACTAGGGGAAGAAGTGGAGAAAGGTAGAAAGCTATGTTGGGCATGGCATTGCTGTTTTAACTGTTGATCCCACAGTCGTTGAGATTATGAAGTCAAGCCCTTTACGTAACTGGATCTTGAAACATTGTCAGAGGAGAAAGAGAGACCCATGGGTTCTATCCATTAGCATCTTTGGTATCTAATGAGGGGAAAGAGAACTGACAAGACTGCACCCCTCTCTGAGGACCTTTAGGTACTTTTTGGTCAAAAAAGAGATTTTCTTCAGTGGCATAGGTACTGTTAAAGATCCCAATAAATCATATTTTGCCCATGACTTTGTGAACAAACCTAAAGAAAATCACTGACTTTTTAATCAGTCAATCTTCAATCAATCAGTACTTAAATCTTCCCAACACCAATTTAATCTACTTAAATGTGGGGTAGTAATATTTACATTGTGGTGAGTATTAAAAATAATTTATTTTTGTTAATATTTTATTTTGTGTGTAAAAATGCATTTAATATTAAAGATTATTATTATCTGGAACCTTTAGATGCTAAGAATATAAAGCCTTCTATGAATACATTTCCTCTTTTTATAAATGTCAGTATGATCCAACATGGTCCTGGGTGTGGCCATGCTTGTTTTCATCTTGATGTGCAAGGGTTGCAGTCTTTCAGAATCAAGAAGCCAGCCTTTCACACCAGAACCCGGCCTTGCTAGTGACAGGATTTGCTAGCTCTGTCTTCTTTTGCATCACTATGATTGCAGAGTGGTGAGTTAGGTGGATAACAGGAAAACTCTTCTTCTCCACATCAGGAACTGTCTTCTTTCTTAGCCATTCCTAATACACTTCATAGATTTGTTTTTCTTAAAAGTGACCTAATATTACAAATATTTCTCAAAGTTTGAAATTCATGATGTACAATAATTGATTACAGGTTAAAAAAATAGAACAAGAAATGAGGAAGTTATTTTAAGGTTCTGAACTAAAAAGTGAAGGTTTGGACCTAAACTAATTGGTTTCCAAAAAAAAAATTCTCTGCTGTCACCCCACCCCGACCCCTGGGTATTGTGGACACCTTTAATTTTAATGTCTCTCTGCCAAGATTAGAAGCTTCCCAAACCCATTACCACTTGGATATCACGAGAAAGGCTGGTAAATTTCAACTCTGACCTTTTCCAAGATTTGCTGAAATGCAAAGGAACATCATAGCAAAATTATTCAGCAGTGTGTTAGGACTTAGTTTGTACTCACCAAGGGTCCTTACTCGTATTTTAGAAATAATTTTAGAGTTGAGATTCATAGAAGATGAACTTTGCTCAGAGGCACCAACCCTAGCTAACTACCTTAGTTAGCAGTTTCTGGCTGTCAGGAAAAGGAGAAGAGCCTTTCTTCCCACAAGTTGGGTCCCCTTGTCTCATTGGATAACCCTATGTCTATATGCATATGATAGCATTAATTGAACTCAGTGGCTTAATAAATAAGTAAATAAATAAGTAAATAAATAAATAAATGGAGGTTGTGAAAATGGGAGGAAATATGATATGGGTGCTAGAGATGGAAGGGGTCAATATGGTCAAGGTTCAGGATACATTGAATATGTGTATTTACTTATTTAAAGAATAAATAAAACCTATTTTTAAGTTCGTAAAATACAATGAGTGCTTCTTGATCCCCAAGCATGTGTTCTTCCTTTAGCTTTACTCAGGCAAGTAATCAATAAATTTCTGATTTTGAGATTTATGATATAGTATGTTTCTTTTAATAAGGAGAAAAAATGGTGCCCTGTTATCAAGAAGTAATCAATGAATTAATCATCAAAAGGTATTTTCATCTTTCATAGTCTCACTACATTTTCTTAGCATAAAAGAGAGTGTGTACATGTAACGTACTGCATGATATTTCAGACTGTGTGCATGTCGAGAAAAGCACTTCGGTATCGTCAATGGCTATCTCAGTAAGTGAAAGTTTTGGAGAGAGGGACAAGTTAACATTACAGTAGATAGAACTTAGATGAGTGGAGAGAGGGATAGCTATTGCAACAGTACTGTGTTAATGCAGAGTGTTCATGGCACGGATGATTTCATTAGGTTGCATAATATTTTTAAAACATATCTGCAAACTGATTGTATATATCCCAATCAGGAACCAGAGGCCAATTCCATTTTCTCTGGCGGTGTCCTGGCTATAGTGACTTGCCTATAAAAACATAATGATGATACATCAGTAAGAGGGCAGGGAATAAAATGGCCTTCTACTGCTCCCAAATATGGGTCTCATAGGGTATAGACAATTTGAAAACAGATGGCCATGACAGCTCCAAAGTGAAGAGAGGTAGAAGAGAAAGACACTGCGTAAACTAATTTCTCTATCAACAGACCACACATTCCTGCTTTACTCTTCTTTTACATTCTTTTTTTATCTGTATCTTTTTCAATTTTTAATTTTTCTTAATTACATTTTATTCACTTTGTATTCTACCTGTAGATCCCTTCCTCCTCCCTTCCCAATCCTATCCTCCCTCCTTCTTTTCCACCCTTGCCCCTTCTCTAATCCAATGATAGGGGATGACTTCCTCCCCTTCCTTCTAATCCTAATCTATCAGGTCTCATTAGGAGTGGCTGCATTGTCTTCCTCTGCGGCCCGGTAAGGCTGCACCCCCCTCAGGGGGAGATGATCAAAGAGCAGACCAATCAGTTCATGTCAGAGACAGCCCCTGTCCCATTTACGAGGGAACCCGCTTGAATACTGAGCTGCCATGTACTACATCTGTGCAGGGGTCTTAGGTTATCTCCATGCATGGTCCTTGGTTGGTGTATCAATCTCAGAAAAGACCCCTGTGCCCAGATATTTTGGTTCTGTTGCTCTTCTTATGAAGCTTCTGTCCTCTCCAGGTCTTACTGTCTCCCCTTTCTTTCATAGTATTCCCTGCTCTCTGCCCAAAGTTTGGCTATAAGTCTCAGCATCTGCTTTGATACCCTGCAAGGTAGAGTCTTTCAGAGGCCCTATGTGGTAGGCTCCTGTCCTGGTCCCTGTTTTCTCCCTCTTCTGACATCCTTTTTGCCTTTCTCTTCTTTTCTTATCTTCATCATGTCTTAAACCTAGTGAGTATATAGTAGATACTGAGAATAATTTATATGAAAGAAGGAAGCCATAGAAAATATTTGTTATTAAAAGGAAAAATACTTTATTATCTTTTGCTTCAAATTTTACTGTTCATATAAAAGTTAAGCAAAGCCCTGGGGATTACTTTGCTTCTGCTCAAATTGCAATAGTGTCATTTCAGTCTCAAGATAGGTAGAAGCATCTTATTTTACTTTTCAACCTCTTCCTAGCCAATTCTATCATTACTGCCTATAGCTTCTACGGTCTTAAAAAAAAGTGACAATTGTCAGCTTATACAGCTTTCAACATTCCCTTGAACTTTACCAGTATATCCTGATAACATCTCCATCTGGATAGCCAGTAGAAAACTCTAAATCACTATGTGAAGAATGGGACATTACACTACCCATTCCATTCTTCTTCTGGTCCCACAATGACAATAAATAGTTTTTAAATATTATTTAAGGAGCATCAATTTAATCAGCAGAAAAATATTGACAAAATTGACTCAAGTGAAAATTGTGAGGAGAAACTATTTTTAGAATTTATATTCCTTAATATTGTGACCACTTCTTTCTTCTAACAAATTTTTTCTCCAAGTAATATCATGAACCCTAAATTTGTTATTTTTTAAATATAAATAATTAGCAAACAGAAAGGCACACCAAAGTGTACTCACAATCAAATCATGGATTCAGAAATCACATATGCATGATCCCACTCATAAGGCCACCCACAGCTCAATCAACTACATTATAGATAAACAATGTGCTCAAATTTATAGGTCTAAAGATAGAAAAGATGCTTTTGATCACATATTCATCCACTAACATGATGTAGTTATTAAAAAGTATGTTTGGTGCAGATGAACATGATGACCTGGCCAATGTGAACCCTGGCTGTTATGCCCTGGGGTTTCCCAAAGGCACCACACATACCTGTCTAGAGCCTGTCAGCCCCAGCACAGGAAAACATCTTGTTGATTCGGATGACATAGAAAGGAAGGAGCCTCACTCAAACATGAGAGCCATCCTTGCCACAACTCTTTACCATGTATCTGTTGGCACAAACGCAGCCAAAAGAGGCTCAGCTTAAAGTCAAGTTCAAGTTCTCTGAAAGCCAGATGATCCACATCTCAGAGAAGTGGGATGTCACCAAGTTTAATGAAGATGAATCTGAAGACACGATTGCTGAGAAGCAAGTCATTCCTGGTGACTGTGGGGTCAAATACATCTCCATTCACGGTCCTCTGCACAAGTGAAGAGCCCTGCATTTCTGAGGGTGTCCACAGTGCTCTCCTGTACCCTATCAAAGCATTAACAAACTCCACATCCAGGCTGCTTAAAAAATACCTATCTCCAATAGCATTTGACTACAGGTTTTTGGAAGCTCATAATATGCACTCAATTCACATTTAAGCACTATAATTTAGAAGAATAACAATTTGGACTTCTTGAGAAAAAAAAAATAAGTACATCTTTCAGTATTAGAGTGCAAGAAGCCTCAAAACAAAGCATAAGGAGGTTAAGCTTTTATCATTACACCTGATAATGATTTCCCAATGAACTTGAAAAGTGATTCCGGGGCCTCTTTCGGGATCTGCGTGCCTTTCTCATTGAGCTATCTCTTGTGAAGGAGAACTTGTAGGTACATTTAATCAATCTCAATTAAAATGATAGCCAAGATGAGCACTGCTTCTTTAGTGAGAATAATTAAACTTGTACCTGGCATTGGTTTGATGGGGTTTGTTGACAGGGTATTTTTGTTGTTGTTTTGTTTTGTTTTCAGTGCAAAGGAAAGGGAGAGAGGGCATCATTTCTCAAGCTGAAGCTCTGTTGTGTGACAAAGGCTGGAAAGTTTTCTTGAGGGTAACTATTTATTTATGTAATTAATTTATTTATAATTTTAATTTTTATATTAATTACAGTTTATTCACTTTGTATTCCAGCTGTAGCCCCCTCTCTAATTCCCTCCAAATCTTACCCTTCCTCGCCCTTCCCCACCCATGCCCCTCTCCAAGTCCACTGATAAGGGAGGTCTTCCTTCCCTTCCACCTGACCCTAGCCTATCAGGACTCATCAGGACTGGCTGCATTGTCTTCCTATGTGGCCTGGTAAGGCTGCTCCCGCTTCAGTGGGATGTGATCAAAGAGCTAGCCACTGAGTTCATCTCAGAGACAGTCTCTGTTCCCCTTATGAGGGCACCCACTTGGAAAATGAGCTGCCATGGGCTACATCTGTGCAGGGGTTCTATGTTATTTCCATGCATGGTTCTTGGTTGGAGTATCAGTCTCAGAAAAGACCCTTGGGTTAAAATTTCTTGGTTCTGTTGCTCTCCTTGTGGAGCTTTTGACCCCTTCAGGTCTTTCTATCTCCTCCTTCTTCCATAAGATTCCCTGCCCTCTGCCCAGTTTGGGTATGAGCCTTGAGGCAGCTGCTTTGATACCCTGCTGGGTAGAGTCTTTCAGAGGCCTTTGTGGTAGGCTCCTGTCCTGCTTCCTGTTTTCTCCCTCTTCCGATGTCTGTCCCTTTTACTTTCTGAGTGAGGATGATTGAGCATCTTACCCTGCTTTGAATATACAAGTAACATAATAAATACATATAAATACATGAATAATTCTTATTAGTATTAACTCTTATTCGTGTGAGTTATTTATTTATTTAAAGCAGAAAAATGACTCTTGTAAATATAAGAATTATTTATGTATTTAAAGCAGAATTGGTTAACTTACATTTGCAGATATAGAGAGGCAACAGCTAGAGGCCCAAGTTTAAGGAGCATGACTGAGCAAGCTGAGGTAGACGGAGAACACCTGGAGAACACCGTCAAACAAACATTAGTGCATGGCCAGGTATGGCACCACTAAAGACAGCGGTGTCTGCCAACAGCTCCAGACTGCATCTGTCATTCTTTTCACTGTCTCTGTTTAAGTTAGCTAGCTGGCATCAAATTGGAGTAAAATGTTACGATGCATGCCAGGGTCACCATTGCTCTTCTGTAAATATAATGCAAAAGCAGTTACGCTTCTATTCAAATTTTCAAGAAGCCCATTGTATGGAGATGAGTTATAAAGGCCATGAATGACAATAAAAATATGGGAACTTTTTCATCACTAGAAAAAAAAATACTTTGACTTGGTCATTTCCATAAAACATATTAGTGAAACTGGAGGCAAATGTTAAAAAAAATGGAACCATTTAATAAGCACCTTTGAAAAGTTTTATTCAGTCAGAAATAGCTATACCTAAGCAGTAGGCTAGTTACTCTAAATTAAAAGCATGCTAGAAATAGAATATACTTCTGAACATGTACCTATTTTTTATTTTCTGTGTATGTATATATTTCCTATCTGTACCTCAGGTTTCATTGCATGCAGTGCCTGTAGAGGCTGGAGGGGGGGGTCAAACCTCTTGAACTGGATTATAGGTGTTTGTACACCACCACATATGTTGGTAACCAAATCTCTCTCCTATTGAAGAACAGCCAGTGCTTCTCCATGAAGCCATCTCTCCGGTCCCAAGACAATATCTTAAAGTACAGCTTATTATAATATAACGATAGAGAGACTCAAGAAAAAGAAAAGACAGTCTTCTCATGGAAGACCATGTATTGATTCTGACCCTGTTAATGCCAGAAAACCTGGTGATACATTGATTGTCTTTTAGAGAGAGAGAGAAAGAGAGAGAGAGAGAGAGAGATAGTGCAAGGCAGAGAGAAAGAGAGAAAAGAGGAGAGTGGAGGATGGGCAGGGAGAAGTAGGAGGAAGGAAGGAAGGAAGGAAGGAAGGAAGGAAGGAAGGAAGGAAGGAAGGAAGGAAGGAAGGAAGGAAGGGAAAAGAGAAAAGAAAGGAAAAAATTGAAACTTTAGAGAGACCAATCTTTGAAGGCATCTAGAAATAACAAAATTCAGACAAACGCTGGGGACTGACCTTTAAGGGAATGCATTGGCTCTGTGTGTTTTGTAAGTATTATCACTGGGTCACTTCACATCACTGTCTGTATAACTGTTGGAACTCATGTAGAAAACTGTAAGTTTGTTGGTTTGATGTGTTAGAAAACAGACATTGAAGCTGACAAACTGGATGGAAAAAAATAATCTTAAGCAGAGGAAAGCATAATATGCTGACCCCAAACTTTCTTAAGCTGAAATATATTTTTCTTTTCTTTTTTATTATTGTCATTTATTACAATTTATTCCATTTCTATCCTGGCTGTGGTCCCCTCCTTTTCTCCTCCCAATCCCACCCTCCCTCCATCTTCTCCCCCTATGCCCCTCCCAAGTCCGCTGATAGGGGAGGTCCTCTTCCCCTTCCATCTGACCCTAGCCTACCAGGTCTCATCAGAATTGGTTGCTTTGTCTTCCTCTATGGCCTGGCAAGGCTTCCCCACCCAGAGCAGGCAGAGAGCCTGCCACTTAGTTCCAGCCAGAAAAAAGTCCCTTTTCCCCTTACTAGTGAACCCACTTGAAAACTGAGTCTATGGGCTACATCTGAACCAGAGTGTTTAGGTCCTCTCCATGTCCCAAACTTTGCCATGACATCCTCCCGTATCCATGGCCAGCCTCTCAGCTTCACGTGCCTGAAAATACCCTAGCAGTTGTATAACGGAATCAGCTTCAGTAGAAATCTCAGGCGTTCTCTAGCATTGAGATATTTAAGAGAGTTTAGAGCTTGTATTCTACCAATTCAGCCATGTGTGACAATTATCCTAAACTGTCCATTGAAACCCACTGAGGACTAAAGACTATGGGGAGAGGTTGATGCAGACTAAATACCTCTCATAACGCAGAGGACCAAATTTAACAAATTATAAAGCAAATAGTACACACTTAACCAATGATTTATGTCTTCATGTGAGATAAAAATTTTACATAAAATGATAATTGAATTTGGAGTCTGCAATGTGCTATATCATCAAAATTTCTAGATTAAAATAAAAATTTACTGTATGTGTGAAGAAACAAGGTGTTAGTGAAGACTATGAGAAAAATATTCAATAGAAATGGTGTTTCCATGCTGTAATCTCAGTGCAGAAATCAGTAAGTTGGTATAATATTTGTAAAGAAAAAAATAAATGATATTGAAGGAATATTAAGAAAAATATTAAAGTCTGAGATACTAAAGATACCAACAAAACTTTTCAATTTGAAAAATTTCACAGAAACAAAATCAAAGAACCCTCTCCCAGTAACCAATGAGGCAATATTTCAACTGTTGCAGCATGAATGCAAGTTTCCAATAAGAAAATACACATGGCTGTTTATTAGTGTTTGTAGTAACATCACTGCTATTCATGTGCCATGCAAACATTGTGCTAAGCCCTTTCATACAGACCACATTAGTTTCCTTCTCAACTCCATGACTGAAATATTTTTTATTATTAATTACACTTCATTCATTTTGTATCCCCCATAAGCCCCTCTCTCCTCCCCTCCTGATCCCACCCTTCCTCCCCTTTCTGCATGCACGCAGAAAGAGGACTGAAATATTTTTAAATGGATGTTATACATATGCAAAATGAAACTCAGGTACCTGGCTTTCAGAAAAACAAGAATACTGAAATGCAAATGTTGCCACACAGAATCCTGAATCTTCTTAATGAGTAAGCTAAAAATCTAGACAAATATTTCCTTCCATTTCTAGTTAAGAGTTTTATTATACTCAGCTGCCATGGGCTACATCTGAGCAGGGGTTTTAGGTTATATCCATGAATGGTCCTTGGTTGGAGAATCAGGTTCAGAAAAGACTAAGCCCAGTTATTTTGGTTCTGTTGCTCTCCTTGTGGAGCTCCTGTTCTCTCCAGTTCCTACTATCTCCCCTTCTTCATATTATTCCTTGCACTCTGCCCAAAGTTTTGTTATGAGTCTCAGCATCTGCTTTGATACACTGCTGTGAAGAGTGTTTCAGAGGCCCTCTATGGTAGGCTCCTGTCCTGTTTCCTGTTTTCTCCTTCCAATGTCCACCCCTATTGTCTTTCTGAGTGAGAATTGATCGTCATACCCAGTGTCCTCCTTATTGCTTAGCTTCTTTAGGTGTACAGATTTTAGTTTGTTTATCCCTTATTATATGTCTAATATCCACTTATAAGTGAGTATATACCCTGTGTGTCTTTCTGCTTCTAGGATACCTTACTTAGGATATTTTCTAGATCCCACTATTTACCTACCAATTTCATGATTTCCTTGTTTTTAATGGCTGAGTGGTATTCCATTGTGTAAATGCACCAAAATTTTTGTATCCATTCCTCCATTGAGGGACATCTATGTTGTTTCCAGATTCTGGCTATTACGAATAAAGCTGCTACAAACATGGTTGGACAAATGTCCTTGTTGTGAACTTGAGCATATTTTGGATATATGCTTAGGACTGGTATAGCTGGATCTTGAGGTAGCGCTATACTTAATAGTCTGAGAAAGCACCAGATTGATTTCCAGAGTGGCTGTACAAGTTCACATTCCCACCAGCTATGGAGGAGAATTTGCCTTTCTCCACATCCTCTCCAGTATGTGTTGTTACTTGAGTTTTTGATCTTAGCCATTCTGAGGGGGGTAAGGTGAAATCTCAGGGTTGTTTTGATTTGCATCTCCCTGATGACTAAGGATGGTGAGTATTTCTTTAAGTGTTTCTCTGCCATTTTATATTCCTCTACAGAGAATTCTCTGTTTAGTTCTGTTCCCCATTTTTTTAGATTTTTTTATTTTTTAACTTTTAATAATTACACTTTATTCACTTTGTAACCCCAATAAGCCCTTCTTTCCTCCCCTCTCGATCCTATCCTTCCTCCTCCTTCTTGTTCCCCATTTTTTAATTGGATTACTAGATTTGTTGCTTTTTAACTTCTTTAGTTCTTTATATATTCTGGATATCAGCCCTCTGTCAGATATGGGGTTGGTGAAGATCTTTTCCCAGTCTGCAGGCTGTCGTTTTGTTCTGATGACAGTGTCCTTTGCTTTACAGAATCTTTTCAGTTTCATGAGATCCCATTTATTGATCATTGCTCTTAGAGCCTGTGCTGTTGGTATTCTGTTCAAGAAGTTGTCTCCTGTGCCAATGAGTTCCAGCTCTTCCCCACTTTTTCTTCTAACAGGTTTAATGTATCTGTTTTTATGTTGAGGTACTTTGGGAGGGCCATGGGAGGAGATAAGGGAGGAAAGGTGGGATTGGGAAGGAATGAGGGAGGGGCTACAGCTGGAACATAAAGTGAATAAACTGTAATTAATATAAAAAATAAAAATTTAATTTAAAAAAGAGTTTTACTTTTTTCAATTATTCTATGTCTGGTCCCCATACTGTTTTAGTAGGCATGCTATATTTTTTTAATCCTTTCTGTGTAAATTAAGAAGGATGTGTTCTAAGAATCATTATGATGTAGAATATGTCACAGAATGAAATAAAGTAGTTAATGGCTTTTGGTGAGCAGTTTTATTTACTAAAAGCCTGCATGGAAAGCTGAAAAATTGGATCTTTGGTAAGTTCTTGCTTCAGAAGCATGAAGACAGGATCTCAGATTTCCAGAACCCATGTAAATGCAAGTTAGGTGTGGCAGCATGAAAGTTAACTGGCACTTGGCAGTTGGAGGTGTAGGATTCACAGAGCAGGCAACTTGCTTAGACTGGCAAATTGGCAGCTTCGACTCACCTGAGAAACCCTGACTCAAAATGTATGTTTGAACTGGTTTCATTTTCTTCCTTTGTGGCTTTGCAAGGCTGTACCCCCCCACCCAGTGGAAGGTGATCAGCGAGACAGCCACTGAATTCATGCCAGAAAAAGCCCCTGCTCCCCTTACTAGGGACCATAAGATAGAAGGGGAGGATAACATCCCCTATCAGTGGACTAGGGGAGGGGCACAAGGGAAGAAGATGGAGGAAGGGTGGGATTGGGAGGAGATGATAGAGACAGCCACAGCCAAGATAGAAATTGAATAAATTGTAATAAATGATAATTAAAAAGATTTTTAAGAAAAAAATGTATGGTGGGGTGTGATCATTGAAGACACAGAAATCAACCTCTGGCCTTCACATGCACATACATATATATGTTATGTTCCTGCATCCCACATGTGTCTGCACACACATAAACACACTCAAACATCATATGCTTGCAAACAAATCAATAAAATCTAGCATACACTCTGGCCATTGATGTTACTAACCCAGCTCTTCTTTTCTGGCAAAAATCAATGGCATGAGTCTTCCTTCCAGGTTATTTGAGATATAGAGAATTTAAAGTAGACTTTGGCAAATACAATAAATCAATTTCACTATACTCAACCCCACACAGAGAAATCGGAAAAAGACAACTTGTGTATACATACCAACACATCACCGACATGTATTAATGAATCCTACATAAATGACTGAATATAATACTTGAATTTTTAATGATTATGCAAAAACCATACCTTCACAAGCATGATGACTTTGGAGCACAGAATAGCGTTCACTTATTTTATTCTAATATGATTTTCAGTCTTTCTATTCATGATTAAACGTGGCTATGGAAATTAGCAGAGGGACATGAAGATACCACATCATGAGACAAGTGTTGGGGGTTTCCGTTATTTCCATAGATACCTGTGTGCCTCAGTTGGTGGGTAACTGAGAGGGTCACGCCTAAGCCACATGCCTTCCTTGGAAATGGAGTTAGCCTCAAGTTCACTCATGCTCAGTCTGAGATGAGAGAAGCCATTGCTTCTCTCAGGGTAAGTAAGGCATTTTCATCAAGGAAGGAGATTTCAAGTTACAAATAACACATAGCACTAATTAAATGTCAGATGTGAACAATAGACCATAGGAAGTAAGACATGGGAATCACTCTAATTATTAGCCCAATACTTAGGATGATACAGGATGACAGGATAATTGTTTTCCTAAAGCATGGGTCCTCTGTCCTTAGTACCTATGCAGGTTATATACCTTTTGAGATTACAATATAATTGCTGTACTTCCCCCTTTCCTTTCCTCCCTACAAACCCTCCCGTGGTCTCTTTAAATTTCATGGCCTCTTTTTCTTTAATTGTTTATATATGTGTATATTCCCAAATACATAAACAGAGCCTAGCCATGCATATTTACAACCTGCTCAGTCTGTATGTTATTCCTTATATGTATATGGTTTTGGAGCTGACCCTCTGGTATTAGATAACCAATTTGTGCATTCTTCTCTAGAGAAAAACAAGCAAACATAAACGACTTTTCCTTCCCTTGTCATTCCTTAGTTGCCTGTACCTCTTGGCCTAGGCTTGAATGGGACTCTAACTAGGTATTAGAGGAGGAAAATAAATACAGAAGAAAGAGGGTGAATATTGTGCAGATCCCTAAAAACAGTTAAGGGATCATATTTTTAAATATCTACCAAAAATACGTATAATTAATGTGGGTCTGTGTATAAATAAGGGTATATAATTTAAATAAAAATTTCCCCATCTGGACTGACAATGGTCCCCTAAGACATATAGACTACCTTACTTTAAACCCCAACCCTGGGCATAAGAAAACATCTTCTGAGGTAGCTCAGTGTTGATCAACACATTCCTCACACATTATGGGCTCTTGCTATTGCCCATGGTTGCCTGGCTCTGCAGAAGTGGAAAACAAGTTTCTATTGCTGAAGACACCATGTGCTTCAGACACAGGTTCCAGGGGCTCCCAGCTTGCCCCAACCTGAAAGCCTCCTTCCAGGGGACTAGTCTTCATGGTACCAGGAAGCAACATGCAGGTCTTTCATGCCAACTGAGAGTCTTCCTACAAACCAAACGCCTCCTTCACCTCAGCGCTATATGGTTTCACCCTGTCTACAGAGCACAGGGACACTGTCTGTGTTAGCAAACACAGATCCAAACTGCCATGGCTCTGTGACACTACCCTGCAAGAAAGAAAAATAAAAGAAAAGATGAAATTTTATTTTTTCTAATGTTACAAGACTATAAAAGAAAGAACAGGAGTTTAATCTTCAGAGGCTTTTCAAGCAATCTGGGGTTTAGCATGAGAAATATTAAATGCAATCTGGAACTTTGAGAAAAAAAATGTGATTTTATGATTTTTTAGTCTTATTTAAAATGAATGCAGCTGCCAGTTCCCATTTCAGCAACTATATTTTATAAAGCCGTGCTTTGTAGGTTGATCCCCCTGCACACAGGGATTACCAGCGAGGTACTGCTCGTCTTTCTGGAACAGAGGAGTGGCCCTGTGAGACACAACTAAAGAGATGAGCAGAGACAGGTAAATCTCTGACTTTGAACGTACTTTTCTCTATTGCAGTTGCTCTGCCCCTCGCATAGCTTTTCACAGTGTTACAGCCTCTTCTTCCACCTCTGTGTGCTTTGAACCTCCTTTAGCCCAGGGTGAAGTTAGTCCACATATGCCAGAGAAGAGTCTCAGAGGAAGGGAGAGTGGGGGAAGGAGGAAGGCGCTCCCATTAACCAGGACTCGGTGTAAATGAACAGTTCTGAAGATACCTATGTGCTCTGGCTGCTGCATCAAGAGATCACCTTCTATCTAAGCCCAGCAAGGCATATTGAGATTCTGCATTCCAGACTTGCATTTCAATTCTTTCAGGAGAAGCAATATGATTCTCTATATTCTTTTTAATTTCTTTTTTTTTTCAGTGCTGGGATTGAATCCACAGCTTCCCATAGGCTAAGCAAACATGCTAGCCCTGAGATGCATTCCCAGTATTTGTAGTTACTCTCAAGCCTTCCTCTCAACACTCCATTATCCCACACCCAACATTTATTACTATTCCATATCACTTCTTTTCCCTTCCTATACTACTAAAAAAGCTTTTTTCCCTTTCACTTACCCACTAAATACTGAACATATTTCAAGAAGCATGTCATATCCAATCACCTCTATCCCGAGCTATCAACCAAGTCCCATGTAGATCATTTGGTCCACCACTGAAACCCCCTAGTATTTATTATCAGAATAACGCATTTTTTTTCTTATCTGCTTCTCATTATTATTATAAATATATGTATTGGGTTTGTTGTTGTTGTTGTTTTTACTGACAAAGCAACCTGCACTTTTCTCCCATGCCTACTGTTTATACACACTGATTTTACTGACTGGTTTATACACACTGATTTTTACTGACTGATTTTAACCCTCCCTCTATTCTCATGTTAGAGGCTGCCACATTTCTCAAGCAACTTATTTCTCAAACTTGCAGTTTTAAATTATTTCTGTATTATCTAGATTACTTGTGGTAAGAAAGAAGGATAAGGTGGGAAAGGAAAGAAAATAAAGGCAAAACAATGTAGTTTAATTAAAACAATCAGACCTTATATAAAGAGATAAAAGACAACCACTTAGTCATTCAGGTTCTCTGACTTCTAAGAGTAAGAACTTAATTTATAAATGAGTTCACTTCAACAAAATATGGAAACTTTTGAAATGGAGTGGAGTTAAAATTCTTCTAAAGGTTAGAATTGGCGCTAGAAAGTAAATGGTCCTCTCCATGCAGGGTCCTTGGTTGGCATATTGGTCTCTGCAGATTTTTTGGCTCTGTTGGTCTTCTTGTGGAAAGCCTCTCCCCGACAAGTCTTTCTATATTTCCCTTCTTCCACAAGATTCCCTGAACTCTACCCAAAGTCTGGCTAAAATCTCAACATCTGCTTCGTGATGGGTAGAGTCTTTCAGAGGTCCCTGGGGAAGGTTCCTATCTTGTTCCCTGAATTCTCCTACTTCTGATGTCTATAGTGTTTGCCCTTCTGAATGAGGATTAAGCATCTTCCCTAGGTTCCTCCTTGTTGTTTAGCTTCTTTAGGACTACCGATTTTAGTATGTTTATCCTACATTTTATAGCTAATGTCCACTTATAAGTGAGTACATGCCATGTGTGTTTTTCTGCTTCTGAGTTACACTCAGGATGATCTTTTCAAGTTCCCACTATGTGCTTGTAAATTTCATGATTACCTTGTTTTTAATTGCTTAGTAGTATTCCATTGTGTAAACGTACTACAATTTCTGCATCCATTCCTCAGTTGAGGGACATCTGGGTTGTTTCCAGATTCTTTCTATTATGAATAAAGCTGTTATGAACACAGTTAAGCAAATATTTTTGTTGTATTGTTGAGCATCTTTCAGATATATTCCCAGGAGTGGTATAGCAAGACCTCTTGCTCAGATGTAAAACATAGACAGTCAGTCTCCATGTGGGTTCCTTATCAAGGGGAGCAGGAGCTGTCTCTCAAATGAACTCAGTGGCTGGCTCTTTGATTACCTCCCCCTGGGGAGCAGCCTTTCCAGGCCACAGGGGAAGAGGATGCAGCCAGTCCTGATGAGACCTGATAGGCTAGGGTTGTATAGTAGGGGAGGAGGACCTCCACTGTCAGTGGACTATTGAAAGAGTAGAGGGCATGCCACTCCCCAAGTCCACTAATAGGGGAGGTTCTCCTCTCCTTTCTGATCTTAGTCTGTCAGTTCACATCAAAAGTGGCTGTATTGTCCTCTACTATGGCCTGGTAAGGCTGCTCCCCCCCAGAGGAAGGTGATCAAAGAGCAGGCCAATCAGACTATGTCAGAGGCAGTCCCTCTTCACATTACTATGTAACCCAATTGGACTCTGAACTGCCCTGGGCTACATCTGTGCAGGGGTTCTGGGTTATCTCCATGAATAGTCCTTGGTTGGAGTATGAGTCTCTTGGAAGTTCCCTGTGTTCAAATTTTCTTGTTCTGTTGCTCTCCTTGTGGAGACCCTGTCCTCTCCAGCTCTTACTATTTCCCAGTTCTTACCTAAAATTCCATTCACCTGCCCAACAGTTGCCCATCCGGCTCAGCATCTGCTTTGATAGTCTGAAGGGCAGAGGCTTTCAGAGGCCCTCTGTGGTAGGTTCCTAGGTTGTTTCCTGTTTTCTTCTTCTTCTGATGTCCATCCTCTTTGCCTTTCCGGATGGGGATTGGACATTTTAGTTAGGGTCCTCTCTCTTGCTTAGTTTCTTTAGATGCACAGGTTTTAGTGGGTTTACATGCAAGCAGAGGGAGAAGGGAGGGTGGGATTGGGAGGGGAGGAGGGAGGGGCTTATGGGGGGATGCAGAATGAATAAAGTGTAATTGATGAAAAATTTAAAAAAAAGGGAAAAAATAATTTAAGAACCTTAAATGACTTTCAAAAGTGGAGGAAAACATGGAGTTAGTCAATTGGCATGGAGCACGTCTCGCCCCTGGGGGCAATGGTCTCCTGAACCTACTCAGACCTCGGACACCACCACTGCTAGCTCTAGAACTGACGCAGGATGTTCCAACGAGGGGTTAAGGCTTCTCATAATATTTCCTATAAGCCTACACCTGTTTGTCTATATCTCCCATTTTTATTCATTATTAGCCAGATAGAGCCAAGTAATTGTGGTAATGATACTTGCTTTTTTGCCCAATGCTGGAATGCTAGTAAATTTAGGTATGCCCTGGTTACTCGCATGCCTCACTGGGTGCCTGTGCCCATTGATGCCCCTCACACTATGACTCTCTTCAGACAGAAAAGGGATCTTGGAACTACAGCCACCATTGTTACTACCATCTCATTGGCGGCTGTTGGAGCTACCACCAGGGCATTAGCCATGAGTCATACTGGGCAGACTGCTCAGACCCTGAATAATCATTTAGCCAATGTAGCTCATGCCTTAGTTGTACATAAAGGAATTAATGCTCAACTAAAAGGAAGCTTGATGGTGTTCAATGAGAGGATTGACCTCTTGCAGGAGCAAATTGATACCCTATGGCAAATCGCTCAACCTGGCTGTCAATGAAAGTATGCTGGACTTTGTGTCACTAGCATACAACATGAGAATTTTTCCTGTGCTGCAAATCTGTCTAAACAATTGTTGAGCTATATTTTAGGTAATTGGACTGGAGAATTCGATACTACGATGGAGCAGCTGAGAGTGGCCATTGTCACAGTAAATTCTACCAGAGTGGACGCAGGACTAGCCACAGGATTATCAACATGGATTGCTGCAGCCATGAATCATCTGAAGGAATGGGCGGGCATGGGAGTGTTAGTAGGCCTTCTGGTGTTGGTCTCCTTGGTTTGCCTGTGGTATATATGCAAGATTAGAGTCTTACAACAGTGTGATGCAGCCATGATCATTCAGGCCTTTACAGCCATTGAAGCAGGACATTCTCCCCAAGCATGGTTGGATACCAAAAGAAGCTAAAATGATATGCTCAGGATGCTGCGAGGCTAAGCACTGCACTCAGGGTCAGCCGCTTTGGACCCAGAGAAGAGCATGTCTGATTGCATGCGGGTTGATGCCCCAGGTCCCGCCTCTGAGAAAAAGGTATCTGACGGGTCTGATGCTCTTTGGGTGGATGACACCTAAATGAACATCGGTACAAAGTCCCAATTTATTTCTAATATCAGAGATCAGACCTCTACTCTTGCCTGATGCGTCTAAAACAAAAAGGGGGAACTGTAGAGAGCTGCGGAATGCTATGCCTTAAAGATGGAGCTGGTTTCCGCCTTCCACCTTCCCGATGGTGAGTGCTCTCTGTCACGAACAACTCCACATTTGGCTAAGGCTAAGGATCTGGCTTGCTTCCATGTATGTGGACCTATCTGCATTGCCCCCGTGGCACGCCTGGGTTGGCTACCCAGAGGCTATTTAAGCTGTGGGCTGGCTTTCCCCAGGGTCCGAGGATTGTTCAAGGTTCCTGAATAAACTGCATTGAAAAAAAAAAAAAGAGTAGAGGGGGAAAAGAGGGGAAAAGGGTGGGACTGGGAGGAGATGAGGAAGGGGGGTACAGTCAGAATACAAAGTGAATAAATTGTAATAAATAATAAATCAATAAAATGAAGACAAGAAAAAAAAGGGAATGGTAATCAGGATGCATCATCAAATTTGTCACAGGCAGGCTTATCTGCTGCAGGAGACCATTGGTTTGCTAAAACGCAAGTTCTTAAAGTTGAAAGAACAAGTGGTGTGGCTGGCCTGGGTGTCAAAAGCCTATAATCCCAGCCCATCTAGGTAAGTAGAGACAAAAGAATTACAAGTTTGAAGTCAGGCTGGTCTACACGGTATGCTCAAAGCCAAGCAGATAATTTTTTAAGAATCTTTTTCAATAAATATAATTCTAAGACAAGAGCATTGTGGTGATGTCTCCTCAGTAGAAAATATTTCCTACCATGTGTGAATCCATAGGCTCAATTTTAAATAAAGAAAAATAAATCAGTGACACTGCTGAAGGAAAGATTAAAAAGTAGTATATGTGATATATTGGCTCACAAATCTTACTTCTCTTCAGAATTAATTAACAGTGTTTCTAAATTTGAAAATTCTGGGATCTGCTTCACAACGGTATTTGAAGAGGCTGAGACTTTATATTTGAGATTGATAACTTGGAATATTCTGACACAGCATCTGGAACCAGAACATTAGTAAATTCTTCTAAATGTCTCTGGTATGTTTTAGAAAGTCTCCATCTAGTCTAAGGGAGCTGATATTTCACTGAATACACATGCTGTGTGAGAAGCTATCTCATTATATTTTATTCCCTCATTCATTCATTCATTCATTCATTCATTCATTCATTCATAGTGCTTCACTCATCCCGTGGGGCTCGTTCTCCTTGAATTAGAAAAAATAATAGGTTTGTTTAGGTTACTTAGTGATAAGGTAGAAAGACTATTACCCTTTAGGCTTTGTACGCTGTGACAGAGAACAACCAATTAACTCCTAGAATACAAAGGCCAGCGGTGAAAAAAAATGAATGTCTCCAAGAAGACAGTAGTACTTGTGAGCTATGGCTTCTATAGTTTTTTAAATACAACATGGTATTTAATGACATCATACAATTAGAACATGCATACAAATAACCTTGTAGATGAAAAGGAAAAAAATCTTAAGGGTCCTCTTCCTCTTCAGATGGACTGATGTTTATCTCATTAATGCATTGGCCTCTTGACTGCATTTCATACTTAAAGTCACTTACACCACATACAATCTTCTCAACATGAACTATTTGAACAAGGGAAAGTAATGACTATTTGAAGCAAATCGATTAATATAATCAATGTAATTGGTTGCAGATGAGGAATAGAGCCTATGGTACTTGGAATTTCAATTTTTGATGCTCTATCAGCTAGAAAAAGGCAGCACAAATTTTTATAATATCTAGTCAAGTCAATGAAGCATTTTTGGTTATTTGTTCCTTCAAGACTTCACAACAGACATAAAAAATGATGGTTTTAAGTTTTAAAATATCAGTCTTTGCTAAACTAAAATTATCTATGGTAAGTTTTTGTCTTGGTCATCTCATTAAGAACAAAGCAATACCTTGTACTGTAACTTCTAAGTTTATTTTAAACAAACTATGCCATCAGAGAGAAGAAGAAACTCTGTGGAAGACTGATTATATTACAAAAATTGTACACTGTTGCGATAAGAGCTAAATGATGCTTTGTCTATATATATATGCATATAAATATATGAAATATACAGAAAGATCAAAGCAGCTTTATGGCTGTGCTTTACTTTTTCAATCAGTGCTAGCAATACTAGAGATGAAGACTTTCTTGATAAAACAATGTGACCCTTCTATTTTATAATTAAACCTACATGGGAATTTTGTGTTCTTCAGAAATGACAAAAATAAGTCATATGGTTATTGTTTAGATTTTGTTTGGTAGATATACTTATGGTTACAAGTTGAGCAATGCTCAAATACTCTTTATGATGTGAAATGTCTGTTAGATATCAAGAGAGAATGCCTCCTAAGCTTCAAGTAAATATAATCTGGATGACTTAAAAAAACCATGAGAAGAAAGATGACATAAAAGGCTCTTTGTGAGACAAGGCAAGTTTGCAGTTCTATCTGTGCAAATTATTTTGGAGACAAGATTATACCTTCTTACATGTTGAGTGAAGAACACATGGTAGCTAAGGTCAAATCCAGAACTTAATTGGACATAGATGTCGAAAAGTATTGTCCAAGATAAGACTCACATCAAGAACAGGCAAAGTATTTTCCAGAAGCCTGTATCTGTTTTGTTAAATGCAGTTTTACTGAAACACGACTATGTTCATTTTATACATATTGTTGAAAGCTGCTTTTTGTGAGGACAGAGTTTGTGTTGTATTAACAGAGTATGTATGTCCTGTGGGCCTGCAAGCATGAAACATTGACTTTCCAGGCCTTTGAAAGATCATTGCTGCTTCTTGTTTCATTTGACTAACATTGTACAAATAGAAAATATAAGAGGAGGAGTCTAGGATATATATAAAAATTGTGAAATTATATTTGACAGTCTGGCTTTGCCAATAACTATTACAACTACAAAAACAATATATATGACAGAAATAAGAGAATTTAATTATATGCTATCGATACTACATGAGAAGAAATGTCTATATTTGAAAATTACAGATTTTAATATTTATAGAATGTCCATTTTAAAAATATAATCTCAAAATACTACATTGTATACCAGAAATAAGGAATGAAGAACACCTAGAAATTATGAAGAAATTGTTATTAGTATTCTGCTTTCACTTGTCAGTTGAAATGGTCCATTTGTTTCATTATTTATAATTAGACTGAATTTTTTTTTTTAGATATTAATGTCATGACCTCTGGTCAAGACAGATGCACTTATTATTTCTGACAGTTGTATTTATGTTTTGTGAGGCTGTTTATGGGCTTAGACATTTTTACTCAGTTTCTTTATGTTAATGATCAAGACTTCCTGCATGATGGCTCCAAAGAAGAGGAAGCAGACAGGTCAGATCGTCGTTGTTCTCAGTCTGAGGGAGCATTTGTTCACTACTAATCCTTGAGTACAGTGACTGCTGTAGACACTTTTCACAACAAGTTTTCATTTTCTTTTCAATTGGTGAAAGTTTTTAAAAGGAAAATGTTGAAGTTTCAAGTACTTTTGTGCAAGTATTAAAATGATCATTAGCCGCCTCACCAGTTTTGGAGTTTCCAATCCTCTGCCACTCAGGTACAGCCCTCACTGATCACCAACTTGGAACTCTCTGGTTCATAGCAGCTTTATATGTAATAGCCAGAATCTGGAAAGAACCTAGATGTCTCTCAACTGAGGAATGGATACAGAAATTGTGGTACAAGATGGAATACTACTCAGCAATTAAAAACAAGGAAATCATGAAATGTGCAGGCAAAGGGATAGAACTTGAAAAGATCATCCTGAGTGAAATAACCCAGAGGCAGAAAGACACTTATGGTATATACTCACTTTTAATTGGATTTTAGCCATATAATATAAGATAAACATACTAAAATATATACACCTAAAGAATCTAAACAACAAGGAGGACCCTAGGGAAGAAGCTGAAACCTCACTCAGAAGGGCAAACAGGATAGACAACAGAAGTAGGAGAAGACAAGGAACAGGACAGGAACCTTCCACAGAGGGCCTCTGAAAGACTCTACCTATCAGGGTATGGAAGGAGACACTGAGACACATAACCAAACTTTGAGGAGAGTGCAGGGCATCTTATGGAAGAAGGGGGAGATAGAAAGACCTGGAGGGGACAGGAGTTCCACAAGACCAAGAGGGCAAAATATCTGGGCTCAAGAGGCCCTGCAGAGACGGATGAATCAACCCATAAACATGCATGAGGATCTAGACCCCCTGCTCAGATGTAACCTATGGGCAGTGCGGTTTCCATCTGGGTAACCTAGTAAGGGGAGCAGGAGCAGTCTCTGGCATGAACTCAGATGCCTGCTCTTAGATCACTGCCCCCTAGTGGGGTGGCCCTAGTAGGCCACAGAGAAAGAGGATCCAGACAGTCCTGATGAGACCTGATAGGCTAGGGTCAGATAGTAGGGGAGGTGAAACTCCCCTATCAGTGGACTAGAGGATGGGGGAAGAGGAAAGAAGGGTGGGACTGGGAGGAGATGAGGGAGGGGGCTACAGCTGGGATACAAAATTAATAAATTGAAATTAAGAAGGAGGAGGAGAGGAAGAAGAAGAAGAAAAACAAAAGCTTAGGTTGGATTCTTTTAAAACTTACCTTTATTTTTGAAATGTACTACTCACAAAAGTTTATTCAGAGCATTTTATGTACCTTGCTTTTTCTTCTTTTCAATAGTTTAAACATATTGCTTCTTTGCTTCTTTATAGATGGGATTTGAGGTAGATATATTATAATGGTCCCATTTGTCCTTTTATATTTGACTTTTAATTTTACTCTGGCTCTATTCAGGTCATTTCCCTTATGGTTAAAGGGATTGCCTATGAGGTACCTCGAGTAAAAAGGGTTTCATATGACTTGCTTTTCTTTATTCTTTTTTTGCTTGTTTTTGTTAACTCCTGAATTTAAGGCATTCCAAGGTGCTGATTCCATTACTAGTTTGTGAAGAATTTGGATCACAGAATCTCAAACATTTCCAGAGAAACATCTTATCCATGATGTCAATAATACATGGATTAAGAAGGAACCTGCCACAGAGGGCCTCTGAAAGGCTCTGCCCTGCAGACTATCAAAGCAGACACTGAGACTTTATGACCAACTCTTGGGCAGAGTGCATGGAATCTTATGTAAGAAGTGGGAAATAGTAGGTTATGGAGAGGACAGGAACCCCACAAGGAGAGCAACAGAACTAGAAGATTTGAACACAGGGGTCTTCCCAGAGACCCATACTCCAACCAAGTACCAGGCATGGGGATAACTTAGAACACTTGCGCAGATGTAATCCAGGGCAGTTCAGAGTCCAATTGGGTTCCATAGTAATGGGAAGAGGGACTGCCTCTGACATAATCTGATAGGCCTGATCTTTGATCACCTCCCCCTGAGGGGAGAGCAGTCTTACCAGGCCACAGAAGATGACAATGCAGCCACTCCTGATGTGATCTGATAGACTAAGATCAGAAGGAAGGAGAGGAGGACCTCCCCATCAGTGGACTTGGGGAGGGGCATGGATGAAGAAGGGGGAGGGAGGGTGGGACCAAAAGGGGAGGAGGGAGGGGCTTATGGGGGATACAAAGGGAATAAAGTGTAAATAATAATAATAATAATAATAATAATAATAATAATAATGAGAAAAAAGAACATATGTACATCTAAAGAAACTAATCAAGAGAGAGGACCCTGACTAAAATGCTCAATCCCCATCCCAAAAGGCAAAGAAGATGGACATCAGAAGAAGAAGAAAACAAGAAACAAGCTAGGAACCTGCCACAGAGGGCCTCTGAAAGGCTCTGCCCTGCAGACTATCAAAGCAGATGCTGAGACTTATGGCCAACTGTTGGGCAGAGTGCATGGAATCTTATGTAAGAAGTGGGAAATAGTAGGTTATGGAGAGGACAGGAATCCCACAAGGAGAGCAACAGAACTAGAAAACTTGAACACAGGGTCTTCCCAGAGACTCATTATCCAACCAAAGTAACATGCATGGAGATAACCTAGAACCCCTGCACAGATGTAGCCCAGGGCAGTTTAGTGTCCAAGTGGGTCACATAGTAATGTGAAGAGGGACTGCCTCTGACATAATCTGATAGGCCTGCTCTTTGATCACCTCCCTCTGAGGAGGGAGCAGCCTTACCAGGCCATAGTAGAGGACAATGCAGTCTCCTGATATGATCTGATAGACTAAGATCAGAAGGAAGGAGAGGAGAACCTCCCCATCAGTGGACTTGGGGAGGGGCATTCGTGAAGAAGGAGGAGGGAGGGTAGGACAAGGGGTGGAGGAAGAAGGGACTTACGGGGGGATACAAGTGAATAAAGTGTAATTAATAAAAGTTAAAAAAAGAAAATAAAATCTTATGCAAATGTTGCTTAAAAACTAATATATATATATATGGTCCAAGTATTTCATATATGCTCTACCCATATCTTATGTTAACTCACCTACTCACCTGTTTTCAGTTTTTCTGTTCCTTCTTTAACTGTGATAATATCAATTAAAGTTTTTTTGTATTTCATAAATGGTAAATAGAGAAAAGTACAGATGGTAGAATTAAAGTAGATAGCTATATAGGTAGAAAATAGATGGCAGGAAGGCAGATAGAAGAAAGAACATTTAACATCTCCATATCATGCTTATTTCATTTAGTGATAAGAACAATGTTCCCTGTAAAGTGTTTCTAAACACCTTTACTCAAGGCTGCTATAAACGTTACATTTCTTACAAAAAGTAATTTGTAGGTATGGACTCACCTTAAAGATTTGAAATTGGGAAGCTATCTTGGACCACATGAGTTAAAACTAATGTAATCACCACATGCCACCAACAGTGAATTTTATCTGTGCGGAGGCAGGAGTGGTGAGTCAGAGGTGAAGTCTGATGGAGTCCAAGGATCAAGAAGTAAGCAAAAATGTCAGCTGTGCAACTGCAATTGCAGAGGGCTGAATTCTGTCAAAAGCTCAAAATTCCAAAGATAAATTATTTTCCATATTATATCTTGCTTTTTTTAGCACTCAGGTCCTTGCAAACATTTTTAAATTATACAGTTTACATTTACTTATCATTATAAATGACACTTTAGAATAATGAAATTTAAAATATTTGTAAAGACATACTGAGAAGTAACACATATATCATAATTTATCAAATTTATAAGCATACTTTGTATTCCTTTTGCTATTGTTTTCAAAGACATTAAATTATACTTTAATTATTTTTAAACTGTAAGGTTAGATCATTTTTTTTAAAAAGAAAAGAAAGAAAAAAATTATTGTCTCTGGCTTTCATTTGTTCTAAACTCAGTGTGCTTCCTTTATTTTGTAAACCAAAATATTTCTTTATTCTTGAATTTGAAGAAAGGAGTTCCAGTGGGAGGAGGTTTTCTCACACCTGTCAAGCTGCTTGCAAGGTGTACAGGGATCTCTAGGGATGCAACTTTGGTGACTTTTGTCACTCACGTAAGATGGAACTTTCCATGGTCCAGCTGCATTTAAATCATCCATGTTATTATGAGGAACCGTTACTCATACACCATTAAGTACAGACTTCTTCGTAAGAGATTTTGTTTCCTATCTGTGATGCACAGACATTTCTTCACCTCTCCCTGGGAAAAAGACATTTTCTACTGGAGAATGTCTGTCTTTTTTTTTTTTTTCATTTTTGAAGCATGTTTTCTCTAGACACAGATTTCTGAATCTATGTACAATTTGGTCTCCACTTTCCCATTTGTTACTTTAAATATAACATTTTTTCACTTTAGTTGGTTTCATGCAAGAATTTCTAACTAATTCTTCTAAATTTATGATATCTGTTTTATTGACCTTTGAGTGCTTTTTGTTTTACTCTTAAGTATTTTCTCTTTTATTTTTGTTTTCATGAACTGAAACAGAACTGTATACTCTCATGTTCTGAGGTCTCCGGATCTGCTCTCCTAAGCATATTTGAAACACTTTCAGTTATTATTTCTTCAGATACCCCATTTTTCTTTTCTCCCTTTATGATTCCAATTACAGCTGTGTTCTGCCATTTGATATTTTTGTGTTTCATTTTGGTCACTATTCTCTGTAGAACTTCAGCTTTGCTAGTTCTTTCTTCCCATGTTCAGCTGCTTGCTGAGCCTGCTCAAGGCTCTGCTCATTTCCATTTGTTATCATACCTATTTTTTCCTTTGACTGTGTCTTAGATCTCTCACCTTTACACTTAATCTATTATTATATATTGTCATGTGTTACTTACTATATTCTGTGGATATGAACTTATCTTAAACACTGCATGTTAACTATTGTCAGATAATCTGAACATCTATGCTTTTCTCTGAAAAGCTAATGAGGAGTTTTCTTTTTGGTAATATTGGCTTTTTATTGGGTTTGTTTGTTTGTTGTTTTGAATACTTTAATCCAATTTGATCTTGATTTTTGAACTTCTTACCCAAGACACTGAACTACATGAGTAATTCATGTTTGAAAATGGGCATTTCTTTTTCTTGCTGCTGGCTTTAATATTTGGTCTTGATTTGAAGGGTGAAGTTATTAATTTGATGGACGTTGAGATTTTTGTTACCATGGTTACTTTCAGTACTTTACACTTTTTAGAGCTATGTAAATCCTTTTCTATGGAAGGAGACTTGTTTCTAGTGTCTTCCACTCTTGTTTTGCTTTCCCTTAGTGTCACTCTCTCTTAGCTCCACACTTCTGAGTTACAACCACTACAGCTTGGTTCTTGAGCACTTGGTCTTCACCATGGTTTTGCTTCTATTAACAAAATTTTACAAACAAGCCATCCAAAATGTCAAGAATATTTTGTCTTATTTATACCTGGCATCATAACAGAAAGTATGTAGAGTTAGACAATTTAAAATATAATAAACTGGATGAAAGTGACTGTGACATCTGATCAAATTTTATGTGCATTTTAAGAGAAATAAGAACAAAATAAATCAAAATTCATGGTTTATAGTTATTTATAGACAAGAGAGATAAAAGAAAATGAATATAACTGTACATAATGCCTATGGATACAGTGTATTTATCACTATTGTTTTGTAACTCTATTATTCCAGCGAGTGAAAACTTAGTGTATATGAATATATGGAAGGTGCTAGATATATGTGCACTTGTGTGTTTCTGAATTTATACCCACTCATAACATTTGAGTTAAAATCATAAATTCAATTCTTAGTAATGTATAGTAAAACTATAAGTCAAAGCAACATAATGAATGTTTATAGAGATAATTTTCAACCAAATATGATAGGTAATATATAAAGAAAGAGCATGCTAAAGTACCTTATAAGGTATTTTTAATGAAACTGTTCGTGTTTCATAAGATAGAATATAGGTATCAAATTCAGAAAACAACTCATAGAATAAACCTATATATTCAAAACATGCCTCTCTTTTTCTCATAAGTGTTCATGGAAAGGACAATAAATTTTCCTGGAGATGGTGAAAAATTCCTGTCTTCTAGGAAATGAAAGGAACCACAAGTTTAGCTTATAATAATTGTGTTTCTATATAAACCGTGTTCTCTGAAATGAAGGTCAGCAGGGAAAGATGAAGACTGTGGCTTTTAAAAGAATAATAATAATGTAAAAAAATTGGTTTTGAAAAACAAAGTAGAAATTGGCAGATGCAATTCTGGACTACTCTCAAGCTTCTTGCCTACAAATAATTACACCATTAATTGCCCGATAACCAAGAGCAAGCAGAAAGACAAGCCATGAAATAATTTGGAATCAAGAGGAAGAATTTAAGGAAACATACCAAAAAATCCTGCTAGAAAGGGTGAAGATTCATTGTTTTGTGAAAATTCAGGGCCTATTTCATTCCCTGATGGACTACCAAATTTAGAGCATTTGTGTTTAAAAAATAAAAGAAAAAGGTAAAGTAAAGAAAAAGCAGCTAAAACAAAACAGTCTTCACAGTTTTCAGATGTGAAATCTTACAGATAATGTGGGATGGGTTTCACGTGAGTATTTGTGGTTCTTGATAATTTTGATATGAAATGCAACCACCTTCTTGCAGGATAGAGGTCCTGGTAATTCCCAAAATTTTTATTCCCAATCTTAGTACATCTCATAGTAGGTGGACCTCTGCATTATTCCTAAACTAACTCTGGCTTTGAGTTCAGTTCAATGGATTAAAATTAAAGTCCCTTGTCCTTCTCTTAGGCCAGAATGGTTGGCCGGATCACAAATATTTTCATTCAGTGTCTTTGACCTATTTATGGAGAGAGGACAAATTTCAGCTCCTATGTTGGTCACTTCCCAGCTTTCAGGAGCAAATCTGAAAAACTAATTGAGTAAATAACCTCACCTAAGCCACAAAATTTTAAATTCTTTAACAACTGTCTCATCTAGGTCTATACATACTAATTTCTCAAAAATATAGGCCCTGAAAATGCACACCTTCACAATGGAATTGAACATTAGCTGATAGACCACACAAAGATATAAAGATTCCAAAGCTGCAGAAAGAATAAGCCATGTCATTTTTAAATATGCATATTTAAAGTTTTTATTTATACATGTGTGTGCCTAATTGTATGTCTATGTGCCTATGCGTGCAAATCCTAGCAAGTTCAGAAAAGATGTCAGATCGCCTGAAATGCACTTCTATCAAGATGATCGTTAAATGGTTATCTTTGCCTCTAGTCTCCAGTTCTACAGTACTCATTATTCTTTAAATGATTCTCAGAAAGTGTCACTATGCTGGTACTTTCAAGGCCTGGGTCCCAGGATAACTGAGTTGTGGATAATGGTCCCTACATAGTTCCCACATTTCCAGTTAGAAACAGATTTATTGAGATAAAGGATATTTGTGGTAAATTATTTGCAGGTTTAAGTCAGCCTACCAACCTCTTTAGTCTAATCTAGTACTCTGTCGCATGGCCTTGGACTAGAACCGCAGTGTCACTACCACCGACGAGAGTTGCACTGTTTTTGGTGTTTAATAGTCCAACGTTGAGAGAGTAAAGCACAGTTCTCTACAGTCACAGAATCTTCTGTCCCAGGTCATCTGTAATGGGCTTCCATCCCTCAGTGCTAGGAATCTTAGATAAGGTCACCCCTATAGATTCTGGGGAGTCTCCATTGTCATAGGTCTAGCTCAAACATAGTCTGGCAATTCTGCTTCAACATTTACTCAGGAGAAATGATCTATCAGTTCTTATATAAAACCTGTAAATGAATGTTCAGAACTTGATTCTCACCTAGAATCAAACTATCATCCAAAAACTGAATTGATGAAAGAATAAGTAAAATGTAGTACATTTATGTAATGCAATATTATTTGATAGCAAAAACACAGGAGATACTGATACATGCTAAACTATGTATGAAACTTGGACACACTGTGTTAAGTCAGAGAATGCAGACATAAATATGTGCTTTAGCATCCCACTTAAGTGGGATAGAGTAGACTAGACAGTCTATAGATACAGAAATTTGTTGTTCAGATATTCTAGGGAAAGCAGGAAGATTTGTTTGATTGTAAAAAATATAGGGTATGTTTTTGATACAATGGATATATTCTAAAACTAACAACAATGATGGATCCTGGATTATATGAATAAAGTGAAAGCTACTGAGTTAAACTCTTTAAAAGGTGAATTGAATAGTGCATAAATTATGCCTTAATAAAACGGTTTAAAAATAAAGAAAACAAAAGAGGTCTTTAAATTTTTAGAATACTCACTGCAGGTTTCCCTCCAAAATTGAATTGCCCCAGTGAATTACACTGATGGATGTAATCAGATTAACTTGATGTGGTTTATTACTCTAGTGCAAAGCAAGGTCCTGCAGTGTGAGAACTGAGTGAACTAAGTGGCCACCTGTGGTCCGGTGAGGACTCTGTCCTAAGACAGAGGTTCCATAAAGCTGTCAGCCATTTTTTGTTCCCCGTAGGACATTTTTGAGAGTGAGACTAATATATGGCCCCAGAAAGGTTTCTTAGAATTAGCTCCCTGGGAGTCAGCTTTTCTTGGCTGCTGATCTACACTAAATGGTTTTGACACAGGTGAAATCAGGGAACACAAAAAATAAAATCCAAGATTGCCCTGGGATCTACATGGCCTCAGCTAAAAGCAAGGCTGTGATGTCTAAGGAATTGAGTGCATTTTGAATTTATGTACATATACATAGGCACATATACACATATATTATATATGTATACACACACACACATATATGTATATATGTGTACATATGCATACTATTATATGTATACATACACATACTGTTATATGTATACATATAAATGTATACATATATGACTGTTAAAATTTAAAGAGTGGTAGCTCTTCCTCATGAAAAATTACATGGCCTTGAATATTAAGACTTTCTTTTTTGGGAAGGACAGTGTTGGCCATGATTGGGAGCCAGATGGAGAACAGTTTTGCATGAGGACGTACTGTCACAGCCCAGCTCCCTTGCGGAGAGGGTTAAGCTTACGCATGCTGCTGCCAGCTGATCATTTCTTCCCTGTAAGGGTAAAGGGATCTTCATACATAAATGTTTCCAAGGAGTTTGGCTGCAGCTAATGCTGTGTTTTAAATAGCATTCTTGGATATGATGCTTTGTTGGAAGCTTCTCAGTTACTGCAAATCATGTATATTTTGGGCTGTCATGCACTGGTACTACAAAGGAATACAGAATATGGAGACCCTTAGTATCCCTGAAATCTCTGCCTTTATTACACTTACAACTAAAACTGTGTCACCAAGTCCATCTAACTAGCTTTAAGGAGAACATCTCCACCCTAGAATTTGAGATGATTTAGTCACTTTGGATACAAAAGACTCAAGTAGGTTTATACATCTTTCTTTCTAGGATAAAACAAAACAAAACAAAACAAAAACAAACTTCTAATTGCCAAGTTGGGAGAAGAGGCTAAGGAGTATCAAGAGCATAATGATAAAACTCAGTGAGTTTAGACTCAGAAAACTGATTGTTTGTCAGTTAGAAGAAAAAAATAAACCCATCCAACTTGCTTCACATATTAGTTACTGTTTGTTACTGTGACAACATGCCTTATTAAAGCAACTTAAAGAAGGAAGAAGTTATTGTTGGTGCATGGCTTACATGAATATGGCCATTCCATCATGGTGGGAAGATGTGGCACCATGAGGATAAAGTAGTTGATCCTACTGTGCTCACATTCAGGAAGTAGGGAATGATGAATGCTCAGGATCAATGTACTTTCTCTGTCTTTTCGGGTTTTTCTTTGCTTTTCTTCTACCTTAGGTCCTAACCTAGGGCTTGTTACTCCTCGCATTCAGAGTGACTCTTCCTTTTCAGCTGATCTATTAAGAAATGCCTTCACAGAAAGATCTAGAGAAGTGTCTCCCAAGCCGTTCCAATACAGTCAAGTTAAAAACTGAAGATCAGCCATTACTTTCTTCCTATTCTGAGTACCCTAATCTGAACAAGGACAACAAATACTGTATCCATGGTAGTCTTGCTCTGAAGCAAGGAAGTAAAGGAAATAAGGCATAGACATTTAATATAGTTATAAATAATAAACCATAATTGATGTACTTCTTGGTAAGTTTAGCATTTATGATAACCTATGGATCGCTTTCTTCTCCACAAGGTAGCTTAGCTTTTGAAGGTTTTCTATGTGTAATCTTTCCTTCTAATTCCTTTAAATCATAAAGCAATCAGAGCAGATATTGACAATGTCAGCCAGCCATTCACTGCCTAATCTCCTCTCATTTTAAGGGGCATCCTGTCAGCAAACCATCTCAAAACAGACTCCAACTGGTCAATTATGTAAAATATGCATTCTTGGGCATGATTGGCTGCCAATGAAAGGAATATGAAAGATTAGACTGGTAAGTAGGGCAGAAGTCATTAGTTGCTGTCAATTTGTATTTTTCCAGCTTCAAGAGAATAATACCATGGATTTAAGTATTAATACATACATTTTAAACATGCTGATTTTATTTTTAAGAAACCATGTCCCACCAGACAAGAAATATAGCACCAAAATAAAATAGAGAGAGAAATCTGCCAAACGAACAACCCAGAACGTGCTAACACAGGCAATCTGTGTCTACCTATTACCTATAACCTGCCATAGAAATATGTTCCCTGCACAGATATAACCCGTGGTCGCTCAGTGTCCAAGTGGGTTCCCTAGTAAGGGAAACAGGGGCTGTCTCTGACATGAACTCAATGGCTGGCTCTTTGACTGCCTCCCCTTGATGGGGGAACAGCCTTATCAGGCCACAGAGGAAGATAATGCAGCCAGTCCTGATGAGAATTGATAGACTAGGATCAGAGGGAAGGTGAGGAGGACTTCCCCTATCACTGGACTTTGAGAGGAAAATGGGAGGAGGATGGGATTGGGAGAGTAGGAGGGAGGGGGCTACACCTGGGATACAAAGTGAATAAGTTTTAATTAATAAAAAAAGAACTAAAAAGAAAAAATATGTTTCAAGCCCAGCATGGCGATGTCTGAAGCCAACCTTAAAATTTCAGATTTCTGGTAGAGATATGCCAGTATATTACAAAATCAGAAGATGGCATGTTTTAAAATCTTAGGCATAGCTTTCAGATTTGTTCTCCCTTAATAGCAATAATGTTCTATTTATCAGTCAGAAAACAATTTCCTCTTTCCACTAGGATTTTTATTCTCACTGAGCTATCTCCCTTCCCTGTCGAAATGACATTCTGTTAATGGATGTGTCATGAGCATTTTCCTTTGATGGTAACTTTCCACAAGGAAGGAAGTCACTGAACACACATGAAGTTTACTGTGTCGTGACAAGTAGAGGACATTGTGAAAAGGTTCTGGTGCAGCCACTAGGCTAGAAGTGGGGTTACACACAGCACGGAAGATGCAATAACCAATTAACAACAACTACTGTGTTAGAATTCAAGCCACGCCTGTGCTTCTTTCTGTTGCTGCCTCATGAGTCAGATGGTGAGAATTAGCTCATGGCTACTTCAAATGTCACATGACTCTTCATAACCCAATTGTAGAGCAATTCTGCTTAAGGATTTCTTTCTTTTTTTTTTTTTTTTTTAAATCCCAGCACTGCTAGGAATCTTAGCTCAAATTTTTCTCTCGATGTGAAATGTTTACCCTGTTTTCCTTATGTTGCCCTATAACAGAAAATTTCCATATCGATCCTGGTGTAAGAAATCTTCACTTAAGAGCTAGAGGAAGTAAATGAAGATGTTAGCAGAGGACACAGAACCAGTACTTCCGAAAGTACACCTAAAGAACAAATCTTCCTTTTTCTGTGCAGTTTCTCTGCCTATTACTCTTACATAAATGGTGCCTTTGGTTTCTGATGTTTCTCATTAATCATTCAAAATGTATTTATTTTTAATGATAGTACTTCTTAGCCCACAATATATACTACACGTTTCATCATATAGTTTCATAAATGTGTTCTCAGTGGACACTATTTTAGCCATCGTTATTATTTTACTATTAACCTTAGGTTAAGTTTATTAACATTTTACAGTGCTGTAGCCAGATATGGTTAACATTTCACCTATTTTTGACTTTAATACCACTAAATATATGGGAAAACTGAGCCTCAGAGAGGCCGTCTAATGTCAGGAAATACAGTTACATCGTGTGTGTTTCTGTGTGGGGGTGGGTGTGTGGACGTGGATGTGTTTTATACAGACATCATTCTCTCTCTAATGGATAGATATTTGTTCATGAATACATTGCAGATATTAGATGACTAAGCTGTATCATTACAAAAGTATTGTATATCTACATATGTTTTTAAGGGACAGAATTGTGAGTATAATTGGGTGTCTTTACCTTAAGGAGCTTGTGTTTTGATGGATGTATCAAAAAGTGATTATAAATGCTGTTAACATAAGGAAAAAAGTAATGATCTTTGACAAAGCAAAAATATAAATGATTGACATTGTCAGAAAGATAACAGAAAATATTCCCAAAGTAATAATCTCAAGTGATCGAGGTTAAGTGGGCAATAAGCAAGAAGTGACTGGGATGGAGCAGAGTGGACAAGAGAGAAGATTGTACCTAAAGAGAAAGAGGATAGTTATAGGTAAAGGTGCACAGAACAGACTGGAGCTCTTTACAGTGAATGGAAGCCAGAGATGGGAATGTCAATTCTATCCACAAAGAATTCGTTACTCAGTGTGGTTCTCAAAGATAAAAATTTTAAATTAGTGCATTTTGGAAGAAGAGAACTGTCTGATTTTATTGTTATATAATTGTGTAGGGAATTTGTAGAACTTTGGAAGTAGGGACCAACTCAAAATCTCTTGCTGTAGACCAAGCATTTATGTCCATGATCCTATTGATGCAATTTTATTGTACTTCAAGTTAACTTTCACATAAATATTTACAAGCACATTCTCTTCAGCCAAGTTTACAACCCCAACTTCTTCAGTTATTTGTTTATCTTCACCTAGTTCCGTATACTTTTGTGATGTTTGTATGTACATGAATGGTTATATTATCTATAAATTCTAAATTAGAGAAAATGTGACATTTTGTTTTTGTGAATCTGATTTATTTGACTTACTGTGATGATCTCCAAGTGTGTCCATTTTCTAATAAAAGATACAATTTTGTTCTTCCTAATGGTTGACTAAAAGTCTAGCGTAGTGACACATTTTTTAATTGATTCACCTGTTGAGAAACACTTAACTATTATAAAACACTGCTGTTGTAAATATAGGTACATAAAAATGTTTGTCGTATGTTTCTTTGAATTCTTTAAGCATAGACCCAAATATGGATTAGCTGGGTAATGTGGAGGTTCTTGTTTCAGTGTTTCTGAGGGACCCCTATATTTATTTTCATAATAACACATTAATTCATATTCCCACTAACAATGTATGACAGTCCCCTTTTCCCTGCACGTACACTGGCATTTCTTATGGTTTGTGTTTTTACTGATAGGAAGTCTTAATGAGGTAAAAAGAAACTTTACATGAAGCTATAATTTGCATTCTCCTCCTGATGTTTAAGAAATTTGAATAATTATTCACATTTATTAAGCCAAGCTTTTGCTGAATGATAATGGAGAGTTATTCATTCAAAATTTCATTCTCAAGTTCATTTTATATGCCAATCTCTGCAGTAGGGGTGAAAATGCAGAGTTGGAAAGATATTAACAATATTTAAGAAGTAAAATGCCCAATATATAAATGGTAGTAGAGATGTGTTAAAATATCACTCAGTATTTTCGTTTGTGGTCTTGGGAGAAGCCCAAGAATCTCAGAAATTTTACTGTCATTATTGGACATTTGGAAACTTGTGAAGACTTGAGCTACCTCTGAGAGATTGAACATCTAACTATCGAATAAGTCAAGAGCTTGGTAGAAATGTGTAAGTCAGAGACATGGGCCAATGTGTGCTTCAACTGATAGCTTCAAAATTTGTAGGTGTGGGGTTTGTCAAGAACAGGAGTGGGTTGGGGACAAGAGCAAAGTTCCTACTTAGACTTGAGAGATCTTATTGTTTAATGACGTGGTTGAAGGAATGAACTGTGCAGAAGAGAAAAAGAAAGTAGAATACTATGAGCAATGCGCACTACCTGGCTCAAGTTTCAATGAAGCAATAGTCCAAACTAATCACAATAGAGCAAGTGAGAAGACCAACATTCTTCACAGCTTTACTGATGTGGAGCCCAGGACTAAAATCAGTGATGGTTTTCAGGTAGACGATCCTATCTGTAACTAAGTGGGAAGGGGCTGGGAGGGAAGGGGTCATAAAGCATGACAGACACTGGGGACTTCTGACTCAAAGGTAAAGAGCAGGGAGCCGAGTAATGTATCAGAAAATGGATGCAAGTTTGCCCTGTACTCAGTGTCTTTCTCTCCCTTGCTCCCTTAACCCTTGTTTCTTCAGACCCTGTGCTTCAGATCTAGTGCTCCAGCTGTCACAGAAGCAAATTAAGTTAATCCATCCTGGTTCTGAGAGATTCTGCACTAAGCAGATCATCTCCGCGTACCTGTTTGCCAGTGGAGGGGTTCCCAGGAGAGGAGGAAACATCTGATAGCCATAATAAGAGTTTTATCTCTATTAAGCAAAGTGCAGCTCTGGGAAACACATGGACATGGACAAATGATGTATTGTTAATGCAACAACCATCAAAAGTAACAATTACTGGAAGATGCACTAAGCCGCAATGTCCATTACATTTTCCTCCATAATCCGTCTCATTGACTGGAACTGCCCCCTTCTTAACATTAACTCACTCAATGCTACCGCTCAAATAAACAAAAACTGGATACGTATGCATGTTTTTTATGATCCACCCAAAACTGCTTCCCCACCACTCCTTTGGTTCTTATTGAGTGGGTTTTGTGTTAGTCAAAAATGGAGGCTGAATTTTAGGAAAAGTCTGAGTTTAATGCTTTCATACATGCATATCGAATTATTAACCCTCTTCTAGTCTGCTCTTAACCCCTTCTGTCCTCTGCCAGACCCTCTTCCTTTCCTTTTAGTCCACTTTCCTACCATTTCCCCCAGATTATACACATGAAAAAAAAATCTTGTCTTCCTAAATCAGGTTTGTGTAATGTCCCATTATTGTTTTCTAATCAGTTTTCTGAAAACAGTTGTTCTTTATTAAGCACCCATTGATAGGCACCTAGATTAATTCAGTAATTTGATAAATAAATAAATGTATATATTTCTTTGTTATGTATAGATTTTAATTTTCTTATTCTTATTATTTACGATTTATTCACTTTTTATCCCAGTTGTAGCCCCTCCCTCACCTCCTCCCAGTCCCTCCCTCCCTCTTCCTCCCTTATCCCTCTTCCCTAGTCTATTGAAAGAGTAAGTCCTCCTCCTCCACTGTCTGACCCTAGCCTATCAGGTACCATCAGGACTGCGTGGATCCTCTTCCTCTGTGTTTCTGCTCCTAAATATAAAAGAACAGACTTTTCGTTTTTAAAAGATGGAGGGAGCTTGTTCTTTTAAGAAGACAGTAAACCATTTATTATTTAAGCAGTTCTACAAACTTGTCAAATAAATACCAATTTTCACAGCATTTGATCATGTTAAAAATGTTAATTAAATTAAAAAAAAAACAAAAATGGAGGCTTCACACTGAAGCTTGTCACTTTCTGTATCAGTGATTTAACGTTTAATGAGCAAAATCCCAAAGATAGGAAGTACAAATGGCCTAAGGCGGAAGCCTGGGGCACAAAAGGATTTCGATGTAAATTTTGCAGAATATGACTCAGACATGGAAATTGGGCTGAGAAAGCCTTATCTATTGCATGGAGAAGGGGTAAATGAGAACACTGGCATCATATTGCTGACAAATGTTAAGGCAGCTGAAGAAGGCTGTGGCATGGTGGTAACGAGCTTGTCAAGCATTATAACCCTTCATGTTACACATTGAACTGAGAGCTTTATAGACCAAAATGTTACATCGTCATATAGTTTGCACTAACATCTTAAACTTTTCAGAATTCAGTTGATAAATCAGAAAAGTTGAAGTGAAAAGCATGGATGAAGTCTCAGCTTAAGCTCTGATTCTCGGGATCAATTCAAAAGTTGGAGACCATTTACCAACCTCTCCATGATTATGTTTGCCCACCACTCCACTAGTTTGAGAACCCTATCCTGTGTCTCCAAGCCAAATTCATGACTGTGCAAGCAAGAGTTTGGTAGATATCTTGGAGTTTTCACATTTGCAAAGTATCCAGACTGAACTAGACACTTGAGTCTATCCTGTTTACATTTAACATGTATTCTCTCAATTCTAACAATTCCTAGAAAAATATCTTCCTTAAGCCTTTTATGCTGCCACTCTGGAAAACAAAACCAGAGTAGCTTTTCAGAGTTGAAAACCAGGATGCAATGATGAAGAGTCAAATAATTGAGTTTCTGGGGTATATTATACTGTTAGTATAATTATTTGCAAAATTGATAATACTACCTATCAGTCAAAGTCCTTTGCTGGCCTGGGTAATCTCAACTTAGGTATTAAAATGTTTAAAGGCATCAAAATATATCTCTGACATTTTTTATACAACTTCCTGATTTTTATATTCTTTCTTCATTAACGAATATGTATACTCTCTAAAATGCACACTGTATTTGCTGATGAAGAATAAAAACAGTGAGTTTTACTGGTAAATTGTTATAAGAAAATTCATAAGTGTGAGTTGGTTGGTATATTTAGTCTTATCTTACTATAAGGATCCATGGGCCTAAAGTATAATGTGACCATTAAAAACATGACATTATAATTTCATGTTTTTATTCTATAATGAAATTTTTTCACATTCAGTTTGTTGTCTCCGATATCCACATTTCAGAATTGTTACCTGTTTTTTGATTCATTTAACACTAATTTTATTAGCAGAATCTCTTTTTATCAGCATATAGGAATTGTAATATATGTGAGTGTGTGTCTGTGTCTCATGTGTGTGTGTCTTTCCATATAAACATTATCACAAGAACTGGATATCTTAGTAGCTATCAATACATAGATCACTCACCAAAAGATGAATGCCAGCAGTAAAATGTCTAAGCCTGATATAAATTATTTATATTACTTACTTGATGTTTTTAACTATGTACGTGTATGAACTCGTGTCATGAGTTTTCTTAGAAACTGATAAAGAATAAAAATTAAAATAGTTAAAATTTTGATACACATGTTCTATATTTTTCATTAAATAAGTACACCTTATGAATTCTTAACACAATTAGAATATTATAACAGATGCAAGTAAAAAATATACATGTATAAAGTATAAAGATACAAGTATAAAAATATAAGTATGATTATCCCACAATTGCTTACAAAACTAAAATATTTCAACTGTCATGCCTATATGATAATAAATTCTTTAAACACACTAATAAAATAGAATATGATACATTTTAAATGATGTAAAAACATATTTAATCAAGTTGATGAATGTTGTATTTCGTTTCTTTAAAAATGTTTCAGTATTATGTTAGTCCATTGCAAAAGAATAAAACTACATGTTGAGAAAAATGTGAAGTTGTACATATATCTGCTTTATAGAGTTTATTTTTCAGAAGACTTTTTAAAAATATTGTTTTCTTCTTTATTCTTATGTTTCTCAGTGTACATAATGAAAATATGAAAAAATAAAGTACATATAATGAATTGACTATTTGACTAATTAATAGTTTGCTGTACTATGTATTTGCCTTACAGGACCCTGTATGCACCAATGAGAAGATCAAGTTCTGAGACAAACAGTGCCTTCTTTTGAATGGATTTCCAATCTCATTATTATCATGACTTACCCAATGCCCATTCAGACCACTTTCTTGATGCAACTTTAGAGCTACTTGTATGAGTCTCAAATTATGACTTATACATGTTTGATTCTCTAACAAATATAACCTGGTAACATGGATAAAATAAGACTCACTGGTAATTAACTGACCAGCAAAAAATTTCTTGTCAGAGTAGAGATGGTTTTGCTCCAGTGCCCTGTGGAAACCTGTTTCACATTGTGTCACTCTGAGGCTCTAACAGAGTCATAAACTGAACTGCCAGATATCAAGGGTGATAAATACCAAAGGTAAATGAATAGGGTATAGCAGGCAACACTACAAGTTAATTCATTAATATAAATATGTTTAATATTTTTATTGAATTATATTGCGTTCTGTTGCATTGGTTTGATATAAGAGGATAAAGTCTCTTTATCCTTTATGAATGAACCCATAGTTTAACTTTAAAACTAACCTTTTATAATGATGAAAAGGTTGAAACTTTAAAATGTCTTTCATTAACAATCTTTATTTCTTTACTTTCTAATTTTGTAATTTTGTTACTTTCAAATTAGACAATGTGCATACAATTGCCTGCACCAATGAGAAGATCAAACTATGTTCATGCCTCCTACCCTTAAGCTTATGCCACTGAAATAAGCAGAGCTGTATGACTTAGTATTGAGAAAATGTGCAGAATGATGTAGAACCTACTGGGTGCTGGTTGTATGAATCAAGCCATAGGTGCAGATCAATGTGTATTTCATAAGAAATTTGTAAAACAAATTTTAACGTGTTTCCATTTGTTGGCTATCCTCAATTCTTTCAAATTTGATATTATACTACTTGAGACCATTTTTTGTATCAATGAGATATCTATACTTTATTTTCTTAAACTGTGGTTGTCAAAAAATTTCAACATAAATTAAGAACTTGATATAAATTGTTTAAGTGCAATTTGGTTTATTGACATAACACACTCTCAGCACAACCCTTATGTTAATATTCTCATGATGCCATGTAACCTTTCTAAGTGTCTTTGTTGAATAGTAAATTAACAGAGAAAAACACGTATATTGAGGACCTTTGCACAAGAGTTATCTCTCACCACTTTTGTGCATAAAAATGCAGAATGAACATTATCTGCTCATTATACATGTATACATTATGCATTTGATTTATATATCTCTAAATCTTAGCATAACAATATACTTTGCTATCCTATTTTCTCAGTCAGTCAATCTTTATTCTTAGTTAGGAAACTTTCTCTTTGTCTCATATTAGTTTTCTTATTGTGCAAGCAAGGAAGTTGCTATAACACTGTTCAGTGTGCGTGTAAGAGACAGGTGTCATGTATGTTCATGAGATGATATTTGACCTTCCTAACATTATGATAAGAATTAATGTGGAAAATGCCATGACAGTAGCTGAGAGTCCAAGAACAGTGTGTGGATTTCTCTGAGCCTCAACCAACATTGTTAAATACTGAGACACACTCAGCTGAAGATTTCAACCTTAAAATTTTTGTAAAGTTTGTTTACTTGGGAAATTCCACCTACAGATATCAAAGACTGGTAATACTCAACACAAAAGGAGGTCGGTCGGGTGTTTTGTACGGTTGGAATCAGTTGCTAAGTAAGGCGGTGACTGCAGCTTCACTGTGAATTCAGGATGAAGAAGCAGAAAGACAGACTGGTGGGGTCCTCATGGCATAAAAATTAGCACTCATTTTATAGATGAGCAAAGAAAAGAAATAGCTTCTTTGATAGCAATAATGAAAGCATGCTCTGTCAAAACTTATCAAAAAGAAAAAGAAAGCAAGTATCAATATCAGGATAAAATAATGAATCATTATTTCAGATTTTTATAGATATTAAATATATGAGAAAATGTTCAGAACAAACAAAAATCAGCAGTGAAATATTAAATCATTTTCTGTTGAGTTGTGGGAAATGAAAAGAATGACATCTGTAGCTATAATCAAGCTTGTTTTACCTGTTGGAGACTTTAACCTTTCCAATGAGATAAATAAAAAAAATATGAAAAACATGATTTGGAAATACTTTTAAAACAATTTACCAAGTTTCTACCCTTAATCAACTAAAAGAAATATATGGAAAAATATTAAATTAATTTAATAAGTGACTTTACTACATCAATAAGGCTTGTCTATATTAACAAATAAATATAGTAACAATCTTTAAATATTAATGTCATTAGAAGTTAGACCAAATGATCTCAGATGTATTGGAATAAATCTTTAAAATATCCAAAAATCCATAAAATGACATGTTACTAATATTAAATGTTTAAGGATGCATATAGATGTATATGTTGTTTCTTTTACATAGACTACAAAAGTCAATTTGTCAAACAACTTTATTTTTCTCAAATTTTCAGTAAAATCAATACAATAACAGTAAATATCACTTAGATTAACTTAAAACTCATAACAGAAACATAAGATGCATACAAAGATTCAAGCTGAAAAGAATCATCCATGACATGTATAGAAATAACAAAGTGAGCAATCTAACAGTACTCTGTAATAAGATTGTCTATTGCTTCTTCAACATATACAATATGGTATTGGCACAGAGACTGAATAATATACCACCCAAACACAAAAGATCAATAAACATCTGACCCATACTTACATCATATTTTTGTCATACAGAAAATTAAGCTATAGTATAATTTGTAAGTATGATGGTAAAATCAGACACCTTCATATATTCTAGCTATAAATAGATAGAACTTAAAACATAAGTTATTACAATACCACTGGCATTGGTACAAGCAAAAATTAAATGCTCAGACACAAATGAGTATATAAAAAAATCACAGATTCTAATGAACATAAATAAAGACCAAAAAAAAATAAATAGTAAGTTATGACAAGTCCATGGACAAAAAATTAAATAATATAAAGATGTCAACTTTTCCCAGTTGACTTACAGAATGAGTTTAGTATCAATCAAAGTCCAAGCACATAGTCATATTGTTATTATCAATATTATTGTAACCAGTATACGAAGACATGAAAGACCCCAAACAGCTAGCATGATGTTGGAGGACTGAAACTGTCCAATTTCACGACTTATTCTAAACCTAGAGTCAGCAAGTATATGTGGCCATGATAAAAAGAAAAAAAAATCATTGGGGTAGACAGAGTCCAGAATTAGACACTTATATGAATAATCAGCCACTCTGTGATAAAACCATGAAGAAAATGTAATAGAAAGCAGACAGGATTTATAACAGATAGCATAGAAACACAAAATATAAATCCAGATAAATTCTTACATCTGCCACAAAAAATTAGCACAAAATGATTTTCAGATATAAATGTAAAATTCATGATAAAAACTTGAGTAACATGAGGGCAGATATGATAGCTTGGGTATAAACTATGGATTTAATGCCTACTAAGCAGAATGTCCTTAGAATTAAAAATGTTATGTAAAAAATGACATAAAGAAATAATAGGCTGCCTTCTGGTGCTGGGGCACGCCTTTAATTCCAACACTCAGGAGGCAGAGGCAGGCAGATCCCTGTGTGTTCAAAGCCTGCATGGTCAACAGAGTGAATTCCAGGACAGCCAAGGCCACACAGAGAAACCCTGTCTGAAAAACAAACAAAAACAAAGTAGGCTGCACCACAGATCTGGATATAATTTTTATAAATAATATAATAATCTATCATCAAAAATATGAAAAGGAATTAAGCATCTTCCTTAGCATCCTCTTGGTGTTTAGCTTCTTTAGGTCTATAGATTTTAGTATGTTTATCCTATATAATATGTCTAATATCTACTTATAAGTAAGTGTGTACCATGTATGTCTTCCTGCTTCTGAGACACCTCACTCATGATGATCTCTTCTAATTCCATTCATTTGCTTGCAAATTTCATGATTTCTTTATTTTTTATAGGTATAAAAAGATTCGGAGGGGCCAGAAGGCACACAAGGAGGCCAAAATGCCAAAAAAGCAGGACCTAGGGGTTACTCATTTATTCTGGAAGACAGAGCACATCATATAGCTTTTGGTGACCAATCAGATTTCCCCACACCATCTCTGAGCCTGCCATTGGTTACTAGTCTCTGGGAGGACTCTCCAACCTTAAGTCATGTACTCTGAGCCTGACTGCTTCTGTAGTCCTATCAGTGGAAGCTGCCCTAGGCCATAAGCCCTAATGGCCGTTTGCTGGGGATACCCACACTGTAGCACGTTGGCTTAAATTGGAAGGCTTCAAAACTCCTGTATCACTAAAGGCTGAGCGACCCGAGAGGCACGCACAAGAACAAGAAGTCAAACTCATTGCTAGTGGGAATGTAATAATGATACAGACGTTTTGAGAGACACGTTAGCGGTTTCCCTTACCATGCAGCGATGCAATCATGCCTGAAGCTTTACTCAAAAGTTGCCAGAATTCATAAGCAGCCAAACGGATTTCAGAAAATGAATGGAAAACCTGTAGTACATCTTGTCATGGGATGTTACTCAATGGTGAAGAGAAATGGGATAACGATCTGTCAGGAAAAAAAAAATGGAAGACAAGTAATTCCATATTACTAAATAAAATAAGAAAATATCGAATGTCTGCTTGCTATTTGCAAGCTATATTAATCATAATTTCCAAATAATGAGAATTTAGAACTATGTAGGTGAAATATTCTCAGGGTATTTGTTTCTAAAGAGGATTACCTTGGGAGAGAAAGCTAGCCCTCAGTGGAGGCATCATCACCCCACTGGCAAGGGTGCAGTGGTGAGGAAGTGGAAATAGGGGTCTGAGCACAAGTCCACAGCTCATTACCTCTCAGCTGTGCATAGAGTGTGACCAGCCTCCCCACTACATCTTCCCCTTTCTTATACTGACAAATGTGAGCCCAGGGAAGCCCTTCCTCCCTTGAGTCGCTTTTGGTAGCTATTTTGTCTGAGTAGCAAGAAAATTAACCGGCACAGTGAATAGAGCAAATTGATTCTGGAAAGAACAAAACTGTGCAGACAATAACTATATCAGAGGTATCTAGGAATTAGAGAGAAAGCGAGGAATAACTATGTGAAACAGAAGGATTTTTAAGGTACAGAAAATACTGTTTAAATCCACAAGGGTGGATATGTGCCATTAAGGATTTACACAAACCTGTCAAAGACAGACAGTGACTAGTAATATGTTTAAGTACAGTCAACAGTTTCAACCAATATGCCTCTCTGGTCAGGGTTTTTCAGTGATGACCCAAAGAATACATGTAAAATATGCCTTCCTCTCAATTTCACTCAATTAAAAAAAAAAAATAGAGTCCCTCTACCTGTATTTACTGAACTCATTATTTACTAATCATGCATGCTAAAATGTAATGACTCCATTACTAGTCAATAAATATTCAACATCAATAAAATACCTTTGAAAGATTTCCCCATATTATTTGTTGGCATGTTATACATTCTTACTTTGAAGTACTATCAATAGACTGTAAACTAATCCACAATTTTAAGCTAAGAAGAATGAGCCAGACATCAGCAAGAGCATATTATCTAACCTTATGACATTCAACTTTTCATGTGGACAAGAGCGAATTGCAATTTTGAAAGTTAGTGGATAATCACCCTTTGTGAAGATGAGAGGGTGTGATAAACACTGACACTAGATAAAGAAAATGAGACTTTTGTAACTTAAAAGCTGGCTGTGAAAGTACACGTTATAAAAATGTGTTTTCCCTTTTACAATGTTTCACCTTTTTGTATGAACATAAAAACTATTTTATAATTTAAGCCTTCATTCTCAGAAGGACCAAGTGCGGAAGACTTGGAGTAAAAGTAATAACACTGAGAATTTTATTAGTGTACTTAGCCCTTTGTAATGAAATACCAAAAATTGGGTGGGTTAAACGCAAAACGTATATATGCCCTCATACTACTTTTAGATGTTAGAAGATGTTATCAAATTTGGTCTGTTTTGAGAAATTCTTCCTTGCTTTACAGCTGACTGCCTCCTTGCTGAATCCCTTTCTGTTCTTTTTTCTTTGAATTTACATCTGGTGTCTTTTGTTGAGTTTCCAGATTTCATTTTTAGGCTTTGGCTGTTTGAGATTAGTTGGTGATGATGGAATTAACTCTGTGGCCTGGAGTGGCTGCATCTCTGTCTGAGATGGCAGGCATGCTACAGGAGACCATAGGCAAATCTCTTCTTTCACCATTCAAATCAGAGTCCATGTTAATGATCCCTTATTAATACAATCACCTCTTCAAATGTCTCATTAGAGAAAAAGTCCAACTTTTTTCCACCTGTAAGAAGCTGGAGGAGGATTAAACTTTATCCTGTAAGTTTTCAGGCAAAATGCGTGTGTATGTGTGTGTGTATGTGCGTGTGTATGTGTGTGTGTATGTGTATGTGAGTGTATGTGCGTGTGTATGTGTGTATGTGTGTGTGTATGTGTATGTGAGTGTATGTGCGTGTGTATGTGTGTGTGTATGTGTATGTGAGTGTATGTGCGTGTGTATGTGTGTGTGTATGTGTATGTGAGTGTGTGTGTGCGTGTCATTACTATAATGTAAGAGATAACAAGATGGGAAGTTTGGAGAATTCCAAATCAGGATGTATAAAGATGATGGAAAGAAAGCAGGAAGCTTCCCTCAAAAAAACAAAGTTTTTTTCTTTATTTATTTATATTTTTATTAATCACAGTTTATTCATTTTGTATCCCACCTATAGCTCCCTCCCTCCTCCCTTCCCAATCCTATTCTCCCTCCCCTTTCTCCACCCATGCCACTAATAGGGGAGGTCTTCCTCCTCTTCCTTCTGAGCCTAGTCTGTTAGGTCTTATCAGGAGTGGCTGCATTGTCTTCCTCTGTGGCCTGGTAAGGCTGCTCCCCCCCTCAGGGGGAGGTGATCAAAGAGCAGGCCAATCAGTTCATGTCAGAGACAGTGTCTTAGTAATGGGAGCAAAGTTGTTGTATCCTAGTTTTTTGGTTTTTAAATCTGAACACAGTCCCAAATGTGACTTACTTCTATTCTATATTTGTACACTTGAAGACCAATAATAAATATAGAATTTCTCAATGTCCCTGTATAGTCAAACTTATCTCATGCAAAAGTAGGGCAATGATGTATATCTGTACTTCTCCTTATTCTTATTATGCCCTTAGATAAATGAGACAGTCTCCCCTTTTTTTCCACTTGATACTCATGAATGTAACTTTACCCTAGCCCATGAAGACTAAGGTAAAGAATTAATGCTCTAGGTAATAAAATAATCTACCCAGATGTCTGACAAGGAAGACTTTCAGATAAAACCCCTGAGCTTCTGAGCTTGAAATGTCAAGCACATAGAAATCCATTACTTGTAAAATAATCATTTTTAAAAACCACCTATAATAGAGAGATATAAATCAGTTAAATCTACTTGTTTATAAAAATTCTGTGAATCACAATTAGTTCCTGCCATTAAAGTGATGAATAAATTTAATCCAGAAAACTAGATAGGAAAAGAATGGATGCAGAAACAATGCAGGGGTTTCCTAGCAGGGCAAACAGCCTGAATCCACGGTAAGGATGTAAGTGGAATCACAGAGGGCTGTTTCACACAAGACTGATTCTGTGGTAGGTGATCAGTAAGGAAAGAACTCACCCACATGATTCCGCTGTGAAAGGCTAGATTACAGAAAACAGGGGACTGCGCTTCGGGATGTAGAATTTGATGAATATGACAACTGACATACCAAATGAATCTTAACAACACTAGCTAATTAATAAAGTACACTGGAAGCAATTAGGCTGCAACCCACCACCAATTTTAGTGCAGTTGTATTTAAAATGATAAACATGTATTACATATTTTAAATTTAAATTTCAGGTGTGTCTAATTTTTCTAAAGGCTCTAAATTTTTCATAGAGAAATCAGTTGAGTGGACCCTGCCCCCTTTGCTGGCCTAACAAGCCTCTGTTTCACATTTTTCCCCTTTTCTTTTCTTCCTTTTTTTTCACTAGAAATGATTAATTTTACTTAACTCATCAAAACCACAGTCAAATATTTTAAGGCAACAACTATGCTTTATGGTATTTAATTTTGTGATTTTTGTAGTCTTTGAAATTAAAATATAATTGCATCATTTCTTCTCTCCCTCTCCTATTTCAAACCCCTTCATCATACTTCATGTACCTTCATGTACTCCTCTATTTCTGATTTCCAGATTGAATTCTTTAATTATAACTGTTACTCTCTCTGTCACACACACACACACACACACACACACACACACACACTGCTGAAAAAGATATCACTTCCATGTATATTTTAAGGTCTCACTAGTGGTGTGTTCTTCCATGGGGAAGGCAAAGTCTCCCTTTCCCAGTAGCCCTTAGAGGCTTATAATTCTCTATGGAAAGATGGGACCCTGAAAGAGTTCTTCCTACTGCATTACATGTCTATTGGTATTGTACTTTTTCAGGTCTTCATTAGACAACTGTTTTGTTAAGATATCATGAGCGAAAATTCCATTTTGTTTCTAGGAGGCACAATTTCATACATTTCCAGGTCCTCTATCTCTTACAATCTTTCCATCCCTCTTTTCCAAAATGGCTTTTATTTTGACCAGTTGTGATATTTTTTTGATAGTCCCCACACCTGCTGCAGAATGAAGCTCCTCTGAAAAGGTAAGAGCTTCTTAAGAGAAGCACCTGGAAATGTTACGGGTTTAGGAATGTGGAAGGAGTTCTCTTCTAAGATCTACAGCCTCGCTAGCCGTGGGTATTTGACTAGGTGTATAGTGTCAGTATCATTTTCCTGCAGTTGCATGAGACTTAAAGTCCAATTAGACAACTATTGCTTGAAACCAAGGTATGATATGAATGCTACTACTGCACCTTTAGGGACACCTTGCCATACTCGTCATTGCTCTAGTTCATAGGCATCACAGTTGGCATAGGACTATTGACTTATGCCTACCCCTTGGCAAATGACATTTTCTGGTACTAGAATATATAGTTCTCCTGGAGGAGGTTTCAGTTCAGATCCAGCTTCAATCTCTCTAGTCCTGTGTCCAAAGTTTATGCTGTCTTGAGCAATAGAACTTGTCTTCAGTTTCTGAGAGGCAAACAAGAGTAACAGCAATAGCATTTATTGTCTTAGATGCCTTTTGGACTATGCTGACCAACAACAGAAAGAAAGGACTTCAATATCCCAGGGGTAATATTCTCTGCCCAAGTCACCCATCTTTGAAACAGCAAGTGTTTGAGTTACTATGTGTGTATATGTACAAAGGTTTATGTATGTACGTAACACGTAATTTTAAGCAAATGTAAAACAATGTTCCTTATTGATTTTTCAAACATCCTGAGTGTCATTGACATTCCTGTTCTTTCTCTCAAGTTTACAACATTAATCCACTGCCCTTAGGCATGATTTTTCTTGTATTCCACTCCATATAATTTTCTGTACACATTTCCTTTCTCAGTTAAACCTGGTTCATTGTTTGTTCTTTGGTGTCCTTATTTATATTCATGACAGTCTTATCTTCAATTTTTTTTTAAATCTTCTTATGATTAGTCACCTACAGTTTACCAAACTCATTATTAGAAACATCTCCATGTCTTTCACTTTTGCAGATTTCCCATTCCCAACACCATCTTTCTTTCATTCCTTTTTCTCCACCTCCTCTGTCTTGTCTTTCCCTTCTCCTCATTACCCACCCACACTCTCAGAGTAATTCAAGTTTTATTTAGAATGAGTAAAAATGAATGTGCTTCAGGGCTTAGACCATGTAGGCCAAGTTTTGCCTGGAGAAAATATTTACAGCTGAGTGATAAATTGGGATTGTTATCAAGGGGTTGACAGCCTGTTAACTGGAGCAGGGCTGAAAATATTGTCATAAAATTGCTGAACTCAGGAAAGTAAATATTTAATGGGTCTTGCAATAAAAACAAGTTGGTAAAGAGAAACCAACAAAGTATGAGAGACTGGTCAGCTCGAGGAAGAGTCCTGATAATGCCAGGCTTGGCAGAATTGGACATTACTGTCCAAAAGACATTGAGTTATAATGGTTTATTTTGAAGTACTTGAACTATGATGAAGCCAGAGTCTCAGACACAGAAAACAAATACAAAGCTCATTTCCTGACACAGAAATGCAAATAACAAAAAGAGACCATTGGCTAGATTCAAGTTAGTTGCTCAGAGTTAAGCTGCATTTCTCAATCTGTCTCAAAGTTTTGTTCAACTATCTGTCTCAGTTCTCTCTCAAGGAATGTAGGTAGAAGTGTTGTATGCACAACAGGCCAATTCTGTAAGTTATTTGTAAAAACCAATCCTGTATCTTTATTCAATCTATAATCTATGACCAGTTACAGAAAGTCATGGAATTAACAATGGACAGTATCAAGACAGAGAAACCAGGCTGCCCTGATTTTCTCTGTGAAAGGATACCACTAACGAAGTGAATAAGGAAGGATTTTCACAGACATTTACTCTATCACAAATTGGGATTGGGAAAATTTACACATCCTACAAGATAAGACATAAGCAAGTATTTCAGAAGAAAATAAAAATACCAAAAATTAAGTATGCAGCTGGTTGGGCCTCGTGAGAATGCAGCCAACACATAATACAAAGCAGCACTGTGAAAAAGAGAGATGGTTCTAGACAGTGTAACTTAAACTTTGATGCCCATCATTCCTTTATTATTCTTATTTTTTATTAGTTCTTTAAAATTTTTGTACAATGTTTTGGCTCATATTCACCTACCCTCTTCTACCTTCTCTCAGATCGATTTCTCTTTTCTACCAAATGAACTGTGCCTTCTTTTATTTTTTTTCTTTAATCTATAATGTTTAATTTGAGCTGCCCCTATATTGTACACAATATGGCCTTCCTCAAAAACACAGTCAGCTTAGGAGGGGCCACACATACTCTTAAGAAAATTGCCTCTCTTGCCATCTATCAGCAATTGTAAATAGCTCCTCGGATACGGTTGGGACTTCATGCCCAACTCTTCTTTACAGGCTTGAATTGTGCCTGGCTTGACCCTGTACATACTTCCATTCCCCTATAATATCATATGTGCAACTAACTTACTGTATCTGGAAATCACTGTTTCTTTGTACTTATCCATGAAGTACCTATGTGTAGAGAGGTCATGGGCCCTGTGGGAGATCCTACTGCTCTTCTAAATGACTCCAGCATTGAATCAACTCCTAATTAATGACGTATAACCGTAGATTAGTGCCTCTTTCAACACTCATTGAAGAACATACTTTATGCAGTAAATGATAATTAACATAAAGACACACTGCTAGGCAAGGTAGAGAAAATAAGAGACCAAGGAAAATCCTCACAGTGCTTAAAGTGGGGCATCACTGAAGTTTTTATTCATGAAGGCAAGGTACTCCTTTTTCTCTTATGTAAATGTAAGAAGTTGTTGTGATAATCAAATCAAAGGTTTGGTTTGAATTATTTCCAGGGATCCTTTGACCTAAACGTGTAGGTTGATTAAAACAGCTGCAAGTAAAGGTCAAAAGGAGGCAGAAGAGAAGAAGGTAGATAGGGTGTCTCTAGCCAGCTCAGTATTCTAATAAATAAGTAACACAGATTCCACCACAAAGAGAGCACACAATAAATGTCCCTGACAGACCATCTACATAGCATGCTCTGCGTAAATAACAGTTCTGTGTAACTTTCATTTCTTATGCAACCTCAGTTGTAGATCTTCTTTAAATTACCATGATAATGTTATTTATCATAGAAACTGAGATACTTTTGAGAATAAAATCGGAAACTATTAATAATTAAGCTAGAGCTACAGGCATCAATTGGGATTTTGGTAGGCAAAGCTGGGAATACATTTTTCTTAAATATAATACAGTTTTTATAAATTCTTTCATAAACCTACTTATTCAAATCCCAGGAAGAATGTCCAATTTGGATTTCTGTTCTGAAGAAAGCAAACAAGAAATGAGGAAATACGGGTATGTAAAAACTATGAACAGATATTACCCAGAGCTTGCTTTCCTCTTCCTAAGATAAACAACAACATGGAGTCACACTAAATTTACATGAGGACAGTGGCCCCGAGGTCAGCATACGTCAGGGATCATATGTTGGAAGTAATCACTTCTCAATACATAAATTCTTAAAACTTGCAAATCTGATCTTTTCCCTTTTGCCCTCTCTCTCCTTTTCTCTCTCCACCTTCCCTCACTTCTTTCTTTTCTGTCTTTCCTCTATTCATTTGGAAAAAAAATTATTGATATTTTTTTTATTGGTGAAATCATTGCTCTGAGATATCAATTAGCAATAAGAAATTAAGGACAAAGGGGAATCAAACACACACAAGACACTCCCACACAGTTAAAATGTTATGCCTGAAGAGCGATACTCCAAAAGACCACCACCAGGAGTCGAGTCTGTGCCAAAACACATGAGGATCTTTTTATTACAAGCTGCAGCTTGGGCTCACCCCTCCTCCATGGAAGGGGTCAGAGCTAAAGCCTTGTGCTCAGGTTAGTTGGGTGATTTAAAGATTCTGGCCCTGCCCAAAGTGGGGGGGAGGGGATTTTTGCCTGGCAAGCATCCATTGGTCGAAACACAAAAGGGATTTTGCATTTTGAACTGATTGACTGTAAGAAGGCCCCCAAACCATTAATGCTCTGGTGTCCCTTCCTAGGGGGATGGGCTGGTTCCCTAGCAACTGTATCTCTAGTGGGTGGGGAAAGAATGCAGTAAAGCTAGTTCTTCCCCTCAGGGCATTTTTGGACATTTCTCCACCTAACTAGCCTTCATTCAGGCTTTAAACTTTAAAACAATCCCCACTGATTTTTAAGTCTTTGGTCTCTCAAAAAAAGGTGGGGAATATAATCAATGAATATATTCTGATTAAAGAAGGAAAATATATGTAAGCTCAATTGTTCATTTGAGGTGTTTTAATAATGATCAGGCTCTAAGAATAGAGCTTTGTCTCTGTTGAGCTTTATGATGTAATGTTTCATCTGGGCTCATTCTCCTAGCAGCCTTGATGAGTAGAAAAAAATGTTAGTATACACGTGATTCAGTTATAAGCCCAACAATTGCTTACATCATCATCTGCTGCCACTTGTGAATGAGGATGAAAGTGTAAGGGTCTGAGAATCACTGACGGAAGACCCCAGACTCAAATAATGCCTAAAAGCAAAGAGTGTTTATTCTGCAGAAACAGCCAGCATTTTTGACCATTCATACAAAATGGCAACCATGAAGTGACCTCACAGGCTCTTTTAAAGGCTTTTAGGGGCATTTCAGCTGTGGCTATGGGGATTGGCCAGTGCCCCTAAAGGGATGTATTTGGACAGTTTTGACTGTTATTCACCTAGGGGAGAGAGAGGATTACCTTATAGGGACTTTGCTTTGTTTGACTGACTTATGTTTCTGGCTAGATATTGGGCAGTCGCTGATCGGTTGCGCATCACCTGTGCTCTCCAGGAACTCATCAAGCAGGAGAAAGGGGGAAGGCTGTCAAGAACTTTGGCCCAGATTTTGGTCCAGTCTCAAAGAGGTGCTAGTGAAAAGGACCTGGCTACTACCCCATTCCCCACCCCCCTTCCAGCTTCTCTTTCATTCTGCTTTTCCTCTCTCCCCTTCTTCTCCTCTCTGCTCGCATGGCTCAGTCACTTTTCCTACCCCTTCCCCAGGCCCTAACTCTTCTCCCCTTTCCCTCCCCCAAATAAACTTCCTTATACCAGATATGTTTCATGGCATAATCATATAACAAAAGCCAGTCAGCTTTCTCTTGTTCTTGTTTCTCCGAAGCCATTGTTGTTCTGCGTACATCACAGGTATTGCTACACAAGTATTCCAGGTCTGTTAAGGAGCAGCTGTTACCATGGTAGCGAAATGAATGGAGTCTTTCCCTGTGTGGACACCTGTCATTGTCTCCTCTCTTAAGAGTGAATATAATTGAGCCAATCAATCTTCTGGCTAAGAAACCATACTCCAGACGGATGGGTTCACTTTACACCATGCCCAAAAGACAGAAGGAATAATTAGCCCTGAGGTTATGCACCTTCCTTCCTAGAAAGCCCTCTACCTAGCAGAGTATCTCCAGCTGCACTGTGTTTATTTGGTTGGGTGTACCTACTGTCCTGGGTCTTCAGTCAAAAAGACAGAACTTTTCCTTTTCTTTTGGATGTTAACCAGAGCCAAAGTATGCTTTCTCTGGTATGTGGGGCTTTTACATTTTCCCCTAGTGCAACCCTATAGCTATTTGTCTACCATGTGGGAGACCTCAATAGCTGTTAACAGCAAACAGCATGGCTTTCCTTTTTCCTATTTCTTTTTTCTCTGTCTTACTCATCCAGGAAACTCCTGGCATTTACAGCTTGCCTGCCCTGGGTTTTTTTTTTTTTTTCCTTTTAATGCTGATAAAATTATCCTTGAGCTACTGTTTGAGCCATTCTTAAGTCATCCTATTGATGAGAGTAAGAACCCCAAGAGGAATACCAATTTTTTGGGAATAATGTCCAGAAATGTTCCAGGATTTTGTGTCCCACAACAAAGAATTGTACAGACACAAGAGCAGGAGCAGGAAATATTTATTTTTAAAAAATAGACTCAAGGGAGGTAGCTGTTAAGAAGTTAAGAAGCTCAATAGTTCATATTCTACCAAAAATTAAAGTTTTCATACTATAGAGCATGAGTTTTTAATGCCATTTTAATAGTATGGACTTTATCTCTCAAGTTAGCTCCGTTGCTTTTAGTTGTACATGCAGCTAGCTGCATAACTCTTTAGCATCTTAATTCCCACCCAGGACTGTGCATTTTCCTATTATAAAAATTTCTGAGCTACCTTCAGCCACTCTAGAGAATCTGTGTGCCTGAGGCAATAGCGAGATTTAGTTCTGGGGTTTCTAGATTTAAGCTTTGCCAATTGCTTTTTGGCACATGCTGGTTTTGAGGCCTTTGCAAGTAGCAAGGCCTTACTTGCTTCTGTCCTGCCTCATCACTGTGACCATTCTTTCCAGGAAATTATGCATTATAGCTTCTTTCTTTTCAATGAAAAAATATTATTTTGAAATGATAAATGATTGGCTAGAAATAGAACAAGAAGAGCATCTAATAGGCACTGAGATAAACTGTGGAGAAGAGTTGCTATGTGAAACTCTGGGTACCCTAAATCCCAAATCTCAAGGAGGAGCAGGTAGGAATCTATTCCCTGCAGTTTCTGAAAATCCTCCATATTCTCTCCATAGAGTTCCTAGACCAAAGCTTTGTTGCCAAACTCTAGCAAAATATAATAGTCCATGTCTTAGTGAGAGAAAAGCTGATTACTACAAAGAAGACAAAAAAAAAGGAGGAAAGATTTATCTCATTCAGCTGGTGAACAGAGGGCATGAGTTATCGGCAGAGCAGCGTCTTCTTCAAACAAAGGGGACACTGTACATATGTCCATAGGGGTTACCTCACTCCTTAGCATTCTCATTTTAAGGACATAAAGGGCATTATTAAAAGATTAGAATGACAGACAGGAATACCTCTAGTGTTCACAGCTTGCATCATAGTTTCATCTGAAACTAAAGCACCTGACAGTCCAAAGATACATTCACACAGAAGACTGACTCTGTAAGTATGTGCCGCACTTAGTGGCAGTACCTAACAGTGATGGGCAATGACCATGTGTTTCCTTTGCTGGTTTAATTCATGTGAGAATGAGCTCTGCGCCTGTCTGTGTTAGCACCAGTTTCTTTGTGTGCAATGCGGAAAGCAATGGGACCAGTTTTATATGCCATATGCATGCATTCCAGATATATAATATTTTTGATAAAGAAAATGGACCCAGGAAGCAAGCAGGAGTAGCCAATCAAATATCTTAATAAAACGGGCTTTCAATCAAAATTAATCAAAAGAGATAAAGACAATGAAATGATGTGAAAACACATATTATAATACATGTAGTGAAGTGTGTGGTTGTTTTGAAAAACATAAACAAGGAAAGTTGAAGTGTAGTTATAAATTCTGCCTTCATCCTACAGGTGGCTAAGCTAAAACTGTCAGATTGATTTTACATCTTACACTCTCACATTTATGTCATGATTGCAAAACATTTTTGAGGAACTCTGTTCCTTGAGTTGTCACAACACTGCAACAGGGATGTTCGGGTATAGTGCAGGCTCAGTACACATGCCTGCTACATAGGTAAAGGGATGGGCTCACAGATAGTTGGTGATAAGTGACAGAAAGGTTCCAGAGGTAGTCTCATAAAGCTTATCCCTTCTGTAGTGGCTTCTTTATACAAGCACACAACAGAAAAGGAACTTGAAATAAAACTCTGTTCCATCCACTTTGATTTTCCTATGATGAATTTTGTGTTGGGTATCTCCATGCAATCTTAGGTGTGACTTTTCTTTGAAGGAAAAGCCTTTGATCCTGCTTAAATTTGCCTCCAGGAATAATTTCTAGCATTTAATCTATTAAGCCAATGCAGTTCCCATCTCTGCTCATCCAAACAAGAGACACTCCGACTGACAGGATCTGCTTACTGCCAGGTTATAAATACACCTGCATATACTTTAACTTGCCTAGTTTTTCTCTAGGCATGCAATGCTGTTTTCTTCATCGAGTCAGGTAACTTATCTTCATCCTGTATGGAAGACTTTCACTCATCAGTGGCTCTTTCATATCTCATACTTATCTCTTTATCCTTTGAATTATAACGACATATTTGTAATACCCTCTGTTGGATAGCTGGTTATGAGCCGAGTATTTTTATATAGTTAATATACAATCATTCCTGATGCTTAAGGCAGGAATGAGCTATATCTACTTGTTCTCCCCTACTTATATATGCTAACATGTAAAATTGAGCAATATTTGTTAAATGATGTACTGAAATTTTTAAAAGAGAAACTGTATTGGATTTTTTGGCATCATGATTGATTTAGCAAACATTCTCACTACAGACAGTTAATAATAGCGCTTGTTGATTGCACCATTATTATTTGACAGGCATTGTTCTGGAAGTATCATCAGCACACAAGAAGAGAGAGTAGAGTGAGTTGCACAAAGTTCCAAAGTCAGAGTTGTTTGTTGGTAAGATGGTGTAGGTGTGTATTTCTCATATTTGAGTTCACAGTCCACACCGCTAACTGCACTCCACATTAACTGCACTCCACACTGCTAACTGCACTCCGCATCATCCCTCAGGCTTAGCTGATTCTGTGATTTTTTTGAATGTTGTGTTTCTTTAAGTGAGTATTGATGATGGCCAATTGGTTAGATGATGTCAAGAGAGAAAACTGTTCTCACCTCGTATTCTTGGAACATACTGTGTCTATTAAGGACTTTTTGAAACAATGCAGATTCTGTCATGTCTGCAGCAAAAGAACAAGTGATGCTTGTGCATGTTCTTATACCTGTGACCACTAGCTTAGATACAGATTTCATTTTAATAATTCTATTAGTGTTTAGTTGTTGTTGTTGTTGCAAAGCATGCAAACATCCAAATAGCGTGAGTGGAATTTATTTTCCTTGCAACATACTAGTCATAATATGTCCGCTGATAAGTGTCATCAGTGCATGCTTAAATCATTTTTCTTTATTGGAAATGTAATGCCTCTGGCCCCATTATCCTCCAAATTCTGAGAGTGTGTGTGTGTGATATATTTGCATGGGACATTTCTCCTCCAAATAAATATTCACAATCTAAGGACTTTTTTAGTCTTTGGGATGAGATGATGATTGCTTCTCCTCATTATCCTTTTCACCTTCAAGTTCCTCTGTACTCTTAACTTACGACTAATGCAGAGTCTTATTTTTTTAACCAATAATCTGGAATAATAAATGTATGCTTTTTGGCATGCTTTTGTTGAAAGGTCAAAGACCATTCTTGTTCTAATTATGAGAATTCTCTAGGACCTCAGTGGGGTAACCTCATGACATAGCTCCATAAATTGGGTACTAGAAGGGACACAGACTGGCTGTAGAGAAAGTGTCCAATCAATTTGATAACAGTGTGGCACTCCAGGTAAGAGAGTGAGTTTTGATCTGGGTAATCAATGGTGCATTATGAAAGGATGATATCTTAAAGATATTCTCTACAGGGTTCAGGATGCCACATGGTTTATGAGACAAGGTTAGTATTAATGACTTTAAACCCTGTGATCTGAGATGACTAAGAGCAAAGGACTACCACTTACCTCTCCAACCAAAAAAAAAAAAAAAAATGATCATCAGCAGATATGGTTTGAAAAGAGAGATTAAATTTTACTTTTGAAATTATTAAGTTTAAGATATCCAATCATAGACCTAAGTAGAAACGACCCCTGCATATCTGGTAATACGCTTGTCTTTACTATTAAATATAATTATTCATAAAAACATTAAATGTGCTCATGACCTTCAGACAACATTGTCTGTTCCAGAATTTTCCAAACATGGCTACAAAGACACAGCAGAAGAAGCTTTGATACTTTGCTGTCAATGCTTTTATCACTAGTGTTTTATCACTTTCTGACACAACCTGCTTCAGCAGTTCAAAGGGTACTCACAAGGGCAGCATTCCTGAAGGACTCCAGGGCTGTCGTATATGACTTCAGTCATAACCAAGGTTTTTATGACATGATACACAAACATAATACATACACAACCAGAAGAGAGAAAATGACCAAGTCAGATGATCTCTTAGTGCAAAGAACCACTTACTAAAATCATGTGGAGCTTGTCACAGCCAAATTCACATTAAAATAAAATAAAACAAACAAATGAATGAAAACCTCACCACCCCACTAAAAGATCACCATGGAGGAAGCATGGGGAGATCTTCCATCAGTAGCTAACCATGTGCCTAGCAACACAACTACTCTGACCCTGAATATATAAAGAAATAGCAATATTTAAAAATTCTTCAATATTCCTTTCATCTCTAAAAGTCTTTGATCTATGACAGGAAAAGAAGTATGAAAAGACATGGGGCCTTGCTCAATGATTGTCTCCACTTCCACACACAACTCTTCTTGAACTCTCCAGTCAGAGACCATGCTCTCTCCTCTGAAGCTGTGTGTGCCTTTGAGGAGGCAAGGTGGATGATTTAGACAAGCAAAATCCACCCTTAACTGATTTCCTCTGTACAAAAATGTCACAAGTGACAAGACAACTTACCACTGAAGAGGAAAATGTCCCTGTTTTGTGAGAATGAAAGTGGGAGATTATACTTAAAGAGCCATGAGTGCCTTTGGACAGTGTTCAAAGATGATTCTTCCCTAAGACAATACTACTGAATTCCCTTACACTTTTAAAAAATATTATTTCCAGTCCATAATCTTCTATTTTACACATTGAAAGAAACCAAGATAAAATAAGAAGCTAGACTTGAAAGTTCTCCTGTAGAATGACAAGATTTTAATGCTGGGATCTCCCATTGGAGCTGTCACATGGTTTGACTGGATCTTCGTCCCTTAGACACTAAATGGCGGATCAAGAAAAGCAACAATAATTCTTGACATGTGTTAAATATCTGTTAAACAGAGAATGTCTCTTGTTATAGAAACGTATTTGAAAGTCATCAGTTTCTAAATGCTGGTGGCTCTGTTTTCCCTCCTCTCCTCTGGCTTCCAAACTTTGTCTCATCTCTGTCTTTCTAACACATAGGCAGCATGCCATTATAGAGTAATTTTTCCTGGGTTCATTTTCACTACCAATCTACTTTTATGCTGTTCTTTATTGTCAAATTCTTTACATAATTTATCTAATTATGATAAAATTTTAAAATATTTATAGATCTTATCTTATACCATCTTCAAAATAAAAGTTCCTTACAACTGTTCTCAAGAAGACATTTTACATCAAGTGTATAACCATCTCTAGGTAACTCCATTCAATACAAACTCTTCCCTATCCTCTCCGTCAGCCACACCCAAAATGATTGGCTGTTGCTCTCTCTGTTGGCTGTTGCAGTTTCTGTAGAATAGTATTCACACAGTGTTTCTTACTGCTTAATAACCATTCTACTTAGTTATGTTGTGATTGTTGCCTTTCTCATCTCTCTGACAAAATACTTGATGGAAGTACTTTAGGGTAGAAGTTTATCTTAGCTCATAGTTTCAGAGAGATTATAGCCTATCACTCGGAGAAGGCATTGCGTTGGAATTGTCTTTGTCAATGAGAGTGACATCCAGTGAGCATTCATTTGGTGTGGACCAGATGCAGAGCAATCAGGCAGGAAACAAAGCTGAATAATTCACCTCTTTCTGCCAAACCATTCACATCTCCTAAAGGCTGGACCACCTTCAAAATAGCAACATGAGCTGGAGGCTGCACAAGTGGCACACAAGCTTCTGGGCAGCATACCAAATTTAATGTATATACACACCTATACGGAGACATGCTCCACAGAGGTTTAAGTGCATGCAGGGCAATGAAGTTTTGCATTTGCACACACTTGTACAACTGTCACCAAGATCAAAATAGAGTATTTTCAGAACGGTCTTTCACATCACTTCTAACTCAATATATGCCTACTGCAAGAAATAAAAAACCTTTCTGACTTTTACAAACAGACAGTGTAGGGCTCCCTAGAGCTAAAAGAATTAAGCAGTGATAAGAAGCATGTTCCTATTGTCCAACTTACCAAACAAGGTTTTTTATGTTTAAAGAGTCTAGGAGGAGATACTAACTCTGGGTGAAGGAAAGTCATGTTAAATGGACGCATTTCAGAGGGACTCACATAAATTAGTTGAAAATTAGTCCCCAATCTCAGCAAGTTCCAGGCCAAGAAATGATCTGAATCTTGTGTCCTACCCAACCCCTGGCTAATGTTTTGTTAGTCTGGCTTTTGTTTCCTAAGAATAAAAAAAAAAAAAAAAAAAAAAAAAAACTTTTACATCTTTTCTTGTTTTGATTACATTCAGTAATTATGATAATAAAAAGCTCATATTTAACAAGTGATTGCAATATGTCAGGCACTATATAAACAGATTTATTGCATATTATTTCTACATAATAATGTTGTTAGTATTCATATTTCATGTACAAAAAACCCCCAAAACTCTGAAAATATTAAGCAATATTTTTGAAAATATGGAAGAAAATATGTTGCAGAATTGAGACCCCGTTGCAGATACTGAACTGGGGATCTTTAATTTCTTTGCCATCTTGGCTTTCATAAGTTTTCTTTTTATTTTATTCTTGTTTTTTGTTGTTGTTGTTGTTTTACAATTTCTGTGTTTGTTTTTCTTTTTCTTTTTCTTTTGTGACCTGTTGATTACACCCAGGGATTCACACACAAACATACACCCACACAAAGTAAATACCTGAGAGTAAGTTACATCCTCAGACCTTGTTTGCATTTTCACAGCTGAAAATGTTGTGGAATTCACTTACAAAATTATCTTTGGATGGTTCACAACTCTCAGTGCTGTCTAGCTGAGCATCTGAGAATCTGAGAGTTCTCCAGTTCGACTGGCAAGCATTACAGCTTAATCCTTCCAGTAATGAGGAGGTAACAGCCATATTAGAAAGCCAAGATGTGCTGTCTTCTGGGTGGAGAGGGACATCATAATTGACAGAGAGAGGAAGAGAGAGAAAAAGAAAGAGACAGAGAACCACTTCTTATTTTTTTTCCACATCTCTGTGCCATTACTTTTTTTTTAATTTTATTTTTCTCATTAGTTACATTTTGTTAATTCTGTATCCCAGCTTTATCCCTCATTCCCTCCCAAATCTCACCCTCCCTCCCTCATCTCCTCCCTGCCCCTTTCCAAGTCCACTCATAGGGGACGACCTCCTCCCCTTTCATATGACTCTGTTTTGTCAGGTATTTTCAGGACTGGCTGCAAAGCCCTCCTCTGTGGCCTAACAGTGTTGTTCCTCCCTTGGGAGGTGGGGGGGTCAAAGAGCCAGTCATTGAGTTCCTGTTAGAAATAGTCCTTGTTCCCCTTACTATGGGAAACCGGTTGATTACTGAGCTATCACGGAGAACCACTTCTTATAAACAAGAAAGAGGACCCAGGGTATGATGATCAATCTCACTTAGAAGTACAAATGGGATGAACATTGGATGTAGGAGTAAACAAGAAACAGGACAGGAGCCTACCACCGAGGGCCTCTGAAAGACTCTACCTAGCAGTGTATCAAAGCAGATACTAAGACTTATAACCAAACCTTCGGCAGAATGCAGGGAACCAAAAAAAAAAAAAAAATAGGGGGTAATACGACCTGGAGAGGACAGGAGTTCCACAAGGACTAAATATATCTGGGCACAGGGGTCTTTTATGTGACTGTTTCTCCAAACAAGCACCATGTATGGATGCAACCTAGGGCTCCTACTCAGATGTAGCCCTTGGTAGCTCAATATCCAAGTGGATACCCTAATAAGGGGAATAGGGACTGTTTCAGACAGGAACTCAATGGCGAGTTCTTTGACCTACCCCCTACCCCCTACCCCCTGCCGGGAGAAGCAGCCTTGTTAGGCCACAGAGGAGGACTTTGCAGCCAGTTCTGAAGACACCTGATAAACTAGTATCAGATGGAAGGGGAGGAGGTTCTCCCTTATCAGTGGACTTGGAAAGGGGCAGGGAGGAGATGAGAGTGGGAAGGTGGGATTGGGAGGGAAAGCTGGAGTGGGACACAGCAGGGATACAAAGTTAACAAACTGTAACTAATTTAAAAAAAATAAAACATATTCAAAAAAAGATTAAATAGAAAGAGAGAGAGAGAGAGAGAGAGAGAGAACCACTTCTTGTACCTAAGCAGAGCTTCTTAGAGCTCCTATTTTAGACAACTCGGTATTTGGTCATATCTCTTATCAAATTAGCAATTCTTTACTCAGAAAGGGGAGAGAGTGACATAACTGCCAAAATTAACTAAAAATAATCAAGCCAAAGTACTAGGTGTCCACATGCACCTGAGCCTGGATGTGTGAATAAGAGAAATGAATAAAACCATGAGTAATCAGGAAGCATCGGAGGCAATGATCCTACCCCTGTCTTAGTGTACACACACATCATTACAGTACAGATGTAGGATTCTTTGTTGTAAGAAAGCTGAGGTAAAGAGCAGTTCAAAAAAATGAAAAATGACACATTTTATCTTTAAATGAGAAAGATAAAGTGTTGCCAAAAGTGCTTCATAAATCAGTTCCTTATAGTTGGTTCCTAAAGATTATGATTTGATATTTACCCCTAGGGTAGAGAAAACAGGAGAAGTCCTGATAGGAAATCTATAAAATCCATTAGACTGTTAAGGGATATGGCAATACAACAATAGAAATAAAGAAGATATTAGTTAAACATAACTAATCAGCTTCCCTATGCAATACTTTGTTAATTGTCAGGGGAACTTGTGGCTGAGAAATTCTCAGTCAATATTGAAAAATGCTCAGTTGAACTTTAGATAAATACAGCAAGCGCTATTTCCTCAGTATGTGTAACCGTTATTCCCATTTTCCAGTAGGTGGCCATACGTATTTTTAAGCAAGGAGTGTCTTCTTCCCCATAGTTCACCCTTTGCAGATGGGAAAATGCCATGCTTCTCAGAAGCCATGCCCTTCACTGCCACTTGGGGAAATCCTGCAAACCAAGACAGAGCTTTTCAGAGGTAATAAGCCCAGTTGCATTCTTTCAGGGTTGTTAAAGCACATAAAATTGGTGTTCCAGGAAGCATTAAATTCAATTGCCCTTGGATAACTCAATACCTTCAACTGGAGGCACATTTCACCCCTTCTTTGGAATGTCGTAAAATCAGTCAGCAAACAAAAGGGTTTTTATCTCAGCCCAGGGACAATGACTTATGATGACTTATGCCAAACACCAGAGCTCTTTCCCCCATTGCAGTTGGATTTGTAGACCTCATTCATCTTAGGAGGACAGCTACCTGTGGATTCATAGAAGTATCTAGATACAATGACTGGACAAAGGGCTAGTAGACACTGCAGTGGTTGTAATTCTGGAACTGAGACCCTTGGGCCTTTGGGATACCAACAACATTCTATCTATGAATGTAGGCAATGTAGGTGATTATTATCTATCATTCCTGTCATATAATTAAGAAGCTTAAATGTACTATGTTGGCCCAAACTAATTGTGTATACTATTAAATTGTATAAACCATATGTAGTATAGCAACATAAAGTTTTCTCACAAACAATTCCAATTCCCTAGAGCCAAGGTCACCAACTCTAGTCCTTAAGGACCAGATCCTATACTTGCTAGTAGGCTATAGACACTCAGGGTCAGCTTCTGTATTTTTTTAAACTAAGGTTTTTATTATTGTTGTTGTTATTTACAATTTATTCACTTTGTACTTTGGCTGTTGCCTCCTCTCTTATCTCTTCCCGGTGCCATCCCACTCCCCCACCCCCACCGCCTGGCACTATGTTATTCCCCTAGTCCACTGATAGGGGAATTCCTCCTCTCCTACTATCTGACCCTACCCTAGCAGATCTCATCAGGACTGTCTGAATCCTCTTTCTCTGTGGCCTAGTAAGGCCACCTCACCAGGAGGAGGTGATCAAAGAGCAGGCAGCCAAGGACATGCCACAGACAGACCCTGCTCCCCTTACTAGGAAACCCTCATGGGGAGTGAGCTGCCCATGAGCTTATCTGAGCAGGGGGTCTAGATTCTCTCCATGCATGGTCCTTGGTTGATTCATCAGTCCCTGCAGAACCCCTGGGCTCAGATTTTTAGTGAGGTAACCTAGAAGCAGAAAGACACACATGGTACATACTCACTTATTCGTAGTATATATATATATATATATATATATATATATATATATATATATATAGTATAATATATATAATGAAGGATAAACATACTAAATTCTATAGTCCTAAAGAACCTAAAAAACAAGGAGGACTCTAGGGAATATGCTTAATCCTCTTTCAGAAGGCAAACATGGTAGACATCAAAGTGGGAGAAGACAGGGAACAGGATAGGAGCCTACCAAAGAGGGCCTCTGAAAGACTCTCTTCAGCAGGGTATTGAAGGAGATGCTGAGACTCATAGTCAAACTTTAGGCAAAGTGCATGGAATCTTATGAAAGAAGGGGGAGATGCAAGACCTGAAGGGGACAGGAGCTCCACAAAGAGGCCAACATGGCCTCTATTTTTTTTTATTAATTACACTTTATTCACTTTGTATCCCCCCATAAGCCCCTCCCTCCTCCCCTCCCAACCCCACCCTCTCTCCCCCTTCTTCACGCATGCCCCTCCCCAAGTCCATTGATAGGGGAGGTCCTCTTCTCCTTCCTTCTGATCTTAGTCTATCAGTTCACATCAAAGTAGCTGCATTGTCCTCTACTGTGGCCTGGTAAGGCTGCTCCCCCTCCCCCAGGGGGAGGTGATCAAAGAGCAGGCCAATCAGATTATGTCAGAGGCAGTCCCTCTTCCCATTATTATGTAACCCACTTGGACACTGAACTGTCCTACATCTGTGCAGGGGTTCTGGGTTATCTCCATGAATAGTCCTTGGTTGGAATATGATTCTCTGGGAAGTTCCCTGTGTTCAAATTTTCTGGTTCTATTGCTGTCCTTGTGTGGTTCCCATCCTCTCCAGCTCTTACTATTTCCCACTTCTTACATAAGATTCCATGCACTCTGCCCAAGAGTTGGCCACAGTCTCAGCGTCTGCTTTGATAGTCTGCAGGGCAGAGCCTTTCAGAAGCCCTCTGTGGCAGGTTTCTAGCTTGTTTCCTGTTTTCTTCTTCTTCTGATGTATGGCCTCTATTTTTAATATCTTAGGTGGTAGCAAAAGGAATTCGATAACCCCATTTTTACTTAAGCAGCTACTATTGGATATGCACATAGAGGGCTCTAGAGAGTGATTTGAAGTTGGAGTTGGAGTAATTTCTTACTTATTTGCTTCTGGTTCCTGTTTTATCTGGGTTATGCTGTTGCCTCTCATGCAGCAGTGTGAGTACAGCAACCTTCCTCCATCGTAGAATCAGCAGCATCCTAAAATATGCAGTCAGTGTCTGTATGCAGATTGTGAAGCCTACTCACCCTCTGTAAAGACACCACAAAGCCTGCCTTCTCCTCTGCAGCACTGTGGGATGCACCTTCTCTGGCCTTTTCACAAAGATTGGCTTCAGCTTCACAGGCTTATGTCCTAGTTTTCTCCCACCCAGAGTTGACAGATAAACCCTTCTCTTGCTGTTTCCTGATGCTTTAGCATTCTTTTTCTATGTCCTGCTCTACTCCACAAATCTATCTATCTGTCTGTCTGTCTGTCTATCTATCTATCTATCTATCTATCTGTCTATAAATGACTGTCCAACTGTGGACTTCTCTCTGACTGCTGATTCAGAAATATCAAATCAGACTTACTATTCGCTCGCATATTCTTTTTTCTTTCATATCTATATATTGATCTCTCTGTTTACATAGCATAGTTTGTCTTCCTTAGCCTAATTTTTCATTCACACCTGTATTTGACTTCCACAGTGAGCATGATGCCACTGGCACAAATTCTTGCATACTTCCCCTCCTGCATCTTTTTTGTCTTTATTGCATTATTCTAATCTCTTGCAGTAGCTTGGTTTTCTTGCTTTACCTAAATACCTGTATCCAAAGAATGTTTTACTTCTGCCTTATGATAAGAACAAAACTCAAATTGCAGCAGCACCAGAAGAAAATATAGCTCTTGTAGAGCTCAGGATTAAGGAGAAATAGGGAAAAGTTGTACCTGTGCCACTAGACCATGTAAAACCTGGCTTAGTCATGCTAATGGTTGCAAGGATTTCTTGTGAGCTCAGTGGTGGCAGATCCCCAAAGTCTTCACAAGAAAACAGAAATCCAGATTCCTATGTATTGAATTTAAATGTTCCTAGCTAATTGGAAGAGAATATTAAATATTGAGCTAGCATATTTTGTGCTAACCAAACAATACCCATCTGTGAGTTACATTTTACCAAGTGCCTGCCAAAGCTGCTTTTCGTCATCCAACTCATGTTTCTATCAGCCAAATTTTCATGCATGATCTTGTTTACAGCCTAGAGAGGGCAAAAACATGACCACCAAGGAGAAAACCCCAGTTATAAACAGAAGCCGTGCATCACATTTTAAATTGTGATATGAGAATGAGCTATATTGAAGAGCTCTTGCTATTACTAAAACCATTTAAGAAAAGATGGCTCTTGAATGTTTTAGAGAAATAGAGGCAGAAAGAAAAATCCTCCAATTTATTATGTCAATATCACTTGAAAATAAAGGGCTTTTCTTCCCATATAAAAACTTCAGAATAACAACTGCAAATCCACATGCAGGAAAGCCAGGAATGCTGCTGTTTTGACGGATTTCTACCAAGTTCTAGAGTGTTGATAGCAGGGTATCATTTTCAAAAGCATATAATTTTGGTCCATGTTATAGTCATGAAATGAAAAAAAAATGAACAAAGGACATGCTTAGATATGATGAATTGTGAACTATGTGTGCATTGGAAAGGCTCTAGTTTTATTTAATTTAATTTATCCATTAATCAGCACATTGTTCATACTCTAATAAGCCAAAAAGGCTCAGTTTGCCTCCCTTGGCTTTGTTTTTTTGTGTGCTTATAACATGTAATTTTAATAAAATGAAATGAAATAAAAATAAACCTAACACACTGAAATGAGGAGAAAAACAACAACAACAACAAAACAAAAACAAAAACAAACATGAAAACAGGAAAAGAGCCCAAGAGAAGGAATAAGAAACAAGAGACCCACTCATCTGTGTACTCAGGCATCCCATTAAAACACTGAACTGGAAACTATAATATGTAGGTGAAAGATCTGGAGAGTAAAAGGGGAAAAGAAAAAATATAGATAAATAAAATAAAAGCAAAAATAGTAAGATAAATTTTTAAAAAATAAAAAAAGCTGTAACAGTGATTCTTAACCTTCCTAACATTGCTGCCATTTAATATGGCTCATATCCAAAGATCCCATGGAGTTTATTTTCATTAGCCATCTACCAGACAGGCAGCCTATCCTTAAGAGCAGCTTGCTTCCCATGTGAGTCTCATTTGCAAATGACTATTCAGTGACAATAGCTCCTGGCCAGGGGTGGGGCATATGTCCACTTCTCCTTTCAGCTCTAGGACTCTTTGATGCAGCCCCATGCAGGCCCTCTGCATACTTCATCTGTTTAGTGCCTTCCTGTCTGTGATCTTGGGGTGGAAGTGAGGGGTTGGCGTCTTCAAATTCCTCTGGTTCTTACCCACTCTACCCAGCTCCTCATTCCCAGGGCTCCCTGAGTCCTGAAGGAGGGACTTTACAGAGACATCCCATTTAGGGTCAAGTGTTCTACATCTCTCAGTCTCTGCATGCTGCTTGGCTGTGGGTCTCTGTTTTTCTTCTCTTCTGCTACAAGAGAAAAGTTCTCCGCTGATGTCTAGAAAAGGAACGGAATGTATCTACTAGCATAGTGAATAGTCAGTAGGGGTAATTTTATGCTACTTTTCTGTTTGTTTGTTCTTTTCAAGAAGAGTAGTATTACGTACCTGGGTTGTCAAGTATCTTGTCAAGTTCTTGGTCGCCTAAGCACTGCAGGCAGGGGTTCCATACCATGGAGTGGGCTTTAAGTCAAGTCAGATATTGGTTGGGCACTACCATAAGCTTTGTGCCACTGTTGCATTAGCTTATAAAAGGGAGGACACTGTTATAGAGCAAAGGTTTTGTGGCTGACTTGATGCTTACCACCTTTGGTAACGTAAAGAGTAACTTCCTGTACCAAAGAAGCCAGTATATGGAGTGTAGGCTCTATGTAGTCACAAGCTAAGCTTCTCCATGTTTAATGAGTTGTGTGTAGGTGTTGTCTTTAGCAGTAGAGTCTATGGTCAATTTGTGGAGAGCAGCCTAGCATCTTGGCAACAGCCTGTGTTGTTTGGAAATTCCCATGGTTCCCTTTGTTCACCAACTCTATTAGATGTAACCAAACCCTGGCACCCGAAGCTGTATTTGGTGGCAAGAGATGATCAGCTGAGGTCTGTCTTCCCCATTATTTGGTGATTTTTTTTTAGCTTAGCCTCATATATGTATATATTTTTAAAAGCTGCTAGTGTATTCGTTTTCACTACTCAAATGGCCCTTAATTTTAGATCTCTCATCCTTCCTGTTTTCCTCTCAGCTCCCCACTTGATCCTCCTATTCAAATCCACCTCCCAAATCCATTCATATTATCTACTCTATTTTCTTTCCCTAGGGAAAGGAAAACAGGTAGGGAGACATACCTGTTTCCTCATTTCCTTACCCTATACCTGATCTCCATTCTACAGGTTGGAACTTGGTTAGCATTGACTTAACAGCTAATAGCCACAAACAACCAAATACACACCATATTTTCTTTCTAAGACTAGTTCACCTCACTCAGGGTGACTTTTTTTCTAGTTCCATACATATAGCTGAGAATTTCATTATTTCATTTTTAATGGCTGAGTAATATTCTATTATATAAATGTTCCACATTTTCTTTACTCATTCCTCTGTTGAGGTACATCTACACTGTTGCCAATGTCTAGCTATTATGAATACAGCAACAATGAACATGACTGAACAAGAGTATCTGAGGCAGGATAAAGCATCCTTTGGGTATATGCCCAAGACTAGTACATATAGATCTCGAGGTAAAACAATTGACATAGCCCTGAGGAACTGTCACATGGATTTCCATAGTGACTGTCCCAGTTGTACTCCGACTAAGAATGGATGAGTGCTCCCCATATTCCACATTCTCACTACCATAAGCTGATACTTGTTTTATTTATCTCAGTCATTTTGAATGGTATGAGTGAAATCTCAGAATAATTTTGATTTGTATTTCCCTGATGACTGAGCATATTGAACTTTTCTTTGTTTCTCACCCATTTGATTTTCTGTTTTGAGCATTTTCTGTTTAGATCTGTACCCCATTTTTAAATTGGGTTATTTGTTTTCTTTATATACTGTGTCTTGAATTCTTTATGTATTTGAATATTAGGAGTTATCTCTCCAGCCTGAGAGTGTTGTTCTTTTGATGCATTTTTCCTTTGATGACTGTGTTGTCTCCTTTGCTATCTCTTTTTTTAATTAAATTTTTATTTTTTATATTAATTACAGTTTATTCACTTTGTATCCCGGCTGTAGCTCCTTCCCTCATACCCTCCCAATCTCAATCTCCTTCCCTCATCTTCCATTGTCCTATCCAAGTCCACTGATAGGGGAGGTACTCCTCCCCTTCCATCCGACCCTAGCTTATCAAGCCTCATCAGGACCTCATTGTCCTCCTCTATGGCCTTGAAAGGCTCTGTGGCCTCGAGAGGCTGCTTCCCCCAAAGGGGATGGGGTGGTCAAAGAGCCAGCCACTGAGTTCATGTCAGACAGTACCTGTTCCCCTTACTAGGGTACCCACTTGGATACTGAGCTGCCATGGGCTATATCTGATCAGGAGTTTTAGGTTATATCCATGAATGGTTCTTGGTTAAACATACTAAAATCTGTACACCTAAAGAAGCCAAGCAAGAAGAAGGTCCCTGGGTAAGGTGATCAACCCTCACTCAGAAAGACAAACAGGATGGACATTAGAAGAAATAGAAAACAGGAAACAGGACAGGAGCCTACTGCAGAGGGCCTCTGAAAGACTCTACCCAGCAGTGTATCAAAGCAGATGCTGAGACTCTTAACCAAACTTTCGGCAGAGTGCAGAGAATCATATGAAAGAAGGGGGAGAAAGTAGGACCTGGAGAGGACAGGAGTTCTGCAAGGAGAACAACAGAACCAAAATATCAGGGCTCAGGGGTCTTTTCTGAGACTGATACTCCCATCTCTTCTGATTAGTTTTATTTTGAAGTTCATTTTGTCAGGTAATATACAACAGTTATAAGAGCTTACTTCTGGGGCCCATCTGTTTGGAATATTTTTTCCAGTCCCTTTACCCCTAGGTGGTGTTGATCCTTGATGTTAAAGTGTGTTTCTTGGATGAAGCAGAACAATGACTCCTATTTTTAGATACATTCTGTTAGGCTGTGTCTTTTTATTAGTAAATTGAGACCACTGTTGTTTAGAGATATCAATGAGCAGTGCTTTTTGAATCCTGGGTTGTTGCTTTGTTTTTGTTTTTTTTAATTTGGTTAGTTTTTTGTTTTGTTTTGTTTTTTTAATTAGTGTGTTTTTTATTGTGGTGATGGTGGTGATGATGGTAGTGGTAGTGTGTGTGTGTGTGTGTGTGTGTGTGTGTGTGTTTCCACGCTTGATTTGCTTGCCTGGAATTGTCTGTTCTTTGTACTTTCTTGGGCATGACTTATCTTTTTATGTTTTTTTTTTCTTTCTTTCTATCGTGTTTTCTATAGGGCTGGATTAGTAACTGGGTACTGTTTGACTTTTTCATTTACTGTGATATAAAGTCTTGCTGAAAATAGTAGTCGAGGCTGGCATCTATGGTCTCTCAGAGTCTGTACAATGGTTTTCTATGCACTTTAGAGTTTCAGAGTCTCCATTGAGAAGCAAAATAAGAATCTAATAGCTTTGTATTTATGCTACTGTGTCTTTTTCCCTTGAAGCTTTTAAAATCCTTTCTTTGTTCAGGATATTTAGTGTTTTGATTATTATATGCCAAACAGATGTTTTTTGTGACTGTATGTTTCTTGTACCATAGTAGGCATCTCCTTTAAATTAGGACACCTTCTTCTATAATTTTGTTAAAAATATTTTCTGTTCCTTCGACCTGGGTTTCTTCTCTTTTCTCTATTCTTATTATTCTTGTATTTGGTCCTTTCACAGTGTCCCGGATTTCCTTGATATTTTGTACTAGGGTCTCTCTCTCTGTGTCCTTTCTCTCTCTCTCTGTGTGTGTGTTTGATATAACTTTTTTTGACCAACATATCATTCTACTGTTGTGTCTTTAATGCTTGAGACTCTGTCTTCCCTCTATTGTATTCTGTTGGTGAGGCTTGCCTCTGAAGTTCCTGATAGAATTACATTTTATTTTATCATTATTTGTTATTTCAATATTTCTCTCAGTTTGGGTTTTTTTTTTATTGATTGTATTTTCAGTGTTAGGTCTTGAAATGTTTTATTCATTTTCTTCCACTGTTTGTTTGTGTAGTTGTAGACTTCTTTAAAAGGTTTATTCATTTCCTCTTTAAGGACCTTGAACACATTAATAAAGGCTATTTTATTAATGCTTTAGCTGTTCCAATATTCAGGGTCTGTTGTAACAGGACTGACAGGCTCTAGATACATTGTCATGGCTGCTACTGATTGTGATCTTATGCTTGCTTCTAGGCACCTGGCTTTGGAAAGATTGTAATTCAAGGTATTGATATATGGACTAGTCTTTTTGAGCTGTCATTTTCTTCCGTGGTTTATTGTCATCTCTAGTTCTGAGGAGAATATGGTGGCTTGTGTTGCCTGGTAGGAAATTATTCTGAGGTACTGATAGGTATGACCACTGAGGTTTCCAAGAAAAGTCTGTTTATAGGTATTGGGAGCTGAAACTTCAGAATGAGGGTTGGCTGTGGTGGTGGGATACTAAAAGGGTTCACAGGAGGAAAAGAATGGGGTGTTTTACTGTGATCTGTTTAGTATGCTGGGAATGGAGGCAGAGTTTGAGGAGAAGCTGCAGCAGGTGGTCTGCTACACAGATGGGGTTGAGACCGGTGGATTGGACTTGGAGGATGAATGAAGAAGTAAGTATCTGCAGTTACTCTACTTGCTTTCCTGGCTGGAGGGCCTGCAGGTTCCCAGAGAATGTCCGTTGCAGTTGGAGGCTGGGGCAAAGCCATGGGTGGAGGAAAGGAAATTCAGAGGAGAAGATCTGAGTGGACCATTCAAAACAGGGGGAGGAAGGGAAATGAGGCTGCAGCAGGCACAGGCGGCAGCTTTGTTGCAGAGATGGGGAATAGGACAGGCAAAATGGATTTGGAGAAGCTAAAGAAGAAGTGACGATCTACAGTTAGCCCTGGCTTGGGTGGCCTGTGGGTTCCCATGGGGTGCCTTCTGGAGCTGAAGGCTGAGATACAGTAAAAAGTGTGGGAAAGGAAATTAGGAGGCTAAGATCTGTGTGATCCACTAGAGATGGTGCAGAGGGAGGTTGAAGGGAAGTTGCAACCAAGTGTCTTTTACAGAGCTAGGGATGGGACTTGGAGGTTGGATTTGGAGGAGTAGAGGAAGAGGTGAAAATCTGCAGTAAGCCCACCTGCTTCCCTGGCCTGAGCCTTTCTCAGACAATTTCAATTGCACTTATTCCCTCCCATTTGTGAATGCTTTCTAACTTAGAATGTGTACTACCTACCATGAATGAGATATTCTACCATTTTATATCATTCATTGATTCCTTAAGAATAATAGCGGGGTGTTTTGGGGGGAGTGGGAGGTTTTGTTTGTTTGTTTGTTTGTTTGTCTCTTTAATAGTGTACTAACTCTGAAAGTACTTTGTGTATTTGGCTGCTGTGATTTTGTTGCCGTTCCTTTCCAGAGTTCTTCATTTGAGGCTTCCCCATCATTTCCCTTAAACACATGCATTTTCAAAGCTCATGTTTTCAAGCTATCTTCTTCTTTCTCTGTTTCCCTATTCTCTTTAATTACAATGTAAGGATCGATGAAAGCTAAAGCTATAATTTAGACTCCATCTCTTTTATTTTTATTATTGTTTTAAAAATTTAACACAGAGTGATGACTTTCATCTTTCTTTAATCCCAGAAAAGTTTTCTCCCTGAATCCTGGGCATCTTCATTTGACCAGCAGACTATGTTGTCATCAAACAATATACCCCTCTACCCTTCCCAACAAGCCTTGTCATTACTCACTGATAACTCAACTCTGTCACAGCTAAGACTCCTCAATTTCGGCACCAACCCTGTCTCTTTATGGCTGGTCTCCCAGGACTAGGCAGTCAAAAGGGAGAGCTACTGTCTTCTTGTTACTAAGGCTTTCTCACCTCACCCTCCACAATCTCATTGCAGCTGTTCCTATTAGTTGAGAACATACACTCTCTCTAGTTAAATATTCCTGTTGCAACCTAAGTCGGTCTCCCAGTTCAAATCCTGCCCTAATGTGAGCAGTCTGCTCATATTGTGGCCAGATAAATCTTACTAAAGCAGTTAGTATCTACCATTCATTACCAGCAATGCATCCACTTGATTTGTAAGTTTCCATGTAATCTATGATTGGCTAAACAGCTTTTGTCTGTTTAGTTTTCTGTGTCCTTTCTTCCTGTCTTCATATAGGATTACCTTAATACAACTAAATTTTTCAGGATCTTGAGGTCATATATAAGTCCTTAATAAAAAATTCTGATGCCATTCTCTTTCTTCAGTAAAAATTACTAAAATAACTTTATTATCTTCTTCCATTTAATTATATGTGCTGATTTATTGATTTGTTGTTTTATCCCATGACAAATCACAACATAAAGAATATAAACTACAGAAATGCTTGAATTGGTAGATTTATGGAGTTCCTCCTTGAGAAGGTATGACCAGATTCCCTGGGAAAATAATAATATTGATTATGAATATCTAATCTGAACTAGAGATCAGCACACATAGTTTTATACTGTATGGGCTATTTTACTTCTAGTGAAATATATTCTAAATCTGTCCAATGAGAACAATAAGATCTCTGAACTACATACTGTAAATGAAACACAATAACTAAGGTGGGAAGACTATTTTTTTTCCACAAACAATTCCTATACTTAATTTAATTAATAGAAGTAAATGGATTGAAGTTATGACTAACATACACCTATCTCCTTGCCAAGAATTACATGAATAAAAAGGAGATTTCACACAACGTTACTCCTGTGCTTAAGGATATCATGTCACTGTGACACTAACATAAGATAAAAATGCCCTAGACTCTACTCTTGCTTCCTTGATTGTGTGGCAAAGCCAAGGAAGAGAAGAAGAAGAGACATTTAAAAATTGCAAGACTTTGATAATGGGAGGGAAGTGCAGATGCTACATATTCTCTTGTGGAGAGTTAATTATTCTTCATTAAAATTAATCACATTCTCTTTTAGAAAAGTAAATTACCTTATGTCCATTAGGCCTTGCTATTTCTAGTATATTTAGCTTTCTTTAGGAAACTCAGAGTGGACAATAACCTTGCCAATGGAGCCACAATCAGATAGCAAAATTAGCACATTTCCTCCCTATGAAAGGTCATCAGAAATGCTAGAAATAACTTTAATTCTATGCCATTAAAGTACAGATTCAAATTCTTAATTATAATTTGTAAGCCTTACGATTTTTATTATGTTAATACTTCTTAGGACTTCTTAAAAGATTAAAATTTAGAAGCTTAAGTAAGATAATGCATTTTAAGTGTCCATCATGGAGTGTGTAATTACAGAGATTGAGTTAGAAAGTTCTGAGGTTAGAACAGTGATGATGATGATGATGATGATGATGATGATGATGATGTATACAAATCTACAACAGCCTTAGTAAGGATGCCCACTCAGACCTGAACTCACTCACTAAGCTACTCTGGCTTCCTTTTCTCTGAGCTTATTTTACATATTAACCTCAAAATTCATTTTGGAAGACCGCTCATCTAAAATACGCTAAATTCTGCTTGATTTATCCCTATATTTGTGAATATGAGGTAATTTTTAATTGTATATTTGTTAGAACATAGATATTTTTTCACATCGTGTTAGTAAAAAGACAACACTTGAAAGAATGCTTGATATAAGTGCCATATTAATAGTAGCTGCTGTGTCATTGTCAATATTATTCATCAGGTCGTTTAATTCTTGTAACAATAAGACTATTAAACAGAGCTCACCGATTTTTACAGGACCAGATTAAACACAAACTTTTACAACAGTCTAGACACTGCTCTGCACTTCCTGACATGTTCTCAATTTAGGATTGTTTCTCCCAGGACCCATACTGCAGGGTGACTCACCCATCATTTGATAGGTCAGTATTAGAAAATGTTCATGAACCTGATTCAGAGAGGTCATGGAAATATTTTGAATCAGAGGCCAATTTGAGTCTAATCCAAAAATAAAAATCCACATTCATGTCAAAACTAAGAATTCATAAACTACTTCAAGTCCTTATGAGCAAAAAAAGACATAAAAAAAAGACATAATTAAATACAGATAATGTGTGAACCGCTGGAAAGTGATGGCTGTTCTCTCAAGGTCTTGTGAATCTACTGATATTTCAACTGTTTTAAAATGATGTTAACTTACTTGCTTTTGATACTCTTTTTTAAATTTTAAATTTTTAATTTATTTTAATTTATTCACTTTGTATTCCAGCTGTAGCCCCCTCCCTCAGCCCCTCCCAATCCCTCCCTCCTTCCCTCTTCTCCTCCCATGCCCCTTCCCCATTCCACTGATAGGGGAGGTTCCCTTCCCCTTCCATCTGACCTTAGCCTATCATTACGGAGAGTTTGAAAGGGTATAGTTGGTAACCAATACCATACTTAGAAATCTGAACAAAAGAAGATTTACATGCTCAAGTTGCAAAAGAAAGAAATGAGCAATTGTCTATGATGTCTCTCCAGATAAAGCCCACTTACTACACTCTGTTGTAAGTTGTAGTGCAAAGAGGTGAAAATTTAAAAATTATCGCTACATCACACACACACACACACACACACACACACTCAATTCAAATTATGGAGTGCCCATTTTTTCTTTTCATTGTGTGCAAAGTGGGGAGTCTGTACTGACCCAACATTTATTTACACATTTTTTCCTTACGTTACAAGGTTCCTTGCTCTTTGTAGAACACCATTTTGATGAATATAGCATGACAATTCAAGTTAAGGTAATAGTAGGAGAAGGGCTGCATAAGAAACTCTATTAGTTTCTTAATTCTTCTGTAATTTAAATGTTTATTTTTAAATGTTTTCTTTTTCTATGTTAGGATGGCATAAAAATGCATGGAGGTGGTAAAGCCATGTCTCTCTCAGTGATTGAAAACACTTGCTCCAGAGCATGAAGACCTATTAAAACACCAGGACTTCATAAAAAATGAAACTCTGGGAGTAGTGATATGCACCTGTAATCTCTGTACTGTGGGGGTAGAAATAGATTGGCTTAGCTGGGACTTGCTGGCCACTAACTGAGCTCCAGAAAACCTGTCTGAAAGGAAAAAGGGAGAAAGAGCAATAGAACATACACTCTCCTTTGAATTCCACACATGCACACATGTGCACACACACATCCAAAAATATTAAGAAAAATTGCAGACTAACTGAAGAAGTCAAGAAGTAATTTGAATTAAAAGATAATAACTAGCCTGAAAGTTTACAGGCATACATAGCAGTAAACTAGATTGGATAAAGAGAATAGAACCACGTTTGATAATTCAGTCTATTTACCTTATAATATTTCACATGTATCTATAATTATTGAAATAAGTTTAGTGACAACATTAATTATTTTTTCATTTCAGAACATTTTAACCATTAGTATTTTCCCTTTGCTTACCAAATACACAGGCACTTTCAATAATAGTTTCACTTATATTTTAAGTCCATGTTTAATTTTATTCCACTAACCTATAAGCCTCCCAGGGAAACAAAGCCGTGTTTATCTTGTTTGCTCCTTAGTCCCTAGGATATAGCTGACATTCAATAAAAGTTCACTTCCTTAATGAGTAGGTAGCAAGGACGGGAAAAGAAGAAACAGAAAGAAATAGGAAAGACTTACAGGCAGCCCTCTGCACTTGGAGTATTGTATTAATGACAAGTAGGGAAAGAACCAGCGTGGTTAATGCTCATTATCTAATAATCAGGAATTGGTTTGTTTTAGTCTCATTCTTTTTCTTTTGCATGGTAACTGCAAGCAGAACGAAGATATGATTGCCCAATCAAGAATCTCCAAAACTGTCAGCATCTATGTTGTTAGGGCATTTCCTTGGTCCTGTATTGTAATAACAGATAAAGAAAGGCTTTGATTTATTTTAGGGAGGACACTTTGAAAGATCTTTGGATCAGCAACCTTTGTGGAGGAGGAATCAGAGAGAGGCAATATTAGGAAGAGAATCTCAATTTTAAGTTTATTGGAGTAGACGAGGTAAAAATAGGTAGCAGTTTCACTCAGTGTAAAAACTGAGGCATGGTCAGAGGAGTCTCTAGAGTCACAAGAAGGTAGCATGGAGGCCTCTGTGGGAGGAGACTTCAAAGGAGTGTGCAGCATTCCTTAGGGAGCACAAATAGTATTGCTCCATGAATGCCTGGAGTGTGCTTCCATCACTGCATTTTAAGAGGTGCTACATGTCACGTGACATCATGAAGAGGACAGTACATTCTACCATGTGGTCAGGATGAGGCGTTCAAACACAAGAATGTAGAGGCAGCTGTAAGGCCTCTAGGTTAGGGTGCACAGTAGCTATTTGAGCACCTTGGGCACTAAGGAAATAGCTCACTGCTAATGATACACTTCGTTGATAGAACAGCTAGGGAGAAAATATTTCACACAGAGTTCCATTGTGAATGAGACCATCTAACAAGCAGAATGGAAATATGCAGAATGGACTCCCAGGAACACCATTTAGGAAGAAAAAAAAAGGAAAGGTACATTTACTAGTCAAGATTAGAGTGGCAAGGAAGGATTAGCTGATTAAAGCTATTTAGGAGTCTTGAGACTCCATAGAAGAGGAAGGGATCATCTCAATGTGCAAGGTGGAAATGAGGGTCAATTGTGAATCCTCCTAAGTGACAGGATTTTCAACTCAGTTGCCATCTACAAGTTAATTAAAGTAATGCTGGTTGCTGTGCAGATTGCCTTACACAGATAATCACATTTAGTTTGTAAAATAGCTAATGAGGCAGCTGATATAATTCTATTTCTACAGATGAGCATGTTTTTACTGACACACAGACATGCAACTAGCTATCAACAAAGCTCTTGAATGCAGACCTAGGAAAGCTGGTGGACACCACAGTCACTACCTGCTGACACATCCAGCTATTCTTAACACTGCACTTAACGGTTTGGTGTGCTGGAAGAAGTTAAAACCAAAAGAACCAAGTCATCCGATTTTAAAATGGGGTACAGAGCTAAACAGAGACTTTTCAACAGAGGGATATCGAATGGCAGAGAAACACTTAAAGAGATGCTCAACATCCTTAGTCATTCAGGAAATGCAAATAGAAATGACCCTGAGATTTCAGCTCACACCCATCAAAATGGCTAAGATCAAAAACTCAAGGGATGATACATGCTGGAAAGGGTATGGAGAAAGGGGAACCCTCCTTCATTGCTGGTGGGATTGTAAACTTGTACAATCAATCTGTACTGGGAAATCAATCTGGCACTTCCTCAGAAAATTAGGAATAGAGTTTCCTCAATATCCAGCTATACCACTCCTAGGCATATACCCAAAAGATGTTCCACCATTCAGTAAGGACATTTGCTCAACCATGTTTGTAGCAACTCTATTCTTAACAATCTAGATGTCTCTCAATGGAGGAATGGATACAGAAACTGTGGTACATTTACACAATGGAATACTACTCAGCAAATAATTAAAAAAGGAAAACATGAAATTTGCAGAAAAATGGTGAGGACTAGAAAAGATCATCCTAAGTGGGTATCCCAGAAACAGAAAGACACATTAATATATACTTACTTATAATTGGATATTAGTCATAAAATATAGGATAAACATACTAAAATCTACAGCCCTAAAGAAGCTAAAAAACAAGAAGGACCCTAGCACAGACGCTCAATCCCCATTCAGAAGGGCAAACAGAATTGTCATCTGAAGTAGAAGACAAGGAACAGGACAGGAGCCTTCCACAGAAGACCTCTGACAGACTCACCCCACCAGGCTATGGAAGGAGAGACTAAGACTCAGCCAAATTTTGGGCAGAGTGCCAGAATCCTTGTGAAAGAAGAAGAAGATAGAAAGACCTGGAGGAGACAGGAACTCCACAAGGAGACCAACAGACTCAAAAAACCTGGGCCCAGGAGGCCCTGCAGAGACTGATACTCCAACTAAGGACCATGCATGGAGAGGATCATAGACCCCTTGTTCAAAGGCTGCTCAGTTTCCAAATGGGTTCCCTAGTAAGGGATTCAGGGGCTGTCTCTTACATGAACTCAGTGCCCGGCTCTTTGATCACTTCCCACTGGAGGGTACAGCTTTGCCAGGCCACAGAGGAAGACAATGCAGACAGTACTGATGAGATCTGATAGGTAGGGTCAGCTGGAAGGAGAAGAGATCCTCCCCTATCAGGGGACTAGGGAAAGAGCATAGGGGAAGAAGGGGGAGGGTGAGTGGGACAGGGAGGGGACAAGGGAGGAGGCTGCAGGGAAGATAACAAATGAATAAACTGTAATAAATTGATATAAAAATAAAATCAAAATTTAGAAAGCTTGGTGTTCTACAATTCTTTTTTTTTTTTTTTTTTTCATAAACGCAAGCCCTAATTCTCTAATGCTATTCTAAAGCTTCATCAACATTGAGAAACACGGCATGTTGCTGGGAGTCACCCCAAAGTTTTTAGCAAAAAAAAAAAAAATGAACAATGTCCTCATAGGTATTACAAATTACATCCAGCAGTGTTGAACACAAATGGGCAGTATGGATGTTAAGGTAGATGCGGATCATTCAGGTTATACTCCAGTGACAAAAGCAGCTAATTAAAGGAAGAGTGTGCCCATTGAGTATGCTCCCTGCTTCTGCCATTGTGCTTCCTCTAGGATTTAAGTGACAAATCTGCAAGGTTGTAAGCTAGGCCACACGCTGACCTTGTACTTCCATAATGAGTTAATAATGCATCCTCCATAGTTAATGCATGAGAAAGCCAACCACAGACATTGCACAAAGAGGTCAAACATGCATCTCTGGTGGCCAGTTCCTCTGAGCTTAGACTCGGGAACAAACTATTGTGAAATAAAAATACTTTCCGTCTTCCTGTTAATAAATAAATCACTAGTTGTTTTATATTTTAAAACTTCTGAACAGTGCCCCAGGGGCTTTGTAGAGGCTCTGTTCTCTGGTTCCATCGGACACGCAAGCCATTGTTTCCTTGTGTCGATTATATCTACATGAGCTGTGCCATGAATTCTTTGTCCCCCTAAAAGCAGGCTTCATATACAGCTTTGTATGAAACTGGCTGCCATGAAGTAATTAGAGGAGAAATAAATCTCACCACCTTGATGACAGCCCTGAGTAACTGAAACCAGAAAATACAGATAGCTTTGGGAAAATGGAATCTTGTATTCTTTGACAGTGTAATTATTAGGCTCTGTCAGTTTATTCTACTTTTTCATAAAAATCACTTAATACTTCCCAGGGATATTACTTTTGCCATCAAATATCTCTCTGTGAAACATTAATAATTTAGGAATTTCTATATTAAAAATTGTTAATTCACCACTAAATGCACCATGTGCCATAACTTGCAGGCCTTCCTATGGTAGAAGATTATTTTTTTCAAGCTTTACTAAGACAGAATTAGTATATCAAAAAGCCACATGTCATGTATGCAATTTGCTGAGTATGGTCACACATAATGCACTTGTGTTACCATCACAGCCACGGAGTCATTGGGCATCATCCTTTCCATTTAAAATAAAATACTTCAGTCTCAATGTACCATGCAAAGGACAAAAAGGTGGCTGCATTAAGAGCAATGCCCTGACATTTGCAGGCCAAGTAAGTAATATCCCAATCACAGGTGATTTAGGAAATCTGATGCTGATTTTAGATGGAATAGTTTCTTTATTCAAAACAGACTACTATGCAATTATGTGCTCTAGGAAATCTGAAGGGCCTCTTCTAAAAACTTCCCTTTGAGCTAACAGAAATGAATAATGGTAAATGCATATTAATTTGAAAGGTATTCATCAAAAAGTAAAATTCTACCTTCTGGGGTATACTTCTATAAGTTTTGATCAACAAATTCTGTTTCATAAATAGTATAATAATCTGAATATTTAAAAAGAAAAATTGGTGCTGCCCTATTGTTGTCAACCAAACAATGAAATGTTATCAGTGCCTTTGCTTTTCTCAACCCTGTTTTTTTTCACTTTATAGCCCTATTATAGCCCTCTCCCTCCTCTCTTCTTTATCTCACCCTAGCTCTCTCTTCTCCTATCCCACCTCTTCTACTCCTCAAAAAAGAGGAGCCCCAACAACAGCAACCCACCCCAGCACATCAAGCCACATCAGGACTAAGCACATCTTTCTCCACTGAGGCTGAGCAAGACAGCCCTGCCAGAGAAAAGTGATCAAAAACAGGTAATAGATTCCATGTCAGAGACCCCTGCTCCCTAGCTCACCTTTGGTTTGTTTGTTTGTTCCTTTGTTTTCATGACAGGGTTTCTCTGTGTAGCCTTGCCTGTCCTAGACTTGATTTGTACACCAGGCTGGCTTCAAACTCAATCATTCACCTACCTCTGCCTCTCTGAGTGCTGGAATTAAAGGTGTGCACCACCACAATCAGCTTAGTAGATCACAATTTTATGCTAACAAGTTGTTTTCCATTGTTTACCTTGAAAGAGGGCACGGTGGGCCTGTATTGGTGCCACCCACTCCTCCTACCTCACCCCCTCAAGCAGCTGTGGCCAATAAAGACTCATATTCAGTCCTGAAAAAAAAAAAAAAAAAAACAGCTCCCCATCCCAGAAATAAAATCTGTTTTATACTTGCAAAAAAAAAAGGGACATTCATGATGATGATGGCAAAGACAATGACATCTAAGCTCTTGTGATTCTTTTTGTGTGTCAGGCATTATTCTGTCTCTGTCTCTCTATGTATGGGAGAATCTAGCTTATTGCCTTATTCTCTGAGACAAGTAATATCAAAACTAAGAAGATGGCTTAGTAAATGAAACACTTTTTGTGCAAAGATGAGGATTTGATATCAATCCCAGACCCAATGTAGAGCAGCTAGATGCACTGTACATGTAATCGCAATACTAGAGGAACAAAGACTGCAGGCTATGTGAGATTTGCTGGCCAGCAATCAGAAAGCTCTAGATTCAAATGAGAGACTGTTCAAAAAATGAAGTTGGAGTTGTTTTTTTTTTTTTTTTTGTTTTTTGTTTTTGTTTTTGTTTGCCATTCTGATGGGTGTAAGGTGAAATCTCAGGGTTGTTTTGATTTGCATTTCCTTGATAACTGAGGACTTAGAGCATTTTGTTAAGTGTTTCTCTGCCATTCAATATTGCTCTATTGAGAATTCTCTATACCCCATTTTTTAATTTGCTTACTTGGTTTGTTGGTGTTTAAGATATTGAGTTCTTTATATAGTCTGGATATTAGCCCTCTGTCAGATATAGGGTTGGTGAAGATCCTTTCCCAGTCTGTAGGCAGTCATTTTGTTCTGTTTACAGTGTCTTTTGCTTTATAGAAGCTTTTCAGTTTCATGTCCCATTTTTTAGTTGTTGATCTTAGAGCATGTGCTCTTGGTGTTCTGTTCAGGAAGTTATCTCCTGTGCCAATGAGGTCAAGGCTCTACTTTTCCTTCTAACAGATTTAGTGTGTCTGTTTTGATGTGGAGCTCTTTGATCCACTTGGGCTTTAGTTTTGTGCAGGGTGATAAATATGGGTCTATTTGTATTTTTCTACATGAAGACATCCAGTTAGCCCAGCACCATTTGTTGAAGATGCTATTTTTTTTTCCATTGTATGGTTTTGGCTTCTTTGTAAAAAAAAAAAAAATCAAGTATCCATAGGTGTGTGGGTGTATTTCTGGGTCTTCTTTTCAATTCTACTGATCCACCAACCTGTTCCTATGCCTGTACCATGCTGTTTTGGTTTCTGTTGCTCTATAGTACAGATATGCTGGAGAGTATATGGAGAAAGGGGAACCCTCCTCCACTGCTCCTGGAAATGTAACCTGTACAACCACTTTAGAAATCAATCTGTCACTTTCTCAGAAAATTAGGAATAGTGCTACCTCAAGATCCAGCTACAACACTGCTGGGGATATATCTGAAAGATGTTCACCCATACAACAAGGTCGTTTGCTCACCTATGTTCAAAGCAGTTTTGTTCATAATAGTCAGAATCTGGAAACAACCTAGATGTCCCTCAACTAAGGAATGGATACAGACATTGTGGTATATTTACACAATTGAATATTACTCAGCAATTAAAAACAAGGAAATCATGAAATTTGCAGACAAATGGATGGAACTGAAGAGATCATCCTGAGGGAGGTAGCCCAGAAGCAGAAAGACACACATGGTATATACTCACTTATAAGTCAATATTATCAATATAATATAGAATAAACATACTAAAATCTATAGTCACAAAGAAGCTAAACAACAAGGAGGACCGTAGGCAAGATGGTTAATCTTCATTCAGAAGAGCAAACAGTATAGACTTGGGAAAAGCTAGGGAGAACAAGGAACAGGACAGGAAACTACCACAGAGGGCTTCTGAAAGCATCTACTTAGCAGGGTATTAAAGTAGATGCTGAAAATCATAACCAAATGTTGGGCAGAGTGCAGGAAATCTTACAAAGAAGGGAGAGATAGAAAGACTGGAGGGGACAGGAGCTCTACAAAGAGACCAACAGAGCCAAAATATCTTGGCCCAGGGGAACCTACAGAGACCAATGCTCTGACCAAGGGCTGTGTATCTAGAGGACCTATAGCCCCTGCTCAGATATAGACCATAGGCAGCTCAGTCTCCATGTGGGTTCCCTAGTAGGAGGAACAGGGGCTGTCTCTGACATGGACTCAGTGGCCAGCTCTTTGATCCCCTCCCCTTTGGGAGCATCCTTTCCAGCCCATAGAGGAAGACAATGCTGCTAGTTCTGATGAGACCTGGTAGGCTAGAGTCAGATAGTAGGGGAAGAGGACCTCTCTTATCAGTGGACTAGGGGAAGGCATAGGGAGAGAAGAATGAGGGAGGATGGGACTGGGAGGAGATGAGAGAGGTTGCTACAGCTGGGATACAAATTGAATAAATTGTAATAAATAATATATCAATAAAAAAAGAAAAAAGAAAGTTGTAGTGCAATTGAGGAAGATGTTCATGGTCAACCTCTGGCCTCCACAAGCACATAAAGGGGTACACATGATCCTGCAAAAAGATAGGCAGGATTATTAACCTATTTTAGCGAACATAAAACACTTGGAAAGATTTTAATAATTTTGGTAGCATCTTTTATTTTAAAATATCATAGCCTGCATTTATATCACTGTAGTCTGACTTCAACAATCAGCAACATACCACCGTCATCAATTGCTTCCAGCAACTGCTGCCAGGCATTTAATTTGCCCTTGGGCTCCATGACAAAAATTTAATTCATTTTCATATATGTAAGGTACTTTGAAGAAAATAAGCACTACTGAGATTATGTAATTTGCCTGAAACCACTCATTTGCAACAAAATCTTGAAAACTTATTTTCCTATTTTAAGGGAATTTAGCTTTAATCAGATTCTTGCCTTCATATTTTTATTATTTCCTTCTGTGACTTTTCATTTTTAATCCAAGTCTGCATGCACATATTCTTTGGAGTTTGTCTAACTTGTTGGACATTGGAACAAATCATCCTCCAGATTTAAGATTAGATAGAAAAATGCATTTCGTACAAAAGAGACCTCATCTCTAGCTTGATTTATCGCTGTCTGTGGAAAATTGAGGGGATAAAAATATATGCTACTCTGAATCAAACTGCATAGAGTTGACATATGGAAAAAAATTATAATCATCTTAACTGCAGATTTTTCTGCAAGAGTCTAAATCATTGTTCCAGAATGAAGGTAAAAATAATACATTTTGATGCTGCATTGTGTATATTATCATGTGATCATATCATAGTGAAAATGGAAGCAATGATCTCCAATACAGATGTCTAAAGTGGGATTGTGGCTGTATTTTTTTAATTGTATTTGTATAAATAACATACTCAGTTCACAACTCTAAAGAAAAGAGACTTGAAGTACTTTACATATTTTAACTAACACTACTCTACTCAGGACATGTATAATATAACTATTTTATAGAGGCAGAACATGAAAAAGGACTTTGAAGTCTTTGGGTAAGAGCCTGGACATTCTGGTAACAACATTTCATGGTGAAAACAACCCTGTACAAATACAGAAAGCAGCAGAAATTTTTCTATGGCTGATATTCCAAGACATAAACTCCTTGCACAGTCCAATAGTTCTAAAGCAGCAGAAATTTTTCTATGGCTGATATTCCAAGACATAAACTCCTTGCACAGTCCAATAGTTCTCTGGATTATCAAGTTCTCAAAAGTTTTCTTCAAACAAATACCACAAATTTGAAGTATGGAGAGGACATCTCTTGACAAGCCTAAATAATAATGTCAAATTTTAAAGGTAGTTCTTTATTGCCACTTAAGAACCTCAGAGTTCTTCCCTAATACCTCCAAAGGATCACAGAAGCTGTGACAGAACAAAAGATGAGTTCTGAAGCAAAGGAATAGAAGTAACCTTGATATTGGGCAGAGAGTGGTCATAGCCTTAATTTTCAATCTTTAGATTAGAGGGACTTGTTAGCTATTTGTGAATTAGGTGTCAATAAAAGAGGCCTTTTTTTTTTTTTCAGGAAACTGGAACAATCTCAGAATAGGGTGGTTTGTCTTAGAGGCAGAATATCCAGAGTTTCTTGCATCCAGTGTATGATTTGACATTTTGCAAAGCAAAACTCTTTGCAGTCCTTAAAAAGTAGTTTTAAAAATATCCTGTAACAGTTTTATTGAGGAACATTCAACCCACTATTATTTTTTTATTTTTTAAAATATTTTTACTATTAATTATACTTTATTCATTTTGTATTCAACCATAAGCCCTCTTCCTCATGCCTGCACCTCCCAAAGTCCACTGATAGGGGAGGTCCTCTTCTCCTTCCTTCTGATCTTAGTCTATTAGATCACCTCAGGAGTGGCTGCATTGTCATCTTCTGTGGCCTGTTAAGGCTTCTCCCCCCTCAGGAGGAGGTGATCAAAGAGCAGGCCAATCAGATTATATCAGAGGCAGTCCCTCTTCACATTACTGTGTAACCCACTTGGACACTAAACTGCCATGGGCTACATCTGTGCAGGGGTTCTAGGTTATCTCCATGAATAGTCCTTGGATGGAGTATGAGTCTCTGGGAAGTTTCTTGTGTTGAAGTTTTCTGGTTCTGTTGCTCTTCTTGTCTGGTTCCGTCCTCTCAAGTTCTTACTATTTCCCACTTCTTACATAAGATTCCATGCACTTTGCCCAACAGTTGGCCATAAGTCTCAGCGTCTGCTTTGATTGTCTGCATGGCAGAGGCTTTCAGAGGCCCTCTGTAGCAGGTTCCTAGGTTGTTTCTTGTTTTCTTTTTTTTTTTCAGCTTCTTGCATTTTATTATTATTATTATTTTTTCAATGCAGTTTATTCAGGAACCTTGAACAATCCTCGGACCCTGGGGAAAGCCAGCCCACAGCTTAAATAGCCTCTAGGTAGCCAACCCAGGTATGCCACGTGGGCAATGCAGATAGGTCCACATACAAGGAAGCAAGCCAGATCCTTGGCCTTAGCCAAATGTGGAATTGTTCCTGACAGAGAGCACTCACCATCAGGAAGGTGGAAGGCGGAAACCAGCTCCATCTTTAAGGCATAGCATTCCGCAGCTCTCTACAGTTCCCCCTTTTTGTTTTAGATGCATCAGGCAAGAGTAGAGGTCTGATCTCTGATATTAGAAATAAATTGGGACTTTGTACCGATGTTCATTTAGGTGTCATCCACCCAAAGAGCATCAGGCCCGACCGATACCTTTTTCTCAGAGGCGGGACCTGGGGCATCAACCCGCAAGCAATCAGACATGCTCTTCTCTGGGTCCAAAGCGGCTGACCCTGAGTGCAGTGCTTAGCCTCGCATCCTGAGCGTAACATTTTAGCTTTTTATGGTATCCAACCATGCTTGGGGAGAATGTCCTGCTTCAATGGCTGTAAAGGCCTGAATGATCCACTATTATTTTTTAATTAAATTTTTATTTTTTAATATTAGTTACAATTTATTGACTTTGTATCCCAGCTGTAGCCCGCTCCCTCATTCCCTCCCAACCCCACCCTCCCTCCCTCATCTCCTCCCTGTCCCTTTCCAAGTCCACTAATAAAGGAGGACCTCCTCCCCTTCCATCTGACCCTAGCTGATCAGGTATCTTCAGGACTAACTGCCGTGTCCTCCTATGTGGCCTAGCAGGACTGCTCCTCCCTCGGGGGAAGGGGGGACAAGAGCCTGCCATTGAGTTTATGTCAGAAATTGTCCCTGTTCCCCTTACTAGGGTACACACTTGGATACTGAGCTGCCATGGGCTACATCGGAGCAGGGGTTCTAGGTTAATCCATACATGGCCTTTGGTTGGAGATACAGTCTCATAAAAGACCTCTATGCCCAGATATATTTGGTCCTTGTGGATCTTCTGTCCTTCTTTGAAGAACTCCCCCTTCTTTCATATTATTCCCTGCACTCTGCCAAAGGTTTGGTTATGAGTCTCAGTATCTGCTTTGATACACTGCTAGATAGAGTCTTTCAGAGGCCTTCTATGGTAGGCTCCTGTCCTGTTACTTGTTTTCGCCTACATCCAATGTACATCCCATTTGTCTTTCTAAGTGAGGCTTGAACATCTTACCCCGGTTCCTCTTTCTTATTTATTTTCTTTAGGTGTACAGATTTTAGTATCCTAGCTTATAGGTCTAGTACCCCCTTATAAGTGAGTATATGCCATGTGTGTCTTTCTGCTTCTGGGATACCTCACTCAGGATGATCTTTTCTAGATCCCACCATTTGCCTGCAAATTTCATGATATATAAAATACACACTTAAGGGACTTAATAATCTCACATGTAGTTTCTAAGCATTAAGCATACTTAATTTATTGCACAAAAAATTCTCATAAATGTTTTCATCTCCAAAGTTGAAATCCTGTAGTAATCAAGCAACACCAATAAAGCCTTACCAACATGCCCGCCTGAACATGAGCTGAACAGGGTAAGAGCAGATATGTCAAAGTGAATGTGAAAACACGTAAGCACTCACCCTAAGTAAAGAACTATAGACAACTAAGAAATGATAAGAGTAGAAGAAATAGTCTGCTCTGGTGAAGAACACACAAATTGACTATCTATACCAAATGGTCAGCCCTGAAAACATACATAGGAGTAACATTATACAGGCTGAACAGTTTATATTTGAATACATATGCATGAAATAACAATAGAAAAGGATACGGGGAAGTTGAGAGAGAACCAGGAGAAGTACATGGGAGCATTTGGATGGAATGAAGGGAGGGAAGAAATGATGCAATCATACTAGAATCTAAGACAAATGAACAAGCAAACAAGAAATCTTCTTGGAGCTGTAGAGATGTCTCAGAAGGTAAAGGGTAGAGGTGCTTGACAGCAAGCATAACTTTAGTTCAATACCCAGAACCTGCATGGTGAAACTAAATAACTGACTGCTCCGGATTGTCCTCTGACTTCAAAAGCTGTCCCACACCGTCTGTGTTTATCCTCTCATAGACACAAAAGATGAATAAATAATTATCACACAAACAAATAAATAAAAACCCTTTTCCTGTTTCTACATGTCTCTTAAATCACCACTCAGCTTTCTTTTCATTTGTTTGTGTCTCTGCTAGCTGCCTCACACATGTGTAATCATATTATTTTTCTGGACTGGAGATTTTACTTATCATACTGTCCTCATGGTTCATCCTTATTGTAGCAATAAGATAATCCTCTTCCCTTCCCTGCTAAAGCTGAATGATATATAGTAACTTCTTTGTTGTCAGTTTCTAAATGAGAAGTTGGGTTACTTCGTCCTTTTGGCTTTTCTGAATAGTGATGTTATGAGCATCTATGTGCACAACATTAAAATTCCATGCTCAGTTATTTTGGGTGTTCTTTTGGAAGTTTCAGTTCATAACTGGTAGAATTTGCTGCTTTTGTCCCTGTGGCTAGATAGCACATTATGGTAAATTAATGTGCTCAGTCAAGGATCCCAAAGACTTCTACTGACCTAAAGCCTGCTAGAAGCCATATTGTAAAGGTTTCCATACTTTGCAGTCATGTGGAGTAGGGATTAAGCCTTTAAACATATGGCCTTACAGATATTTCAGGTCCAGACTATTAGAGCAATATACTTTCTGTTTAATAGTACCTATGCTGTTTTGTTGGTATTATGTTTATTCTGTTATTGGTCACTAATTTGATCTTGTACCAACAACTTCATGCCTTTTACAATGTTTCTAAAACGACAATAGTGCATGATTAAAATCAAATAGATTTTTAATATATGTGATGTGCAAGGGTATGTTATTATATTTAATATATTTCTAAGAAGCTTAAACACACTAACATATTTAAATATACAGTCACAGTTACAGAGAGATGCACAAATATAAATGAAGGTTATATATGTGTAGGTTAATTAAATATGACTCATTTTCATATGTGATACTAATAAGGTGTACTAAGAAAGTCTACAGTGATTTCCCTGGGAAGAACATGGCTTCCACTCTGGTTCACTTCATTATTTTATTAGGATCATTTTTTCCAATTGACTCTGACCCTTTGTCTCAGGCATGTTCTTGAGCAACCAGACTAAAGTAAATGCATAATCACTTTTCCTTGTTCAGATGTCAGACTTAAAAGTCTGAAATCAGAAAAGACCTCTTTGCCCAGAGTTTTTGGTTCTGTTGCTCTCCTTGTGGAGTTCCTGTCCTCTCCAGGTCTCACTATTTCCCACTTCTTCCATAAGATTCCCTGCACTCTGCCCAAAGTTTGGCCATAAGTCTCAGCATCTGCTTTGGTACCCTGCATGGTACTCCAACCAAGGACCATTAATGGAGATAACCTAGAACCCCTGAACAGATGTAGCCCTTGGCAGTTCAGTGTCCAAATGGGTTCCATAGTAATGGGAACAGGGACTGTCTCTGACATAATCTGATTGGCTTACTCTTTGATCACTTCCTCCTGAGGGGAGCAGCCTTACCAGGCCACAGAGTAAGACCATGCAGCCACTCCTGATGAGACCTAATAGACTAGGATCAGAAGGAAGGAAAGGAAAATTTCCCCTATCTGTGGACTTGGGGAGGGGCATGGATGGAGAAGGGGGAGGGAGGGAAGGAAGTATTGGGAGGGGAGGTGGGAGAGAGCTACAGGGCAGATATAAAGTGACTAAAGTGTAATTAATAAAAATTTTTTAAAAGTTTGAACTCACAAAAGCACATAATGGACCCAGTACACTGCTTGACAGATAGATATGTTTACTGCAGCTATGTTTTATTCTTCCATCCATTGTAAACAGCAATGAGTGATTCATAGTCCCTTATCAGTGCTTCCTTGGATCTCCTGGAGGAAGCATGAAGTGGCACACAACCAGAGATTGAGAAATGCAGGCCTGGGCAGTACTGATAGCAGTGCAAGGGTCATTTTCTGTAGTTCTATTAGCAAATACAAGGTATGTTTTAGACAGTATCAATTCTTCCTCAGCATTTTTTTCTTACAATCATTAGAAGGTAGGCCATGATGAAAAACAATACTCTGAAATGTTGAAATTAATTTCTGCCAATTTAAAGAGTATTTGACCTTACGGGTGCCAATTTCCAGAAAGAAGGACAAAGAAGGTGGATTTTTCTCTTTCCGAGGCCCGCTTTAAGCACCTGAGTCTCCTGAGGATACGTGGAAGATAAATGATGATGAGCAGAGTGCACACTTGAATGAATGTGCAGTCTTTAATTTTCCTATGCAGTTCTTCCTCCTATTGATTTCTGCCTGTTTTAGTCTCTCTCAATTATTGCCTGAGTATCATCCCTGTATGATAAAAAATAAATAAAGAGGAGACAAGGGAGGAGGAAGAAAGGATGGAGGGAAAGAGAAAGAGAAGGAGAGAGGGAGATTCAGTGTCTGAGAGTGACCCCATGCCTAACTCAAAGCCCCCTCCACTGGAGCCTCCCTACAGCTCACCCCTGAAAGCCAAATTTATTATTCTCAATTGCGTGTTGCTATTGCATTCCATGCTCACACTTGCCACAGTAACTCATAGCTCATATCACAGTGTAAAATTTATTTTCTGTCAGGTGGATTTGAATGGAAATCCTAAAGGATAGGAACCAAACTTTTTTCCTTTCCTTCTCTGAGAAGGTAATACTTGAATACTTCCTTGTGATCTCCTCTTGCCTTCCTCTCATGGAAATACATCAGAATCATCATAGAATGACTCATAAGATGCTAAATATTCTCACCAGGTAGAGTCTGTACTGTAGGAAAACAAGACATGCTTTTCCTACCCTCCCATGGGATCCGCTCACCAAGCAAGTGGGCAGGCAAACTCGGGATTTGCTCAAGGTTATGAATAGTTGTTTAATGAGTAATTCTTGCCGAGTTCTCTGTGAGCCTTACTTTTCTCTTTAGCAAAATAGGGCTATTAATGATTCTTAACACACAGGGAAAAAACACAATGCATATATATCACTTAGATATGGGACTTAGAAGCCTGGCTTTCTGTAAGATTTTAATAGTCAGCATTAGTTGTTATTATGTTTGATGGTTTCTGTTTCTAACAAGTATGTCAGAATATCACTGTCCAAGTACATTAGGACTATCTCAAACTGCTCATAAATAGCACAATCAAACTTCCTTAGTTTAAAAATGAAAGACTGCATTCCGCAGCTCTCTACAGTTCCCCCTTTTTGTTTTAGACGCATCAGGCAAGAGTAGAGGTCTGATCTCTGATAATAGAAATAAATTGGGACTTTGTACAGATGTTCATTTAGGTGTCATCCACCCAAAAAGCATCAGACCGTCCGATACCTTTTTCTCAGAGGCGGGACCTGGGGCATCAACCCGCATGCAATCAGACATGCTCTTCTCTGGGTCCAAAGCGGCTGACCCTGAGTGCAGTGCTTAGCCTCGCATCCTGAGCGTATCATCCCGATGGTGAGTGCTCTCTGTCACGAACAACTCCACATTTGGCTAAGGCCGAGGATCTGGCTTGCTTCCATGTATGTGGACCTATCTGCATTGCCCCCGTGGCACGCCTGAGTTGGCTACCCAGAGGCTATTTAAGCTGTGGGCTGGCTTTCCCCGGGGTCCGAGGATTGTTCAATGTTCCTGAATAAACTGCATTGAAAAAAAAAAAAAATGAAAGACTGCAGTGATTAATCAGCTTCTGCTGGCTTATAAACATCGTAAGCAGGACTGAACACAGGATCTGCTAATCCCAGACTGTTAATTCTAAAATACCTCGCAAGTGACACAGAGGAAAGTTAAGTATCTGTTGTGTGTCACCGTGCCGTACTTTGTACAGAACATTAATAGTGACTACAAGAAGAAGTTAGGTATGCCCCTAATCTGCCGCTGAATTTGGATGTAACCTAAGTTAATGTTTTAAATTTTGTTGACTTTCAACTCCTTTCTCCATGAAGTGAAAGAATATATTAATGGGCCCAAGGAAGCTTATAACTATTTGCAAATACTTACGTTCACCCAATTTTGTTCATATTTAATAAGACCTCTGTTCACATCACAGAGATAGACTCATTAAAAAGGAATGGAGCCCACAAGAATTAATAGCAGAAAGAAGAGGGTAATTGCATTTCTTACAGTATCTTAGAGCATTGCATCAACCTCACAGAGCAATTCATTGAAATTCATGTAAAATAAGATGAAAATAAGTATGAATCTTTCCAACTCTTTTAAATGAAATAGTCGGATGGGCAAGAAAATAGTAAAAGAAAAGAAGAAATTTAATAAATTGGTGGCAAAGCCAGAAGGGATTCGTATGCATAACCATAATCTACTGACAAAGAGAACCTGGAGTACAGAACATGAGAGTAGGAAATCAAAAAGGATCTTACTAGTAACTGAATTACAGCAACAATCAAGACTGTTCATCACTCTTTTAGGAAAATGTGAAAACTACCAGTTCCAGAAAGCCATGTTTCTGTGTGTCATGAAAACACAGGATAGATGACCACTATGATCACGGAGCAGAGAGTTGAGCCCAACAAAATATGATCATTCAGGTATGTAATATCATAATCAAGCAGAAAATAATGTGTTATTGCTTAGAGCTTTCTAAATGAATAAAATTACTACAATATACATATATACACAATCATACATGTACATATCACATCGAGAACTAGAAGTCAAAGGTAAAATTCTTTCAATAGCCAGGTATGTATGCTATTGTCAGACTTTCTTTATCTATTTAAATTTTAAATAGATAAATTTTAAATAGAACTACTTAAATTTTAAATTTTAAAGATTTGATAAAATCTATGTAAGATAACCTAGAATTTTATCTTCTCTTGTTTACTGGTGCTGGATAATTTTTTAATAGTTTAATAGATCTATTAAAATCTAAATAAATCCTAGTAGAAAATAATCATGAAGATGGGTAGTGCAAACTATCTTCAAAGCTCAATATTACTTCTTGCTATCCCTCCATCACCCTATTCTGCTACTTCACCACCTTTTCACATGCACCAATAATTCATTCCTAGATGCAGGAATTGATCACTTCTTTCAGGATTGTATAGATTTAAGATAGCATCTGTACTGGATAGAGTTAGCTGTGTGCCTCCTTAGCCTTTCAATATACTTTCTGTCAGCATTTTGTTAATTAGCTTTCATAATAAGAATTTATTTTTGTAAATATTTTGTCAATTACTGTGTCTGTCATTAGGTTTTAAGCCTCTTGAAAGTGGGAATATTTGTATGTTATTTTTACTGTTTCCCAAGATCTTTGAGTCAAAACTAGCAATTAAAATATTTTGTGAATAAATTCAAAAATGAGCAAATAAATCTGAAAACAAATAAAGGGGAAAATACAATGTGAACTATTTCCATTAGAACTTTCAAGATGAAAAATATTTAACTATGCTTCACCACCATAAAAGTGATTTTTAACTGCAAAAAAGAATTTAATATGTATTAAAAAAAAGTTATGACTTCCTGTATCTATATCTCATCCCCTTGCACTGTCGTTTTATTTTTAAATGAGGGTTGACTTGCTATTATTTAAATGTTCTAGTGTTAGGGGAACCAATATGCTTCCCTGCTCTTCACAATTGGTAGGGTCAAAGCTTTGCCCTGATTTTGAGTACCAACACTGCAGAAATAAATATATAAATGCAGTTATCTTTTCTAATCACAAGATGGATAGTGTGAGTGAAAACGTTTAAGAAGGGACAGAGAGTTGGGGTGAATAAAGAGAAGAGGGTACAGGATAGAGGAGGATTAACTGAGATAAGGGGAGGATAAAGAAACCATTCAGAAAGCAAGATATTCCCATTAGTGGAATATCTTGTGGGTTACCTAGAGTCCCCACTCAACAGAACATAAGAAGGGGAAGCCAATCATCCCCTTATCTCACAGATCTGACCAACAACTTGGGTCTAGGGAAGTGTTAGGTCCCAATAGGGAAAATATTTCTCATAGCTAGCTAAACTGAAAGCACCAAATTGGTTTTAAACACCCCTGGTTAATATCCATAGACAAAAGCAGTTCCAGATGTAATTAAAGATGCCTCTCCTCACAGGGAACAGTAGTGAATACAAAATCTTGTGGCTGTCTAGAATGCTGAAAATAAGGAATGCATGTGGGCCCTATCCTGAACATGTTATGCACACAGTATCACCTAAGACTCCGGGAACATTATGGAATACAGTAAGTATGGATTCATGATACTGAAGATAAGGTGAAGGGCTAGGAAACAATTGCTCTCCTTCCTCCTATGGACTCTAGTCACCTTCGCTGGGTCCACAGAAGACTATCCCAGGAAATGAGCAACCAGTCAAAGCAGAAGGAGCAGGTCATAGGTGCCAACCTCTGAACCACGCCCTTCAGCGGAAACTGGGAGAGGAGACAATCACTGCCTGCAGTTGCTTACCCTCTGCTGTGCCTACCAGGCACCAACAGAGAGCTCCAAACACGTGGTGACAGAGGTGGCCTCAACTAGTCTCTGTGGATCATAAATAAAAACAAATAGGTATGAATTGAAAAAAAAAAAAAGATTTGTAGGGGTGAGAGAAGGTGGGCAGAGGCAGTAGGGAAGTGAGGGGTGAGAGTGATCAGTATGCAAGCTGTACATATATGAAATTGCAAACAATAAAAATAAAGTTAAAATATTTTGAACTCTTTCAGAATTTGTCGTCTCCTTAACATTCTTGGGCACAAGAAAGAGGAGTCTAATGGATTTGCAGTTTAGTCCTCTTTTCCAATGCCACAAGCCCCACAATGCTTTTGCATTGAATGATGATACACCACCTCCTACAAGTAACCCTTTGAAGAATTACCACCATGAACAGATATAAATTTGGCTTAAATTATCATCCCACAGAAAGCCAATATAATTGAGCTCCCAGATTAGAGAAAAGAGCTAGGGATGATTAAAGGGCATTGCATCTAGTCTGCAGGAATCTAACTAATGAAGCCCTTGCCTCTTGTTTCCCAGGGTGGGACAGGAAGAGAGAAAGGTCTACTGAATTTTTCCCCAGTAGACTTTTAGATAAAAGATCGGATTAAGGTACCATGAATATTAAGTGACTTTAAACAGCACACCTTGGTGAAGTGCATCAGAGGTAGAAATCTAGGCCAGCCCCACTAACGTGCACTCTTTGGATCCCAGCCCTTTGGGTACATGCAGAGAAGCCAAAGTAAAGGTAAATTCTTGCCAGAATTAAAGACTAGTAGCAACATAAACTGTGTAAGTACTATGTTAGCTTGAAATGTATAATTCAAGTATGAAACTTTGAAAATTTGTATCAGAATAGGAAACTAGGAACTATACACATTTCCAGAGCATTAGAATATTTTACTCTACTAGCTTCTAGAAACATCTTTGTGTTGCAGCAAAAGAAATATAATTCAGTTCTCAGCTATAGGAAAAGTTTTGTTACTGATGTTCACTTTGTTGTTTTTTTTTTGTTTTGTTTTGTTTTTGTTTTGTTTTTCCTTCCCCCAAAACTAAACCCAGGTCATTTCAGCTGATCCACATTAGATAAAGAGTGTGTAGGAAATTGCTAGGAGATATGATCAACTTCAGAAAGAATAAAATTCCACTGCTAGAGAATGGAAAAGGTTGAGTTTGAAGTTGGTGTGTTGCTGCTTGAGTTGCAGAAATTATAATCTTAAATATTTTATGCCAAAGTAGAGATATTCTGGTCCTGATTAATGACCATTAATTTAGAGAAAAAGGTGACCTTTTTCCACTGAGGTGATCTCAATGCTTTATTTTTTGCTATTCTAAACAATTCATATGTAGATAACACTCCATGTAGATAAAATAACATTGTCACTCATTTTTCTAACAAGAAACCAAATATGCATAGAGGTCAATAATTTGTTTCACTAAATAGCAAACTATACAGCTGAGGTATGACCTTAAGCAATCAGCAGGAGAGCCCAGGACTTCATAATAGCACTATACAACCCATCTATAAAAGGGATATATTGCATTCATTGTATATATATTATTACATTATGATGTGTAGATAACTGCTACTACTATGAATAATCAATGAAATGAACTGTCAGAAATCTGTCATTAATAGAAATGAGATCAAGTTGTCAAATATGTCTTAGAGATGGGAAGATTTGATAAAATCTATGTAAGATAACCTAGAATTTTATCTTCTCTTGTTTATTGGTGCTGGATAATTTTTAATAGTTTAAAAAGGGTCAAAAAGATGATATGTTGGACATTTTGTGATTCCAATGCTACAAAGGCTGAAGAAGAATCATAATAAATTCAAGACTAACTGTGTAGCCTGGACTACACAGTTAGAGCCTGTCTAAAAGGGATGTTGGCCTGATTGAGGGTAAATGAGCAGTAAACAGCTGACCTAGAACTTGTGAGGGCCTTAGTCCATCTCCAGCACCTCACAAAAGAAGAGGTAAAAGCCATCACCCATTATGCAAATCATCTGAACAAAATCAGTAGAGTGGAAGAAAGCACAGAGCTGTGCAGCATGTTTAATTCCTAACTTTTAAATCATTGAACATTATTAGCCCTATGACAGCTTTTGAAAGTGACATGTATTTGAACCATTTTCACCTTCCAGACAAGAAATCCAGCTTATAATAATTATCTTATCTCCAGTGCTCAAGTGCTGGATGGGAAACTTAACTGGAAGAGAAACTTTGAACAAAAATAAAAGATAACAAGAAAAAAGAAAAAGAAAAAAACAGACCACTTGTCAAGCTATGGGGTTTATTGACTCTCCCTGCTTTTCGTTTACCCTTCCTTTGCTTTTTAATACATCCAGAATACATGGGTATTAACACTAAGCACCTACTTATGATCATACTTCCCTAAACACATCAGTTAGTATTCACATTAAATAAACATCTTCAGAATAAGCAAGGTTGTGTTTGAGAACAGTACAAATGACTTGGCCAAGCCAAGTAGTTACTGTAAGTTGATCAAGTGTGGAACCATGGCTTCCTTAATACAGGAGTCAAGGCTGTTCAACTTCTACTGTGATATTCAAAGTGACTTTTTTTTTCTGAGAACATTTTAAGGTGTGTACATTTCACTGTGCAAGGCAATGCCTTTGTTGCTCACTGTGCTGTTGCTGTGCGGTGAACACCCTAGTGATTTGTAAACGACCAGTAGTTCCTGCTGTTTGTGTATCAGTCAAAGCCTGGTCGCTGACCTGAGTCATCGGACGCCCACAGCAGTGCTGGCAGGATGAGGGATTACACAGCTTCGGCTGTCCTGGCAGGAGATGAACCTGTCTCCACCTAAATACATCTGAATGGTACAAACTCGGCGACCTTGGGTATGCCTGCTACCCAACCACCACCACAGCTGTTTACACATGTCTGGATGAATCAAATTATTTACATGAAGTATATATAATTACTTTTCTATACATTATACCTCATTAAAATCCTAATGATTGCTAAGGTTTGATATTGACTCTTTTGGATAAATAACCAGAAGATTAATATTTCTAGTGTCAACTTTTAAGGAAACTCTGGAGTGTTCACATGTAGACTTTCATGCTGTGCTCTCACATTAATGCACACACACTAGTGAAATGCAAATCAAACCTCCACTGAGATATCACTCCATACCCGTTAGACTGGCTACTATCAAAGCACAATTATATTGAGGATATGAAGAAACCAATTTTTTTTATTTTCTGCCATGACCCATATGTTTTATAATTTCCTTGGCTTTTTATAGATGTTCCTTCTTTTAGGACAAATTTTGAAAATGATTCTTGTCAGTCTAGTCCCCTTCTTTCTATCATGCCACTTGCGGGCCTAAGGTCTCTGACCATTTAAGCTCTTATTTTTCATATTTTCAGTTTCATTTTATGTCATATAATGTAGAACTCAATTGCCATGTTTCCTCGTCATCAAAGAGAATCCATTTCATTTTCTTTTGTTTCTGAGAAAATGTCAAATGTAATTCTCAGTTTTATTCCTGAAATGTTTTTTTTTTTCTTCCTGGCTAATTTCAATGGATTTAAATTTTATTTTTACTTACCTTAGTGTAATCTATATGCTTTTCTGAGTTGCCCAGATTTGCAGACTGATGTCATGTTTTACTTTGGGATGCTTTTGGAAGCCATATGGTCAAATTATTTCCATGTCAAACTCCACTTGAGGTACTTGATTTAGTCCTACATGGATTACCATTCACTATAGTTCATTTATCTCCTTTCAGTTATACTAATTTAGACTGACCTATAAGAGGTATTAACTGTCCTTTTGTCTTCCGAGTCACTTCTAAGCCTTTCTAATGGGCTTTCATTTCAGGTAATTTTTTTTTCCCAATGCAAACATGACAGTGTGTTTCTCTTTAAGTTTTGCTTGTTTGTTTTTGTTTTGTTTGATTTTTTCCCTCAAACACTCTGTGTTCATACCCACCCCTACATTACACCTCCGAAGCTCAGGTAACAGATGTAGAGCTTTTGTTTATTGATTTGAGCACATATCAGCCAATTTACATTGATTTTCCAGGAAATGGCTCTTGACTTTGTCTTGCAGTTTTATGCCTTGGGGGTTGTTGTATCATTTTAAATATATGGCAGATACTGTGAAGCAAAGACTGAAGTAGAGGAGAGGAATATTACTTTCTTCAGTGATGATTCGCCACGTCCTTTGCCAGGCTGCTGCTGCAAGAGTCCAGCATCCATTTCTCAGCAGGAGCCCATCCAAGCAATGCCGCTTGGAACTTAGTTGTTTTCTGCTAATCTCTGGTTTTGAAAAAAAAAAAAATAATAATGAGCTCCAGTTTCCTCTCCAGCAGGAATGTGAGGTTAAAGCACTAAAGAATAAATGGAGTGAACATTAATGTTTGAAAGTCTTCATTGTAACAAGACTCACCCACCTGTATTCCATTAAAAGTTGTATGATTTTTTTGGCTCATCAAAAATAAACTGATAGGCTAGGGTCAGAGGGAAGGGGATGAGGACCTCCCTATCAGGGGTCTTGGGGAGGGGAATTGGCAGGAAAGGACAGAAGAAGAATGGGGTTGGGAGGAATGAGGGGGGGCTACAGTGGGGTTACAAAGTGAACATGCTGTAAGTAATAAAAAAATAAGCTTTAAATTTATTTTAAAAATAAATAAATAAATCGTAGGTGCTTCCATGTATCATAACAAAATGGGCAATGGAGTTAAAGCTTAAAGCAGCCACTAGTGCTTTCTCACCTTGGAGTGAATTTGGTCCTCCTTGAAAACTAGTTTCTCTGAATTTTTCTGTGTCTGATGCCTTTCAAGTGCTTTATAGAAATGTTTTAGTTTGTCTTAGCTTTTCAGATATTTACATTGTTAAAGTAGGAGTAATAATGTTCTGCATCATAAGTAGAAGAAAAATGCGCTCTTGTTTGCTATGCTCAACATTTTGCTATTATTTTAATATAGCCTGAAAAGGGATGTAGGAAAATAACAAGACCAATAACATCTATTGATTACTGAGGGAAGAAGCATAGTTATATTCTATGATTGTAATAAATACAAAAATATAGGTTAACATAAGCAAGAATACACTAAAGCTAAGGCTCTGCCACAGAAGGAGAGTTTCCTTTATAAGAGATAAATATAATTGGTTACTATGGATAGTCAAACAAATGTACAACTGTATGCTACACAGTAAAGAAATTTCAGGAACTGGGTTTAGACTAGGTTATTTATTTTCTTCACTTTATTTATTTGTTTGTTTGTTTTTCTTTATTGTTATATTTTTAGACAAGGTGTTTCTGTATAATCCTGGCCATCTAAAACTAGTTCCATAGACCAGGCTAGCTTGGAAGTCAGAGCTGTGCCTCTGCCTCCCAAGAGGTAGAATTAGAGCTGTGCACCATGACACCACCTAGGAAGGGCAATTTCTACAATCATGGTGAATTCTCGAACTATGCAGCATGGCAATTTTGTGACAAACAATTCGATCACACCTGATATTTCTCTGTATTTTCACACCTAAGAAAATGCAAAACTCATGTGAGGCAAAGGTTTACAAAAAGTAGAAGCTATGTTTTATGTCAAGAGTGACTATCCTAAGAACTATTACTTCTTATAAAATGTTGGAAATCTAACACTAGTAGACTCAGGGCCTGTTTGAGTCAGAAAATACAGAGCATTTCTTAATAGGTTTTAATTAATACATTCTGGATTCGTATTACATTGTAATCGCCTATTCCAATCTTTCTTCCATTACTGTGATTTTCATGAGGATAATCAGTCAGATTTATATAATTAGAAGACTCTAAGTCTGCCTAATTTGAACAGAAAATAAATGTAGTAGAGGTATTAAGTAAATCATTATATTTTTTAGAATTCTAACAATTTGTCCTTACATTACACAACTAGAAGAGTAAAAATATATGGCCAAGAGTGTGACATTGCTTCTGATCCCTTTATATGCTACTGTCCTATCAAAGTGGTTTCTATATAGTTCTGTTCATCTTTTGTATCTCGCTGATTATGTACTCAAATATCACACAAAAGCAATTGATTGGCAATCTCTCTGTTACCTCTGCATCTTACCTCTGAAAGAGTCAGAAGAGTGAACACTGCCATTTTCCTCTTTTACGAAGAAATAACTTTCATCTTTGATCAATAAAGTAGAAGTTTAGTTCTACAAACACAAAAAGGTCAGACCGTACACATACTTGTTACACATGTTCTGGGGAAGCATAAGTTAAATTAATGCACAGCGGAATTAAACATAGGTACAGAGACTCTAGAATGTGATTAATTTGCATTTTCTGTACAGTTTCCTCCTGTCCCTCTCCAGGATGAGGACCAGAAATGCAATTTCTAATAAGAAGCCAATGAGAATACCAATTTGAGTCTTATTTCTTCCTATGACTCTTCATTAAATTTCTCTTCTGTGCAAGATAGTGAGTTAGCCCATGGATGTAGTGAGAATTTTGGTTTCTTTAAAAGCACAGATATATTATATGAATATGTTTTTGTTTTCATCTCTGGTGTAGGATAAGGGGGCTGCTACAGGTGGTCCACAGTTAACTATGGTTGTCTCATGCTTTAGGAAGCATGTGATTTTTGCCAGCTGCAGATAGTTTAATTCTGGACTCTGGAGGGGATATAAATGGAGAAATCCTGAGAGGGCCAATGGCTGTTGCTGCTCTCCCTGCTGCTACTTGTTCCTGCTGCTGCTGAACTACTGCATTTGCTATTGCTTGATAATCTGTCAATAAATACTGGATTTACCCTTAGAAACCATATGCCCCTATTCAGCAGGAAGTAGTCTAAAGAAGTCTATGCTCCATTTTCCCTCTAACCTTCTTTATCTCCTATCTAGTGATGGGGGTTAGAAAGGATTTGGGCTCAGAAGGGTAGCAGATATAAGAACCCAATAACACAGCCAAAAAAGTATGACTACACATGGGTATCAATTGTGAAGACAGAAAATTATGGTCTGATTTGGCATTCCTTTAGATCAGTTTTAGGTAACCACAGTCTCCTCTACGTTTAGACTTTAACTGAAATGATCTGATATATTCTATCCCTCACTAATAGGCAAGCTGGATTTTTCTATCAAGATTAACAACTTTCTCTAAATCATTCACTTTGCTCTACCCCCTATTCCCCATGAACACACACACCAGGTTATACTTTACTAAAAAGCAACTGTGCTCAATTTACTCACCCCTGAACGTCTAAAGCAGAAATCTAAACATGCTTTACTGAAGAACAAATAAATCCAGTTCACAGTTAAATTAGAGAACTGTCATACACATGTGAAAATTAAATGATATGCCTGTGTCAATAGCTCAATGAGAAGATAAATCCTAATGGAAAAGATCAGTCAAAGCAAGGATGGTTAGGGTAGCACAATACGACTGGAAACCAAGAAAGGATAACCAGCCAGTAAAGAGTGATTTGCTTGTAAGGAAATATGAGACTGAGAAACAGTAAGTAAATCTTCATTTCAGGAACTTGTGTAACAAGATAGACAATGAAGAAGTTATTATTAACAAGGAGCTATCGTTTTTTTTAGTATAAAAGTGACAGGATATTAATTTTGGTTTCTTTAAGATGTATCTCTTGAATATCTGACACTTTATATTCATAATTATTATTGGTGAGCTAGCCTATAAATAGCTGCCTACCTTTGTTTCAACAATAAGAAAATTCAGACTCAGAGAAATTGAGTCCCTCTCTCACAGTCATACAGCAAGTGAAAGACAAAGCCAAGATCCAGTCCCATGTTCTCAATCCAAATCCAATGTTGCTTAAAGAAAAACTAATTAGAAAGTAACATTTAAGGAGTCACAGTTTGAAACAAAATACTTGGGTTCTCAGGCAACCCTGTTCTCTGAGTAGCTGGGAGTGGAGGCTCAGCTGAAGAGAAAGTCAACAAAGGCAGAGACCCTACTAAGCAAATAGAAAATTTCAGGATTTCCGTCTGCCCTGAACTGAGTGCAAGGTTAAAAATCTGAGGAAGAGAGCAGTCCAGAGTTCCTGAAACAGCATCTCCCTTCCTGGGCTGTGAATTGTGTCTCAGAGAAATCACAGCAGGGGCAGGTGAGGTGAGAAATGAGTGTTTCATCCCCAGTGCGAGAAAAACACTGCCTTGTCACTCAAAAATCATTGTCCCTAATGATTTTTCTCTGAATTCATGCCTGGTTTGGGGAATCTTGACTTTTCACTAAAACGGGAAGCCACAGGTGGAATCCATAGTGCAACTGTGAAGCCAGAGAAGATTTTGATTAGGAAGTGAAATCAGAAATAAAAAAGAGAGAGAGAAAAGAGGTCCATATAAGGACAAAGCTTCTGAGGCCAGCAAGTGACATGATCTTTGGATTTACACACACACACACACACACACACACACACACATGTGCAAAGATATCTGAAGGTTAAATGTGTCATATCACCCCTTGGGAGACTGTATCACTATAAGAAGGAAGTTCTTAGTGTCTTAGGTCTGCTCTTAATTTCAGAAAAGTAAACTCCACAGAGGAGAGGGAGATTGGACAGTGTATTCCGCATTGTCAATTCAAGCACTAGATTTAGTGTCAACTGCTTGTGAGGGTTCCCCTTGGTATTCCTGGAGTCTGCACATTACATTCCACTCTTAACTTTCCTCTGTCAACCAATTATACTTCCTGAGGCTGAAAAATGGCTTCTCCACTAACACCATCTTCCATGACTGAGCATTAAAAATGGAGGCTTCTGGGCCCAATTTGTTTTCAAGAATACAATTAGAATATGCGTAGGAGGGATTGGAATAATTTTTTTAAATGATTGGAATAATTTAATCTACATGATTAGCTTTAATTGTTTTCATTTACATGTACATTTTATGAGCCAAAAAGCTATATTGTTTTCATATGTTATCTCTAATCCTAAACCTGTCCTTTTGGAAAATACTGTGTTTTCATGTACAAAGAGAAACCAATAATTTAAGGCTAAGGATAACTTCTCCAAGATAATATATTTAAAGCATAGCAAAACTGGGGATGGCTTTTATTTAACCACAGTAACAACTACTACAACCTCAATCAATGAGTTAATTTTGGTTGATATCCAAGTAAATCTTATATTAGCATTGGAAAAACGGAGAAGATTCTTTTTACTCTGTGTCCTAGCTACATATGGTTAAAGACTTGTAATGGTTTTTGTCTTTCTATAATTTATTTGTCCAATTATTTCCCACATAAAATACATGTATACCATGACGCTATATAAATATTTCCAAAATTTAAGATAAAGAAAATTATGAACAGGATTTTTTTTTCATTTTATTTCATACAGTACTAAAATCTTTATTGGTCCTTGAGGATTTCTCTATTACATAACAAAGATGTAATGCAGAGTCACTAGGCCTCTTGTGACTCTGCAGAGAGATGCTAGGCAGTAAGAGGCTAGATATAAGTGAAATAAGAATACTCTTGACCACCCACATAATGAAAAGGTAAACACTGCATTGCTTGCTATATTTCAAGAAAGAGTTCAGCAGAATGAATGTCAGACATTAAGATGGAAATGAGTCGGATATCAAAGAGGTTAGCACTTTCACTTCTGACTTTACTCTCCTTGAGTGACAAAGTCAGACGAAGTAAATACCCCTCAGATCTCTCTAATATCATTTATTAAAAAGCAGCTTGTTAAATTGACATGATTGTGATTTAAATTTCAGAAAAGTTAAATTCTTTCTTCGAAAAAGGCTACAATAAACACACTCTAATGAAAACAAGATACAATATTTTCAAATGCTCAATGAAGGCCTTCCTTCTTTGGGAGGATTATTGATTGATACAAGAGTCTGAACACAAAAATAATAGTTAGTAAAAAATAGGAGCATCAAAAAATGTCAGTTCTGACTTTTAAAAAAGGCAAGTTAAAGCAATAAATCCTGAAATGATCAGTTAACATAAGTTTCCTTCATAAGAATGCCATGACTACACCAAAGTTCAAATTGTTTTAATAAACTGTATCGTGAACATTAATACATATCAAAGGATATTAACACATTGGCGATAAGTGTTACTAAGCCAAAACTCACTGCTTCACAGAACATAGAATTATCATTGTGATGTTGTTGTCTACTCACTAGAGCCCACAGTACAATGTAACAGGATATTAAGGGTGTCAGAACACAGGAAGGAAAAACGTGTGAAAATGAATCCCATAGTCCCCTTAACACTGATAACATTCAAATAAACAGTCATTCATTTAATCTTAAGGGAAAAATTCAAGTGTGTTTGGAACTCAAAAGAGAATGAGAGTGTCCTAAAGAGTTAATTAGTTAAGCGCTAGGCCAATGAGAACCTTAGTGACTTCAGGGCAATAAGCTGTAATGAAGGATTGGAGCACCACTCCATCAAGATGGACAGATGCCTGTTCCTTTCATAGACACCGAGAGATTCCCAGGGTGCTGTAGTCAGGAAAGCCTGATAAGAAAGAAAATCCTTGTATGGTGGAGCATCTTCTGGGTATATGCCCAGGAATGTTAGGGATGGGTCTTGAGGTAGAGCTATTCCCAAATTTCTGAGAAATCACCAGATTGATTTCCAAAGTGATTGTATGAGTTTTCACTCCCACCAGCAGTGGAGGAGTGTTCCCTTTCTCAACATCCTTGCCAGCATGTGCTGTCACTTGAGTTTTTGATCTTAGCCATTCTGAAAGGTGTAAGACGGAATCTCAGAGTCATTTTGACATGCAGTTCTGTGATGACTAAGGATAATGAGCATTCCTTTAAGTGCTTCACAGCCATGCAAAATTCTTCTGTTGAAAATTCTCTGTTTAGCTCTGTACCCCATTTTAAAAAATTAGATTATTTGTTTAATTTCTTGAGTTCTTTACATATTTTAGATATTAGCCCTTTGTCAAATGAAGGATTGTTAAAAATATTTTTCTAATCTGTGGGCTGCTATTTTCTTCTGTTGACAGTGTCCTTTTCCTTACAGAAGATTTTCAATTTCATAGGTTCAATTTATTCATTGTTGATCTTAGAACATGAGCTGTTGATGTTCTGTTCAGATATTTGTTTCCTTTGCCAAAGAGTTCAAGGCTGAATCCCACTTTCTACTTGTTAAACTATGTTTATAGCAGCTTTATTTGTAATAGCCCAAAACTGGAACCAACCCAGATGTCCCTTAACTGAAGAATGGATAAAGAAACTATAGTACATTTACACAACAGGATACTCCTCAGCTATTAAGACAAGAAAATCATGAAATTTGTATACAAATAGATGTGCTAGAAAAGACAACCCTGAATGCAGTAACCCAGACTCAGAAGGATGTACATGGTATGTACACACCTATAAAAGTATGTTAGCCATATAGTACAGGATGACCATTCTACAATACACAGACCCAAAAAAGCTAAGTAAGAAGGAGGGCCCAAAGGAACATGCTTGAATTTCACTCAGAAGAGAAACTAGAAGAGACAGCAGAAGTGTGTGAAGAGTCAGAACAGGATAGGCGAATGAGTATGGAGGGACCAAGAGTGGGTAAACAAGAGTGGGGAGAAGATGTGGGGAAAGTTGGGGGCAGGCAGGCAGAGGGCTTGCATAGAGAAGAGGTGCTGTGGGCAGGGTATTTCTGAAACAAGCTAGAGACCTGTAACAGGGTAGGCTCCAGGAAGGAGGTGGGGACACTCCAGCTGAGATCCCTGTTAGAAGGAATCATGGAGACTAAAGAGACCTCTAACCGAATGAGACAGGACTCCTAATGGAACCAAAATTTACCCTGCCTACAAGTTGTGCAGGGATAAAAGTAGAGCAGAGATGGAGGGACTATCCAACCAATCCCTGGTCCGACCTGAGACCCAACCATGAGAAAAGGCCAACCCAGCAAAGGATCAATACAGGTGCAGAGACTCACAGCCAAAGGCTGGGTAGAATGCAGGGAGTCTTGCGGGAGAGGTGGGGAAAGGGTAGAGGGACCCAAGGAGACAGGAGTTTCCCAACACTAACAGGACAGACTAACCTGGACCCAGGAGGACCCAGGAGAATTAAGCACAAACCAAGGACCATGCATGGACCAGATCTAGGCCCCCTACACATATATACCTAATGACCAACTTAGTTTACTTGTTGGTCCCCTAATAAAGGGGGGGGGTATTTCTGACATGGACTCCATTGCATGATTTTCAATCACTTCCTCCTCATAGGGCTGCCTTGCCAGGCCACCAGGGGAGAGACATACTTTGTCCTGATGTGCCATGAAGTGCTGGGGTGGATTAGTAGGGAGGAGGGCATTTCCTGGCTGGTAGGAGGAAGAAGGGAGTGGAGGGAAGGTGGGACCAGCAGGAGAAGAGGGTGGAGACTATGATTGAGAAGTAAAGTGAAAACTAGATAAATAAATTTGAAAGTTAAGAAAAAGTTCTTAGAAAGCGCCAGATAGATTTCCAGAGTGGTTGTACCAGTTTACATTCCCACCAGCAGTGGAGGAGGGTTCCCCTTTCTCCACAACCTCTCCAGCATGTGTTATCGCTTGAGTTTTTCATCTTGGCCATTCTGATGGGTGTAAGGTGATACCTCAGGGTCGTTTTGATTTGCATTTCCCTGATGGCTAATGAGGATGATCATTTCTTTAAGTGTTTTTCTGCCATTCGATATTCCTCTGTCGAGAATTCTCTGTTTAGCTCTGTTCCCCATTTTTTAATTGGATTACTTGGATTTCTGCTTTTCAGCTTCTTTAGTTCTTTGTATATACTGGATATTAGTCCTCTGTCAGATAAAGGGTTAGTGAAGATTCTTTCCCAATCTGTAGGCAGTCGTTTTGTTTTGATGACGGTATCCTTTGCTTTACAGAAGGAATAGTGCTTCCTCCAGACCCAGCTATACCACTGCTAGGTATATACCCAAAGTTTGTTCAAGTACACAAAAAGGACACTTGCTCAACCATGTTTATAGCAGCTCTATTTGTAATAGCCAGAACCTGGAAACAACCCAGATGTCCATCAATGGTGGAATGGGTACAAAAATTGTGGTATTTTTATACAATGGAATACTGCTCAGCAATCAAAAAGGAGGAAATCATGAAATTTGCAGGCAAATGGTGGGATCTAGAAAAGATCATTCTGAGTGAAATATCCCAGAAGGAGAAAGACAAACATGGGATATACTCACTTATATAGACCTATAAGATATGATAAACATAATGAAATCTATACACCTAAAAAAGATAATCAACTGAGCGGACATGGGGTAAGATGATCAATCCTCATTTAGAAAGACAGATGGGATGTGCATTGAACGTATGACAGGAGTCTACTGAGCGCATCTGAAAGACTCTAACTAGCAGTGTTTTCAAAGCAAAGACTCATGACCAAACCTTTAGCAGAGTACAGGGAATCATAAGAAAGAAGGGGAGTTAGTCTGATGGGGAAAGGATAGGAGCTCCACAAGGACCAAATATATCTGGGCACAGGGTCTTTTCTGAGACTGACATTCAACCAAGGACCATGTATGGATATAACCTAGAACCTCCACTCAGATGTAGCCTGTGGTAGCTCAGTAACCAATTGGTTTCCCAAAGTGAGGGGAACAAGGACTATTTCTAACAGGAACTCAATGACTGGCTCTTTGGTCTCCCCACCCCCGAAGGGAGGAGCAGTCCTGTTAGGCCACAGAGGAGGGCTTTGCAGCCAGTCCTGAAGATACCTGATAAAACAGGATCAGATGAATGGGGAGGAGGTCCCCCCTATCAGTGGACTTGGAAAGGGGCATGGTGGAGATGAGGGAGGGAGGGAGGGACTGGGAGGGAATGAGGGATCGGGACACGGCTGGGATACAGAGTTAATAAAATGTAACTGATAAAAAAAATAAAATAAAATAAATATTAAATAAAAAAAAGAAAAAGTTCTTTGGTAAAGCAATTGAACCAAATAATGAGAGTGAGTGATGGACATTTGCAGGTTATAACAAGAACATTCGTGAAAATGCAAACTGAACAAAATGGAAAGTTACTTCACTGTCTAATATAAAGTTGGTGCTCTAGCTTATTCTCTGTTGCTGTGAAAGATATAATATAATTTTTAATATTTTTATTATTATGTATTACAATTTATTCAATTTGTATCTCAGCTGTGCCCCCCTCCTTCATCTCCTCCCAATCCAACCCTCCCTCCCTCTTCTCCTTCTGTGTTCCTTCCCTAGTCCACTGATAGGGGAGGTCCTCCTCCCCTTTCCTCTGGCCTTAGCCTATCAGGTCTCATCAGGACTGCTTGCATCATCTTCCTCTGTGGCCTGGCAAGGCTGCACTCCCCAAGGGGAGGTGATCAGAGAGCCTGCCAACGAGTTCTTGCCAGAGAAGGCTCCTTCTTTCCTTACTAGGGACCCGACTTGGATACTGAGTCTATGGGCTACATCTGAGCTGGAGTTTTAGGTTCTTTCCATGCATTGTCCTGGGTTTGCGTATCATTCTCTTCATGGCCCCTGGAGCTCAGTTTTTTATTTTAGCTGTTTGTCTCCTTTTGGACCTCCTATTCTCTCCAGGTCTTTCTATCTCCCTTCTTTCATAAGATTACCTGTACTCTGCCCAAAGTTTGGGTATGAGTCTCAGCCTCTGCTTTGATACCTAGATCACTAGTCTTTCAGAGGCCATCTGTGGTAGGCTTCTGTCCTGTTCCCTGTCTTTTCCTGCTTCCAATGTCTATTGTGTTTGTCCTTCTGAATACACTTGAGCAATTTAATTTTTAGGTTTGGATCCATCATCAAGGAAAGCCAGGGCAGGAGCACAAGTAGAACACTGGAAGCAGGAAGTGAATCAGAGACTATGAAGGAATGCTGTTTACTGGCTAGTTTCCAGGCTCAGATTCAACTACCTTTCTTATACAATCTAGGACAGCCTGAGCAGGGCTCACCACCCCCTATCATCAATTACTACATGAAAATGCTCCCAAGACATGCCCATTGTTCAACCTGATATAATCAGCTCCTCAAATAAGGTTCTTTCTTCCCAAGTGACTCTACTGTATATATATATGTATATTATATGTATATTAAGTTGTTAATATATGTATATTAAGTTGTAAAAAACTAACTAGAGCCATTGGTATAGAGAAAGATTTCATATGTGCACAAAAAAAAAAGATATCTATAAGAAAATGAAGTAGTATTAAATCATGTGAGGTGATCTCAATTCCCTTCAATAGTATATTAGCACATTGTTCTGGTTTTACAATAGAATTTAACTTAGCGGTGAAATAGCTGAAGAAGAAAAGCTCTATCAAAGCTTCCCTGGGAAAAAGCTTCTGAGTCATTCATGCCACACAGAACGTTTGTTTGGGATTACTGTTGGAATCAATACCTGTGAAGGAATTAATTAGGTAGGACTTGGTAGAAAAGATATTCTAGTATGATACAAACAGAAGGAAGAAGTTAGCAAATCCTGCTCAGTGAGCATTGCTTTCCAAAGTCATCTTAAACTCTAGGCATGGAAGCCATACCTCTGTGCCCTCATCTTGCAGTCATGACACAGTTGCTTATTTGCCTGCTCTTTGATCACCTCCCCAGGTGAGGCAGCCTTGCCAAGCCACAGAGTAAGAGGATGCAGGCTATCCTGAAAAGACTTGATAGTCTGGGGTCAGTTGGTAAGGGAGGAGGCTCCCCCCTTCTGAGGGCTAGGAGACAGGGATGGGGGCAAGAGGGAGAGAAGGTGAAAGCAAGAGGAGAGAAGGGAAGGGGCTAGGATCAAGATATAAAATGCATAAATTAAACAAAAGCAAGTCACATCATAACATTAAAAAGTGCAAAATAGCAAATATACGACATTTGAAATCCTGAAATGCTTTTTGTGTGTACATAAGTAGCCAACATGATACAAAATATATGTATGACAATCAAAACAGTGAGATCAGCATATTGGTACTTCTGAGTATGAGGAAGCGCTTTGCAGGTGGTTCCGATCTAAATCTCTACATTGAACATTTACTAATTGATAGAATTTATTACAAGTGTTTAAGTTATGATGTTACAGTTAATCTTCATGTCAACTTGTTGTGGCTGAAAGAATTCCTGACAGCTGACTAAAAATTATCTCTGGATGTGCTCCTAAAAGTGTTCCTGGAACAGATTAGCCTCAATAGAATGGGTGAGAGAGATTATCTTTACCAGTGTAGTGGACATTCCTTAAATCATTTGAGAGCATGGATAAACCAGGAACTTTGAAAAATTGGTAAATGGCCTCCTCTCCCTCCCTCCCCCTCTTCCTCTCTCCTCTTCTCCCTTCCTTTACCCTCTCTGTCTCTCTTTGAGAACAACCACATTCTCTTTTCCTTATCATTGAAGATACTAGAGCTCATAATGAAATAAATTTTCCTACTTGTAACACTTTTCATCCTGAATAATCATGTTAGGCCGTTAGATATATAGATAGATTTTTCTGGAAAATATTTATGAATATAGTTGGCTATATTCAATATGAAGATATTCAATATTAACTATTTTATCTGAAAGTAATAAAATTGGTACTTTGTCATATTTTAATTAATAATTTATCCATGCATTTATTCTATAGAATGTATAGAGAGATGTTAATTTAAACACATGACACAGATATTTGCAACTGAACCTAGGCAAGGTAACTCTCTGAACCTAAATTCTGTAATCTTAGTAGTAAGGATGCTGAGGCAGGAGAATTACCACAATTTCAAGGCTACCTGGGCATGGGATACATAGTGAGTTCTATGAATGTGTGACCTACACATAAAACTCTTTCAAAAGTGAATAATAATAATAATAATGATAACATTCTTAACTAAATTAGAGTTTGAGGAAAACCTCCCTCCTAACTACTAAGAAAATAAAATTAAGTTCAAGACCAATTCTTGTTCTTTAAAGGCATTAGTAGAGTTACATTGAGTATGGGCGCATGAGGAAATGAAGCTACAGCTTCTGCAGTAGCAGGGACTTAGGGGTAGTCTCTCCAGAGCCTGGCCACAGCTGAGGGAGAATGAAGAAAGGATGGTGTGAAGAAACAAAGAAGAAAAAGTATCAGATGGTTTTGGTTTTGGTTTTGGTTTTGGTTTTGGTTTTGGTTTTGGTTTTGGTTTTGGTTTTATGAACCATTATTTCTAGGACACGAGGATCCATTAACTAGGCACATTTATTTGACCATTTAAATATTAGTTATTTCAAACACTGTTGCTGTCCTGTATCAGAGAGAGTTTTCAGAGATGTGTGTTGTTTTTCACCTATCAGAACCCTATTCTGGGTGGTGCAGCAGAATTAGGAACCGTGTCAACTGGCCAGGACAATATCCTTGCCAGATAGGATTTGTAGCCAGGACAATATCCTTGCCAGATAGGATTTGTAGCCAGGACAATGTCCTTGCTAGATAGTATTTGTAGCTCTATGTTTTCTTAAATCTAAACAGACTTTTCTGTAGGAATACATGGAGATCATACGGGAATTCATTTTCCTACTAAAGGATAGCATGTCCAAGCTGTCATCTCTATGGAGTGTTCTAGATCCTGGAACCCCCACGGAGGCACTGTGTATATGGATTTACTTAAAGAAGTGGTGAGACTATACACGGGCCCAAAGAAGTTCTGAAATGCGTTAAACGAGCTCTCAGAACTAAGGGCTGTGTTTTAAATCTTGTGTTTCTTTTAAGAAATGCTGGCTTTTCCTCAGCAAAGGGCATCTCTAGCCTGCTAGAACTATCATACTAGAAAGCTCCAAATCAGAGTGCAGAGTTTGTTTTCTTTCTTTTTTTTCTGCTCTGAAATTTTGTAATTCCAATTTAAAAAGAACCTTTCTAATATTATATCAAAAATCACTGATCATGTGTGAGTTTCTTGCACTCGTCATAGCATTCAACACAGCTCTTCATTCAACTTCATTTTTGGCACGAGAAGCTTTGAATTTGAAGGTATAGCTCGTTCATTTCTTTGTTCTTATTTTATTCTGCAGCATTTTTATAAAGTAAGAAGCTTAACTGAAGAAAGACGCAAAGAAATTATAATTTTACTTTAGCCCACACAATAGCTACTACAAAACTGAATTTAGATCAGAAACATTGGCATCAAGCTCACTACATTTTTAATATGTATAGAGAATGACATTCAGTATTAACATTGAAATATACAATTTAAATGATCTTGGATAGTATTCAGTTTAGGTCATATTTAGATCTTACTCCAAAAGGTCAATTAGATCATTTCATCTGAGGCTTCCTACTAATGGTTGCTAATCGAGAACACAGGATACCCTCAAAAAATGAACCTGTTATGAACTCAAGTGCATGAAATGATCATGTTTCTCTACCACTGGACTTTTCAGAGCCTTAGAATACTCATGGCTACTCTCCATGTGTAAACATCGTAAATATAGAATACAGATTTTTCAGAATTGCTTAATCACAGATTTTGGTGGAATTGCTGTATCAAACTGAATACATCTTTTTGGGAAGCACTAACCTGAGGGAAATTTATCAGAGTGTAAAACAGGAAAATAAAACATAGAGAAGTAGACTGTTTCTCAAGGTCACCTTATTAGTTAATAAATGAGCCCTGCAAGCAGAGAAAGGGGACAGTAGTGCTCACAAGAAAATGCAGTGAATAACATCTGCCACTGCTACAGTATTTGCGATGCGAGTGAAAACAAAAGGAACTTTTCCTAAAACTAAGAAATAGTGTGGCGCACATATACATGGCCCTCTTGTATCTTTAAGAACATCTATCACAAATAAGTGGAAGTCAGAAAACCTGCAAAAGATTATGACAGTGATGTCCTCACTCTTGCATCAGGCCCCAGACACACGGAGGATATTCAACATTACTGGTCTGATTATCTTCTCATAGTATGCCATTCGAAAATAAACACACTGCTATAAAGGTGAAATCCTTCTATCAGAAATTTTAAAGGAAGAAGGGAAGCGTCGAGCACCTTGGATATAATTTATGATCACCTTTTATTTCAGGTATTAAGTGCAAGACTCAGTCTGGATAAATAGCAAAGTCAAACTTTGGTGAGCATTAGTTAGATGCCAGGACTTGGGGCTGGAAAGATGCTTAGGTGTTTTAGGGCCTCCCCTGCCCTTGCAGAGGACCTGAATTTGTTCCATAGCACCCTCCCCCCATTGGGAAGCTCACAGCAGTGTATCTCTGACTCCAGGGGCTCATAACTGTTTTTATGCCCTGCAGGTACCACATAGTCATGCAATAACCCACACATAGACACATACCCACACATAATTTAAAACAAAAATAAGTAGAAAAAAAGGCCCTGGGTCTCTAAATTTTCACGTCAAAATGTTTGTGGGTGTGTACGTGTTTGTGGAGCTATACCAACTCACGGAGTTAGAAACTAAGTTGTCCTGACTGACTTTGATTTTTATATTTATTGTTCTTTCATGACAATTAAGATTCCTATTCAACTGAACCATAACGGAAAGGGCCAGTGGCTTTGCTTAGGGAGAGAGGTGAACTGTGGCTGCTTACAGCCCGGAGGATTCATTAGCCGTGGGTCCTTGCACAAGAACTATTGCACAGACACTACCCTGATCTTTGAAGGGAACAATAGTGATTCTTTTCTCATTTGTAGGGGTCATCTGTTTCAGAAAGTAAAAATGAGGGCAACAACAGAAGAAATAGGAGGATGATCCGGCTCAGAGCAGGAGAACAGCAGATGGCAGGTTCAGCTCCCGGTTATAATATATACTGTGGACAAAAATATGGAGCAGCATTCTATTATTTTGATTTTTGACAGAAGAAGAAAAAAGATCTAAGTATGTTGCTCCTTGGCCACTTGAACATTTGTCTCTGAGCAGACTTGATGTCATCGTGAAGGCTCACCCCACAAATGTGAAACCCATATCCGCTCTATCAGCGTCCCAGTAACTGACTGCAGCTGCGCTGTCACAATGTGGTTTTACATCCAGGAAAAGCCAGGTAATCCAATACAGCAAGCACTGAATTTATCTCACAAAAGATTGATTTCACCTTAGAGCTTAGCAGGTTGGTTCACTTTTTCTTAGGTCTCCGTACTCTGTGGCATATAAATTACACATGTAATATGGGCACAGAACAAAACAAAGTTTGTGGATTTCTGCAGTTCAATTTACCCACAGGAGGAACACACAGGTGAAGAAACAGACCGTACTTAGAGTCTGTGTACTCTTCTAGCCTCATCTATCCATCATTGCGTTAAAGTTGCCTGACCTCCTACATCTCTGTCTACGGGACTGAGTTAGTACGGACCACATGTGAATTCTGTGAACTCACACTCCATAGGGCATCCTTTTGCTCTTGGCTTCTTTTGGTCAGCATACTGTGTACCCAAGTATTCAATACTCTTTTCTTTAATATTAGTCACTCACTCTCCTTGATTTTAAGTTTTTCACTGTGATGTGTTAAACTGCTGATGAGTTTGGGGGCCATTTTGCATAAATACTTATTTATTACCAATAGTGCTCTGATGAACATAGTTTTTTGTTTGTTTGTTTTACTTTTAGATGTGTGTGTGTGTGTGTGTGTGTGTGTGTGTCCTTTATGGAGGAATGTGTATGTAATACAGGTTGCTGTGGGAGCCGGAAGAAGGTGCTGGATCTTCTGGAGATGGACCTGTAGGCAGTGCAAACAGCCCAGTGTGAGTGCTGGGAACTGAAGTAGAATCCTCTGAAAGAGGAGCGTGCTGTCTTAACTGCTGCATGATCTCTCTGGCCCTTCTAGAAATGCTACAAGTCATGTCTCTTGATGTATACATGTGTGGATGTATTTTGAACAGCATATGGAAAATGGATTATTGTGAACTTTGAAATGTTTATGTTCAGTAATATCTGATATTGCCAATACATTTCCTAAGGTGGTTGTACCAGCTGATATTCTCAATTATAATATACATGTTTTTGAGTAACTACAACTTTTGCGACATTTCATAATTACAGTCTTATCATTTTTTCCTTTGGGACAAACACAGTAATATATCATCATATCTTTAATTTTTACTCTTTGTCAACCAATAAAATTAATCAGTTTGTCATAAGCTTGATGGTTGCAGCCAACAAGTTCCCTCCCTTTGTGATAGGCATATTACTGATTTTTGGATCATCAGTTGGTTTTCCATTTTCTTTATTAGTCTGTAAAAAAAATCAATACATGCTAAGCATATATATATATATATATATATATATATATATATATATATGTAGAAAATGTGTATACTTGTGTGAACAAATAATGGACATAAAGTTTTATCATATGTGAATACCTTCATAGTAAATAAATATAATTAACATTATGTAAAATTCTATACTAACTATATAATTATATTTAAAACATTAAATATGTATATTAAGCATAATTCCTCTAACATGCTTTGAATTTTAAAGCATGATAAAATGTCCTTTGTGGGCTCAGAAATTTAAATGGTTGCTTGACAGTTGGTGGCACTCTTTGGGGAGGATCAATAGGTATTTCCTTCTTGGAGTAAATGTGTAACAGGAGGTGAATTTTGAGAGTTTAAAGACTCTTGCACTATTTTTAATTCACTTTCAACTTACTCTTGAGGCTCAAGATTTGAGCCTTCAGCTTCCTGTTCTTGCCTCTATCCTGTTCTTTGGTTCTACATCTTATATGCTAATCCTCTGGAATTTTAGGCCCGAATAAACGCTTCCTTCTAAAAGTTCCTTTGGTCATAGTGTTTTATTATATCAATAGAAAATAACTAATATAACTTCTTTCTGGATTGAATATTCCCTCCCTTAGTAATGCCTTAAGACAGAGTATTTCTTAAATCTCATGCCCCTGGATTGCATTTTTTAAATGTTGTTTTATTTTTAGTAATTACAGTTTATTCACTTTGTATCCTAGCTGTAGTCCCTTCCCCACTCCCTCCCAATCTCACCTTCACTCCCTCTTCTCCTATGCCCCTCCCCCAGTCCAAAGATAGGGGAGGTCCTCCTCCCCTTCCATCTGACCCTAGTCCATCAGGTCTCATCAGAACTGGCTTCATTGTCTTCCTTTGTGGACTGATAAGGGTGCTCCCCCATCAAGGGGAGGTGATCAAAGAGCCGGCCACTGAGTTCAGGTCAAAGACAATCCCTGTTTCCCTTACTAGACAACCCACTTGGAGATTGGGCTGCCATGGGCTACATCTGTGCAGGGGTTATAGGTTATCACCATGCATGGTCCTTGGTTAGAGTATCAGTCTCAGAAAAGACCCCTTTGCCCAGATTTCTTGGTTCTGTTGCTCTCCTTGTGGTGCTCCTGTCCTCTCCAGGTCTTACTATCTCCCCCTTCTTTCATAAGATTCCCTGCACTGTGCCCAAAGTTAGGCTATGAGTCTCAGCATCTGCTCTGCTTTAATACCCTACTGGGTAGAGTCTTTCAGAGGCCCTCTGTGGGTAGGCTCCTGTCTTGTTCCTTGTTTTCACCCCCTTCCGAAGTCTCTCCCATTTGCTTTTCTGAATGAGGATTGATCATCCTGTGATCGTCTCCTCTCCTGTTCTGTTTTCTCCCTCTTCCCGAGTCCATCCCAAATGCCTTTCTTTGGGAAGCTTGAGCATTGCATTTTTAAGGTAAGTAACAAACCGTGCTCTCTGGTTAGCATGTGCGCCTATACTGTGAACTTGTACATTATACTGTTTTGTTCTGAAAGCCCAATATTCCAGAGTTGTTTGAAAAAACGGGCAACATACGCTTTTCTGTGTGCATATCTATTGAAACAGAGCTATCTATTAATGTAGGAATATAAATTTTTCCTTACTTTCATTTCTCTCATAAATCTTCTATGCTGATGTGGTGGTGTTTATGCTGTCTGTTCTATTTCCCATGTCAGCTGATTACCTTGTACATGGGTCTGTAAAATGGTTATTTTTATCCCAGAGTCTAAATCCTCTGGAATTTTTATTATCATGATTACCTGACATACATATCTCCCGAGATATTTTAGAGTAAAAATGATATAAAATCTTAGGCTTGTATAATTTTGATTAAAATTGAATTGGAAGAATTGATATTTTTGCAATATAGAGTACTTCAATCTACAAATAGGTCATACCTATTTAATGGAGGGAAATCATGTCCAATTACTCTCAGTGGAGACTTGTCATTCTCAGAATAGAAATATTGCATTTATTTCATCCTTAGGCTTATTCCAGTATTATGTTTTGGTGTTACAAATACATGTTTTTTAATATTTTTTTATTTCTTGAGAAGGAATAAATATAAAATTGAATTTTCATTGGCATTTTATTCTAAAATCTTAAAATTATTAATTAATCATAAATTTGTGTGTAACTTATTTTGGAATTGTAAATTACATAATTATCATACACATAGTAACTATTTAATACTTTAAAGTCTTTTATTTTGATATCTCTGCCTTCTTAACAACATACTGAATAAAAAATGACATTAGACATCTCTGCTTCTTGTTTTCAATCAGAAGAAAAAAACAATAGTAATTTTATCATTTATTGTTTGATCTTACTATAGAAAGAAATTCTCTAGTTTTTACTTGGTTGAGAGTTTTATAATTACTAACTATTCTGTTTGCTTCTATCTTCTGAACTTCTATTTTATTTGAAGTTAATTATTGTGTTACAGGGCTTAATGTGTATTGTTACACACACATTCACAAATATGAATGAAAATATAGAGGATAATAGCGTCTTTTACATTTTCTGAGTCCATTCCACTTGTGTAACTTAAATTTCTCTTCTAGTAATAAAATCTGAGTAAGTGGTATGAGCACAATGGAACAAGATGAGAACAAAGGACTGAATTCTCAGAGGGAGATTTCGCATAGTAGAAAAGGGATCACTAAAATCCTGATGTATGTGACCAGGTTTGAAAGACAAGTATTACTACCTACTGATACAGAGTCACAAACAAAGTTTATTACCATGTTTATGGAGATATCTGTGCACATAAGAAGTAATTACACATTAATGTATCCACTATCAACTATGCTGAAGATCTGAGGTGACATGCTTTAAAGCAAACAAAGGAGCTAAGGAAGGTGGTGCACACCTTTAATCCAGAACTTGAGAGATGAAAGCAGGTAGAGCCCTGTGTGTTCAAACCAGCCTGGACCACATAGTAAAACCTTTCATGTAAGAAAAATCCAGCAAAGAATATTTCATAAAGTATATTTTAATTGAGATAATGAGCACAACCATATTGATGACTTTAATCTGCAAATAATAAGTTCCACTTTACTAAATAGTACAGTTTGAGAATGATCTAAGTAAGGATTGACAGAACTGAAAACTTTGTAATTATTGGGTACAGCATTAACAAACCTCTCCTACGAGTTAATGGGACACGCCAAAGAAAAGCCTATCAGTGTGTATAGTGTGTTATGACATCCTGTCTGTGAAAAATAAATTCCCTGAAATTCCTCTAAGCTTTATTTTTGTTTAAAATGACCAACTGGGAAATTTACATGAAATTTCCAAGCCAGAAATAAGATAGTAAGACAATTAGACACGGATGAACAGATGCTAAACTAACAAGGCAGATCCTAGGATATTCTCGGTCTACTCTCTTCTAGCCACAGCTAGCTCATTAGCTAACAGTCCTACCAACTGTATCTCCACAAAGAATGCTTGGCTGGGAGCCTGCAGTCAACTGCCAATAATCAGACCAAATGACAGACAGATGAAAAGATGTCCAAGATGTCCCAGAAACAAAAGAACTAGACAGTGCACAAGAAGGTGTCATCTCCATAATTTTTTGAAAGTATATTGCTTCATGAGTCTTCATAGACTTTGAAGGTGATATATAATATATTTTAATTAATTAATCCTGTTGAACAAAGTAAAATCAGGCTGTATATTATTTATTTTCCTAAAAGTGCATAAAGGAAAAGCATTGACTAGATAAATGATTATTAAGTATTAAAATCTATGCTGTCTTACTCCAGTGAGTCTACAACTGGTATTACTTCGTAACTAGGTTCAGTATTACTGACTGCTTGGCAAGGGAAACAGAATTGTAAAGGTTGATTGATAGCTATCACTAACCCTAAATCTCACAAGCCTCTAGCAGTGCCACAGTCTCTAATTACACAAGAAATGAGTCATCAGGTGTAGATTACTATATTGTAATGAAGGCTAAACCCCACAGTCTTCTGCTTCTTTTTCTTCCTGCACTGGCTAGAATTTCATGGATACAATAGCCTCAGGGCAGAAAGTGACTCTAACCACTTCCTAAGATTCCCTGGGTAAACATCTTTCTCTAACACAAACGCATCTTGCTTGGCTTTACCTATGAGATGAGTTCACTGTGCCCATGGCTAAGAAGCTGTGTGCCATTAATCTATTGTCACTTACAACAATTGACACAATTCATTTGTGAACGAAACAAGAGTATATTTTTCTTCTCTCTCGGATTTCTGTAAATGTTTCCCCAGGAGCCATCGGTGACAATAGTGGATTGTTTATGAGCTGAGGACCCCTGTTCATTCAGCTTCCTTATAGCACTTTATTCTGCTGAAGGGTAATTCTACAATAGACTATTGCTAGCTAGCCCTGTCTGATCATACGATTTGAATTATGGGAGCTCTCCATTCTTGATGGACAGTGCACGGTATATATTTACACACTATAATGTTATCAGTTTCTCAGTCTCTATCATAGTCCACTAATCCAGGAGTGATATTTAAAGGGAAACAATTTCTTCTGCAGAAGCCATGGTTATTCTTCAAGATTCTAAGAGTGGGCATTTCTCTTTGTATCTGCCTTCCTACACAATGTTTTGTCTTTATCTACCCAGTATAATAGTGTAGATAAGCTGCCATATCTACTAAATAATATCAAGGATGATTTTAGCCTATTCCTGAAGCAGAGAACTTCCTTTTTCTGGACAGCAAAATTCCTTTGTTTGTTCCTTTATCTTTACTGATTAAAAAACACAATACCCTATTTCATTCTTTAGAAGAAATTCTCTTCGTATCCCAAACTCTTTGAGATCTAAAAACTACTTTAATATGAAATGACCCTACATAATCCCATCTGAAGTGCATGTGTCCTAGCAGAGTACCAAGAACACAGACACTTGAGATGTTCACCAGGCCTAAGATTCCTCACAGTGCTGATCACCATAAATATATTTGGGGATGCAGAGCCTTTCAGACTAGACTGTAACATAATAGAAAAAGATCACAGCCCTTAAAGCTAATATTATTTTTTTTTCAATCACAGATGAATATGACCCTCTTCTGATACCTTGACCAGGCAAATCCAATAGCTAAATTTATGTATCTATGATTAGCTTGCTCAGTGCTCAGGGGGGAAAAGAAGAAGTTAAACTACATGGAAGGTGTTAGTAAATTCTGAAGTAGTCTATTACATTAGCTATGATTGGCTTGGTTTTGAGAGTTAAAGATATTAATTAAGATTAACTATCATGAACTACAAATTCCATCCTCTTTAGGTTTTGAAGATGGCACAGATCTCTACCTTTTGGTTCTACTGGTTGTGATTTAATGTGGCAGCAACAAGTACTGTTTGCAGTACTTTTGAGGGGGTAACAAAATCTCTTACTATAAAATGTTATTGTCATGGTCTGACAATTTTTAGTGGTGTCTGTTATGACTATATATTTGGGGAATAGAAAAGTGATTCCTGAGTTAGATTCCAAGTTAGGAATCTATTGCCCTTCTGTGATTTTCTCTTATCAAGGATCCCAAATATTGTTGTGACTCCTCTCACCTCTGAGCTTGTCTTACAATCTAAAAGAGATGATACAGCATCTTTCAAATGTGTTCAGCTTCACAGCATTGCAAGCAGACATTTATAAAACAGTGAAATGATTGGCACAGCCTAAGTCAGGACTCTATTATTTGAACCAGATATCCTTCCTTTATTAGAAAAAGCTTTATCTGCCAGGATTCTCTACAGAAGTGAAATGAGCAGACATTCAATATCACATCTACTAAATTTGTAGTGTTAGCTAGCAAACCCGGGAAGAGCCAATGTCTTGGGTCATGTGTGAAAGCCTTCACAGGCAAAATTCATCTTATAATGGGGAGGTAAGCTAGATATTCTTTGGAGGTCTTAAACTTCTGAGATAATCGTCAAGGCTATGGAAGCAATCTGCCTTACTTAAGCTAACAATTTGAATATTGCTTCAGGCAAAAGCACCCTCCTAGTAAGCTACAGAATAACTGTAGACAACATATGAGGACAATGGTCCTAGTAAAATTAGCAAAAAATAAAATTATTATTATTATTATTATGTATATATATATTTATATATAAAACTATCTTTGAGATTTCTGCAATTTGTTTCACCTTGTGAAATGTCTTAGATCAGACATCCTCTTATAGCTCTTTAATTCTCTCAGTTTAGAGTTATGTTTTTATGAACACACCCATGTAACTTGCTGTCTCATTGCACAAGTTGGTTTTGTCTCTGTTTAGCATATCCTGTTTTCTGGGAACTGACTTCCCTGTGGACTCTAGTGTTGGTGTAGTGTTCTTTTGAAATGTATACACCTTACCCTTGTTCATCAAATGCTGATTCCCCCCCCCCGACTCTCTGGTTTCAATCTGGATATTGCATTGTGATACTCATTCTAAACATCCTGTCTCAACTCTTGTGTAAACATGCCAAAATAAAGCAACTAGACACAATATTGAGCAGGAAGGAGCCAGAGGACAGGAAATGAGTGGGAGGAAAAGGGGCTAGAGGAGAGCTTAGGGAGAGCTGGAGGAGAGATCTCGGAACTACATGGAGTGGTAGACTGGACCTAAGATATCACTAAACGCAAGTATAATGTGGGAAATCTAATTGTTAGGAAACTATGAGGGCTTGGAGGTTTAGGATAGATTAACTATTGCCCAGTATTGTGTTCTGGGTTAACTAAATAAAGCCAGTCTCTGTGTGGTGATTTGATTATACAGCTGTTTAGGACTAACAGCAGCATTACTAAAAGATATATCAATAGCAAATATTAATCACTAAAGGCAAGGCAAACATTATTATTATTATTATTATTATTATTATTATTATTATTATTATTTGTGGACTGAGAGTGGATGGAATCCTGGGTTCAGACAGTTGTGTAACTGACAAGGTGTTATCGTATGTATTATATCTACTAGGAGGAATAAGAATAGACTAACAGAAACAGGTTGCTTCTCTAAGTCCAAAATTCCTGGAGAATCAAAGAATGGATATTCACAAGGAAAACCAACCAACTATTCCCTTCCTGTGTCAAGGCCTTGATTTTGAAAAAGCAGACTTACCAAGTGAGTGAATTCAGCCTTCACTCCGGTTCCACTCTTTCAATGATATTTTAAATTCATTCATTTTTTTAATTCACTTTACATTCTGGTTGTAGCCCCATCCCACCTCACCTCTTAGTATCACCCATGTTCCCTCCTCTTTCCCCCATCACCTGTTCCTCAGAAAGGGGAGCCCTCCTTCCCATCTACCCCAGCTCCTCAAGTTGCATTAGGACTGAAGGACTGAGCATGTCCTCTTCCCCTGTGGTCTAGAAAGGCAGTCTCACCAGGGGGAAGTGATCAAAAAGCTGGCAGAAAAAGTCAGTTTCAGATGTAGCCCCCACTTTCCTTACTTGAGGACCCACATTAAGCCTAAGCTTCCCTTTGGCTATATTTTGTAGGAAGGTCTAGATCCAGTCCATGCATAGTCCTTGGTTGATGCTTCAGCAAGCACCTCTGGCCCCAGTTAGTTGGCTTTTTGGTCTTCTTGTGGAACTCTTGTCATCTCCAGGTCCTTTTCTTTATCCCCTCACTTTTCCACAGGACAAGTAACAAGGAGGATACAAGGGAGGATGCATAAATCTCACTAAGAAGAAATAGAATAGACAATGGTAGTGGTTGAAGAGAAGGAACAAGGTAGGAGAGGGAGTGCAGAGAGCAAAGAGAGTGGAGATCAGATCTAGGGAAAACAGAAGACAAGAAAGCATAAGTCCTGTACAGAAAAGAGAAACTGAGGGTGGGGGCATCTCTGTGACAAGCTAGAGACCTAAGTCAGCATACGTTCCTGGGAGTATATGAGGAGGACTTAAGCAGACACTCCTAGTAGCAGAGGCCATAGAGACAGAAGAGGACACCTTCTAACTAGATAAGTCTCCTATTAGACCAACCCTCCCCACACAAAAACATTGATCCAAACTGTACCCTGCCTACAAGATGTGCAAGGATAATGATAGAGCCAATAGCACAGAGATTGAGGGAATGCCCAACTAATGCCTGGCCCAACCAAAGACCCACTCTATGGGAGAGTCCAATCCCTGAGACTATGAAATGATACTTGGCCAAGCCTGCAGACAGGAGCCTATTGGATGGCCTCAACCCAACAGTCCCTCAAAACAGATGCTGAGACTCACAGCCAAACACTGGGGACAGTCATTCAATAATTAAGCACAGTCAGTCATTGTGGTCACTATTTGTTCTCTGGCTGCTGAAAGAGAGAGGTTTAAATGGTTCCCTGTAAATTAGTGGATTTTCTCTATTACTGTTAATTGCTAATTGTTTAGGTTACTCCTTTTCTCAGCCACTCGACTACGATGCTTTCACACTGGTGATGTCCATAATGCCAGAGAAACTGTCCATCTTCCTTTTCTCTGATTTTAAAGAAATCAAAGCCCCAGCGAAGTCACAGCAAGCCAATGGCCATCACCACTCCAGGCCTCATAAGTAACATGTTTTTCTTTGACAGCTTTTCACTGAAGGGTTCAACTCAAAAATCCAATTCTTAGAAGCAACAAGTACACTAGATCACAGTTCCCAAAGGAGCCTCCAGTGTTAAGTACATGCTCAAGTGGTTTGTTATAGAAATGCTCTAGGGTGAAACCAGTATGAGGGTGCAAAATACCTTAAGTAAATGGAAAAAATAAAACAAAGACTCTGTCTCAACTATTATTTTATGTTCTGTGTGATAACTGGAGAATCTCTACAGTCTAAATGCCTCAGACTGCTGTACACTGACAAAAGAAAGCTGTGTTCTTGTGCTCACTTCCTACAGAGTTATTTCTTGCTGCTGTGGGACAAAGTGAGTGATAGAACCACAAAGCGTTGCTGGATCTTCTTAAAAGCAAGTGCATCAATGTCAAACACAAAACACAGTCATGAAAGAGACCCTCGAGAAAAACTCAGAAAAACTAGAATATGGTTACAGAGAGCCAACAGAAGATGACCAAGTGGCTAGGAAATAGATAGGTAGATAGATAGATAGATAGATAGATAGATAGATAGATAGATAGATAGATAGATATAGATGTAAATACACACACATATATATATATATATATATATATATATATATATTCATACACTGCCCTCTGCTACACCTCTACAGTTTCCTAAGTAGTACCTTGATATAGAAGACCAGATAAAATCCAATTCCAGAGAAACTGTGGAATTAAACAAGTTTAAAACCTACTGTAGCTCATCTATTAACAAGAGCTAAGTAAGATATCAAAGAGAGATTCTATGTCTTATGATTGATGAAGAAACAAGGTTACCAAGTCTGCAAATTAATTAATTGTTGAAGATGGGACCAAAGCCCAGACTGTCTGATTCTTTATCCAGGACTGATTTTCTCATTAATCAGTGGCTTTTATTACATACCAGAGTATCCCTTAAACTTATTATCCATTTGTCCAGGGGAAATTTACAATCTATGTTAAACTGATACACACTTTCATTGCCACAAATCAATACTCAACAAAGTCAATATTGAGTTAGCATGATCCACAGTGTGAGATAAGACACAGATGACTTAGAAAGGTCAAGGGCACTGTTTTTCACAGTAATATGCTAGGGTGGATTAAAAGCTTTCATGAAAGAGAGACTATTGAGTTTAACAAAGGTGAAGTGGGTTATCAGGCTGGGCCTTAATGGCTAATATATATATTTACTCATAATATACATATTAGGAGTAAAGATTGATGAACATTGATAACACCAAATGAGGACAAAGACAGATGCATCTGTAAAACAAGAAAAGTATAATGGGACTAGGGAAGGGAGGATTGACCAACATGGTGATTTCAGAAGTATGCGATAACAAATGTTTGCTATTTTAAATCTTCTAGGGTTTGGCATCTTCCTGTGGCTGTCTTCTGAATCTGAGACAGATTCTGTATGGGAAGACATGAGTATCCCTCATGATGAAATTCAGCATAAACCCGAACCAAGTTTAAAGAAGGAATATTGGAATATTCATCTCATAATCTTGAAGCCTCAAAATAAAGTGGTAACTTTGCATTAATAATTTCTTCTTTGTAAAAATTAAGTTTTTCACAGACACTATTTTGTTCAGCTCTCAGAGTTAACTAAATCAAGCGAAAGGAGCAGTTTGTCAAGGAATGGAGAATACTAATACATCCAGAACTTTTGTTTTAAGTCTTGAGGGGAAGACTTTTTTTTTACATATTGTCTTGCAATTCAAGTGTAAGAATGAATTCTTTTATACAATATCTTTTAAAATATTTCAAAATAAATCAAAAGGAGAGCTAGTTCCCTTGAATGATATGTATTGGAGTTCCCTGTCAAATTTCCAGTTACTGACATTGGTGGCTTAGACACTTGTTTAGCTACTACACAAAAATGCACTGTGCCATGTAGAACAGAAATCACAGTTAAAAAAAAAAAAGGATTATACTATATGTACATCTATCCACCTTTCCTTTCTTCTTCACAAACCCTCCCATATAACCCCCTTACTCTTTTTTTTAAAGTGATAGGCTGTTTTTTAGTTAATTATTACATACATGTATGTACATATATTATTATTTGTATTCATATAAAAATTATACAGTAACATGTGACTATATGTACATTTTATTGATTTTCATGGATTTCTTTCTTAAATATAAGCATATTTATGTCATTGTACTAACATAAACATTAAAATACAGTCAACTATAATCAACTATATCAATATTTGATTTAAGTTAATAATTTATGTATTCCAACTTATTGTACACAGTTTACAGTGTTCTCAAATCTTTGTGGCTGGAGACATGGGGGAAAAAACACTTCTCTAATATTTAAAACAAAATGAAAAGGAAATGAATATTGCTTAGACATTTGCATGATGGCTGCCCACTGGGCAAAAGCCAACCACATTAAGGAGATTAAAACTGGAGCAGATTTGCAGTAGGTCATTGCAAACTTTACTGAGTTTCTATACAGTTAAGAGAGACATTTGAATCAAAAGAGCTTCTACAGGGTAGAGAGTTCTAACGATATTCAAAGCTGCTACCACGTGTCACCTTTGCCCCATATCTAAACTGAAAGTCTTATTTCCGAAAGAAGGCTTTGCTCAATCTGTAATGACGTGAAACACTGTCAGATGAACTCACTGAAAGAAATTGCTTCCTGCAATTTGCAATACATGATTCATTCATTCACATCTCTAACCTATTTAGAGGAAATTATTTAAGTTTTTTTTTTCTCTCTCAAATCATCAATTTAAAAGCTATTGCCATCCCTTCAATGCAATTTCCCCTATCAATGGACTAGGGGAGGGACATAGTGTGTGTGTATGGGGATGACAGGATGTGACTGGGAGGAGATGAGGGAGGGGGCTAAGTGGGACCCAAAGTGAATAAACTGTAATAACAATAAAAATAAGAAAGAAAGAAAGAAAGAAAGAAAGAAAGAAAGAAAGAAAGAAAGAAAGAAAGGAAGGAAGGAAGGAAGGAAGGAAGGAAAGAAGGAAGGAGGAAGAAAGAAAGATTACAGAAATACAGTCCCTCCTGTTCCCATCCTCACCTGTCCCCAGTCTATCTACATACAATACCTATTCTATTTTCCCTTCCCAGTGAGTTCCATTCTCCCTTGAAACCTCCTTGTTACTAAGGCTCTCTGGGTCTGTAAATGATTGTCCTTTAATTTTCAGTTAATATGCACTGTGAGTAAGGACACACCATGTTTGTCCTTCCAGGTCTGGGTTACCTCACTCAGGATAACTTTTTTCACATTCCCTCCATGTTCTTGCAAATTTCAGGATGCCATGATTTTAATAGCCGAGTAGTACTCCATTGTGTAAATGTGCCACATTTTCTTTATCCATTCTTCACCTGGGGGATATCTAGGCTGTTTCCAGTTTCTGAGTATTACTAATAAAGCTGCTGTAAAAATAGTTGAGCAAGTACCTTCATTATAGGATGGAACATTTTGGGGGCTTTATGCCCAAGAGTGGTATAACTGGGACTTCAGTTGGATCAATTTCCAATGTTCTGAGAAACTGACATAAAACTTTCCAAAATGGTTATGCAAGTTACAACCCCAGTAACAATGGAGAAATGTTCCCAAAACCTTGACAGTATGAGCTGCCACTCGCATTATTGATCCTAGCCATTCTGACAGATATAAGATAGAATTTGAGAATCATTTTGATTTGCATTTCCATGATGGCTAACATTGTTGACGATTTCTTTAAGTGCTTCTGAGCCATTTGAAATTCCTTGGTAGAGAATTATTTGTTTAGATGTGTGCCTCGTATTTTTTATTCGTTTGTTTTTTCTAGTTGAAACTTTTCTTTTTTTAACTTTTATTAATTACACTTTATTCACTTTCTATCCCCCTATAAGCCTCTCCCTCCTCCCCTCCCAAAACCATCCTCCAAACCCCTTCTTCATGCATGCCCCTCCCCAAGTCCACTGATAGGGGAGGTCCTCCTCTCCTTTCTTCTGAACTTAGTCTACTAGATCTCATCAGGAGTGGCTGCACTTTCATCTTCTGTGGCCTGGTAAGGCTGCTCTCCCCTCAGGAGGAGGTGATCAAAGAGTAGGCCAATCAGATTATGTCAGAGGCAGTCCCTCTTTCCATTACTATGTAAATGTAACCCATAGTAATGGACACTAAACTGCCCTGGGCTATATCTGTGCAGGGGTTCTAGGTTATCTCCATGCATGGTATTTGGTTGGAGTATGAGTCTCTGGGAAGAGCACTGTGTTCAATTTTTCTGGTTCTGTTGCTCTCCTTGTGGAGTTCCTGTCCTCTCCAGATCTTACTATTTCTCACTTCTTACATAAGATTCCATGCACTCTGCCCAACGGTTGGCCATAAGTCTCAGTGTCTGCTTTGATAGTCTGCAGGGCAGAGCCTTTCAGAGGCCCTGTGTGGCAGGTTTCTAACTTGTTTCCTGTTTTCTTCTTCTTCTGGTGTCCATCCTCTTTGCCTTTCAGGATGGGGATTGAGCATTTAGTCAGGGTCCTCTTTCTTGATTAGTTTCTTTAGATGTACAGATTTTAGTAGGTTTATCCTATATTATATGTCTATATGAATGAGTATATACCATGTGTTTCTTTCTGCTTCTGGGACAGCTCACTCAGGATGATCCTTTCCAGGTCCGACCATTTACCTACAAATTTCATGATTTCCTTATTTTTCATTGCTGAGTAATATTCCATTGTGTAGATGTACCACAATTTCTGCATCCATTCTTCAGTTGAGGGGCATCTGGGCTGTTTCCAGCTTCTGGCTATTACAAATAAAGCTGCTACAAACATGGTTGAGCAAATGTCCTCATTGTGTACTTGAACCTCTTTTGGATATATGCCTAGGAGAGGTATGGCTGGGTCTTGAGGAAGTGCCATTCCTAGTTGTCTGAGAAAGCACCAGATTGATTTCCAGAGTGGTTGTACAAGTTTACATTCCCACCAGCAGTGGAGGAGGATTCCCCTTTCTCCATAATCCCTCCAGCATGTGTTGTCACTTGAGTTTTTCATCTTGGCCATTCTCATGGATGTGAGGTGAAATCTCAGGGTTGTTTTGATTTGCATTTCCCTAATGGCTAATGATGTTGAACATTTCTTTAAGTGTTTCTCTGCCATTCCATATTCCTCTACAGAGAATTCTCTGTTTAGCTCTGTTCCCCATTTGTTAATTGGATTACTTGGTTTGCTGCTTTTCAGCTTCTTTAGTTCTTTATATACAAAGGATGTTAGCCCTCTGTTAGACAAAGTGTTGGTGAAGATTCTTTCCCAATCTGTAGGTAGTCGTTTTGTTTTGATGACAGTGTCCTTTGCTTTACAGAAGCTTTTCAGTTTCATGAGGTTCCATTAATTGATTGTATGAATTTATTTGGACTTTTTTTACATGTAGACATCCAGTTAGACCAACACCATTTGTTGAAGATGCTGTCTTTTTTCCATTATATGGTTTTGGCACCGTTGTCAAAGATCAGGTGTCCATAAGTTTGTGGGTTTATTTATAGGTCTTCTGTTCAGTTCCATTGATCCACCATTCTGTTACTATGCTAGTACCATGCTGTTTTTATAACTGTTGCTCTATAGTACAGCTTAAGATCAGGGATGGAGATACCTCCAGATCTTTTATTGTAGAGGATTGTTTTAGCAATTCTGGGTTTCTTGTTATTGCATGTGAAGTTGAGAATTTTTCTTTTCAGGTCTGTAAAGAATTGTGTTGGTAATTTCATGGGAATTGCATTGAATCTGTAGATTGCTTTTGGTAAGATGGCAATTTTTACTATCTTAATCCTGCCAAGCCATGAGCATGGTAGATCTTTCCATCTTCTAATATCTTCTTCTAATTTTCTTCAGAGACTTGAAATTTTTTTCATACAATTCTTTGACTTGCTTGGTTAGGGTTACACCAAGGTAATTTATGTCATTTGTGGCTATTATGAAGGGTATACTCACTTATATAGACCTATAAGATATGATAAACATAATGAAATCTATACACCTAAAAAAGATAATCAATTGGGCGGACATGGGGTAAGATGATCAATCCTGGTTTAGAAAGACAGATGGGATGTGCATTGAACGTATGACAGGAGTCTACTGAGCGCATCTGAAAGACTCTAACTAGCAGTGTTTTCAAAGCAAAGACTCATCGTTTAGATTTTCAAAGTTTGTGGCATATAGGCTTTTGTAGTAAGACCTAATGATTGTTTGGATTTCCTCAGTGTCTATCATTATATCCCCCTTTTCTTTTCTGATTTTGCTGATTTGTATAGTTTCTCTCTGCCTTTTTCTTACTTTGGCTAAGTGTTCATCTATCTTTTTTATTTTCAAATTCATTGATTTCAGCTCTGAGTTTGATTATTTCCAATCATCTATTCCTCTTGAGTATGTTTGTTTCTTTTTTTCCTAGGGCTTTTAGGTGTGCCATTAACTTGCTTGTATAAGATGTCTCAATCTTATTTCTGGAGGCACTTAGTGCTATGAAATTTCCTCTTAGAACTGCTTCCATTGTGTACCATAAGTTTGGGTAAGTTGTGTCTTCATTTTCATTGAATTTTAGGAAATCTCTAATTTCGTTTTTCATTTCTTCCCTGACAAAACTATCATTGAGTAGAGAGTTGTTTACTTTCCATATGTATGTAGGCTTTTTTTTTTTTCTTGTTATTGAGGATACAAGAGATTATTTCAATCTTCTTGTATCTTCTGAGGCTTGCTTTGTGCCTGACTATATGGTCAATTTTTGAAAAGGTTCTGTGAGGTACTGAAAAAAAGATATACTCATTTGAGTTTGGGTAAAAGTTTTGTAGACACCTATTAGGTCCATTTGATTTAGGACATCTGAGAGTGTCATTATTTTCCTATTTAGCTTCTTTCTAGATGACAGTTTGACTTTTTAAAGAATTCATTTGAATGTCCTGCTTCAATGGCTGTAAAGGCCTGAATGATCATGGCTGCATCACACTGTTGTGAGACTCTAATCTTGCATATATACCACAGGCAAACCAAGGAGACCAACACCAGAAGGCCTGCTAACACTCCCATGCCCGCCCATTCCTTCAGATGATTCATGGCTGCAGCAATCCATGTTGATAATCCTGTGGCTAGTCCTGCGTCCACTCCGGTAGAATTTACTGTGACAATGGCCACTCTCAGCTGCTCCATCGTAGTATCGAATTCTCCAGTCCAATTACCTAAAATATAGCTCGACAATTGTTTAGACAGATTTGCAGCACAGGAAAAATTCTCATGTTGTATGCTAGTGACACAAAGTCCAGCATACTTTCATTGACAGCCAGGTTGAGCGATTTGCCATAGGGTATCAATTTGCTCCTGCACGAGGTCAATCCTCTGATTGAACACCATCAAGCTTCCTTTTAGTTGAGCATTAATTCCTTTATGTACAACTAAGGCATGAGCTACATTGGCTAAATGATTATTCAGGGTCTGAGCAGTCTGCCCAGTATGACTCATGGCTAATGCCCTGGTGGTAGCTCCAACAGCCGTCAATGAGATGGTAGTAACAATGGTGGCTGTAGTTCCAAGATCCCTTTTCTGTCTGAAGAGAGTCATAGCGTGAGGGGCATCAATGGGCACAGGCACCCAGTGAGGCATGCGAGTAACCAGGGCAGACATTCTCCCCAAGCATGGTTGGATACCATAAAAAGCTAAAATGATACGCTCAGGATGCGAGGCTAAGCACTGCACTCAGGGTCAGCCGCTTTGGACCCAGAGAAGAGCATGTCTGATTGCATGCGGGTTGATGCCCCAGGTCCCGCCTCTGAGAAAAAGGTATCTGACGGGTCTGATGCTCTTTGGGTGGATGACACCTAAATGAACATCTGTACAAAGTCCCAATTTATTTCTAATATCAGAGATCAGACCTCTACTCTTGCCTGATGCGTCTAAAACAAAAAGGGGGAACTGTAGAGAGCTGCGGAATGCTATGCTTTAAAGATGGAGCTGGTTTCTGCCTTCCACCTTCCCGATGGTGAGTGCTCTCTGTCACGAACAACTCTACATTTGGCTAAGGCTGAGGATCTGGCTTGCTTCCATGTATGTGGACCTATCTGCATTGCCCCCGTGGCACGCCTGGGTTGGCTACCCAGAGGCTATTTAAGCTGTGGGCTGGCTTTCCCCGGGGTCCGAGGATTGTTCAATGTTCCTGAATAAACTGCATTGAAAAAAAAAAAAAAAAAGAATTCATTTGAAACGTAAAATGTGTACAGACTAGTTTTTTTGTCATGCAATGTTTTAAAAGGTGTATATATTACAGTACAGTAAAATAAGGTGAAGTAAATCTATGCAAAAGCTTATCATTTATTTTTTGTAAAGTATCTTGAGTATCAAAGGATGAAATTTAAACTACCAAACAAATGGAAGCTTTAGGTAAGCATATATAGCTATTTATATGTGTGACAGAGAAGATTAAAGGGAACAATAAATATTACTAAATGGAACAAAACATTAAGAGATATAATGTTATAACATTTGTAAATAAAATATATGAACACCCAGTTTCATTTAAAAATAAAAAGCTCAGGAAGCATAAAAGTCAAAAGCTCCTGACTAAATATTGAATATTTCAATACTCCCTCTCATATTTAAATAAGCTATCAAAACTAAAAGCTTATAAAGAAGTTTTGGAGCCAAATTATGTATCATCAACTGGATTTAGCAGATATAGTCAGAATATTTTAACCAACAGATAGGGAATATGTATTATTCTCAGGAGCACATAGTGCTGTCTCTAAAATTTGTCATAAGCCAAAAGAAAGCCTTAATTAACACCAAAAAATTAAGATAATTACTTGTATCCAATTAGGTCACAGCAAATCAACAATAAGGAAGATTATAAAAACTACAAATGTGAGTGGAAAATGAATGATACACTTTTGAAGGAACAGTGGATAATAAAAGAAATCAAGGAGGAAATTTTAAAATTGCTAGATTAAATGAAAATGAGAGTCAAACTATCAGAACTTTGGGACACACAGAAAAAGGCACTCTTAAGAAGAAACTTCACACCTAAAAATGCTCATATTGAAAAAAATAAGGAGATCTCAAATGAAGAACTCACTTAAAGGCTCAAGAAAAATATAAAGCTAATACCAAGACAAGAAACAGATGGCAAGAGATAGTGAATGTCAGGGTAGAAATTAATTAAATAGAGATTGAAGGACATCACACAGTATGAAAGAACTGATTGTTTGAAACGTTTGAAGGACAGGAGCTCTACAAGGAGAGAAAGAAAAATTCTGTGCACAGGGACATTTTCTGAGACTGATATTCCAACCAAGGACCATTCATGGAGATGACCTAGAACCCCTGCAGAAATGTAGCCCATGATAGCTCAGTGTTCAAATGGGTTTCCTAGTAATGGGAACAGGGACTGTCTGTGACATGAACTCATGACCTACTCTTTGATCACCTCCCCCTGAGGGGAGTGCAGCCTTACCAAGCCACAGAGTAAGACCATGCAGCCACTCCTGATGAGATCTGATAGACTAAGATCAGATGGAAGGGAAGGAGGTCCTCCCCTGTCAGTGGACATAGGTGAAGAAGAGGGATGAAGAGTGGGATTGAGAGGGAGAAGGAAGGGGGCTGCAGTTGGGATACAAAGTGAATAAACTGTAATTAATAAAAAATTAAATAATTTAAAAAGGCAATGGTTGAACGACTGAAAAACCCTTATTCAAAAACCAACAAAAAGAAGAAAAGAAAAACAAGAAGACTAACAAAATTTAATAAAAACTAGAGTAGCAGCGAAAGTTGTTACAACAGCCTCCAGAGAAAAACAGAATATCTACTGAAATTCAATGAAAAGATGTATCTCAAAAGGCTTAAAAATCTAGAAGAAAATGTCAAATTTATAAATGCATATTAAATACCAAAAGGAAATCTGGAACCTAAGCAGCTTAAACACAGATATAGGATACTGCATTGAGTTCAAATCTATAATAAAAATTTTTCCTAAAAAGCAATGCATAGAACCACCAGATTTCAATGCTGAATTTTTCCAAACTTTCAAATGAGACTTAACACCAATATTTGCCAAATTGTTCCACAGAATAAAAATGAAAAGAAAACTCCTAAATTTATTTTACTAAGGCAAAACATATCAAAACCAGAGAAAGACAACAAAAGATAAAAACTAAAACAGAGATAGAACTAGATACAAAGTGGGGAAGAGCCTTGAACTCTGGCACAGGAGACAACTTTCTGAACAGAATACCAACAGCACAAGCTCTAAGAGCGACAATCAATAAATGGGACCTCATGAAACTGAAAAGCTTCTGTAAAGCAAAGGACACTGTCGTCAGAACAAAACTACTGCTTTACAGATTAGGAAAGAATCTTCACCTTTACCCTCTATGTTTGAGAGAGGGCTAATATCCAGAATATATAAAGAACTAAATAAGTTAACAAGCAACAAATCAAGTAATCCAATTTAAAATTGGGTACAGAGCTAAACAGAAAATTCTCAATAGAGGAATATCGAATGGCAGAGAAACACTTGAAGTATTCAACATGCTTAGTCATCAGGGAAATGCAAATCAAAACAACCCTGAGATTTCATCTTACATCTATCAGAATGGCCAAGATCAAAAACTCAAGTGACAACATATGCTGGAGAGGATGGGGAGAAAGGGGAACCCTCCTCCATTGCTGGTGGGAGTGTAAACTTGTACAACCACTTTGGAAATCAATCTGGTGCTTTATCAGACAACTAGGAATAGTGCTCCCTCAATATTCAGCTATACCACTCCTAGGCATACATCCAAAATAAGCTCAAGTATACAACAAGGACATTTGCTCAACCATGTTCATACCAGCTTTATTCGTAATAGCCAAAACCTGGAAACAACCCAGAAGTCCCTCAACTGAGGAATGGATACAGACATTGTGGAACATTCACACAATGGAATACTACTCAGCCATTAAAAACAAGGAAATAATGAAATTTGCAGGCAAATGGTGGGAACTAGAAAAGATAATCCTGAGTGAGGTATTCCAGAAGCAGAAGACACACATGGTATATACTCACTTGTAAATGGATATTAGATATATAATACAGGATAATTATACTAAAATCTGTACACCTAAAGAATCTAAGCAAGGACCATGGGTAAGATGTTAAAGCTTCACTCAGAAAGGCAGACGAGATACACCTTGGAAGAGGGAGAAAACAGGAAACAGAATAGGGACCTACCTCAGATGACTTCTGAATGACTCTACCCAGCAGGGTATCAAAGCAAATGCTGAGACACATAGCCAAACTTTGGGCAGAGTGCAGGGAATCTTATGAAAGAAGGGGGTGATAGAAAGGTGTGGAAGGGTATGGAGCTCCACAAGGAGAGCAACAGAACCAAAAATTCTGGGCCCAGGGGTCTTTTCTGAGACTGATACTCCAACCAAGGACCATGTATGGAGATAACCTAGAACCCCTGCACAGAGGTGGCCAGTGACATCTCCAGATGGGTTCCCTATTAAGGGGAACAGGGGCTGTCTCTGACATGAACTCAGTGGTTAGATCTTTGATCACCTCCCCCTTAGGGTGAGGGGCAGCCTTACCAGGCCACAGAGGAAAACTATGAAAGACAGTCCTGATGAGAGAGACCTGATGACTAGAGTCAGATGGAAGGAGAGGAGGACCTCCCCTATCAGTGGACTAGGGAAGGGACATGGGAGGAGATGAGGGATAGAGGGATGCAGGATTGGGAAGGGACTAAGGTGAGGGCTACAGCTGGGATACAAAGTGAATAAATAGTAATAAAATAAAAAATATATTAACTAAAGGTAGATACAAAAAAATCCCATCAACATACTGACAAATAAAGTTGGACAACTCTTATATTTTATGTCATGACCAAATAAAATTCATCAGAAGAGATGAGATTTATCAGAAATATAAGTTATTTAAACATACTCAATTAATGAATATAACATGCCATATAAGTAAACTTAAGGTCATAAATCACTTGAAAATTAGCATAGCTGCAAAATAAGACAAAGTTCGACATGTTTTCAAGATAAAGATCCATGAGAAATTAAAAAAAACAGATGGAACATCAAAATGATAAAGGTTGTTAATAACAGTTTTATATTAACATTGTACTAAATGATAAACAAATGAGAACATTTACTCTAAAATAAAAAAAAAATGAGTCAATGATGCCCATTCTCTTCATTCTTACCCAACTTAGAAGTCCAAGGCTTGGACCACTGATGGTGTGGGAGGAAAGATGGAGGAGTCAGAAAGGTCAAGGACATCATAAAAAACCCACACAGTAATCTGGCCTGGGCCCGTGGGGATTCACAGAGACTAAACCATCAATCAGAGAGCAGTCATGGACTGAAGCTATACTTCCATATGTAGCAGATGTGAGTTCCCTAACAGTTCCCTAACAGGAGTAGGGGCTGTCTCTGACGCTATTGCCTGTCTCTGGGCCACTTTCCCCTAGCTAAGCTGCCTTGTTGCTCCCTGGTGGCAGGAGATGTGCTTAGTCTTGTTGTGTCTTGAGATGCTAAGGTGGATTTGTACCACTTGGGGACATCCCCTTCTGTGGGAGGAAGGAGAGGAGAGAATGGAAGAACGGAAGTTTGGGGTGAGACTGGGAGGAGAGAAAGGAGAGAAAGCTGGAATCAGGGTGTAAAGTGAATGAATAAACTAACTTGATAGATAGATAGATAGATAGATAGATAGATAGATAGATAGATAGATAGATAGGTAAATAAATAAATAAATAAATAAATAGATAAATAAATAAATAGATGGAAAAAAGTCTAATGCTTAGCTAAAGCATATTAAACGAGAAACGGCCATAAAACAATTAAAGAAGAAAAGGAAGAAATCAAACTATAAGACTCTATATGCTTTATTAGAAAAGTTTTTGATGTGTTTTAGTGAAGTTGCAGGATTTAAACATAAACAAAGAGAAGAAATCAGGGAAAATGAGCTCAAAACAAAGTGTCTAGAAAGAAAACCAAACCAAGTGTCATAGCTCCACAATATAAATTCAAGGCTTTGGAAGGGGAAACCAAAGAAAATAGCAGATAACAAACATTTCATGTTTCTGTGTTTGCAAAATTAATGTTTTGAAAAACTCAACATTACTGAAAGCAATCTGCTGACACAATATCATTCCCATCAAAATTCCAAAGGCATTCATCACTGCACCAGGGACGCCTACCAAGAACTCATATGGAGACACAAGTGGCATGATAGGCAAAGGAACCCTAAGGAGAAAGTGCAGCTTGAAAGCTATTTCCAGTTTTCTGTACTTTATCCTTCACTTTGCTTCACAGAAGATACCATTAGTTCTCCATCTCAGACACTGTGGATTTCATTCCTAGATATCTGACTGGGATTTTCTGTCATTTATGACTGCACTTAACATGAAATCTCTAGTTTCTTGAAATTGTGAAGTGTTCTTAAAGTATCCCAATAATTATGTAATAGTCATTGTCACTCTAACAATGGTTCTACATGACAAGCCTCATACAAGTACACATGTCTTGGGTATGTTCCTACTGACTGTTATACCCATGTTTCATGTCGTTTTAGTCCATCTTTTCATAATTACTAATTTTTAGGTTCCATGAAATAGTCTGCAAATTTTGCCTCTCATAGGTGAGATATATAACACAAGCTCCTAGATACTCCACTGCAGTTTATTGACTCATTGGGGTTTTATGGAATATTGTCATACTCACTAGGATAAATTTGGTTTGCAAGCCTCTAGAAAATATTTTGTCCAATGACAAAATTAACTACAGACATATGTATATGTATGTAGCATATATATTATATATATAGCATATATTATGCAAGATATATGTGTGTGTAGTTAATTTTGTCATTGGACAAAGTATTTTCTAGAAGCTCGCAGACCAAATTATTGTTGTGTTTTATGGAATAGGGGCTTCTTAACCAGTAAGGCCTTGATGCTTGGAGGAAAGCGTCATGTTACAAATATGAGACATGACTTTCTCAGAAGAGAGAAAATGGAGAGTTAAAATGCTCTGATTTTTTAGATCTTATTTTCAACATTGAAAAATTTAAATTTAACTATAAATAGATGATTGTTTTGGGTCCAGTGTGCCCTTATATTCCAAAGTTCCTGGACACTTTTGCATGAGATAGTTCAAATATTGTTTTCTCAGTGATCTTTGAAATTGAAGGGAATTATTGATTGTTCTTGGGAAGGTCATCTGATTGATCACAAAAGAGTCTTTAATGTTCTGATTCTTGCAAAGGAATGCTGTGAGTTTTATTATAGATCCATATACTTGGAATTAGTTGTTAAATTTTAAATTAACCTTGTATACAAGTGCTGTCTTCTCTATTTTTATAAAGCATCTTCATAGCAATCTACATCAATAATTGAACATTGAAATTAGAAGATATTTCTCAGAATTTAGAAAATAATTTGAAATTAATTTTTAAATATTTAACGTAGTTATGAACATAAATTGCAGCTGTTATCTCACTTAGAAAAGCCCCCAGAAGACATCCCCATACCTCACTTTTGATTTTCTTCAACTTATAATTTGATTAGATCGTGCTAAGCATAATTTATGTTAAAAATACATATGATACAACTAATTTATGACCACCATGTCCCAGTCTGACATAGTCTCAGGACACTCATAATGCCCTGTACTTGTGAACCATAAAAGACCATGATATTTTATATAAAAAATATGCACTGTACCATAGCCTGTTTGATAGTATACTTAGCCCAATTCACATCATTGTAAAATCAAAAACTCTGTTTAAGCAACTTAGGAACTATCTGTATTTTACACACGTTAGTTTCATGGACAGGTGACAATCTTGAGGAATAATAGCTATGAGAGCCAGAAACAATACTAGTACCCCCATATCTGTTAGCTCAGTGTCTGTTTTTTAACGCATATTTTCCTACATGTGAGTGTAGAGTTGAACAGAGCAATGCATTTCAGTGCCTGTTTCCGCACATTTACTCCAGTTGAACATGTGGTTCGTTGAAACTCTAGAAAAGCTATGGGTAGACATGGGTTTGCTCTTTGAGAAAAGGGAATGAGAAATGAATTAACTAATGATTGGGTAATGAATGTCAAGAAGGCACTAAACTTGGAAACAGGTTTTGAAACATAAGCAAAAATGTTTGTTGTCTGAAATTAGAGACTCGGAACATCCTGTGACTTAAATATGTACTACTTCAATTTAATATTTGGCGATTAAATCTAAATTGACTTTTATGGAATGTAAATATCATAGACTTCACATCAATACATGTTTTATTTTATTTATCAAAACAATACATTTAAAGCTGTACAAATAAATAAAAATGACAGAGGAAAAGTTATGTGTGTTCATGAGGGTAAACAATGTCTAAATTTTTATAATTTTTATAAATTATCTTCAAAGTATATAACCATCACAATTACCCCAAAGGCCAGGCCTAGCATGTAAACTTGTAAAAATTGAATAAACTTTTGGTTCCTCATCATTAGCACCAAAACAAAGCAGAGGCTCCCATGATGCTGAATGATAGGGATAGGATTCTGGCACATGCTCCACAGCACTCCTGATTCTCCTATGAGAACGGACCATCATTTCACTCAGAAAGAAATGAATCTCAACGTTGTCCATAGTCCATCGGTCTTATGTGGATAAATACAAAGCAGTGCTTCTCAATTTGGCCTAATACTTATAAGGTTTTTTGAAGTAAATGTATAAAGCCACTAAAATATTACAAGTGAAACTCTTATCCCAAGAATATTTGAATCGTAATATCAATTGCTTGGGAAAGAATATCTGTAAAGAGGTGATTAAGAAAGAAAATTGTTGTTACTCTTCTTGTTATTCTGACAAAAACAAAAAAAGAATCTTAAAGGCGGAAGGGTTTACTTCGCTTGTGGTTCTAGAAAGGGTATAGCCTCTCATGTTGGAGAAAGCATGGGTAGCAACAGGAGGAAAAAGGCAGCTGGTCACATTGCATCAACCATCAGGAAGCAAGAAATTTGAATTCTTGTGCTCATATCTTTTTGTATTCAATTATTCTGTGACCCTAGAATGGTGCCACCAACACATTCATATAGGTTCTTTTCTTCTCATTTGAACATTACTGAAAATAGCCTCATACATATACCCAGAAGCTGATCACTGTAAATAATACTAAAGTTGAAAACCAAGATTACTCATTACTCCATCCTACTTGTTTTTCATTATTTTATGTTATAGTAAAACACACACAATATAAAATCTATATAGTAAGCATTTGGATGTGTGGTTCAGTGCCATTGAGAACATTTAAAAAGAACATATCCATCTTCCATCTCCACACTCATTTTATTTTTGCAAAACTTAAAGTGTGTGTCCACTTTCCCCTTGGCTCAATCCCTTGAGACCATCGGCATCATTCTACTTAATGCCTCTGATTTTGATGAAGTGTCTCAGTGGTATTATTCAGTACTTATCTTTTTAAATCTGGCTTTACCTCTTAGTACAGTGTTCTCAACATTCACCCATTTCACAGAATGTGTTATAATTTTCTCCTTTTAAAGACAGAATGCTATTCCACTGAACAGATAGACCATGACTGGCATGGGATTTGTTCTAAATTTTAGTTGGTGAGAATGATGTTTCTCGGTGTAAATTTGAAATATTTTCATATCATATTTTCTTCCCCACCTCTAAAATCCTTGCAGATTATGACTACCATAGAAAAAAAGCAACTTAACCAGACAAAATATGTTGGAAATATTGTAGATAAAAAAGCGGTTTTCTTCCCTTCCTCAAATAGATGCAATTGCACACACACACACACACACACACACGCACACACACACACACAGTGAGAGAGACAGAAACAGAGACAGAGACAGAGACAAAACCAGAGAGAGTGGCAGAGAGACACAGAGACACAGAGAAAAAATGGAGAGAGAGAGACAGACTCTGGACTCTTTCCCTCTCTCTAGATTATCATCCCTCTTCCATGAAACATTATGATGTATAAAAATCATTACTTTTGTTCTTCCCCATACAGGGTTCACACTTCCCATTTCCTCCTAACCAACATAAGTTCATTTTACTTGAAAGCAGAAAGAGCTGTATGTGTATCAAATTATCATCTATCTCATTAGACACAGCTCGAGTTGACAAATAATCTTTATTTGAGTATGATTTTTATTGTTTTCATAGGATTTTTAATTTGCTTTTGGGAGAAGTTTGGCTCTATATAAACACACCATTTATGCCATTTAATGCTCAGATATAGACCATAGAAAGCTCAGTCTCCAAGTGGTTTCCTTAGTAATGGGGAGAGGGGCTGTCTCTGACATGGATTCAGTGGCTGGCTCTTTGAACAACTGCTGCAGGTGATCAAACTAGGCCACAGGGAAAGAGGATCCAGACAGTCCTGATGAGACCTGATAGGATAGATAAGACAGTAGGGGAGGAGGACCTCCCCTATCAGTGGACTAGGGGAGAGAGCATAGGGAGAAAGAAGGAGGGAGGGTGTGGTTGGGAGGAGTTGAGGGAGGGGCTACAGTCAGGATACAAAGTGAATGAATTGTAAAAATAAATAAATTAATTAATATATAAAATAACACACACAAAATAAATTTACATACTAAAAATCCTAATATTTCACTCAGAGTTTTTATTACTATTCATTAAAGCTTCAAATTACACCTTAGATTATTCAGCTCCTCTTGTCTCCTTCTATGCATACATAAGAATCCAATATTTGGCAAATATAAGTGATGTTGAAATGTTTGCACATAAATTTTTTATTGTTGTGAGTCGAACTTCAGTGTGAATTCCTCGAAGAGTTATTTTTGTGAGAAAATGAAAATTCATCTATAGTTTTCTAAGATATTGCCAAATGTCTTTCCCAAAGCTGCCATAACTTTAAAATTTTTGCCAATGTAGTGGGCGAGAAATGATATCTCAATTTAGTTTTAATTTGCATTTGAAAATCTCATAAATTTCAAGTCTATTTTAATATATGCTTGTTAAACTACTCACATCTAATCTCTACTTTTTTATATTATTGTCTAACTTCTTATAGGATTTCTGGCATATTTTTAATTTTCAAAGTTATTTTTATATTAAGGACATCAAACTTTCTTATTGACACATTACAAAGATTGTTTCTCAACTTTTACATTTATCTTTAATCTTTATTAATAAAACCTTTGAAATGAACCCTGGTTTTATTTTAATTTGATGTGGTGAAATATATTAAACTTTAGTTTTATTGAGTCAATAGTCTGAATCATGTATAGAGCTTGTCCCTATATACAAGCTACAGAGAATAGCTTCTTTTTACTCCAGAACTATGTGGTTTCATGTCTTTGGTACACAAAGAGGACTGAGTGTAATGCTGTGTAATTTGAAACAACTACACAATTATTCATACTGAAGACATTTGATTCAGGAACTGGAATGTATGTATTAATTATATGGTATAGCTTATAAATAGGCCTACCTATTTCCACACCTTTTGACTTTCCCAATCTAACTCATTGTCTTCCCTCTCCATTTCTGAGAAATAGGCTTTTTTCATACTGAAGCTTTCAGATCTCTTTTTCTCCCTGTGAGAGCAAGTTCTTCACAGATATTCATTTTCCGCATTTTCTTACTAATTCTTGGTATTTATTTTTCTATATGGATATTATATTAACCCAGTAACTTTGAGAAAATGTTGATATGCTCTTTGGAATCACATAAAATTTATGAATTGTTCTGAGATCATTTTCACTTTTTTTTTTCTTATCAGTTACATTTTATTAACTCTGTATCCCAGCCGTGTCCCGATCCCTCATTCCCTCCCAGTCCCTCCCTCCCTCCCTCATCTCCACCGTGCCCCTTTCCAAGTCCACTGATGGGGGGGGACCTCCTCCCCATTCATCTGATCCTGTTTTATCAGGTATCTTCAGGACTGGCTGCAAAGCCCTCCTCTGTGGCCTAACAGGACTGCTCCTCCCTTCGGGGGTGGGGAGGCCAAAGAGCCAGTCATTGAGTTCCTGTTAGAAATAGTCCCTGTTCCCCTCACTTTGGGAAACCAATTGGTTACTGAGCTACCACAGGCTACATCTGAGTGGAGGTTCTAGGTTATATCCATACATGGTCCTTGGTTGAATGTCAGTCTCAGAATGTGCTTAACAAAACAAAGTTTCTTCTTTCATTTTAACTTTGTCTTTACATCTGCAGGGAGAGAAAAAGAGAGAGAGAGTGATGGAAGCTACTTATATTTGTTATGGTTTTCAAAGAGATATCTACAATTATCATAAAAAGTGATGTTTGACATTCTTTCAGGACATTTGTAAGAAAACGGCAGAATAACTGTGGGTAGGGTCGGTGCCAAAGTAATAATATCATACTGAAGAGAAACTGTGTTATAGATGGAGCTGATCTTGAATTCTTTGGAATAATCCAAAACAAAAATCAATAGAAAGAAATTGACAGGTAGAGGACAGATGAGCCAGAGAGGTAGTAAAAAGTTCTACAAGGCGTGATGTAATCCCTTTTTGGTCCAGCTGGAAATCTAAAATTCTTTGTGAGGCCAAGCAGAGTTGTGAGCTGTTAGGAACAAACCCCATACAAAGAGAAGAACTCCTCAGGGGTTTTAAATCACAATCAGTCACCATAAATATACATAAACACACATAAACATCCATACCTATTATTTACTGCAAATCTAAAAATAGAGACTATTTAATATTTGAGATGATAAATATGTTTAGACTGGCTTAAACATCACACAGTATATACAGGTATAAAAATACCATATGTATGGCACACCATTAATAAATACACACATTTATGGGCATATATATGTATATATATGTATGTTTATATGTATATATATGATTTGGAATACTGTTTAAAAATAAAACATTTAATACTTCAAAGTGATTGCAATAATATTACAACTCAACAATGAAGCGGATATGTTAAAGTAAAATAAAAGAAAGCTCTGTAGACCATAGCGAAAGAGTCTAGGGGGCACACTGATCTCCCTGGGCAAGTGAAATAGGATATTATTAAGGGGTGGACTGGGAGCAGGAAAGACCGGGAATGGCAACTAACTCAAAGATCCACCTGTCTCTGCCTCCTGTCTGCAGTGATTAAAGGCACATACCACCATACAATAGTCCCCAGAGAGACATCATGATAGCAACTGATAAGAACAGATACAAAGACACAAGCCACACAATAGGTGGAGGGGGGATGGGCATCCTTTGACAAAAAGGAGGGAGTATTATATGGAGCCGGGGGGTTGAAGTCACCACATGAAACACTGACCACAGAATCAACCAAGCAAGGCTCATCAGGGCTCACAGAGAATGAACTGACAATTGGTGAGCCTGCATGAATCTGAACCCATATATGTCATAACCCATATATGTCATGGGTGTGTGGCTTTGTGTTCTTGTGGAACCCCCTAACAATGGTAGTGGGAGTTGTCTCTGACTCTTTTGCCTCTTCTTGGGATCCTTGTCCTTCTACTGGATTACCTTGTCCAGCCTAGCTATGAGGGTGTGTGTGCCTCCTCTTATTGTAACTTGTTATGCAGAGTTCATTTGATGTCCTTGGGAGGGCTACTCTTTTCTAAAGGGAAATGGAGGAGAGATCTGGGAGAGGAATGGGGAAGTGTGGAGGGAGGAGAAACTGCAGTTGGGATGCAATATATGCAAGAAGAATAAATTAATAATGATAAAATAATAATAAAATTTAAAAAATGACAAAAGCAGAAATTCAGTGAAACATAATACAGAACCAAATGTAATGCCAATCCAGAATTCACTAGGCATTTTAGTGACACCTTAGAGACTACCGCGTGCTCCTAACTGATGTTAGCGGGAGGAATGATGTGTTAATTATATGTCATACTGACTTTAGTTACCCGAATGTTTAGTGAATGTGAGGCCCTCAGTGGACTGCTAGGTTGTAACAACAAACCAGAAATACTCATAGGTAAATAGCATCTCTGTACTAGCTTAAAATGAGCTCAAGGGTGGTGTTCATGGTGATGGGCAGGTACTGTAGGAATTAAGAGGTACCCATGTTGCTGCAAAGCTATGGTGTTTGTGGTAACAGACAGGTGCTGTGCAGATTAAGTGATAATTTGTGTTGCTGCAAAGTTTTGGATTCTGTTAAAGAAAGGGTTCTTGTAGAGACTGGCAGTTGACTCATAGAGATAAGTCAGACATTAGCTCACCCAAGATAGGGGTGAGGCAGCATCCAGTGAATGAAGGCGCACATAGAGTAAAACGACTGGTGAAAGATTAATTCTGTCTCTCCCTCATTCATTCTTTTTTAGAACTAGTGTGTCTTTTTCTACTGTCCTGAACAACCAGAACTGTATGTTTTCAAAATGCTGACTCCGGACGTCACACTAGCAGCTCCACAGTTTCTTAGAATTTAACTGTCTTACTGAGTTTTCTGTTCTGTAGCTTTTGCATGAACGGATGTGCTACTTCAGACTCTTGAGTCACAGAAGAATGTTTACATAATAAGGTCCATGTAATATGTGCTTATCTCACCTATTTTTTCCATATCAATGGATCTCTCTGACCTGTAAAGTCAGTCTTCCTCAAAAAAACCAACCATCACTAAGCACATTCGTACAACTAAGGCCACGTAAATGAACATATATGTGAGTGATCAATTCTTTCTAAATTGAGGAAGACTAAGTTTATACTCTGCCAGTCAGGCTAGCAATTATCATTAACAGCCAGGTGCTGTGTCTCACACCTGTAATCCTAGCATTCAGGAGGCAGAGGCAGGTGGAGCTCTGTGAGTTCAAGGCCAGTTCCGTCAATAAATCGAGTCCAGGACAGCCAAGGCTACACAAAGAAACCTTCTCTTGACAATTGATTAATTATCATTAACATGTATGGCATATACATTAAAATGTATGTAACTCAGTTTGGATTACTGTGAGCTTACCTATCCATCTTAATTGTAATGATATGAAAGTTCCGAGAAACAAAGTCACTTTCCTGAGCCAACACAGGGAGTAAGGACATCTTTGGCTAGGTAACAAGTTCCATGCCAGCATGGGATCCATGTCCCAAACCAAGTACTCAGTTAATGAACTTAATCCAGTCTGATTCCAGAGGCCACGTACCTAGCCACTGCAACTACATTTCTTATTCTGTTATTGCATCTAGATAAACAGGAGCCCACAATTTTCAAAAGAAAATGTAAGACAAATGAAAACACCTGAGAAATGACAATGCAGAGTCCTTCTTAAATCAGAGGTAGAGTGAAAAAAATACTCAGTATTTCGCTTTCCTGCCAAAGGATGAAAGAGTATTTGCCAAACACTATATTGCACGTTTCAGTGACCATTCCTGTAGGAGACTTTGAGAAGCTTCTCTGTTCTAGAAAAACATGACCTGTCATCAGAAGGTCACCAGTTCCTGTCTTCCTTCTGCTCCAAGGCAAGCCTTTATGATATCAGAAGAACTAAGGAATATGCCTGGAAAAGAAGAGGGTGTGTGGAATTTTTAGAACAATTTTTAACTTGTTTTATTTTGGGGTCAGTTGATTTTTCCCCACAACTTACGTAAATTTGTCATTCTTTTTTTCCAAAGGCATTGCTAACAAGATCTCTTAATATTGAAGTAATTAATCTATGCTGTGCACTGTCTTTTTATTTCAATGAATGTTTGTTGTACATTGCCAAAATGCAATAATAGAAAATTAAAATTACCAAGGAGGCATAATTTATGGTACTTTCCCCTCCTGAAGAAAGCTTTTAAATAACTTGAAATCAGAACAGCATCATCTAAAGCATTTGGGAATTACACATTGATTTTTAATAAACAGTGTGGATAAAATGGGCTATGTTAGGACTGAGATATTGCATAGTGAGAAGACATGGCCTCCTGGGGAGGTAATGAAGCATCTTTCATCCTTCATCTATCATCACACAAATCTTGCTGGGCTTAGAGAAAAGGCCTTTGGGAAGGCCGCTGGTTTGTAAAGGTGGAGAACTGGAACCATGCCCACTCCCAAATGCAAATGCAAATTGGCTATAACTTAATAGAGAAGGATGGTTGCACCAACTGTTGGTAGGATTCACAGCCAAGTACTGCATTGTGGCCTTCCCTCTTGATTATTGGAATGCCATGCTCCTATCTATATTTTCTTCTAGACTTCATGCATTCACTTGGAAACAAACCCAGATATTTGTTGTATTCAAATTCTTATAATTCTAATTCACCTGAATAGAGCTGAGTCTCTCTAATGCCCCTCTCTGTCCCTCTCTGTCCCTCTCTCTCTCTCTCTCTCTCTCTCTCTCTCTCTCTCTCTCTCTCATACACACAGACGTACTCACATATGCATAGATTAGGCACAGAATGACAATAATTAAAGAGAATGCATTTTTTAAAGAGCTGCAGAACTTAAAAAAAATGGCTAAGGTACATGATGTACTGGAAAGAAATCCAGAGGCACAGGGTAGGAGTCACCAGCATTTCAGAAGACAAATAGTAGTTCTGGAGTGGGAGACAAGGTGATGGGCTTAATGCAACAGGAACTAAGGGTGGGCATGCAACTATAAAATCAGTTCAACCAGAAGTGAAAACTTTGTGTGTGTATCTCAAAGTTTTGACATATAATTTTATTGCAGAGCACTACACAATTCATAAACATAAAGTGTATTGAATTTTTACAAACTAAACCCAATCTATCAAGATAAAGAAAATTGACAGCACCCAGAAGCTGTGTGCAGGCTATCTTCCAGTCACTATCCCCCAAGAATAAGCTTTTGTGGCTGGCTCTTTTCACTCAACATTATGTTTGCAAAATACAATTTGTCTTGATTATAACATAATTTGCTCATACTTAATTCTCATTAAGGTAGTATCTGGTATTTTTTAACATAAAACTCACATTTTGTGGCAATATTTTAGAAGAAGAAATAGATTACAAGTTCATGTCTCCTACAAGGCTTTTTCCTCAGAATGCTTTTCTTGTCCTCAGGGCAAGATTGGAGGTTTCTCTCCAATGGTGCTAAACTGTTTATCAATTAAAACTCTTTGTTCAGCACCAGCTAAACATTCCCCTATTTTAAAACTTTATCCACCAAATAAACTATCACCTTCAAACTTAATCCTACCCAGTCTCTCAGGATATCCAAGACAGAAGCAGAATGTAGCCAAATTTCTAGTGAAAATGTTTCACGAATAGGTGTATTCTATTTCATGACATAGTCTTTGATTTCCTCTAAAACGTCAGGAACTGGGACATGTCCACATATCTCTCAGATGTCCTGCCTTCCCATTAAGCTGTGCTCATAATAATTGATAGCTTTTCAAGCCTAAAGTTCCAAATTCTTCCTTAGTCCTCCCAGAAAAGAATTCCATTGGACTATAATCATGTGGTCAGGGTTATCACATCAATCACCCTGCTCCTATTTACCAATTTCTATCTTAGTTTAATTCCTAGTTTTAGTATAAAATGCTCTTATGAAAACAACTTAAGGGAAAGGGATTTATTGGACTAACAGGTTGCTGTGGGCTGTTACACGGAAGTTGGGGGGTAAGACCTTGAGTCAGATAGTTACATTATAAGCACAGACAAAAGCAGAAATGAATGCAATCGTTCCTTCCATTTGCTCCACTCCTAGAGCTGACAATCCCCTTCCTATAGAAGGTATTTGCACCCAGAGTAGCTGAGTCTTCTCACACCAACTAAGGTAGTTAGGACAAGCCTAAGACCAAGCTAATGTAAACAGTTGACATTCCCTTTACATGTTATTTTAAACTGAGTCCAAATACAAAATTCAAATGAACCAACACACCACGCATAATCTTCACAGGCCATGCTAATCATGCAAATCTTTCATCTAGGCACCTCCCAAACTCTTCAACAATATCTAAAAAATACCATCAATTAAAAACATGGAAATCATGAAATTTGCAGGCAAATGGTGGGAACTAGAAAAGATCATCCTGAGTGAGGTATCCCAGAAGCAGAAAGACACACATGGTATATAATCACTTATAAGTGGATATTAGACATATAATATAGGATTAACATATTAAAATCTGTACACCTAAAGAAGCTAAGCAAGAAAGAAGGCCCTGGGTAAGATGATCAATCTTTACTCAGAAAGACAAACGGGATGGACATTGGAAGAAGGGGAAAACAGGAAACAGAACAGGAGCCTACACAGAGAGCCTCTGAAAGACTCTACCCAGCAGTGTATCAAAGCACATGCTGAGACTCATAACAACTTTGGGCAGAGTGCAGGGAATCTTATGAAAGAAGGGGGAGATAGTAAGACCTGGAGAGAACAGGAGTTCCACAAGGAGAGCAACAAAACCAAAAATTCTGGGCCCAGGGGTCTTTTCTGAGACTGGTACTCTAACCAAGGACCATGCATGTCGATAACCTAGAACCTCTGCACAGATGTAGCCCATGGCAGCCAAATCTCCAAGTAGGTTGTCTAGTAAGGGGAACAGGGACTGTCTCTGACACGAACTCAGTGGCTGGATCTTTGATCACCTCCCCCTGAGGGGTGGGGGGAGCAGCCTTGCCAGGCCACAGAGAAGGGCAATGTAACCAGTCTTGATGAGACCTGATAAGCTAGGGTCAGATGGAAGAGGAAGAGGACCTCCCCATCAGTGGGCTTGGAGAAGGGCATGGGAAGAGATGAGGGAGGGAGGATGGGATGAGAAGGGAATGAGGGAGGAGGCTACAGCTGGGATACAAAATGAATAAACTGTAACTAATATAAAAAATTAAAAATTAATTAAAAAAATTCCATCAGCTGCATTGCAATTGTTCAACACAGAAGTCTATAGGGGGACATTCTTAGTCAAACAATGACACCTGGCATTTCTGCGTCAATTTCCAGAAGCTAAATCACTATCCTTGTTTATATTTTTCTTATTTGTTCTAAAATCATGCTGTATTAATTATTTTATTTTAAAGTCTTTATATTTACAATGAAATATACCAAAAGTCATTCTTGAAGGTTATCTTGGTTACATGTGCCCCTTTGCATTTCAGTCAAAGTGTTTATAATAACTAATCAATTTCTGGCAAAAACTACTGGGAATTTTATTTGAGTTATATTGAACTGTAGGATTAATTTTGAAAGAGTTTGCATCTTTGCAGCCTTCAGTTCTTCAATCTATATAAAGGACTTAGCCTCGCTTTGTTTAGCTCCTCTGTAAATTCTCCGGGTTTTATGTTATAATTTCCAGAATAGGAATCTTGTACATATATGTCTAGATTGTTCCTAGGCTGTTGCTGTTAGTGCTAAAACGAAGGTAAGACTAAACACATTTCAAGTGTCATTCAATAAGGAAAAAAAAAAAAACTATGTATGCCTGTTAAGTGAAATAATATGAGTAATTAAATAACGTTCTAATTTCTTACATGACACGTATAATAAGGTTACTCAGGTACACACAAAGTTGTTATATGTATTGCTAGATTAAAAAAAAATTATTAAAACTGGACCATGCATGGAGATAACATAGAACCCCTGCACAGATGTAGCCTGTGGCAGCTCAGTTTCCAAGAAATTTCCCTAGTAAGAGGAGAGGGGACTGTCTCTGACATGAATTCATGGGCAGTCTCTTTGATCACCTCCCCCTCCACAGAGGAAGACAGTGCAGCCAGTCCTGATGAGACCAGATAGGCTAGGGTCAGATGGAAGGGGAGGAGGACCTCCCCTATCAATGGACTTGGAGAGGGGCATGGGAGGAGATGAGGGAGAGAAAATGGGATTGGGAAGGGATTAGAGAGGGGGCTACCACAGGTATACAAAGTGAATATTCTGAGTGAAATATCCCAGAAGGAGAAAGACAAACATGGGATATACTCACTTATATAGACCTATAAGATATGATAAACATAATGAAATCTATACACCGAAAAAAGATAATCAATTGAGCGGACATGGGGTAAGATGATCAATTCTCGTTTAGAAAGACAGATGGGATGTGCATTGAACGTATGACAGGAGTCTACTGAGCGCATCTGAAAGACTCTAACTAGCAGTGTTTTCAAAGCAAAGACTCATGACCAAACCTTTGGCAGAGTACAGGGAATCATAAGAAAGAAGGGGAGTTAGTCTGATGGGGAAAGGATAGGAGCTCCACAAGGACCAAATATATCTGGGCACAGGGTCTTTTCTGAGACTGACATTCAACCAAGGACCATGTATGGATATAACCTAGAACCTCCACTCAGATGTAGCCTGTGGTAGCTCAGTAACCAATTGGTTTCCCAAAGTGAGGGGAACAAGGACTATTTCTAACAGGAGCTCAATGACTGGCTCTTTGGTCTCCCCACCCCCAAAGGGAGGAGCAGTCCTGTTAGGCCACAGAGGAGGGCTTTGCAGCCAGTCCTGAAGATACCTGATAAAACAGGATCAGATGAATGGGGAGGAGGTCCCCCCCTATCAGTGGACTTGGAAAGGGGCACGGTGGAGATGAGGGAGGGAGGGAGGGAATGAGGGATTGGGACACAGCTGGGATACAGAGTTAATAAAATGTAACTGATAAAAAAATTAATAAAATAAAAAAATGAAAAAAAACTGTAATAAATTAAAAATAAATAAATTTTGAAAAGAAAATAAAATCTATATAGTATAGCACAACATGTACCATACAAAAATAAAATTATAGTTATCATAAAAATGTCAATTAGTATTAGGTTGAAAATTTTGGTAACAGTGGATTTACAGAGTTAGTGAAAATACTGCTTAATTTTTTTTAAACTTCTATTAATTATACTTTATTCACTTTATTTTTAGATATGTGATACTATTTACTTGTCAAAATACTTATTTTTATCACATGAAAAACAAATTTGATATATCTATAATGGTAAAAGTATGTAGATGGAGGATGCTACGATGGAATAAAGTGAACAAAATCTAGTTGTTTTATACAACTATGAAATAACTGCATAGAGGAAGATGAGAACAGCAAGATACTGCATTTTGTGCTGAGTGTTATCCACACACAAATACTGAGTAATTGATATAGTTGTCACCTATAAGCCTCATTATCTATTCCGATAAACAATATTCAAGCTTTCAAAAAGTATGCCATTTAAGAGTAAATCACACATAAGAGGAAGGAGTTATCTTAATGCTGAACTTATGTATTTTAGTAAGAATGGGAAGGATTCCATGGTTTGCATTGTAGTAGATTAGGATTGGAAAACTGATACATGCTAATGCTGGCACAGAACAGAGCTTGGAAAAAACAGAGGAAGAAAAGCAACTTTACCATAGGGACACTTGACAATCAGTTCCTGAGGTCTGTTGTAACGAGTCTTATAAATTAGCTGTAGTTTGTGAAACGTCCCAGAACTTGGGAGTTACTGCAAGGGAATTACAAATTATAATACAAAATAAAGAGAAAAAAGAAGAAAAAGAGGGAAGGTGGGAAGAAGGGAGAGAGATATTATCATATAATTCTTGCATATAATGTAATAAAGGTAGCATTTAAGAATTCTTTACTTAGTGTGACAAAACAAACAAACAAACACTGCTTACCTCCATAAAAGTCCAACAACAAGCAAAAGTGCATTCCGCAAAAGTTAATCTTGGGGAACTCTACTTTCAGTTGTTACTGAGACACATACCTTGACAAAATTAACTTAGGCATGAAGGAGTATATTTGCCTTGCAATTTCAGATTAGTCTATTATTGAAAGGATGTGGTGAGAACAAAAAAACAGCACCTCCACCATTAAGTGGAAATAAAGAAAGAATGCCTGGTTGCTCTAGGCTAAACTTCTTCTCTCTTGTACTATGAAGAAAAATCTGCTTAGGGGAATGTTCCCACCCAAAATGGGATGGGTCTTTCTACATCAGTTAGCACCGAAGATAATCTTCTAGGACAAGCCAACACCCATCTTATCTAGGCAATTTCTCATTAAGACCCTCTCCCCAGATGATTCTATGTTGTATCAAGTAGATAGCTAAAACCAACCATCATAGGAACCAGGACCTTTATTGGTTTATACATTTATATGCTTATTTAGATAGCATGTGTGTAAACCTTTGTGTCAACAAGCCATCTAATGAGGGCTTCTTGCAAGCAGACACAAGTGATCTGGCAAAAGAGCAGTTGTTTTGCTCAGAGGACAGTGTTCTGTGAAAATCTGTATGCTCATTGTCTTCTTCAAAATTTATTACATATCCCAGTCTCAGCACAACCACTTTGGAAATCAATCTGGTGCTTTCTCAGACAATCAGGAAGAGCGCTTCCTCAAGATTCATCTATACCACTCCAAAGCATATATCCAAAACATGTTCAAGTATACAACGAGGACATTTGCTCAACCATGTTTGTAGCAGCTTTATTCGTAATAGCTAGAATCTGGAAACAACCCAGATGTCCCTCAACAGAGGAATGGATACAGAAATTGTTTTACATTTACACAATGGAACACTACTCAGCAATTAAAACCAAGGAAATAATGAAATTTGTAGGCAAAGGTTGAAAACTAGAAAAGTTCATCCTGAGTGAGGTATCCCAGAAGCAGAAAGACACACATGGTATATAATCACTGATAAGTGGATATTAAACATGTAATATAGGATAATTATACTAAAATATGTACACCTAAAGAAGCTAAGCGAGAAGGAGGACCCTGGGTAAGATGCACAATCCTCACTCAGAAAGGCAAATGGGATGGACATCAAAAGAGGGAGAAAACAGGGAACAGGACAGGAGCCTACCACAGAGGGCCTCTGAAGGATTCTACCCAGGAGGGTATCAAAGTAGGTGCTGAGACTCATAGCCAAACTTTGGACAGAGTGCAGGGAATCTTATGAAGAAGGCGGAGATAGAAAGACTTGGAAGAAACAGGAGTTCCACAAAGAGAGCAATAGAACCAAGAAATTTGGGCCCACGGGGCTTTTCTGTGACTGATACCCCAACCAAGGACCATGCATGGAGATAACATAGAACCCCTGCATAGATGTAGCCCAAGGCAACTCAGTGTCCAAGAGGGTTTCCTAGTAATGGGAACAGGGACTGTTTCTGACATAAACTAAATTTCTCGCTCTTTGATCACTTCCTCCTGAGGGAAGAGCAGCCTTACCAGGCCACAGAGGAAGACAATGCAGCCAGTCCTGATGAGACCTGATAGACTAGGGTCAGAGGCAAGGGGAGGAGTACCTCCCCTATCAGTGGACTTGGGGAGGGGCATGGGGAAGAAGAGGGAGGGAAGGTGAGATTGGGAGAGGAAGAGGGAGGGAGCTACAGCTGGGGTACAAAGTGAATAAACTAATTAATTTTTTTTTAAAAAATAGAACTATAAAAGAACTTTAAATTGATGTTACATGACTACTCAACCGGGGTTTCTCAAGTATCAAAGAATGTCAAAAAAACTGTTTCATATAAAAGAAGTTTAAGGAAAAATGTCAAATGGACATAATTCAATGTGGTACACTAGACAGCATTCTAAAACAGAAAAGGTGAAGATTCTAAAAGCAAGGAAGTTGAAGTGGGACACGTAATTGTTGCCCTATCCTTTCCTTAATTTTAGCATGTAGACCACAACAAGATAAGATGATAATAACAGGAAAAGGAATATGAGCTCTCAGTGATAGCCTCACAACTCTTTATAAATCTAATCCTCTTTTTAAAAGAAAGAAAGAAAGAAAGAAAGAAAGAAAGAAAGAAAGAAAGAAAGAAAGAAAGAAAGAAAGAAAGGAGGTTATTTAAAATTAAATTGAACTTTTTTCTCATTATATAGGCTTAGGCTATTTATGGGTGCTTGTTTCTATAATAAAATTGAATTCATCAAAATTACTAATACATGACTTCTTAAAGTTTGGGTAACATCACAACCCCATATGGGATCTCTAATAAATACTGGGGTTTCACAAAATTTGTAAACATTCAATGTTATCTGAATGAACAGTGATAAAACTTAAGTCAGAATCAAATAAATCCCAGGGCTGCAGACAGGTTAGTCAGTCCGTCTGCACTGGGTGACTGCACAGCACCTTCCTTCTGGGCACACAGCACGGCTCTTCTCGCTGAGCGGACTACCCTGCCTGGAACACCTGGCTCTGATGACGAGTTTCCTGTGCTTTTACTGGACGCACTATGTTTTCTTCTAAAAACATAACTGTCTGATTATAGGAAATAAAGTCCTTTACTACCCTACCATCATTCCTGAGCATGTATATTAAATTAGTAAATCTTTGAGCTGTAATATTTGATTTTAAAACTTGCTCTTTAAGTTGCCAACTGGAGTTTTATACCACCAAATATTTTTTTTTTCTTTAGAATAGGAGAGAATTTCCAGAAATTTCTGCAGTGGTTCTCAATATTATTCTGCCATTTTATAATATGTTTTTATGGACATCATCATTCTCAGCATTGACAATTATGCTATCAAATATTTGATCAGCCCTAAAAATATTAAAGATATCTACTTCAGGAAGTGTAAAACATTACCACAAGATTTCATTTTTCAATAAAAATAAAAATATGTCTCTTCATAAGCTTTTTTCTTTTCCCCTAATATATGGTAAAATTTATAGTTCTTTATAATTCACTATAATTAAGTGTTTGATTTATATACCTATTATATATACCTTTATGCCTGGCATTGCTTTAAAATTTTTTCCCCTGTAAAAAAAGAGTCAAACGAGAGGAAAAACCAGAAACCTAATTGAATTCATTATTATATGTAATTATTGATAAAATTTGTGTTCAGGTTTTCTTAGAATGAGAGTCAGGTCATGAAAGAACGGCTCTGACAACCTTTCTGACTTGATGTGCCCAGACAATTGCAGGTATTCTGACGGTGGGAAGTGAAAACAGTCCAGTCTGAAGTGTCTACTGAGGACCTTTCCGAGTTTGTAGCCATGGTTATTCTTGCCTCAGAAAACTAATACACTTGGAAATGTCACCATTGCAGTATTCTTTAAAGTTTTTGTTCAAGCCTGATGACATAGAAGAGAAAACTCACAGTGGATTTTGGGGTTTTTATTGGCATTCTTCACTAAAAGTATACCCACTTTCATTTGCAGATATAATGATTTTCAATGTTCCATTTATTTACCTTAAAGTTTATCTTTGCTTTTTTGAATATTTCGGTAGCATCAATCACTTTGTTAAAAATATTGCATTTTTTCACACCATACAGGTTTTTGTTTTCTACTCATGCCTGTGGGTTTTATAATGAGGTTCCTTTCTTTTCAACTCTGAGGAAATAACAGGGCAAAAAGAATGAAGCAATTAAGAAATAAAAAGATAAATACCCAACATACGTTATTGAATATTTACATGAAAGAACACAGCAAAGCTTTGAGGATAAGTAGTTATAAAATATGAGCATGAATTAAATAAAATAGAGTGATAGGAAAAAGAAACTGGCCGGCAGGATGGCATAGTGTTTAAGGGCTCTTAATTCTTAGCCTAATGATCTGCTGGTAGAATGAGAAAACAAATGCCCACTTTTTGCTCTGAGCTACACGCACAGGGACAGTGTGTGGTGTGCTTGCGGGGAGGGGTTAAAGTAAAAAAGAACCTGAAGGAAGTTAGATATATTCTTAACATTTTATAATTCTCAAAATTGTTGAGCATGGTAAAAGACTGATAAAAGTTAGAATATATTTTTACAAACCTTAAAGATAAAATCAACATGAAAGAATGATAATACCAATATTTAAATAAATTTAAGGACTAACCAGGCCTGAGCTTGCTTAGCTTCTCAGGTCAGACAAGACTGGGCACATTCTATGCTATTTCATTTTTTTTTCCTGTGGTGGACAATTGAAAAGAAATGCAGATTAACTGAATAAAAATTGAATATTTTAATATAATGTTCACAGGAAAGAAAGTATTCTTGAAGACAAGGATGAATGGATAAAAATATCCATGTAATTTGGCTGGCTTTTCCTTTTGTCTAGTATACTAAGCCTTCACTGAAATTATTAAAGGTTAACTTTATTAGCAATTTCACGTATTATCTAATCACCCATAACACCCTGGTTATTACACATCTGATTTCATTGCTTTACTGGATATTGTATGCCAGGGCAAACCCCTTTTGTAATCTAACTGCCTTGTGCTAATGTGTGAAATATTGTGTCTTTATGTAAGTACTTACAATTAAATGTACGCAATAGACTGTAAGAGACAATGATGAAAAAGTTATTTAAAAAATTACTGTGAGAATAACAAATGACCATCTTTCTTTCCTTCTAATGCCTGCATGCAAAATTAATATTAATGAGAGCTGACATGAGAACAGGCTGGTTATCTTTTTACTAACGTAAAAATAATTTAATTAAACTAGCTTATATTTTAGCCACTAAATCAATATATAAAATAGATTTCAAGGTAGTTATCAAAGTGAAATAAAAAAATAGCTAAATGTGTAGTCAATGAAAATGACACTCAGAAATGAATAAGGTTTTCTAAAGGCAAGGTGATGATGTGTTTTTACAGCAGACTGGCTACAATTAATAGTGCTATGCTGTACTATTAAAACAAAGAGTTGACGTGAAATGTACTCAACACAAACGTGTGAGGTAATGCGTCTCTAACCATTCTGTATAAAACCATTCTGCTAGGTATTTATAAACAGCTTAAGATCTCTTCCATTTGTCAGTTATACATAATTGTATGTCTATGTTCAATGATGATATACAACTGGAGAATTAGAGCTCAGATACATTTGTAGAGGAAATATAACAGAGTATACACACTTTGAAAGAGTTTGGGGATTATTAAAAATTAAAGATACATGTGTCATCCTACAACACATACATGTAAACTCTGCAGACTAACCCAAGAGAAACTAAGAAAATAACAATACAAAGAGAAACATGTTAATGTATTATCCACTTCACTTCTGTCTACAAAGCTAAACATAACCCAAATATTAACAAGCAATAAATAGATATTTTAAAAATCCAGTGTATCAGATGTAGCCCATGGCAGTTTAGTTTCCAAGTAGGTTCCATAGTAATGGGAACAGGGACTGTCTCTGACATGAACTGATTGACCTGCTCTTTGATCACCTCCCCCTGATGGGAGAACAGCCTTACCAGGCCACAGAGAAAGACAATGCAGCCAGTCTTGATGAGATCTGATAGACTAGGATCAGAATGAAGGAGAGAAGGACCTCCCCTATCAGTGGACTTGGGGAGGGGAATACATGGAGAAGGGGGAGGGAAGGTGGAATTGGAAGGGGAGGAGGGAAGGGTTAGTGGGGGAATACAAAGTAAATAAAGTGTAATTAATAAAAATTAAAATAAAAATATTTTGAAAAATCCATTGTATCAGCCAAACATACTGAGACACACAATGAATAATACATGGCATAAATTACATATATATATTACATCTATAGCACATATGTGTGTATTCACACACACAAACACATATATGTCAGCCTGGTCTATAGAGAGAGTTCCAAAACAGCCAGGGCTACACAGAGAAACCCTGTTCCCCAAAAGTAAAAAAATAAAAAATAGAAATAATTTCCTACTATTTGTATGTACTGAGATTACATATACATACATACATTTTATATGTGTACAATTAATGGTAACATATGGTATTACTTAAAAACACAAAAGATGATCCCAGTGTGATAACAATCAGTGATTGAAAGAAACTCAAATATATGCTCTATAATTAAAGTCTTATAAAATTTTCAAAATGTTAACTGAATAATATTCTAAAGCTTGTTTTATCTTTATGATAAAGGATTGAATATATAACTTGATTGCTTAAAGAACACTAAGGAATATATAAAATTATTTCACAAATTAAAATATATATGTTTGAGTATAAAATCAATTTGTCTGGATTAGATTAATTATCAGATAGTAGAAACAGAAAATGAAAATTATTTCTGATACGTTAAGAAAAGTACTCAAGAATAAATTTCACAGAAACTTGCCAAGATGTTTATACCTAAAACTGTAACATATTGCTAATTTAAATATATAAATGTCTTAATAAATAAAGTGATAGACCATGTTTATGGATTAAATTAGTATTTTTAGGCTTTATTCCTAAAATAAAGCAATGAAAAATAAAATTTCAATTAAAATATGAGCGAAGTAGTTTGAAGAATTTGGAAGGTTCATTGTGCCCAGAATATGTCAACCAATGTGGACAGAGCAAAAAACATCAGCAAGATGTGCTGACCCCAGAGCAGAGAGCGAAAGCATGTCCATAAGTCAGCATATTGGCCAGGTATAAACATGCAAGTAACAACATTTTCTCATATTTTGAGAAGTCACCGAAGGGAAATGGAATAAAAGCCATTTCAGAAATTTCAAGATGAGTTTCCAGGCAAAATATGAAACAAGTTCAACTTTGCGTTTTATTTTAAAGAAATCACCAGAATTAAATGTAAAATCAACACCCCAAATAAAAAAAAAACTGAATGAAAAAATGTCCATGTGACATAAAATCCATCCTAGTTACTCTGAAAACATAATGGAAATAACAATGAAGGTAAAATTATTAGTCATTTACAGTTTAAAATATTTATTTCCATTAAAATACAAGTTTTAAGACAACAGAGGCAACATAACAAACATAACAAATGACTGGTCTCCACTACTCAAACATAGATGCGCATGTGCACACATGCACACACACAGAAACACAAACACACACGCAAGCACCTCACACAGCCATAAAATAGCCATTAAGATTACATTAAAATATTTCCATCACATTGCCTAAAGAATGAACAAATACTTTAAAGAGATAAATAATAAGCTTTAATAAGCACATTGAAATGTGGCCAACATGATGGTAATTCAGAAACAATAAAGTCAAAATTATAAACCATGATACTATAATATTATTACAGATATTCAATAGACAGATATTCATTAGACTATAATATTATTACAGATATTCAATAAAGCCAAGGGCTTTAAAGCAATAAAACATCACCATAACTCCTGGTCAAGGAGAAAAAGTTAAGGAGGGGAAAGAAGAGGAAAGAGAAGAGGATGCAAAGAAAAAGAGGTGGAAACATAAAAGATATTTCTAAAGTGTTTACACAACCAGGGTTTGTTTTCACTTTCTTTAGGATGCTCTTTGCTAAGCAAGTACTCCACAGACTCAGACACTGACATAACCTGCCCTCTGCACCCACAGTCTCTAAACTAGTGGCTTCACAGGCTCAGACTATGCAAGACCTCGGGACTCTAATACAGCCTGCTAAAAATGTCTGGTTATCAAAATAAACTCTTAAGAAAGTTAAAAAGGCATACTATCATTTAGAGAATAAGTTTGACAGCATAATATATCTAGACAACACCTAGCTATATTATGTAAATAATACTGTAAATACATTGCATTTACATTTCAGTAATTCAAATAAATCTCTAAATAAACAGGTGAATTTTTCTAACTTGTTTGCTCAGTTTAAAAAATGTAGATATCAGCACGAGACAAGGCCACCACATACCACTGTGTGACAAAAAGAAAGACTAACGATGACAGACGACAATGCTGTCAGAAACGCAAAAAACGGAGAAGTTGGAACTTTGATGGAATTACAAATCGAGACCACTGTGTCGTGGGTATTAAAGTGAAGCATACCTCTGTCTCACAGACTGGTATTTGTGTTCAGAACATGCCTGAAGCAGAGGTCTTAGGAGACGTGATGTGAGTTTATGCACACTGACTAAACACTGGAAGTGTAAGTGGCAATTCACATTGGAGTGGGAATTACACCTCTATAAAAAGAGTAAGTCACTAACATACAGAGAAACATGGACAACAGTTCCAAATTTTATGCGTTGTGAAGGACACTAGAAGCATAAAGCCCAGCACATCAGTTCTTTTGCAGGATTCTTGGGAACCGGTTAAAATAACCTGTTGTTGGAAGGTTTCCTGGAGATGGCGTGGCAGCCCTCATCTGTATAGCAGAAATTGGGAGGGTGAGGCAGAAGCAGCAGGAGTCCAAGGTTAACCTGGGCTACAAAACAATAACTCAAACAAGGAACAAATAACAACAACAAACCAAACAAACCACACCCCTGAGCACTGGAGAGGTGGCTCAGTGTCTAAGATCACTGGCTGCTCTCATTGCAGACCTGAGGTTTGACTCTTAGGACCCACATTCACAACAGTGTGTACCTCATCTCTCAAGGGATCTGGACTCAGCAGGCACCAGGAACACATGTGGTACTCAGGCACACATGCAAGCAAAAATACCCATACATATAAATAAAAAAAAATAAGCAATTAAAAGCTAAACATAAAAAGTGTAAAACATGAAGATTTACTCACAATTGTGTCTGTGGAGCTGTGAACTATAAGTGAATGTAGCATCAGGAAAAGCACCTTATTTCTGAAAATAGTTAATAGCTCGATGTTTTGCTGTTTACCTGGATGGTCAGATATAAAGGATCCTCCTAGCTGTGCTCTTCAGTCACTCTGCTATGAAAGTTTGATCACTGTACTCCCTGGTCATGGATGATTTTAATCATTTTACAAGAACATGTCTAGTGCATACATGACTAGTGCTCTCTGTTATGTGGTGAGTATCATGATACTCACAACCCTGGGAAGAAAAGATGACAAAATGCTCTGACCACGAAGTCCACACTTAATACTACACACCACATTCCTATGCGTTACCAGTTAAGGTAACCCTGAAAGGCCTGTCTCAGCACCAGATGACAATGAGCTGAAGTTCATGTGGTGCTTTACAAAACTTGTCCTATACTTACTTAATAAAAAATTTCCACACCAGGAAGAGCATGTAGGTGAGCATAAGTAGTCACCCCAAATAACACATTTACAGCTTTGCTCTCTGCTGCATTAAGCCTGATTCACAAGGTGAGACTATGTCTGCTAAAGAACAAAAAAGTTCATTAATCAGAAGGGGGCGGTCCTGTCAGGCATGCGCTCTCTTGTACTTATATGAGCAGCAGAGAGAAGCGCTATTCTGTAATTCTCTTCTCTGCACTCTCTTCCTAAATATTAAAAAAGATTGTGTTGCTGTTACAAGACACAAGAAACAGCTATAATTTCAAGAGAGAGAGAGAGAGAGAGAGAGAGAGAGAGAGCTTGATCAGTAATAAAGGTGAAAAGAGCCAGAGCCAGACACAGATTTAAAGCACAGATCACAATCTGGACAACCGAAGTCTGATTTATTCCATGACTTCGTCAATCTAGACTAACCAAAGCACAGGAGAGGTTTGCAGAGGCTTTTAGAGGAGGGAGTTCTTGTCATCTTGTCAAGCACACCAATTGCAGCTTTGTTTCCTGCCCTTTTAAATAAAATGGAATGAAACCACTGTAACACCGCCCCCACTGTCTTTCCTTAGTCACCAGTGTGTCTGAGAATTACCTCCCGAATAAAATGTCCTTGTCTGAATTGGCCTTTGCAAGAATACTGAGTTGTACAATCTACAATGTTGCACAAAATGTTTTTGAGAACAGTGGAATTTCCATATGTCATTAAATTAGCTTCTCTTGATTTTTTTTTTTTGGTGGCAAATTTTACTTTTTAAGTTAAATTAAGGAGATAGATGCTAAAGCCCAAGCTTTCTTTATTGAGCAGCCATAGAAAAGTCACAAAACGTATCTCTATCTAATTTCCTCTACTATACAATGAATTCCTAATTATTCAGGACCATTATCCTACAATTCAGTTATTTGCATTATTCCATCAAATACTGAAATTTTAGTTACCAACTCTCTCTCTTTTCCTCTCTTCTCCCAGGCATGGTCTCTGTACCACATCATTTTCAAATGTATTATACAAATTATAATTTCATGTAGTTACTATGGAGATCAGTACGACTCAAATTCTTAGATAGGAATGCTAAATTTTGTTCTTATCAAAAATAATACTATTGTTCTGGCTGCATCCTGTGAGGACTAGTGAAACCTTGAAGCTGGTTGGAGTGAATCTGCACATGTCCTGGGAACCTCAGCAGCAGAGAAAGTCAGCTGTCAGAGGAGGGGCTGAGACAGAAACCTTAACTAAGATTGGACAAAAGGTCAGTGTGGGCCATCAGAGAGACACATGCTTACCTTAGCAGTGAATCAGTCTATCTAGAAGTTAAATTTTGATCCCAGAGGCAGGATGCAAAGCTTGACAGCCACATGAAATCTCAGGCTGTTCCCTCCTTTCTAAGCAAATTGATTATTTCCTTTAAGACTATACTACAAGAATAAATGAGATTGGCACAGTCACTCTCTCCAACTCCAGCCTGCAATCTTCTTTCCAAGACTCCAGAACAGAAATGGAATCCCTTACACTTCCATAAAGGGAGGGACTATGTTCTCCTCAAGTTATGAGATACAGAGTTTTAGTTGTAAAATTAGGAGAGTACCCAGTAAAAGGATGAGGATTGCTCATTCTGGATTTTCTTTTTTTCATTGAGCTATGTAACTCAATATTTGAATCAAAATAGACATTTTGAAAAAAAAAAGGGGGGGGGGAACAATGCTACCTAATTCAGAAATTTAATTCCTCTGGCAAATCTTTCTAATAACAATGGGAAACTTTTGAAAACTACAGTGCTGGGAGGACTCGCTCCTGGCTGTTTGCTTTATCATTCAGGCCTGAGCTCATCATTTTGTCATAGCCTCCTTCTATGTGGGCTACCAATGAGGAGCCCAACACTTCAGCATTTCTCTTTGGCAGATTTTATTTTCCCAGATGTAATTTGCCTATTTATAGGATTTGCCAGGTCCTTAGAACTTTTGAGATCACAACACCTATTTTAAAATACCTTGTTTTATTCACATATTTTAAGGAAGTGCTATCTCCCTGCTATACTCAATGAATGATTTCTCACCTCTTATGACAATTTAAACATCCTGTGACACACTCTGAAACTAGAACCGATTGTTCTCTACTTTTCCTCTCTGCTTATCCATAAAACATTCATCACACAATGGTTCAACCATCATTTGTTAATATTTCTCTATCCCTTGTGACAGAGAGAGCAAAATAAATTTTTTCTCTTTGCTACATCTACCTGAGAGAAACACACTTTTGACAGCATCCACAATGATGCTTATTTTAGAGTTTATTCAATTTGCAAAGATTTGGAAACAAATTGAATGACAAATCGAATAGAAGAACGACTAAATAATTTGCAGTGAAACGTTTCATGATTTCAACAGAACAAGACAAATCTTTACTGCCCTGTAAAGATATCTGTAACTTAACAATTCACAAGAGAAAACAGTAAAACACAGGCTGACAAACATGGTTGACAAGAGGCTCTGCATAGAAGGTGAGGTTCTGCACAGCACGTGATACTCTGCCAAGACTGAGCCCTAGGAGAAACGAGAAGCCATGAGCAAGAAGCAAGTCTGGAGGAGAAATAAGACCTTGAGCACCAACAAAATGAATTTTAACTGTAATCTCATGGAGGAAGGAGAATAATTAACAATCAGAACCAGCATTGATGGCTTATTAACCACAATAATTATTTGTGTGCTCCTTTTGCGTTGTCATAAAAAGCCATGTTTATTACATAGATTCCCATATTCCATGCCAAACAGAAGTAAAAAATCCTGCGTCACAGCAAGTAACTATATTCTATTAAGTGGAAATAATTCCAAAAAAAAGATGGATAGATAGGTACACAAGAACTATTGTCAGAATTATTCCCTAATCATGACTTCATAAGCAATAGCTATGATTTTATATGCCAATTTCAATTGTATTTTAATTTTCAGAGATTAAAGTCCTTGAATTTAAAATGGTTGACGTATTACCATAAAGATGCTATTCTCTAAATTACAGCTTAATGGCTAAAAAGGATTAAGACAAAAGCATGATCTGTTTTTCTAACCTCATGTTTTACTTTCCTGTCTAATCCTCTCACAGCAGCTGAGAAAGCTGAGTAGAATAGATGGATCGTATCTTCCCCGTCACCTTTCCCCTCCCTCATGATTCTAGTTTCACTGTTATTTTATGTTTTCTTGTGATGGTCCTTTATGTGATCAAATTTTGATGAAGTGTTATATGTAAATTTATTACCTACCCTCTATCTTTCCTTTTGACAGAGTACATCTATTCCTCAGGATGTTTTTTTTTTTTTTTTTTTTTTTTTATCATAGCATTTTAAAGCACAGGTTCTCATCATTAAGTTTTTTATCAGAAGAGTTGAGGGAGAGATAAGCAACACTCAGAACCTTTGAAAAAGTGATATGGTAGCCTGCTACTGTCAAGTTGTACACATACACAGAGACACATACACATAAACACAGATCTGTATATGATACTATACATATATATTATGTATAATTATAATATATTAAATTATATATATAAAGAGAGAGAGAAAGACAGAGACAGACAGGAAGGGAGAAAAGGAGGTGGGCAGAAAGGCAAGCAGGCGGAAAGGAAGGCAGACAAATAGACAGAGACACATAGAGACAGACAGACAGAAAGTTAAAATACAGTTACAGCATGGCCTCTATTAAACACCATGGCTCAACACACAAAAGCCCAGTGCTAAGAATGAGTTACCTCTTTTGAAGCTGTTGGCCAGTGAAGATGCACTCCCAATAGACCCACTGTGGTCTGTTGTTGCTATTATTAGATACTCTCCGAAACGTGAGTCATAGATCTTCAGTCCTACTGGCTACATTTCATAGTGCTGTAAGGAGCGATGCACCCTGCCAGAGGAGAGTAATCGTTACCTTACCAGGCTCTCAGTCTTGTTAGCTACTATAACAACCGAGACAACAATGCCAATTAGCATCATGGAAATGATTTAACCCATTTCTTATCAAATGTAAGTCCCTCTCCACAAGGTAAGAGCAATACTTGGCACACTTATTGTCCATTTTAATTTATCTAACAAAATGCAAAGCAAGTGAGCATGTCTCTACTTGCGTGACTAAGCTTTTTCACAGTATGGCATTTCAAACATGACTGTGATTTTGAGAGGCATGATCTCTGTCTTTTAGTAAGATGCAGGACATTGAGACATTAAAGTTAATATGAATTTCACAATAATTTAGAAAGAATCTGTAGGAATAGTATGCCTCATTTACCTATATTACAAGAACTATAGGTAGAGGTCTGGGAGGGTTTTCACTGCTCTTCCTCCCTTTGATGAGACCTATTTGGCCAACCTCCCATGCTCACATCCTGTCACTAGGTGAGAGTTCAGTTCATTCCTGGAGGTGATAACAATTTTTTAAAGACCTTTTTTGATCCTCTGCTCTAAGGTGAATTCTAGCCTCTAGCTTCACTGTTAATGGTGCATTATCCTCTATTTCTCATTGATTTTTTTAACCCAGAGTAAGAGAGCTACTCAGAGATACTCACTATGCAGAAAAAGCTTGTGCAGTGCTTGTACTGAAATAATACATAACATCTTATTTGTCACAATGGAATGTATCTCTTATAACATTTCATTTTCTGTTGATGGCTAAGTGTGAAATGCCTTAGAGGCTGCTTGCTTAGTTAATGCCCATAGAGACAATAAAACAATTGTCTGTGGTGGCACTAACTTCATGATACAAAATTAAGGTCATGTCATTATAGTTATGTCAGCCTCCATAGTTATGTCATTTTGCTTTAAAAAGTGCAAAGCCTGAATGTAACACATATGACTTCTAATTCTTGCTTGCCTGCTAATAGATCAAGAAAGCCACTTAAATTTTCTATCTCAGTTTTTTTTATTTCATTGTTTATATTCTTTAAATAGTATACTAGTTATTTTTCTATGGTTGTGATAAAATACCATGACCAAGATAACTTACAAAAAAAGAAAAATCACCACACTAGCATACAAAATACTATGTTCCATTGTAACATTTTCAAACATACATTTTCTTGATCCTCCTCTCCTATTTTTCTCATCCCCTACCTACCATGAGCACTTACACTCTCACTAGCTCTGTTTCTCCTCTTTCTTTTCTTTTAATTTTTATTTTATTTAAGTTTATTTACTTTACATCTCAAGGGTGCCCCCTCCCTCCTCTCCTGTCATTCCCCTGTCCCCCTCATTCCTCTCCTCCTCTCCCTTTATCCCAAGAAAAACAGAGACCTCTCCTCATATCAACCCTCCCGAGCACATCAAGTCACATCAGACTGAGCATATCCTCATCCCCTGAGGTCAGGCAAGGCAGCACAGCCAGGGGGAAGTGATCCAAAAGCAGGCAACACAGTCCCTGTTAGAAACAGCTCCCCACCTGCCTCCACTCACAAAGGAACCCAAATGAAGACCAAGCCACATATGTGCAGAGGGCTTTGGTCCAGACCATGCATGCTCCTTAGCTGGTGTCTCGGGTTCTGTAAGATACAGTGGGTCTGGGTTAGTTGTTTCTGTTGGTCTTCTTGTGGGGTTCCTGTCCCCCTCATATCCTTCCATCTTTCCCCTCCCCAACACTTCCACAAAATCCCCAGAGTTCTTCCTCATGCTTAGTTGGCTGCAAGTCCCAGCATCTCTTGGGTGGTGCCGCCCAGAACAGTCAAATTAGGCTCCAGTCCGCAAGCATAGCAGAGCATCCTTATTAGTGTAAGAGGCTGGCTCTCTACGGTGGGGGGTGGGGGCAGGTCTCAGGTTGAGCCAATTATTGGTTAAGCATTCTCTCAATTTCTGTTCCCTCCATATTCCTGCACTTCTTGTAGGTAAATTTTGGATCAAAGGTTTTGTGGGTGCGTTGTTGTTCTCCTTCCCCTCTACTAGTCCTGCCTGGCAGAAGGTGGTCACTTCAGTCTTCATGTCTCCCACACACACACCCCGTTAGGAGGCTCAGTTAGAGTCACACCCATGTCCTCCTAGGGGCCTACCCTGTTTCAGCCTCCAGCCTGTCTAAGAGAAGGTCCACCTCCAAACTCTTTCTGATACCACAGTCTAACTGCAAAGGTGTGTGGAAGAATGTGTGTGTGTGTGTGTGTGTGTGTGTGTGTGTGTGTGTGTGTGTCTTTGTAAAATGAGACAAACACATGAGGGGTCAGGGAAGAGAGACAGAGAGGCAGAGAGAAAGAGAGGGTGGGTGGGTAGGGCATTAAACACTGAAATGCAAGCATGTGTCTGGATTGTTCTGTGCCAGAATATACAACAGTCTTTTGTATTATGTCCAGGAGTGATCAGGTTGGATCTTAAGTTAGATATTTCTTTTGAGAACCTTCCATACTGATTTCCAGAATGACACAGCAGTTTTACTCCAATCATCAGTGAATAAGTGTTCTTTCCTTACATCTGTTCCCAGAGGCTTGCTGGCACCAGAGACAACAAGGCTTACTCAACTCCCACAATCCACTGCCTGTCAATTCCCCCTAAAGCACGCCTAACAGTAGTAAACTGCACCCTGTCCCTTGCACTCCATTTTCAGGCCCACCAACTCTGCTTGCATTCCCATAGGCCTACCTGTACGAGGGACAACCAGATGGCTAAAAGCCAGCATAAGAACACAACCAACAGCCAGGTGTGATGGCACACACCTTTAATCCCAGCACTCAGGGGATTGCATTTCAAATGCAATATGTGCTTTTAATAGATAATTGTACTTTTATTAAACTGATTATGCTTATTCCTTATTTAGCTATCTCAATTTATTATTTTTTTCTTTATTTAGCCCTTCTTCCATATCATTCTCATGAGTTTTCTCCTTCATTCAATAACCAATATTTTGCTTATTTGTTTCATTCTCCTTACACTGTGTTATGTTCTGGGGCCTGAAAGAAGTTGACATTCACAGTCCATTGTCAGTAATGACCTACAAATTAGATGGACACTTGGAGTATACTATGCAACTTAAAGTGTTGGAGACATTTGAAGGCATTAAAGCTAATTGATCTAGCTGGAATTTGTCCAGAACAGCTATGGAAAATGCATTGTGAAGATTTTATTGACTATTAGTGGCAAAGCCCTTGATTTTATATGTCCTCTAAATGGCAACACCTCCTTTCTCTTAGTTGTCTGCCAGAAGTAAAAGCAAACTCAAGTTCCCTAAGATTTATCTTCAGTCATTGCCTAGACATAAAATGTCACAGACTACTTTGTTTCAGCCGAGGTCACCTGGGAGAGACTGAATGGCTATTAGTTATGAAGCTTGGGCACATGAGTTAGTCCTTCGAATTCACAGTTTTCTCATCTGAAAAGAGACAATGTAAACAGCTACATGTTAAGTTGATTGTGAGAACTTGAGCAGGTGACATTACTACTGTGCCTTACACAGGACATGGATGAGAAGAAGCAAACTGTGCATGTTAATATTATACATGAGAGTTCAAAACTTTCAGTTATTCTTTCAACACCTTCATTTCGCTGAAATCAGAATGGATAATTACTCTTATTGTACATCAGCCCTCAGCTAGAGGAGGGAAAAAAGACACTATAGTCCCAAATCTGAACAAATATTCAGATGAATTTCTTTTTAGGTATTTATAGATTCTACCATCTATAACATATTAGTCAATAATAAGGACTATTGTGGCTGATGTATTTATTATCCATTTATTTGATACCTTAAATAAAGAATTTTTTACTACATACAGGTGAAATGCCATTCTAAGTGCTGAGTAAGACAACTATGTTTTCTGGTCCTCAAAAACTGAGGTTCTAATGATGAAAAGTCTATTGAATAAGAAATAAGAGAACTTTGAATAAACGGCGACAAGAACTTGGGGGGATAATGTCTCCATGGGGGTTGCCATTTTGTTAAGGGAGCCCACAGATAAAAGTCTAGCCCTTTAAAAATGATGGAAAGCATGTGCATTGTGCACTCTGGGCAAAGGGTAGAGCAAGATCAAAGGCCTTCAGATGCAAAGAATTTAGAATATTAAAACATCGGGCCTGGGCGTGTCCAGAGCAGCTGGGGCAGGAATACTTTAGGACAGAGTGTCAGAAGAGCATGGGCCAGGGCAGGGGGCAGCAGGCTTCCATCCCATGGACAGCAGAAAGTGTGTAACAATAAGCAGAGGAAGAATTGGGTTTGAAAACTCCTTACCTATTTACAAAGCGTCATTTGAATAAAAATATAGAGACCTGGAATTGAATAGGATTTTAGTCCTCAATATTTTTAAACATTTTAAATATTCTGAAATATCTTAATTTTAGAATTTTTAAAATGCAGTCAACAAAAATAAATATTTAATGTAAAATCTTTATATTATGGTAATATTAGATACCAGGCTTAGACTCTGAACTTTAGATACTAGGCCTGTGTTCATTCTACTTAAGGTCCCAAGTTTGAGTTCCCAAGGATCTCTGGGTCTCTGAAATGGCTAGGTATGTGAGCCCCAGTATCTGTTCTTTCCTTTCTCCTCTTACTTTGCCTCTTTCATGTCCACTTTACTGCTATGACAACATCAGACTTAATTCCTAAGGCACCAGAGTCTTCACTGTAAAGTCTTGAAGAAGATGAGGGTGTTCTGCAGCATTAGGGAGATGATCATTTTCCAGACTGTGTTGTGTATTGATTACTAGGGTTGTGTATTGATTACTGGGTTGTGGCTGTCACTACTATAAGTCCAAGCTCCAAGTTGTCCCCATTAAAATTTCCTTCTGTGTCTCTTTCCATCATTGTTCAATTAGACAACAAAACAACCCCAGGTTATCCTTCATTTCTGCATATTCCTAAGCTCTTTCTCCATATCTGATCTCAGTCACTGAATAGCCACCAATCAAATGAAAACCTAGTAAGACAAAACCTTTGTATTTCTCTTTCTGCAACTGCCTGCAAGCCATGGAAATTTTTTAAGTAGCCCAACCCTTGCCTTATTTCAAACTCCCCCAAATTTTCTACTAATTGGCCTAATGTAAATATTGCTGTTGCTTAAATTTTTTGACAGTTCCTTACAGCCAGTACACATGGAGTTTTAGTAAGTAAACTTTATTTTCAGGAAGATATTACTTCAGACATATTTGTCTATCACTTACAGATTGGCATTACTACCCAGAGAATGGTGAAAGAAAGGATTTGCTGATTGAAATACTTCTTAATAAGTCATTGGCCTCAGTCCTGGAGCTCCTCCATTTGTAGAGGAAGTGAACAAACCACAGAAGACAAGTCCTTTCCATTACTGTGAGCCCTTGGCCTCCAGCCAGCTCACCCTGCTGAACTTGAGGGAAAGAACAAGGACACCAGGAAAGAATTCTTTCTTCAGTGGGTTTTCAGGGAACAATCAGGGCTTTTACCCTTGCATTTGAGAATCTCTAGTCCAGAGAAGCAGAGTTTTAGAGAACATGGGTTTGAAGTAAAGACACATGAACTGACAGGATATGTGTATTTCCAAGGAATAGCTGAAGAAAAGAAGATTCTCAGTATTCAGGAGAGAACAAGTGAGCACATACTTTGGGTCACAATCTGGGCATGCCTTATGAAGAAGCAGAGGACACCAATAAATGCCCACCTATGGCTCTCCTTTGCAAAACCAAAGGAAAGTGAACGAAACCAAAGGAAAGACTGGAGGAAGCAAGATGGAGAGGAGGGATGGGAGGAAGTAAAGAAAAAGTATACTGTTGTTCCCAACCAAGGTGCCAAGAGTCCAGAGGAAGTTCACATCTGTAATCATGCTGTGTCTACGCTTCACAGTAGGTGGAGTAATTTGTATCACATCTCTTCTTATGTAAATTTTTCAGTTACCTGGGATCTCTACGAAATAGCTGTTTGATGTATCCTGCTACTTACAAAAATAGAAAACCAGTAACTACTGCAGCTTAGCAGACATTTCCCACCTTACTCGGGCTGATCCTCCTGAAACGCTCCAACCCCCCAGGGGCCTATCAGCAAGCTCCTTACGATCCCACAAGGAAGAAGTCCATGGCCAAGAGGAACAGTTGTAGGTATTCTGCATCGAGCTGCCACAGAATCACTGTTGTAAGGGCCACCACAGGTAACCATGAGAATGAGACCCTGCATTTGCTTGGTTTACTTCAGGTTCTTGTAAAATTCTACACACACAGCCAGTACTGTGACCTGCTTTCATACACATCATTGAAACTAAATTGCTGCAGTTTTTCTCTCATGTGAGTTTCAATTATGTTGTTAAAAATAAATTACTAACAGGAATTTTAGCAACTGACTGACTTTATCAGGAAGAGTCCATAAATGTCTAGACCCCAGCAAAACCATCCTTGATGTAATCTCTAAAATCTCAAATAATATAATCTGCAACTAGGCCCCTAAACCTCTTATGTCTGCTTAAAACACTTCTCTTTCCTCCCATCAGCCACAGGGCCAGGGTGCCTGCCCTTCCTCCTATCTACAGCTCTCTTTTGCTACCTCTTTCAGGGGCTATCAATCTTGGCCATCTCACTTCTGCTAAAATGCCAGTCCCTACCCCCAGACATCTTCTCTCACTCCTTAGCTCCTTGGACTAGCTAAGGCACTGAAACTGTGCAAACCATGTGCCATCCCTTTGTAATATTTATCAATGTTTCTTTTTATTTATTTGTGTGTGTATGCTTTCATAAACACACACACACTTGGAGGTCAGAGGACAAATTGTAGGAGTTAATTCTTTCCCTCCATATGAGGCTTGGGGATTGAATTCAGGTCTTCAGATGTGAGACCAGTAGCTGGCATGACAATTTTAATATGTTCCAAGGACTAAATGGAAATCTAGAAGGGTAAGAACTTGAAATCCAGTTCTGCATTTCTACTATTTAAAAAGAGGAGAAAACATAAAAGATATTTGGTATGTTTATCTTAGTTTATGCTTTGTTTTGTTTTGATTACTTGATAAGAAGTTGAAAATGATAAACACAGTAGGTAAAACACTTTACTCTAAACATAGTAAATTATATACTCACATAATGAAAATTGGGGAACTGTTATTGATGGATGTTACTAAGTAAAACACCACTCAATTATATCAGTTTTACATACACAGCGTGTATGTGTTTGAACAGTACTGTGAAGCCAGACCACACACATGCACACATTCATAGAACCCATACTAGACTGAGGAGACACAAATATCCCATCACTACAGACAATAAAATAAAATAAAATTACCCTCTGTACAATATTACCCTCTATATGATAACTACTGTTTGGTTTTACTCACTATCATTGTGTCATTTCTAGAATATCAATAAACAAAATTGTGTAATCTCTAATACATACAGTTGAATTCTCATTCAAAGCAGTGCCCTTTTGTTATATGAATATCATAGAGATGCACTGAATATCTCATCTAAAATTTGGTTTGCATGTAAAATCTTGGTTTAGATGCTGCACAACTAGTAAGATAATACGAAAATATTTACTGTTCATAAAATAGGCATGTAGAAAACAACAGGACAAGCACTCAATAAGGTAAAACAAAACAAAACAAAATTTCCTTGAAGATGAAGACTTTGCCTTTTACTTTGGTTAGGGAGGAGACTGGAGTGACAACTCTCAAATGTGTCATGAACTTGATATGAGTGGAGCTTCTACCTGTTTTGAAGAGAAGCTATTTTCTATCAGTTTAATGACATACAGGTCAATAGGATGATAAAATGGTGGGTGTAAGAGTCAGAAGCATGAAATCAAAATGTGTGAGAAACTCTACACCATCCCAAGACTCATCTAAGTTATTGAATATATTAGTTACTGACCCTTACTTCAGGATGGTTTTAAATTACATGGTTGTATTACAGTATGTCTGTACAACCACCTCTTAAAAGGTATTTGAGTATCAGAAGGCTTCTAGATTTGGGCTATTACAAACCTAGGCTCTATGGACATTCATACATAAGATTTTATGTAGTTAAAATTTTTATTATTAATTATTAATTTTTTATATTAATTATAGTTTACTTTGTTTCCCAGCTATAGCCCCCTCTCTCCTCCCCTCCCAATCCTTCTCTTCCTCCCTTATCTCCTCCTATGCCCCTCTCCAATTCCAGGGATAGGGGAGGTCCTCCTCCCCATTCATCTGACCCCACCTTATCAGGTCTCATCAGAACTGGCTGGACTGTCCTCCTTTGTGGCATGACAAGGCTGCTCCCCCATCCAGAGGAGGTAGTCAAAGAGCTAGCTACTGAGTTCATGTCAGAGACAGTCCCTGTTCCCCTTACTATGGGGTACAGAGCTAAACAGAAAATTCTCTGTAAAGGAATATAGAATGACAGGGAAACACGTAAAGAAATGCTCAACATCTTTAGTCATCAGAGAGATGCAAATCAAAACGACCCTGAGATTTCACCTTACACCCATCAGAATGGCTAAGATCTAAAACTCAAGTGACAATAATGCTAGATATAAATTTTATTTCTCTGTATGTGCTCAGGCATGCAATTGCTCATATCTACAAAAAAGCCATGTTTACCTTTGTAAGGAGTGATTAAATTATAGCCTCTAAAGAAACTATCCTTTTGCAAACTTACATACAACATATATGTGTGTGTGAGGATGTGTATTGAAGAGCTTTAAATATGACAATGATATACATTACTTATTAAACTACTAATGGCTGTTTTATTTACTCCTGTGGTTTGAATGAGAATGGCCCCAATTTCTTTTATGCTTGAATACTTAGTCTCCAGTTGGAAATGTTTGAGAAGGATTAGGAGGTGTGGCCTTTGAGGTTTCAAGAGACTCTGCTCTTCCCAGTGTACTCTTTGCCTCCTGGTTGAGATTTGAGGTTTGAGCTCTCAAATATTCATGAGTGTTGTTATAATGAAAGGAAATCCAAAACATTTAATTTTACGAGTAGAGTCAGCAGCTATATGGAAGGGTGAAAGCCTACTAGATCAGAGAGAAACAGAAAACACCCAGCTTACTTTCTTACTCAGCTCATGTCCCAGAAGGAAAAAGCCAAAAGCTGCTGCTGCTTCTTCTTGCTTCATCTTCTTCTTCTTCTTCTTCTTCTTCTTCTTCTTCTTCTTCTTCTTCTTCTTCTTCTTCTTCTTCTTCTTCTTCTTCTTTCTTCTTTCTCCTTTTTCTTCTTTCTCTTCCTCCTCCTCCTTCTTCTTCTACAGGCTGTCTTAAATAAACTCTATGTCCCTCCTTTCTGTTTAGCCATTGTCAACTGGTTACTTGCTCCTCATCTTGATCTAGGGTTAAGGTTATTGTTACTTAATTTAGTTTATAGAAAGCTCTTGTATTAAATGTGTGTGCTGGAGCTGAGACAAAACCAAAAGTATTTGTTTATAGCAAACCGAAAGCTCCAGGATCAGATGTTGAGCCATATCATGAGAGACCAAATAATTGAAAAAAAATTTTTTTTTGGGGGGGGAGAAATTGTTTTAGGGTTTGGAGCACAAGCCTGAACAAAGGCCAGCCAGATGGAGACATGTCCAGCCACCTGCAGGGGAGGAGCTAGCCTTACCACATTTTTTTCCTGCCCACTAGAGATACAGTTGCTAGGAGACCAGCCCAGATGGCCAGGCCAGACTTATTTATGATCTTGGTACCTAATGTAAAGCACTCATTTCAAAAGTCAATTTCCTTTACCCCATCATGTAATGCCAAGGCATGTAGTCTGCCACTTGCCGTTTTTCCCTTTAAAAACCTTGTTCCCAGAGTCAGCCCCACCACATTCCTCTTCTTCAGCAAAGAGGTTGCTGTGACTCAGGCTCAAGCTTGTATTAAATAAACCCTCATGCATTTGCAGTGGAGTTGATTCCTGGTGGTCTTTGGAGGTCTCACAAACTATGCATAACAGTCACAATTAGAAACTGGTTTTTATCTGGAATAAACAAGAAGAAAGAAAGAGAGAAGGAGAAAGAAAGAAAAAAGAAAGAAAGAAAGAAAGAAAGAAAGAAAGAAAGAAAGAAAGAAAGAAAGAAAGGTTTTTACAGTTCACAATATAGGTGTTCACGATAGGATCAAATATCCTGCAACATATGATACCATGCCATTGTGCCATGATCATAAACTCTAACCCTCTGGAACATAAGCCATAATAAGTGCTTTCTTTTATATGTTGCTTTGGTCATGGCATTTTATCACACCAATAATAAAATAATAGGATTTTCCAGTGAAAACTAGGAAGGACTGGACAACTAGTTTAAAAGACTGTAACATTCCAGGCTAGAATTGGCTGTGGAGTGCACAAAATGATAGTAGTGGGTACACAGACATGCAATTTCAATGTAACTGAATGGATTAGATATCACATTTGATACTTGTCCTAGTGGTGGATGGAAAAAAGTTTACTCATTAATTGAAAATTGTATATTGAACAATTGGATGTCAAACACAGAATAAGAAGAAGCGGAAGAGGGAAGAAGGCTTTATGAAGGGGAATTATTGCTTAAGTTTGGTATTTTAAGTGCACTGTATTCTTTATTCAAGTGATTATGCTGAAAAGAAAGGGAAAATCAAGAGAAAAGGTCAGAGCAGAATTAGCAGACATTGACATGTAAAGAGGTTTAGCCATATTTGAATATTTTCTGAGGAATATGATGAAGAAAGAAGATTTAGGGAACTCCTGGTGTTTACAGGGGGGAATATGGTGCACTAATGATGTGAACAGGCTGAGGGATCTGAGCAGTATATTAGAAGAGTTGAAACAGAAAGGGGAGTAAAAAGAAAAGAAACAGACAAGGAGATCTAAATTGTAGTAGCAGGTTGCAAGACTTGGAAGTGAATGTGAATGACATGTGTCTTGGGGTTTCTATTGCTGTGACAGAACACCATGAACAAAAACCAAGTTGGAAAGAAAAGGGTTTATTTGGCTTACACATCCATATTGCTGTTAATTATTAAGGAAAGTCAGAACAGTAACTCCAAAAGGGCAGGATAGTGGAGGCAAGAGTTGTGCAGAAGCAGTGGATGGTGGAATACTGCTTACTGGCTTGCTTGCTCTAGGTTGCTCAGCCTGCTTTCTTATAGAACACAGAACTGCCAGCCCACGTATGGCACTGCCCATAATGAGCTGGGCCCTCCCACACTGAGTACTAATTAAGAATATACCCTATAACTGGATTTCATAAAGGCATTCCCTCAGTTGAGGCTCCTTTCTCTCTGACGACTCCACCTTAAGTTGACACAAAACCAGTCAGTATAATATGGAAGGCAAGAAAGTGATGATCATAGAATGCAGTCCAGAAGTCAGAAAGCCCTGCATCTGAGGCATACACATTCTGCATTTATAGCTCCAAGTCTGAAATAACATAGGGTTAGGGATGATGTAGAACATCGTGGTGTGTGTGTGTGTGTGTGTGTGTGTGTGTGTGTGTGTGTGTGTTTGCCTAGTTCACAGTCCCTGAACACTTGGTTCAACATTATCTACATATGTCTTTGAATATGAACAGTACTTTTGCTAGCAGTGGTGTAATTACTGGTCTTTTACTAGAGCAGATGAGCTGGGCATCATTGTGGATGCCTGTGACCAGGAAGGAAGTCTTCTAGCAGCTGATGACCTTCAGACTTAGACTGCTGTTCTCCCCTATGCTGAAGATATTAAATTGCTAGCTTACCCAATCTCATATGCCAAATCCTTAAAATAAATCCCCATCTGTTTATGCACATTCTATTGGCCTTGACATTCTGATGGTCCATAATACAGATGCCTTCTCCTCTTCTTAGGAAGCAATCAATCAGTAAGTGAACACTAGCTCAGAAACTTTAGAACAACTCTGAGCTACACAAAGAGCCATGGGGAAAGAAGATTTCAGCACACTAAAGCAGAGAAGGAGTTCTTAACAGATCATGTCCTCTTTTCTGTTTTCTCAGTAAATACTTTGTACCTCATTGGTTGTTCTTTTGCCATTTTTTTTGTTGTTATTAATTCATGTTCTTGATTCCAGTGTTATATGTTACTCTCCAGTCAGCCACTGAGATCTCAATACAATATAGGAAAGGGAATACTTGCACTGTCACCATCAGTGCCTTGATCCCCACAACACTGGGGATACTGTCCTTCTGATGGCTACTCTTGCTATTTTTTCACTCCTGCTGCCTACTTTCCTTTCCAGTTTCATTCCAGCCATGTCTCCTTGGGCTCTGGTGCTTTCTGTATTTCCTATTACAATTCACTGTTACTGTTTCTTTGCTCACACTAAGCAAGCCTGTGAGAGTGCTTCCTGCATACCCATTTAAACCTGCTTATTGACACAAAAGTTAAATATAACATTGTATATGAAAACACCTAAAAATGAGCTCTTGCAACCTGACTTTCTCAGACTATCCACTTACCCATTTCCATTCCTTTGTTTAAATCAGCTACCAGTAGAAACATTTTCTACCAGGGTACCCCAGTGTCTACACAAAGCTGAGAGTCAGTTATGTGATGTTCACTATACTTCCTGTCCTCCATTCAGGTCTCTCCAGACTTATGCTTAGTCTGTTTCCCCGCATAAACCCCTCCTGCCACCGCACCTCCATTCCCTGGGACTCCACCCCTGGTGCAAAGCCAGTATCTCCTTAGGACTTTCCTGCCGCTCAGTCATCTCTACCACCCTGTCTCCAGCTATACATACTGCCCAAGACCTGCAGGAATCCCTTCGAACAGGAAACACAGGACACCACACTTCACTAGGACCCAGAGCTGACAATAATATAATATTAAAAAGAATGCACACCCAACCAAAACAGGACCAGTTATCTAACCGAAGTAATAGGTCAATTAAACAGAGAAATTCTAGATTTAAATAATGTCATAAATTAAATGGACCTAGAAGATATTTATAGAGTATTTTACCCAAACACGAAGGAATGTTCCTTCTCAGAAATACTCTGAATGTTCTCCAAAATGGCCACATATTGGGACATCATGCAAGTCTCAATAGATAGAAGATTGTAATAGGACCCTGTATCGTACCCACTATCATTTATTAAAGCTGGACTTTAACAACAACAGAAACATCAGAAAATATATAAAATATAAATTTATAAAATCTGAACAACCCAACACGGAATAAAAGAAGATAAAGATAGAAATCAAGAAGGAAATAAACTGTTTGAAGTTGATTGAAAATAAAAACAAAATATACATAAATATATAAGACTCAATCAATGCAGTTCTAAGAGATAAGTTTATAGCACAAGTGCCTACTAAAAAAAGAACTAGAGAGATTTCATATTAGTAACTTATGACATATCTAAAATCTCCAGGACAAGAAAAAATCATACCTAAAAAGAATAAACGGTTACCCATTCAACTGATGAATGGGTAACAAAAATTTGATATAGCCAAATACTGTTTGCAATACTGTTCAACTGTTAAGAAAATGGAATTATGAAATTTGTAGGTAATCACTTTGAGTTGGGAACCCAGACACAAAAGACATATACTGTATGTTTCCTTTTATATGTGGCTGCTAGCTTTTAAACTTTTAGTATCTGGGCTACAATCCAAATAACCAGAGAGGCTAGGAACCTAATAAGGTACCAGAGTGAGGAAGAAGATCTTGTACCATGAAAAAATAATGAGAGAACTAGATTAAATATGAAACAAATTTTTAAAAAGAATTGTTAAAAAGAGAAAATAGTGAGGGACAATTAACATGAAAGACCACTTGAAAAAATCCATATGGAAACTACTATAAAAGCTTCCTAAAATATATGTATCCATAAAAGTAATACAAATAGGGTTACTAAATAATAGAGGAGACAATAACCTATTATACCACCAAGTAAAATTTCCTCTGCCATGAGTGGGTGACATCTTGTTGAGTCATTGGACCAAAGAGATCCTATGGAAAACCCAAACATCACAGGCTATGCCAAGTCTATTCATATTGAAGAACATATTGAAGAATTTTAATCCAGCAACATGGTTACACTGATCACTTTCAAATACCTTCTAGGTATATGTTACCCATCTGGAATGCATACATACCCTTAGTACTCCTTAAACCCCAAACTATGAAGGTAAAGTTTGTAGAAGGAAGCACCCATATTTAAAGTAATGTTTAATTGAGAGGCAGACAAAGCAAAAAATCTGAAAAGATTTCACAGAATAGAACATGCCAAACTCTCAGGAGAACAGAGAGGAAACAGAAGCTACTTGAGAGAATAGTGCAGAAAGTGGGGAGGAAGTTTTACAGTTGAGAGCTTTACAGAGACAGGTGGGAGAGAGAACAAGCTAGAAAGAGGTAAAGACAGATCGAGCCATAGAATGAAACAAATCAGAAGATTAGAACAGGTTGCTAGAGTTAGTTTGAGGCCAAGCTGAGCAATTCAATCAGAAGCTGAGAGAATCCAATTTGAATCAATCAGCTTGGAGTGAAGTTTTGTGCCAGAACATCTGAGTTGACCAACCAGCCAGAGTCAGAAAGAACAAGAAGGGGTGAGCTTTTTCAGCAGTAAGTCTCAGAAGCAGAAAACATTCTAGGCCTAGATAAGATTGCACAGATTCTAGAAGCTTCTATGACTAGGCCTACGTAAGCAGATAGAGGCAGTAAAGTCTAGGAGATGACAATAACCTCTTGGGAATAAAAGATACTTTTACACCACAACCTGATGTTAAGCCCTACTGCTGAAGAGAACACCTTCTTATGTCAGCAAACATGGAAAAGTTGACCTATTGACTAAGTGAAAGGTTTACCAGGAATAGGTAGAGTTCATGGTCTGAGAAAGTACTCTGCTCTTTACTGGAGAAGTAAAACAATCATCAGTATTACCTGGCTGTAAATCAAGTGACCTAAAGAAGTGACCTATCTGCAAGAAGTGACCTATCTGTACAACAGTAGCGCACTAATGGTGCAAGAGTCACCCATCATTTTTTACTGGATTTAAGGCCTCGTCCATGAGATGGAACCCATACCTGACACTATTAAAGCAGCCAAGAACTTAAAACTTAATATGTCTTGGGCCAAGGAGAAGTCCTACTTCTATTATTCTGCTAAAGAAATACAGCAATAAAATGACTCCTAATGACATACCACTATACCCATAGAACAGTACCTCATACATTATCTAATTATTATTATCTGAGTTGACCAACCAGCCAGAGTCAGAAAGAACAAGAAGGGGTGAGCTTTTTCAGCAGTAAGTCTCAGAAGCAGAAAACATTCTAGGCCTATATTATCTAATAATATTATCTAATGAGAGAATCCTCTTGAGTTAGATGGCAATGAGCAGAGAGTGACAGACTTTGAAATATTTGTTGCTAGATGATGTACCTTCTACCAACCATGATCTTCAAAGGTGGAGGCAAAAAGATGTCAGAGCTATGAGTGATAGATGACTCCAAGGAAATAGTGTCTTCTAGACATGCATGATGCATGCATGAAGTCACAGAGGCTGGGCCAGTAGGCGCAAGATCTTCCCAGTTCCAGTCCACAAAAGTCTCAGCACTGAGAGAGGAAGTAGACACAGGGTCTGACCCTAATCAAGGAGCTATCTGCAAGTGATACCCACGGGCAAAAAATATAATAATAATTTTTCTCAAATGGACTCTCACAAGGTTTATAAACTACACACCAGGACATGCCCCATGCCTAGGATTAGTTGGCCAACACAAAGTGAACTCAACGGTACTTTTGTGGACTTCTTGCTTTGTTTTAGCATTTTTTGTCTTATTATTATTTTGCTTTTTTGTTTTGTTTTTCGTACTGTGGGATTTTTATGTTCATTATTTTTCTTGATTATTTGTTTTGAGAAAGAGAGCAAAACAAAATATTGGGGTGGTAAGGAGATACTGAGGATATGGAAGGAGTGAGAAAGAAGAAACATAAAGCATATTTTACTTAAATTTTTCAATAAAAACTAATCATAAAATAAAATAACCAAATATGTATGTTTTTTATATCTATATCCTTGCGTGCATGTCTTTACATATTTATTTTTATACTCTTAAGCTTTTCTAAGTAAAGATCTCTAAAATTTTTGAATGGGAACAACATAGCTTCGTTTATAAACTGCAAGTATCTTTTCTGTTTATACTTAGAAGTTCATCTGGCTTCATGTTAAATTCGTGGAGCTCACTTCTATTTTTTAAGTCCATTTAATTATTTCTCTGTGTTTGTGGACATAAATGATGCCACAGTGAGGATGTAGAGACCAAAGGACAATGTGACACTCGGTTCTTTCCTCCCCTCATGGAATCCAGACCAAATTGAAATTGTCAAGCTTGGTAGCAGAAAGCACCTTTACCTGATGAGCCATCTTAATGGCCCTGGATCCCACCGCCTGACCTTGGGAATACTGAGTGCATGGCCACATTTTCTCCAGTCTTATTCTCCAGAAGAACATTGTCAAACAGATTTTCTTTCATTAAGAGTGTTATGATTCAAATTTCTGGTTCTGTTGCTCTCCTTACGGAGTTCCTGTCCTCTCCAGATCTTACTATTTCCCACTTCTTACATAAGATTCCATGCGCATTGCCCAACAGTTGGCCATAAGTCTCAGCACCTGCTTTGATAGTCTGCAGGGTAAAACTTTTCAGAGGCCCTCCCTGGCGGGTTTCTAGCTTGTTTCCTGTTTTCCCAGAGACTCATACCCCAGCCAAGTACCATGCATGGAGATAACCTAGAACCCTTGCACCGATGTAGCCCATGGCAGTTTAGTGTCCAAGTGAGTTACATAGTAATGGGAAGAGGAACTGCCTCTGACATAATCTGATTGGCCTGCTTTTTGATCACTTCACCCTGAGGGGGGGGCAGCCTTACCAGGCCACATAAGATGATAATGTAGCCACTTCTGATGAGATCTGTTAGACTAAGATCAGAAGGAAGGAGAGGAGGACCTCCTCTATCAGTGGACTTGGGGAAGGGCATGCATGAAGAAGTGGGTGGGAGAGTGGGATCAGGAGGGGAGGTGGGAGGGGCTTATAGGGGGTTACAAAGTGAATAAAGTGTAATTAATAAAAAGAAAAAGAAAAAAAAAACTACAACCTGTAAAAAAAAAATAATAGAGTGTTATGGTAAGCCAGACGCCATGGTACACACCTGTAATCCCAGTATTCTGGGAAGCAGAGGCAGGAGGATCTCTGTGAGTTTGAGGCCAGCCTGGTAAGAAAACAAAAAACAGCAACAAAGAAAGAAAGAAAGAAAGAAAGAAAGAAAGAAAGAAAGAAAGAAAGAAAGAAAGAAAGAAAGAAAAGACTTATGGTAACTTTGCTGCTTTGCTGGAGGACTAAAGGAATATGCTTGTTTTTCTCTAAAGTTTTGATTAAATATGCATCAGAGCTGATTATCTTGTGATGATCTTTCTTAAGCACGAAACAGACCTATTAAACATGGAAATCTCACTTTCCTGTAGTTTAGTGTTTCTCTACTTTTCTGTTTGTCTGGGGACATACTATATTATACTAAACATTCTTATATATGTTTTAATATATTACTTCTGCTCAAACAACATTCAAATTTGGTTGGCACTTATTTATTTATTTATTTAGAAATTAATTTAAATTTCTGAAATGTTGAAGCCTTTTTACTTTAACATCAGACAGTTTTATATATTTATATAATAAATTTTAGTGATTTATTTTACACCTTATTTCTCTCTAGCCTCCCACCCTCTCTTGTAAAATCTTCCCAATAAGCCCCCTTCCTAATTTCCTGGATTCTTTCTGTGAGGAGGAGCAAGGACAACTTTCAGTGGTTACATCATAGAAGAAACTGACACTCACTCATCCAGTAAACATTAACTGCCAATAGACTCTAAGAAAACAATGGGGCCTCAAGGGCCACTCCTAATTCATGGTGAAATGTCTGAACACCCACCATTGTGTAGATAATCATAGCTGCAGTAAGTTCATAAGATCAAACACTGTGTGGTAGCCAGAATGTGTCTTTGTTTGCTGCCATCTCCACATACTCTGGCTCTTAAATTCCTTCTGTGTACCCTTCCAAGATGTTGCCTGAGCTTGGATGCAGTGATGTTGCTGTCCCATTTAGGGCTAACAACTACACCATCACTAATTTCCAGTCCTTGTCCAGTTATGGGTCTCTGTGTCGCGGCAATGCTTTGCTCACATCCATACCCCCTCACTTCCCCCCTTACACCCTCATCTTTACAAATATCTTATTTTCCTTATACACATATATACACACATGTATGTAGATAGATGATACAGACACAAACACATATTTCTCTTGTACTCCCAGAAGAAACCAAGAAATTGGGTGTTAATTATAGTGGAAGGAATCATTAATTGTAAGCCAAAACCATATATAGTACATTCATGCATCAGTTGTATCTTCACCACCACTTAAATCAATACCCATATGTAGAGAAGCCACAGAAAAATGAGGCCTGAGACTAGATTAGGCCTATCCTTGCTGAAGAAATAAGGAGAACAATGACTTCACATCACACCAACTGCTTTTGTGTGGAGTTTTACATTGTCCATAAATCCATGTAGCATAATGGGAAATAAAAGACGAATGTATTTTACTTAGAAATTGGAAAGCATACTTTCAGAAAGCAATAGGAAAGGCCCATAATATACACCTGTGAAGACATTTACCAGGAATGAGTTACAGTCTTGTTTTCATGTCAGCTATTTTAATACAGCCCCGGACTATTTATGGGTTGGTTTTGTTATCTCTCTTAAAGTACTGTAAGTTGCAATATTTTCCATTTGTGCTTAACAACGTAAAGGAAACAGAAAAAAACACTGGGAAGGAAATCACTGCTGATTCACACATTTTTACACGAATACCTATGGGTGAAGATGTTGAAATGCTTGCATCTCTGTTCACAAAAGATTTTAACATGCAAAATCTTGAAAACATAAATTTGAAATGTGTAAATAAAAATTACAATGTCACACTTCACTAACCTTTTAGTGTAAACAGAAGCCTGAATTTTTTATTTAAATGCTGGCAGCTGTTTCTAAGTTTGTATGATTGACAAGCATTTGGGAAGAAACACTGAGTAATGGAACACAGACGAAAGGGCATTCTTACCTTCAAGGAGACGATTAGTGATATTTTAAGCACCTATTTTTAGACATTGTACATTGTTCTGAATTATGAGTCATCTCACCATCTGCAGTGAGTTGAATGATTCTGCTTTATGCATCTTTACAAAATTTATTTTTATTGCATATATTCAAAAAGTACAACATGGAGGTTTGGCTATATATTCACATTGTGAAAATATGACTGTAATAGATAAAGATATTTACCACCTTTTACAGTTATCCTTTTACTGGTAATAAAAATTCCTTACTGATTTTTTTTTTAATTTTTTATGTTTTTGGCTTTTCTGTGTAGGGTTTCTCTGTGTAGCTTTGGCTGTACTGGGCTTGTTTTGTAGACCAGGTTGGCCTCAAACTCACAGCAATCTGTCTGTCTCTGCCTCCCTATATGCTAGTGATAAATGTGTGTGACACCATACTGGCTCTTACTAATTATTTTTAATTATTTCTATTTTTTAATAAACTCTTTGTGGTTCTGTAAAACTGTTGTCCTCATTTAACATATTACTGTGTCTAGACTTACATTTTGGCCTGTACTCACTATTTCCATCATTTTTTCCTAAGAATAAGTACTATCCTACTCTCTGTTTTATTTATTTGACTTTAATTTTTTATTAATTATTTTATAATTTTTATTTTTTTAGATTAATTACAGGTTATTTACTTTGTATCCCAGCCATAGCCCACTTCCTCATTCCCTCTCTATCCCACCCTCACTCCTTCATCTCTTTCCATGCCCCACCCCAAGTCCACTGATAGGGGAGGTCCTCCTCCCCTTCCATCTGACCCTAGCCTATCCTATCAGGTCTCATCAGGAGTGGCTGCATTGTCCTCCTCCGTAGCCTGGTAAGGCTGCTCCCCCCTCAGGGTGATCAAAGAGCCAGCCACTTACTTCATGTCAGAGACAGTCCCTGTCCCCCTTACTAGGGAACCCACTTGGAAATTGAGCAGGCGTCTAAGTCCTCTCCATGCATGGTTCTTGGTTAAAGTATTGGTCTCTGCAGAGCCCCCTGGGCCCAGGTTTTTCAGTTCTGTTGGTCTTCTTATGCAGTTCCTGAACCTTCTAGGTCTTTCTATCTCTCTCTTCTTCCATAACGTTTCCTGCATTCTGCCCAAAGTTTGGTTATGAGTATCAGTATCTTAAAATCTAAACTCTATAGCCCTAAAGAAGCTAAACAACAAGAGGATCCTAGAGAAGAGGCTTAATCCTCATTCAAAAGGGCAAACAGGATACACATTGGAAGTAAGAGAAGACAAGGAACAAGGCAGGAGCTTTCCATAGAGGGCCTCTGAAAGGCTCTACCCATCAGGGTATAGAAGGACATATTGAGAACTGCATTTTTAAATGAGAATATGGAGTGCATTTTGTTTTTCAAAACCAGGCTCATTTCACTTGGACATTCTCAGATGTCAGCCATGTTCTTTCTATAGGTTAATCTATATTCTGTTGACTACATCTGCATGCCACAATTTTGTTATTTTAGTCATCTGTTAATAGATATTTAGATTGTCCCCATCTTTTCTCAAGGGAAAATAATGCTAAAATGGAACTGGCCATGCGACTGGCCCTAGAAAATGCTGACTTTAGTTCTGTTGTCTCTGTACTAACTAAAGAGTTTTCTGGGTTATATGGTTAATTGGTTGAGGAGTCATCATATTGTTTTCCATAACTGCTGCTGAAAATCTCACTTTTCTCTAGATAGTGGCCAATTCCTGCTTGTTTGTTTATTTATACTAATATCCTGCTTAATGGACATAAAGTAATATCTCATTGTTTTTTTTAATTTTTCTTTTTTGACATTATTGAAATTGAACACATTTTTACATACACACTGTATATTTGCATGGGTACTTTTTAAAATTTTATATTCAGGATCTTCGAACAACATTTAATGAAATTGTTTCTTTATTAGTTTACTTAAGTTCCATGACTCTCTTATAGATTTTAGTGTTAAGTCCTTCTTAAATTTAAGTATCATAAATACTTTCTCCCAATCCAATGGATTTTTTTGTAATTAGAAATTTATTGTTTTTCTCATGTAAAGCTACCTCTTACATTTTGTTTACTATGTTAAAATATTTTAGAGATTAATGGGAAGGGAACTGATGCCTATATTTTCTTCCTGGAGTTTTATAGTTTCAGATATTATGTTTATGACTTTAATCAATGGAAGAACAATAGAAAATAACATCAGTAAGAACATGGGAACATCCCTAAGTACATAAATACCAATCAATGCATCCTTGGAAAATCTCTAGGTCAAACAAGAAAGCAACCAAGTATTTCTTTTTTTTTTTTCTTTTTTAACTTCGTCTTTTTTTTAATTTTTCATCAACTACACTTTATTCATTCTGCATCCCCCCATAAGCCCCTCCCTCCTCTCCTCCCAATCCCACCCTCCCTCCTCCCTCTGCATGCATGCCACTCCCCAAGTCCACTGATAGGGGAGGTTCTCCTCTCCTTTCTGATCTTAGTCTATCAGTTCACGTCAAAAGTGGCTGCATTGTCCTCTACTATGGCCTGGTAAGGCTGCTCCCCCCCAGGGGGAGGTGATCAAAGAGCAGGCCAATCAGATTATGTCAGTGGCAGTCCCTCTTCACATTACTATGTAACCCAATTGGACTCTGAACTGCCCTGGGCTACATCTGTGCAGGGGTTCTGGGTTATCTCCATGAATAGTCCTTGGTTGGAGTATGAGTCTCTGGGAAGTTCCCTGTGTTCAAATTTTCTTGTTCTGTTGCTCTCCTTGTGGAGACCCTGTCCTCTCCAGCTCTTACTATTTCCCAGTTCTTACCTAAAATTCCATTCACTCTGCCCAACAGTTGCCCATCAGGCTCAGCATCTGCTTTGATAGTCTGTAGGGCAGAGGGTTTCAGAGGCCCTCTGTGGTAGGTTCCTAGGTTGTTTCCTGTTTTCTTCTTCTTCTGATGTCCATCCTCTTTGCCTTTCCGGATGGGGATTGGACATTTTTGTTAGGGTCCGATCTCTTGCTTAGTTTCTTTTTTTTTTTTTTTTTTTTTTTTTTTTTTTCAATGCAGTTTATTCAGGAACATTGAACAATCCTCGGACCCCGGGGAAAGCCAGCCCACAGCTTAAATAGCCTCTGGGTAGCCAACCCAGGCGTGCCACGGGGGCAATGCAGATAGGTCCACATACATAGAAGTAAGCCAGATCCTCGGCCTTAGCCAAATGTGGAGTTGTTCGTGACAGAGAGCACTCACCATCGGGAAGGTGGAAGGCGGAAACCAGCTCCATCTTTAAGGCATAGCATTCCGCAGCTCTCTACAGTTCCCCCTTTTTGTTTTAGACGCATCAGGCAAGAGTAGAGGTCTGATCTCTGATATTAGAAATAAATTGGGACTTTGTACAGATGTTCATTTAGGTGTCATCCACCGAAAGAGCATCAGACCCGTCCGATACCTTTTTCTCAGAGGCGGGACCTGGGGCATCAACCCGCATGCAATCAGACATGCTCTTCTCTGGGTCCAAAGCGGCTGACCCTGAGTGCAGTGCTTAGCCTCGCATCCTGAGCGTAACATTTTAGCTTTTTATGGTATCCAACCATGCTTGGGGAGAATGTCCTGCTTCAATGGCTGTAAAGGCCTGAATGATCATGGCTGCATCACACTGTTGTGAGACTCTAATCTTGCATATATACCACAGGCAAACCAAGGAGACCAACACCAGAAGGCCTGCTAACACTCCCATGCCCACCCATTCCTTCAGATGATTCATGGCTGCAGCAATCCATGTTGATAATCCTGTGGCTAGTCCTGCGTCCACTCCGGTAGAATTTACTGTGACAATGGCCACTCTCAGCTGCTCCATCGTAGTATCGAATTCTTCAGTCCAATTACCTAAAATATAGCTCAACAATTGTTTAGACAGATTTGCAGCGCAGGAGAAATTCTCATGTTGTATGCTAGTGACACAAAGTCCAGCATACTTTCATTGACAGCCAGGTTGAGCGATTTGCCATAGGGTATCAATTTGCTCCTGCACGAGGTCAATCCTCTGATTGAACACCATCAAGCTTCCTTTTAGTTGAGCATTAATTCCTTTATGTACAACTAAGGCATGAGCTACATTGGCTAAATGATTATTCAGGGTCTGAGCCGTCTGCCCAGTATGACTCATGGCTAATGCCCTTGTGGTAGCTCCAACAGCCATCAATGAGATGGTAGTAACAATGGTGGCTGTAGTTCCAAGATCCCTTTTCTGTCTGAAGAGAGTCATAGCGTGAGGGGCATCAATGGGCATAGGCACCCAGTGAGGCATGCGAGTAACCAGGGCATACCTAACTTTACTAGCATTCCAGCATTGGGCAAAAAAGCAAGTATCATTACCACAATTACTTGGCTCTATCTGGCTAATAATGAATAAAAATGGGGGATATAGACAAACAGGTGTGGGCTTATAGGAAATATTATGAGAAGCCTTAACCCCTCGTTGGAACATCCTGCGTCAGTTCTAGAACTAGCAGTGGTGGTGTCCGAGGTCTGAGTAGGTTCAGGAGACCATTGCCCCCAGGGGCGAGACGTGCTCCATGCCAATTGACTAACTCCATGTTTTCCTCCAATTTTGAAAGTCATTTAAGGTTCTTAAATTATTTTTTTCCCTTTTTTCTTAAATTTTTCATCAATTACACTTTATTCATTCTGCATCCCCCCATAAGCCCCTCCCTCCTCCCATCCCAATCCCACCCTCCCTCCTCCCTCTGCTTGCATGCCACTCCCCAAGTCCACTAATAGGGGAGGTTCTCCTCTCCTTTCTGATCTTAGTCTGTCAGTTCACATCAAAAGTGGCTATATTGTCCTCTACTATGGCCTGGTAAGGCTGCTCCCCCCCAGGGGGAGGTGATCAAAGAGCAGGCCAATCAGATTATGTCAGAGGCAGTCCCTCTTCACATTACTATGTAACCCAATTGGACTCTGAACTGCCCTGGGCTACATCTGTGCAGGGGGTCTAGGTTATCTCCATGAATAGTCCTTGGTTGGAGTATGAGTCTCTGGGAAGTTCCCTATGTTCAAATTTTCTTGTTCTGTTGCTCTCCTTGTGGAGACCCTGTCCTCTCCAGCTCTTACTATTTCCCAGTTCTTACCTAAAATTCCATTCACTCTGCCCAACAGTTGCCCATCAGGCTCAGCATCTGCTTTGATAGTCTGAAGGGCAGAGGCTTTCAGAGGCCCTCTGTGGTAGGTTCCTAGGTTGTTTCCTGTTTTCTTCTTCTTCTGATGTCCATCCTCTTTGCCTTTCTGGATGGGGATTGGACGTTTTAGTTAGGGTCCTCTCTCTTGCTTAGTTTCTTTAGATGCACAGGTTTTAGTGGGTTTGTCCAATGTTGTATGTCTATATGAGTGAGTATATACCATGTGTGTCTTTTTGCTTCTGAGACAACTCACTCAGGATGATCCTTTCCAGATCCCACCATCTACCTGCAAATTTCATGATTTCCTTATTTTTCATTGCTGAGTAATATTCCATTGTGTAGATGTACCACAATTTCTGCATCCATTCTTCAATTGAGGGGCATCTGGGTTGTTTCCAGCTTCTGGCTATTACAAATAAAGCTGCTACAAACATGGTTGAGCAAATGTCCTTTTTGTGTACTTGAGCCTCTTTTGGATATATGCCCAGTAGTGGTATGGCTGGATCTTGAGGAAGCGCTATTCCTAGTTGTCTGAGAAAGCGCCAGATTGATTTCCAGAGTGGTTGTACAAGTTTACATTCCCACCAGCAGTGGAGAAGGGTTCCCCTTTCTCCACAACCTCTCCAGCATGTGTTGTCACTTGAGTTTTTGATCTTGGCCATTCTCATGGGTGTAAGGTGAAATCTCAGGGTTGTTTTGATTTGCATTTCCCTAATGGCTAATGAGGTTGAGCATTTCTTTAAGTGCTTCTCGGCCATTCGGTATTCCTCTACAGAGAATTCTCTGTTTAGCTCTGTTCCCCATTTTTTAAGTGGATTACTTGGTTTGCTGCTTTTCAGCTTCTTTAGTTCTTTATATATACTGGATATGAGTCCTCTGTCAGATAAAGGGTTGGTGAAGATTCTTTCCCAATCTGTAGGTGGTCGCTTTGTTTTGATGACGGTGTCCTTTGCTTTACAGAAGCTTTTCAGTTTCATGAGGTCCCATTTATTGGTTGTTGCTCTTAGAGCCTGTGCTGTTGGTGTTCTGTTCAGGAAGTTTCCCCCTGTACCAATGAGTTCTAGGGTATTTCCCACTTTTTTTTCAAGCCGATTTAATGTGTCTGGTTTTATGTTGAGGTCTTTGATCCACTTGGACTTCAGTTTTGTGCAGGGTGACAAGTATGGATCTATTTTCATTTTTCTACATGTAGACATCCAGTTAGACCAGCACCATTTGTTGAAGATGCTATCTTTTTTCCATTGTATGGTTTTGGTGTCTTTGTCAAAGATCAGGTGTCCATAAGTGTGTGGGTTTATTTCTGGGTCCTCTGTTCGGTTCCATTGATCCACCATTCTGTTTCTATGCCAGTACCATGCAGTTTTTAAAACTGTTGCTCTATAGTACAACTTAAGATCAGGGATGGAGATACCTCCAGAAGATCTTTTATTGTAGAGGATTGTTTTAGCAATTCTGGGTTTCTTGTTATTCCATATGAAGTTGAGAATTTTCCTTTCCAGGTCTGTAAAGAATTGTGTTGGTAATTTGATGGGAATTGCATTGAATCTGTAGATTGCTTTTGGTAAGATGGCCATTTTTACTATGTTAATCCTACCAAGCCATGAGCATGGGAGATCTTTCCATCTTCTCATATCTTCTTCTAATTCTTTCTTCAGAGATTTGAAATTTTTTTCATACAAGTCTTTGACTTCCTTGGTTAGGGTTACTCCGAGGTACCTTATGTCATTTGTGGCTATTGTGAAGGGTGTTGTTTCCTTAATTTCTTTCTCAGCCCTTTTGTCTTTTGTATACAGGAGGGCTACTGATTTTTTTGAGTTAATTTTGTATCCTGCCACTTTGCTGAAGGTGTTTATCAGCTGTAGGAGTTCCCTGGTAGAGTTTTTGGGGTCACTCACGTATACTATCATATCATCTGCAAATAGTGATAATTTGACTTCTTCCTTTCCAATTTGTATCCCCTTGATCTCCTTCAACTGTCTTATTGCTCTAGCAAGGACTTCCAACACTATGTTGAAGAGATATGGAGAGAGTGGGCAGCCTTGTCTTGTCCCTGATTTCAGTGGGATTGCTTTAAGTTTCTCTCCATTCAGTTTGATGTTGGCTATAGGCTTGCTGTATATCGCCTTTACTATGTTTAGATATGTGCCTTGTATCCCTGATCTCTCCAATACTTTGAACATGAATGGATGTTGGATTTTGTCAAAGGCTTTTTCAGCATCTAGGGAGATTATCATGTGGTTTTTTTCTTTCAGTTTGTTAATATGGTGGATCACATTGATGGATTTCCGTATATTGAACCAACCCTGCATACCTGGGATGAAGCCTACTTGGTCATAGTGGATAATATCTTTGATGTGTTCTTGGATTCGGTTTGCAAGTATTTTATTAAGTATTTTTGCATCAATGTTCATAAGGGAGATTGGCCGGAAATTCTCTTTCTTTGTTGAGTCTTTGTGAGGTTTAGGTACCAAGGTGACTGTGGCTTCATAGAATGAATTTGGTAATATTCCTTCTGTTTCTATTTTGTGGAATAGTTTGAAGAGAATTGGTGTTAGCTCTTCTTTGAAGGTCTGGTAGAATTCTGCGCTGAAGCCATCTGGTCCTGGGCTTTTTTTGGATGGGAGACTTTTGATGACCGCTTCTATTTCTTTGGGGGATATAGGTCTATTTAGTTGATTTACCTGGTCCTGGTTCAGCTTTGGTAAGTTAAATCGATCAAGAAAATTGTCCATTTCATTTAGATTTTCAAATTTTGTGGCATATAGACTTTTGAAGTAAGTCCTAATGATTGTTTGGATTTCCTCAGTGTCTGTAGTTATATCCCCCTTTTCATTTCTGATTTTGTTGATTTGGGTGGTGTCTCTCTGCCTTTTAGTTAGCCTGGCTAAGGGTTTGTCGATCTTGTTGATTTTCTCAAAGAATCAGCTCTTGGTTTCATTGATTCTTTGAATTGTTTTATTTGTTTCCAATTGATTGATTTCAGCCCTGAGTTTGATTATTTCCAGCCGTCTACTCCTTCTTGGTGTGTCTGCTTCTTCTTTTTCTAGGGTTTTTAATTGAGCCATTAGGGTGCTTGAATGAGCTGTCTCGAATTTCTTCTTGAAGGCACTTAGTGCTATGAACTTTCCTCTTAGCACTGCTTTCATTGTGTCCCACAAGTTCGGGTATGTTGTGTCTTCATTTTCATTGATTTCTAGAAAGACTTTAATTTCTTTCTTTATTTCTTCCCTGACCCAGCTGTCATTTAGTAACAAGTTGTTCAGTTTCCATGTGTGTGTGTAGGCTTTTTGTTATTTCTGTTATTGTTGAGGTCCAGCTTTATTCCATGGTGATCAGACAAGATACATGGGATTATTTCAATCTTCTTGTATCTGTTGAGGCTCGCTTTGTGACCCACTATGTGGTCTATTTTGGAGAAGGTTCCATGAGGTGCTGAGAAGAAGGTAAATTCTTTTGTGTTTGGGTGTAAAGTTCTGTAAATGTCTGTTAGGTCCATTTGATTCATGACCTCTGTCAGAGACATTGTTTCTTTGTTTAATTTCTGTTTGGTTGACCTGTCCTTTGTTGAGAGTGGGGTGTTGAAGTCTCCCACTATTAATGTGTGTGGATCTATATGTGCTTTAAATTTTATCAATGTTTCTTTCACAAATGTGGGTGCCCTTGTATTTGGGGCATAGATGTTCAGGATTGTGATGTCTTCCTGGTGGAATTTTCCCTTGATGAGTATGAAGTGTCCTTCCCCATCTCTTTTGATTAATTTTGGTTGAAAGTCTATTTTATCAGATATTAGAATGGCTACTCCTGCTTGCTTCTTGGGTCCGTTTGCTTGGAAAGTCGTCTTCCAACCCTTTACCCTCAGGTAATGTCTATCTTTGTGTCTTAGGTGTGTTTCTTGTATGCAACAGATTGCTGGGTTTTGTTTACGTATCCATTCTGTTAATCTGTGTCTTTTTATTGGAGAGTTGAGTCCATTGATGTTGAGAGAGATTAATGACCAGTGGCTGTTAGATCTCTTGATTTTGATGTTGGCTGTGCTCATCAGGTTGTGTGCTTGGTTGCTTTTTGTTTTACTGAAGTGAGGTTATTTATTTCCTGTGTTTTCTTGAATGTAGCTAGCTTTCTTGGGTTGTATTTTCCCTTCCAGTGTCTTCTGTAATGCTGGATTTGTTTGTAGGTATTGTTGAAATTTGTTTTTGTCATTGAATATCTTGTTTTCTCCATCTATGAGGACTGAGAGTTTTGCTGGGTATAGTAGCCTGGGCTGACATCTGTGTTCTCTTAGGGTCTGCATGATATCTGTCCAGGCCCTTCTGGCTTTCATAGTCTCTGTTGAAAAGTCAGGTGTGATTCTAATGGGTTTGCCATTATATGTTACTTGGCCTTTTTCCCTTGCAGCTTTTAGTATTTTTTCTTTGTTCTGTATACTTACTGTTTTGATTATTATGTGGCGGGAGGATTTTCTTTTCTGGTCAAATTTGCTGGGTGTTCTGTAGGCCTCATGTATTCTAATTGGCCTCTCCTTTAGCTTGGGGAAATTTTCTTCAATGATTTTGTTGAAAATATTTTCTGGGCCTTGGAGAAGGGAGTCTTCTTTTTCCTCTATACCTATTATTCTTAGGTTTTGTCTTTTCATATTGTCTTGCATTTCTTGGACGGTCTGTGTCAGGAATTTTTCAGATTTAACATTTTCTTTGACAGATACATCGATTTCTTCCATTGTATCTTCTACACCTGAGATTCTTTCTTCCATCTCTTGCAGTCTGTTGGTTATGCTTACCTCTGTAGTTCCTGTTTTCTTCCCTAGATTCTTCCTTTCCATTATTTCTTCCATTTGTGTTTTCTTTAATTTTTCCAATTCTATCCTCAGGTCTTGAGTTGTTTTGTTTACTTTCTTCACCTGTCTGATTGTACTTTCCTGTTTTTCTTTTAGTTCCTTCAACTCTGTTTCTTTCATTTCATTCAGTGTTTTAAGCATTTCCTTTCTAAAGGCCATAAACTGTTTGGCTGCAGCTTCCTCTATTTCTTTACGGATGGCAATATTCTGTTTGAGTTTATCTTCCTCTATGTCTTTACGAATCTTATTTGTTTCCTCTGTTATCATCTTCATGAGCATACTTGTTAGGTCATCTTCTTGGATTTCAGTTATGGTGGGGTGTCCAGGGCTACTTGCCCCTGGGTAACTGGGTTCTGGAGATGCCATATTGCTCTGTCTTTTGTTGCTTGAGCTTTTACGCTGGCCTCTACCCATTGTGTTATCTTAGGAGTTTGGGGTTATTTTCTGGTGGTTCCTGGGGATCCTGTGGTGGAGAGAATCCCCTTTGCAGAAAGCTGGATTTTCCTGAAGGATGTCTTCTCAGCTTTTTGGGTATAGTCCCTGGATGGCTGGTGTTTTTTCAGGAGTTGCTCACCTCAGGGATATAGACCTGAGTGGTAACTGTGGTCTTTGTTAGTCAAGAGGGTTCTCCTCTCACCCAGGGAAGTCCTGGGGGCAGCTGCCCTGTTTCTGGGTTTCTTGTTGCAAATTTAATGATCAGCTGCTGTGACCCAGTTGGACATCAGGCGCGCCTCAACTGTTTGTGCTTGTGTCTGGAGCACAGCTGAGTGCTGGCGCCTCGGCCCCACTAGACTGCTAGACTTTTTCTAGGGAAGGATTGGGTGATTTAGATCAGTACAGTTTCCTTCCTTCCCCGTGGATTCTCTGGAGACACCGACTCCTAGTGTCTTTTTTTGCCCTGGTGCACACTGCTCAGTGTCCGCCAGCTGGCTGGCCACAGAAATTTGCCTGTGCCTGGAGCACAGCTGTGTGATGGCGGCTCAGTCTCTGCCAGCTGTCTGGTGCGCAGAAACTGCCTGTGTCTGCCTTTGTGGCTTTTGGGAGTCTGAGTGGCTCCCTAAGCTGGGTAATTTTCCGGGGACCTTTTCAGGTTGGGGGTGAGCTGAGTGCTCTGAGATCAGACCCGCCGTTTCTATCTCTGGCGGCGAATCAGGCGCGCAGGCAGGCAGGGCTCTGTGCAGGAACCTGGGTCCCCGGCTCTGGCTCCGGGCTGGCTCCTGGGGTGCCCGTGGAACCCGCCCGAGTCTTTTCCAGGGGATGTCTGGGTGACCTAAGGCCGGTCCCAATCGTTTCCTGTACCCTGGGGTTATCTCTCGACTGAAAATTCCAGTCTCTGATAGTGTGGTGCCCAAGGTTCAGTCTGGGACCGTGACCAGAGACACTGGCTTGTGGCTCTGGGCTGGGGCTGGGGCTGGCGGCCGGCAGCCAAGCGTCTGGCGGAACCGGGATCTCTTCCGCGGTTTAGCCGGGTGAGTTAAAAGCTGATTGAATCCCCCACCGTGGGGTATCCTCTCACCTGGGAAACACAATGACTGTGTTTTATGGCTGAGAGTTCTGATTGCTGTTCACTGTGCTGATCCTGCTGTGCTGCTGCTCAGAATGAGAGTCCTCCCGGCGCCGCCATCTTGCCCCTCCCCAAGTATTTCTTAAAATCTAGAGAAAAAACACTAAACACAGCATATAAAAACTATGAAATGTAGCAGAATAATTAATTGTAGGACATTTTATAAGAATAAACACTGGCATACAAAAAGAAGAATTCTCATAATAAAGACCTTTATTTTACACTTCCAAGTAGACTCCACATTGGCAGACAAAAGGAAATAAATAAATAGATATAAATAAAATAGAAATTAAAAAAATAGAAACAGGAAACCTATGGAAAACATAATTAAGGCTCAGTTATGTGAAAAACTTCACAAACTTTACAAAACTTAACCAAAATAACAGTAAAAAGAAAGATTTAAATTTAAAGACACATATGAAAGAGAAGTTTCAGTGAATACTTTGTCATAAAATGCATTGTAAGGCACAGTTACATGTATGTATATGCCAAGAGATTGGATAGCTTCGCCAATGATGAATGAATTAGTAGAATGTGATTTCTTCCTCACTGACTTCAAAAGAAATAGAAAACCTACACAGGCCTACAGCAAATGATTAAGTCATTGCTCCAAGAAACCACCAACAATAACAACAAAAAGCCAACAATGTGTGTCATCACACACCGCACCAAACATCCAAAGAATCAGCTTTGATCTTTATGACTTTACCCAGATAACATGAATACAGGCAGCATTTCCCTGTTCACTTCATGCTGCCAGCAGAACCCTTATAGAATGACACTGTGCATAGATCAGCTCTACCACAGTGCCAACGCATGTACATGGCTGGGCATAGATGATGTGCTGAGAAACATTCCTCATGTGGAAGACAATAAAGATGATGGTGCCATCTAATGTTCCTGGACACATGAAGTTGTATACTTTAATGCTGAGGGATGGTTTTGTACAGCATGTGTTCATAAGTGATTTCTGTGCCATGAGAACTGGTTGCAGTCCGGATGTGGAAGTGGACATTGTCATTTCTATAATCTCCTGTAGCAATGTTGTGTGAACAATGCTCCTCAATTATCTCTGATTGGCTAATAAAAACCTGAACAGCCAATGACTGAGTAGAGGAGCTAGGAAGGTACCTCTTCCATTCCAGTAAGGGGTCTCAGGGAGGGACCGAGAAAGAGAAGGTAGAGAGAAGCCGAAAAAGGAAAGAGAAGGTGCCATGAGGAGTTTACCATGATGACAGAGAGACACAACAAAAGGCCAAGGAGAGAATGAGATGGCAAGTAAAGGGGCGTGCAACCAAGAAGTAGCCAGACTAGCACAAGTGAGCTAGAATAAATGAGTATCTGCACAGTTACAGCACTTTAAAGCTTACTGAAACTCTTGTCTTGTTCTTTGTTGGGTCTTTGTGAGTTTTAGGTATCAAGGTGACTGTGGCTTCATAGAATGAGTTTGATTATGTTGCTTCTATTTTTATTTTTTCCATTTTTTAAATTTTTATTAATTACACTTTATTCACTTTGTATCCCCTCAGTAACCCTCTCCCTCCTCCCTTCCCAATCATACCCTTCCTCCTCCTTCTCCAAGCATGCCCCTCCCCAAGTCCACCGATAGGGGAATTGTGACAATTCCTCAGAAGCACCACTGTTCAGTTGACTTTACCCAAAAAGCTGAGGAGATCTCCTTCAGAACTCTATTATTATTTTGTAGAAGAGTTTGAAGAGTATTGGTGTTAGCTCTTCTTTGAAGAGTCTGATAGAATTCTGCACTGAAACCATGTGGCCCTGGGCTTTGCTTTTTTGGATGAGAGACTTTTGATGACCACTTCTATTTCCTTAGTGGATATAGGACTATTTAATTTATTTACCTGATCTAGATTCAGCTAGCAGAGGAGGAGAACTCCCCCTTTCGGTGGACTAGGGAAGGGAATAGGTGGAGGAGGGAGGGAGGTTGGGTCTGTGAGGTATTGAAGAAGGAGCTTCAATCAGAATATATAATGAATGAATTATAAAAAATTAAAATTAAAAAGTTTGCTTAAAAATGTAATACGTCTCTGTGTGAATTATTTGGGAGTTAGAATGGATAATAGTAAAACAAACATTATTTTACACTCTAATACCTGTGTGGTAAGCAAGCATAGATGAAATAACTAAGTACACCTGTTAGAAATGTTTCCCCCTAAAGTTATGATTCTTTTACTTCAAACCTGAATTACAACATTGGCTGAATTATAACAAACTTAGTGCCTCTCTGAAGTATCAGAAACCTAATACATTATAACTAACATAATCATCATGATAAAACAGCATAAAATCCCTTAAAATTCTGTCTCTGACATGAACTGATTGGCCTGCTCTTTAATTACCTCCACAAGGGGGAAGCAGCTTTGCCAGGCCACGGAAGAAGATAATGCAGCCACTCCTGATGAGACCTAATTGACTAGGATCAGAAGGAAGGAAAAGAAGACCTCCCCTTTCAGTGGACTTGGGGAGGGGCATGCATGCAGACAGTGGAGGAAGGGAGGGATTGGGATGGTAGGAGGGAGGGAACTACAGGGGGGATACAAAGTGAATAAAGTGTAATTAATAAAGAATTAAAAAAAGAATATTTTTTTCAAGATATAGAAAGAACTATGCCTACACAACACAGTAATTTATAAATGATCACAAATATTTAATTTTCTTGAATTTTACTTTTAAGGTCATTTAAGATCAGAATTTGTCCTTTGAAAAACTCCAATCAGCACAGGATCGAAGTAAATCCTAAGACTCACAGCCAAACTTTGGGTAGAGTGTGGGGAATCTTATGGAAGAGTGAAAGGATAGAAGGATCTGGGGAACACAGAAGCTCCATAAGAAAACCAGCAGAGCCAACAAATCTGTGCCCAGGGGGTCCTGTGGAGAATGATGCACCAACCAAGGAACATGCATGGAGAGGACACGGTCCTCTGCTCAGATATAGACAATAGGCAGCTCAGTCTCCATGAAGGTCACCTAGTAAAGGGACCAGGGGTTGTTTCTGACATAGATTCTGTTGCCAGCTCTTTGATAGATTTTTCCGGGTGAGGCACGTTTGCCAGGCCTCAAAGGAAGAAGATGCAGGCAGTCCTGAAAAGACTTGGTAGTTTAGGGTCTGTTGGTAGGGGAGGAAGGCTCCACCTTTCTGAGGACTGAGGCAAAGGGATGGCAGGTAGAGGAAGGGAGGGTGGGACCAGGAGGAGACAAGGGAGGGGGATATGATAAGGATGTAAAATGAACAAATTAATTAAAAAGAGAAATTTGCTAAGCAACAAAAAGAAAGAGAGAATCAGAATTCATAGTTAAGTTTCTCATGGATTTCACAAACTCATGAAAAGTAAAGAAGGCAAGCACTGAAAAATCTCTAGCGCATTTAAAAGAAATATGCAAACACAGAAACACAGTGTCTGCACAGAGGAATGACAGCAGCTCTTCCTCAGCGGTTTTGCTTTTTTTTTTTTTTTTTTTTTTTTTTTTTTTTTTTTTTTTGAGAGGCATGAACATCTGCCTGGCATTTGATTAAGAAGAATTTGGAGGGCTTCACAGGCGCATGAGACAATGGAAGAAAAAGGGTAGTTTGTCTCTAATGTACTTGTGTTTAAAAGCAACCTCAATACTTGGCTCATTACACACTATAAAAAGAGTCCAAGCCCGTTGTCAATAATTATAACATCTTACTGGGAAAACCACTTAAGAGTATATAGGTCACAGGCCTTGGGGGGGGGGGAACTACTCATATTATTTTGCTAAAAGGACACACAATAACATGATTCCTAATGACATACTGCTAGACACATAGATAAACACCTCACACAACACTCCAAAAAAAAAAAAAAAAAGAAAAAAGAAAAAAGCTTCTTCAAGCAGATGCTAACCACAGAGACCCACAAGTGGACAGTGCAAAAACAGTGAGAGACTGTGGAGTCCTCAGTCCCAAATGGGATATCTTGATCACACCCGTTTCCTCAGGGTTCAGGGGTCTACATGGAGGAGGAGGGGGAAAGACCATGCAAGCCAGAGATGCGGAATGACTCCAAGGAAACAGTCTTCCAGACCCAGGAGGGTTGATATGCAGATGAACTCACAGGCAGTGTGACAAAGCACGCAGGCCGGCACCCGTTCAAACCAGACAAAATTCCAGCACTAAGAAAGGAACGCAGACACAAATCCCCACCACTACAAAAGCTGCTGTTTGTAAGCGGTACCTGCTGGTAGAGGAGCAAAGCTGGGTATGTCGACCACACTTACGAGCAGGGCCCATGCCAAGGAGTAGCTGGCCAGCACAAAATGGAGTCTGTGGGTGTTTCTGTGTGCTACTGGTTCTGTTTTCTTTTCTTACTTTTTTGCGTTGTTCTATGATTGTCTATTTGTTTTTTGTTTGTTTGTTTGTTTTGTTTGCTACTTGTTCTTTGTCTTAAGAGAGAAAATATATTAAAGTGGGTGGGTAGGGAGGTGAGAATCTGGGGAGTTGGGTAAGGTTAAAGAAATTAATCAAAATATATTGCATGAAAAAATATATTTTTAAATACGTTTCAAAAAGACATATGGCCACTGCATTAGCTGTGGAAAAACATGATAATTTTTGTCTTTGGATTTTTCAAAGTAGCTGGTTTTAAACATTTTTCTTAGCTCTTTCCTAGGAAGCGTATTCTTTCTTTGAAGTGTATGAAAAGTCGCTTAGTTTGTAATAACTTGTAGGAGAGACAAGACCAGTAATTTGGATGTTTCATTCTGCTTTACTGCCCACTTAAAATGTGTCCATTGACCCTACTCAGTGTCCCTCTATAGTAAATTACCCGTTTTCTTGTCTACAGATCTTAGTAATTCTCCATCAAATAATTTCCCTAACTCTCACCATGTATTTAAGGTCGAATGGCTCTATTTTACTTTCAATAAGCTCCAAAATTATCCCCTTCACCCAGAATTCTGCCTCTGTTCCTCTAGCCCGCTCTCACATGCAATGACAGCCACAGCCTCAGTATTTTCCTTGGCTTGGGGATAATGTGAAGAGCAAGAACCCAGAGGAAGCATTAAAATATATCTTTATTGGTGGATTGTCCAGGCTTCCTGCCAATCATTTACAGGAAATATATGTTGAAACTGGCTACAGGTAAATTTGGGTTTCCTTGGGCTTGAGATGACAAGAGCTTGTGTATTTTTTTATTTTTATTAATTACAGTTTCTTCACTTTGTATCCCCCCTGTACCTCCCTCTGTCCTCCCCTCCCAATTCCACCCTCCCTCTTCCCCACCCATGTCCCTCTCCTAGTCCACTGAAAAGAGAGATCCTCCTCCCCTTCCCTCTGATCCTGGTCTATCAGGTCTCATCAGGAGTGGCTGTATTGTCTTCTTCTGTGGCCTGGTAAGGCTTCTTCCCCCTCAGGGGGAGGTGACCAAAGAGAAAGCCACTGAGTTCATGTCAGAGACAGTCCCTGTCCCCATTACTAGGGAGGCCACTTGGCTACTGAACTGCCTTAGGCTACCTCTCTGTGCAAGAGGTTCAGGCCATCTCCATGAGTGGTCCTTGGCTGGAGTATCAATTTCAGCAAAGACCCCTGTGCCCAGAATTTAGGATCTGTCGCTGTCCTTGTGGAGCTCCTGTCCTCACCAGGTATTAGTATCTTCCCCTTCTTTCATAAGATTCCCTGTCCTCTGCCCAAAGTTTGGCTATGAGTCTCAACATCTGCCTCCATACCCTGCAGGGTAGAGCCTTTCAGAGGCCCTCTGTGGTAGGCTCCTGTCCTGTTCCCTGTTTTCTCCCTCCTCTGATGTCCATTCTCTTTGTCTTTCTGAATGGGGATTGAGCATCTTAGCCAGAGTCCTCCTTCCTGATTAGCTTTCTTGGGTGTACATATTTTAGTATGGTTGTCCTATGTTAATGGAAGTTCATTACGGCTTTTTTTGTTGGGAAATGAAATATAATGTAATTGGGAACATGTTATTCATTAGGTATTTCTTTGCAGCTGAGGAAATGGCTCAGTGGTTGAAAAGATTTGATGCTATTGCAGAGGACCAGAGCTCACACCCATCTGTAATTCCATCTCCTGGAAATGCAGCACCTATGGTGTCCACAGCACCTGAACTCACACATACATACTTACATAGGCTTTGGCTACTTTATTTGTGGATCCTCAAGTCTACCTCCCCTCCAAACTCCGGACCCTAGGTAGAAGAGAAAGATTAGTAGGAACCGGGATGTAGACTTCTTTAGACATAGCTCCTCGCACTGTTCAACTCTCTGTCTTCAGGTTATCCAGCAGTCTAGCATCCCAGCATCCCAGCAACCCAGCAACCCATCATCCCAGCATCCCAGCATCCCAGCAACCCAGTAGTCCAGCAACCCAGCAACCCAGTAGTCCAGCAACCCAGTAGTCCAGCAATGGCAAAAGCAGCAACAAGGACCACCACCAGCAGCAGTGGGGTTCAGAAGAGGCAGCACAAAGAGTACTACAGAGTAATATGTCTCTCTAGGAGCAAAGCATCCTCTCTCTCTCTCTCTCTCGGCAACTACATATACCTTCTCAGAGGCTGTACCAGGATGTTTTTGAGCTGACAGAAACCACACCCCCTGTACAAAGAAGTTTCCTACTACCACAGCTCACTCACCCTCTCACATGGCTGTTTATTAGCTAACAAATTCCACACACCCCTCGTGACGCTGATACCAGCTATGGACAAAACCTTCCCACATTCCACACTTGGGACTACAACAAAAACATAAAAACATATCCACACAACACAACCAAAACTTCCAGTACATACTTATATGCAGATACATAATCAAACACATAGTAATTTAAAATAACAAATTAAAAAATAATTTTCTAAACTTCAAGACCTCAACTGCAAACTCAAATAAACAAATTTATTTGCTGTAAGACATTTTTATGGTTGACAAAAAGAACCTAAAGAAAAAAGGCAGAAATGAAAGAATACACTACAATATGATCCTATGGATTTTGGATTCATGACACAATCACTAGTGAGTTACTCTCAGGGCTGAGGATAAAACGAAGGTCCTTAGGAATGCTCACAAGTGCTCAGCAGTAAACTACATCATCTTCCCAAATATGAGTCTTTTATTTCATGATGGAAACAAACCTACAAAGGAAAAGAAACCATCTGTATGTATCAGCTTAATGCAAAAGCTATTTTTTTACCTCTTATTATGTTATACTTTATGCATGGAACGACAAATCAAAATTATAGGCATGTGTGCTATGATGCTCAGAGAGATGATATTCATCCCAGAGTACAATTTTTTTCACACCTTGAAGTCTGTTAGTCACATGACTCTGACTAGCTGAGCTAATTTTCTTGCTTTTGTAAATGAAGGCAATATTCTTGGTATACTCAAACCTTGGCATTTACTGGGTCTCTGTATGCAGAGCCAACAGAAGATTCTGTCCACCCACAGTGTCACATTACACCATTGTGGCTGTAGACTGCTGCCTGCCCTCTGTATGCTACCGCCTTCGGGGTCACAACCAAGATTTTATCAAGTAGAAAATTGACTTAGAATTCTGAAATACTGATAGTATCCTAATCAGTAAGGCCATGTATTTTTTAAACAAAATGTCATTATTTTTTTTTATTTTTTTTCTTATCAGTTACATTTTATTAACTCTGTATCCCAGCCATGTCCCGATCCCTCATTCCCTCCCAGTCCCTCCCTCCCTCCCTCCCTCATCTCCACCATGCCCCTTTCCAAGTCCACTGATTGGGGGGACTCCTCCCCATTCATCTGATCCTGTTTTATCAGGTATCTTCAGGACTGGCTGCAAAGCCCTCCTCTGTGGCCTAAAAGGACTGCTCCTCCCTTCGGGGGTGGGGAGACCAAAGAGCCAGTCATTGAGTTCCTGTTAGAAATAGTCCCTGTTCCCCTCACTTTGGGAAACCAATTGGTTACTGAGCTACCACAGGCTACATCTGAGTGGAGGTTCTAGGTTATATCCATACATGGTCCTTGGTTGAATGTCAGTCTCAGAAAAGATCCTGTGCCCAGATATATTTGGTCCTTGTGGAGCTCCTATCCTTTCCCCATCATACTAACTCCCCTTCTTTCTAATGATTCCCTGTACTCTGCCGAAGGTTTGGTCATGAGTCTTTGTATCTGCTTTGAAAACACTGCTAGTTAGAGTCTTTCAGATGCACTCAGTAGACTCCTGTCATACGTTCAATGCACATCCCATCTGTCTTTCTAAATGAGGATTGATCATCTTACCCCATGTCCACTCTCTTGATTATCTTTTTTAGGTGTATAGATTTCATTATGTTTATCATATCTTATAGTTCTATATAAGTGAGTATTTAGTTGTTTTTCAGGGTGTTACAGTTCATTTTTCTCATAAAAAGTCTGAAATATTTTTTGTCTCCTACCTTGTATCTTTTAGCTTCCAGGAGACTGAACTCAGATGCTCTTGACCTTACTCAAATCACATATTCAGATCGCTGATGACTGTTCTGGCAAGGTAGGAGACTCAGGACAAATATCCAGCTTTGTCTGCCAGATATCCTGGGTCATTTTACAGGAAATTGCAGGCTAACAGCTTTTAGGCCTAACATGAAATTATTTGGTCTATCACAAATTGACATACATATTTCTTTCTTCCTGCTAAGTTTATAATTACTTTAAGGGTGCAAAGTTGAGTTCCTAAGCATATAGAAACTAATATCTCACCACAGTCATTATCTAACTCACGTTTTGGAGTCCAGACTTAATTAAGACATTTCAGATTGTCAGACACAATGGACTTAAACAAGTCCCATTAAATAACTAAGGTTCATGCCTGCTTAGCTTCTGAGATCATATAAGTGATATTTGGCCCATTCATATGGTCTTATATACATCGTTAATATTTCTGAATTTTTTTCACCCTAAATGATAGATGTATAGCATCTCAATTACTTCAGGGGTTATAACAAAGGGTTATGACAATAATTTCCTGAACATTATTTCTCCAGAGGTTGTGTCTTAACCATCATGTGCAGAACTTGAGTTGCCTCTTAAAACATTATTTTAATGGATAAATTTATATGATTGAAAATGTTTATTTTTTAACTTTATTAACTTTGTTGACAAAGTTTGTTAACATAACTTTGTTATCTTGGATTATACTAAACATATATATATATATATATATATATATATATATATATATATGTTTACAAACATTTTGTTCTGAGCTCACTCATTTCTGATAATTACTCTACAAATGGATGTTATAACCACCAGCTTACATTTCTAGATTTAGGCATCCAATTCCCCTTGGCAAGTTTAGTAAGAAATAATATCATATGTACCAAGCACCTTGTCACTATGTAATATAGGTTTCATTTATCCAGCCTCCTACAAGTATTTTCCCACACTTGACTCTCAATATTTTAGCATCCTTTAGTGTTCTATACTTCTGATACCTATTTCTATGTGGACTAATTATTGTTCACTAAATTGCATACTACAAACAACCACAGTTTTTATAGCTGATTACATATGCTTACTGTTTTGTATTGTGAGTCTGCATATCAGAGAGTTTGGTTTATCTATGCAAATTCAAATTTAGGATGCAGATTTACAGTACATCTCTTTCATATATATTGAAGTCCAGACTAAGAAAGTGGTACTGCCTATAACATGAGCATTTAGTGGCAGCTTGCTAAAAAATAAATCAACATTTTGATTATTGTTTAACCTTCTGCTAAAGTCAAAACAATAGTTTATCTACTCTAAAGTCATGACAATCATTGTCGGGGTTTGCTGTGGATAATAGACAAATAAGGGCTAATAATTTAAACTATGAATACATGATGGGCAAGTAAAAATTATGAGTTAATACAGTGACAGTCATTGTAAACAGAGATTGTGAAGCTAAATGTGAGATATGAAACAACACAGTACATAGAATGATCACATATTCACAAATAAGAGAGGAACATGGACCTTTCTGTTCTTTGCTGAGAACCAAGATGTCCTACAGCTGTTTTGATATCTTTTCTTATTTTATACATGTGTCTCAATCATATTCTTCAAATAATTAAAGGGGTTTTCCATCCTTTAATACTAAATATTACTGATGAACATCTAAAGATATTATGATGATCAAAGTCCTCTATTAGACCATAACTGGGTCTAATACCAATCAAGTGGAAACTTGAAAGAAATTCTGCTTCCCTTGGGAGCAGTGGCCATGGTGAAATGTTTATGTCTTCAGCAAATTAGCAAGCATTGCCAACGTCAGTGGAAACCATATCAAAGTGGGCGGATCACTCCGCAGCTTCCAATGCTTCAGACACAACCTGCGTATGCTTGTCCTGTAGCGTGTAGAGGTTACCAAAACTCTCTCTGGGCAGCTTCTATGGGGTTACAGAAAACATTTCAACTCTGTAATTTGTCTTTTACTGTGTATGTTGTAAACAAAAGCAGCAAGCCAAAGAACAGACAGGAGGCGAACATGTGACTGCAGATGGGAGTCTGCAGATGGCAAGGAGCTTGATACGCATTTCTTAGACACAAAATTGCTTTTCTATCTGGGCATAGAAGCATTAAATCAATCAACCTAACTTATCCTCTCCTACGTCATGAAACTAACAACTTCAAGGCTCATGCTACTGCAGGTGGACATGGCACAGACATCACCTCCTGCAGGGGCACAATTAGCAGTATTCTCACACTCGCAATCCCTCTCTCCCTCTCTCTCTATGTGTATGTGTGTGAGTGAGTGAGAGAGAGAGAGAGCGAGTGAGAGAGATGGGAGTGTGAATACTTGTGGAGGTTATCCTAAAACTTTCCATCTTGTTTGAGATATGATCTCTTGTTCAGTGGTTCCTCACATCATGCAAGGTAGCTTGTGAATTTCAGAAAATGCTTCTCTCTGTGTCTCCCACATTATGTAGCAGCACTGGGAGGGAAGATACAAGATATCTCATCCAGCCTCATGTGCATTTTTAGAACCTGAAATAAAGTCCTAAAATGGTGTGTTAAGTGCTTTACTCCCTGATCTATCAGACCATTTTCCTCTCTTACTCATGATTGTAGTCTACAAATATGGAAGTCCTATATTTTTTACACTTCCACTAGAAAAAAAAATTCAAAATCAATCTGCAGGCTTTTGTAAGAAAATTGGGCTGTAGAGATTCCCAGACCATATCTGCTAAAATATAAATTGATAGATAAGCAGATAGATAATTGTAGATAGATAGATAGATAGATAGATAGATAGATAGATAGATAGATGATACATACATACATACATAGATGATAACTAAAAATCAGGAAAACATAATTTTTTCCTCATAAGCTGGCAATATTAGTTAATTAATAAAGATTTTGATTGAAATACAATATGGATAATTGTTACTAGTGACCTGATATTGAGTTAACCAACTTTTTGAAAGGCTTATATATGAGGTGGAGATAAAGATGCTTACCTAGAGTAGCTGTTGTATTATAAGATATGTATGAAATGCCCAAAACCATACGAGTAAGTTAGGTTTTATCTCCCTCTGTTTTTGCTGATCTTCTTTTTAATACACTTATGTATTTAGAAGAAAATGAAGGCATTAACTCTTGACATTTTAATATATTGAATTTTTTTTCTAATCCACATACTCAGTGGAGTACTACTTCTCTCCCCCTCTCTAAAGACTTCTGCTTTCTGTGTTGTGCCTTTATAGAACATGCTAACTTGGAACAGAGAAATTCATACAGATGAAGAAACTGACAGCCAGAAGGATGTGGTACCTTTCTCTAGGTCACTCTGCTTGTGACAACAATGCAGAGATTAGATTCTACTCTAATCTGAATTTCACTTTTCTATCCAACCTATTGTCGAAAAAAAGATGGCAGGCTCTACTGCTGTATTTTACCCAAAATTTCAATGAATAAGAATATTATTTATACATACTAATAATAAAATAGAAAATGTGCTTTTTTCCAACCTATTCTTAGTTCTTGATTTAGGTGCTTATATATTAAATCTGAAGTTTTATAGGCAGGAAACATAAATGCAAATAGCTATAGTAGATTTCAAAAACAGTGAGCACTAAACAGCTGCATAGAAAACAAACATCTTGAAACAAGCATTGTCTTCGAAGGGTTCACCACTGGGTCCAAGAAAAATATCAGGGTCCATCCAGAACCCCCACAAATCTCAGAGTTTAAGAACATTTGGCAGGGAACAACAGAATGTCCTATATAAGCTTAATTAGAACATGCAGCAGTGAATATGGAGAACAAAGCTGAGCCACCCTGAAGTCTGAGGCTTGATATGTGCTTAAAGCAGAATAAAAGAAACAGAAAGGACTGTCTGCATTGTCTTCCTCTGTGGCCTGGTAAGGCTGTCCCCGCCATGGGGGAGGTGATCAAAGAGCAGGCCAATCAGTTCATGTCAGAGACAGTCCCTGTTCCCATTACTAGGAAACCCACTTGGAGACTGAGCTGCCATGGGCTACATCTGTGCAGGGGTTCTAGGTTATCTCCATGCATGGTCCCTGGTTGGAGTGTCAGTTTCAGAAAAGACCTCTAGGCTCAGATTTCTGATTCTGTTGCTCTAATTGTACAGCTCTTGTCCCTTCCAGGTCTTTTTATCTCCCCCTTCTTTCATAAGATTCCCTGCACTCTGCCCAAAGTTTGGCCCCTCTGCATCTGTGGGAATGCTATGGGAGGAAAAAAGGGATGAAGAGCAGGATTGGGAGGGGGCTACAGCTGGGATACAAAGTGAATAAGTTGTAATAAATAAAAATATATTAAAAATCAAAAACATAAAATAAAAAAGAATGAAAGAAACAGAAAAAGGATTCCTGGAGAGATGAGTTCCATGAAAGTATGCATGAAGTACCTGGGTTTGCACATATATACTTCTGAGGACAGGCGTTTAACTGTAGCACTGAAACACATACAACAGAGGTTAGAGGTTATTAGTAGGGTGGGTGGGAATGATGACATGAATTATTTGCAGAGGGATCGGTACCTACAGACTTGTGCCATCTTTAGGATCCATAATTCTTGTTGTTCACTAAGGTGGCACACAATGACTGAGGAGGTTATTTTTTTAATTAAATTTTTATTTTTTATATTAATTACAGTTTATTCACTTTGTATCTCTCTTGTTCCCTCCCAATCCCACCTTCTCTCCCTCATCTCCTCCCATGTCCCTCTCCAAGTTCACTGATAGGGAGGGTCCTCCTCCCTTTACATCTGACCCTAACTTATCAAGTCTCATCAGGACTGGCTGCATTGTCCTCCTCTGTGGCCTAGCAAGGCTGCTCACCCTTGGGGGAAGTGGGGGGGGGAGTTTGATGATAATAAAAATGGCCAAAAGATGCACCACCACCTCAGGGGCTTAGGGTAAGACAGAAAAATGTGTGAGGTGAAGTCTAGACACAGGAAGAACACAGGAGTCGAGACATAAAGGAAGATTGAACATGGGGAATGGAATAGCATCAGCTCAGCTCTACATCTCCTTTTTGCTACTGTCTTGAAGAGTTATAAGGTGGAGGGCTTTATCTGCACTGCTGCAATTTCACTTTTTGTTTGTTTGTTTTGTTTTCTTGAAACTTCAGTGTAAAGTCAGAACTTTCCTAAATATTTGATTTTCATATTCATGAGCCTGGTTGTGTGAAATGATCTTCAGAAATCCAAACTTAGTAGAGCAATTGCTCATGTTTCTCCCTACATAATTTTTAAGTTCTTGGTGTTCCTAAAGATTAATGTAAAATACCATTTAACATCTTACATTTTTAAATATTTTTACTCTAATAACCTGAATAGATTTATCTTCCCAAATTTATTTATATTGGTCCCATCCTACATTGGTCTTCAAGATGCTTGATGTTAAACATGCCAGCTTCCTATATTCATACATTATAATCATATATTTAAAATGTTCAACTTCAAAATAATAAGTTTTGCTTATATCTCAAGAAAATCTCATTTGTCTTCTAATACTGTCGGTATTTGCTTATTTCAGTTAAATATATTACAGTAAAACCAATAACTGTGATGACCCTGAGAACTTTAATTTGTTTAAGACTCAATTATTATCATCCTTGAATAATGCTATATCTAGATTTCTATGTTCAAATATTTAAAAATAGAATATCATGAAGAAACCATCCTAATTTCTTCTGCTGGCCAATTTCCTTAATACTCTTTTGATGTTAATTCTCATAAATTTTGGCTTTAAACTACAGGTTTGGGAAAGTAGAGATAGGAGGACATGGGACCAGGAAGGCCACCTTGTCTGAGTGAATCACTGAGCTCCAGGTTCAGTGAAAAACATTATCTCTAAAACTTATGCTGGAGATTGATTGTGAAAGAAACATAACATAGGCCTTAAGCTTTCTTAATTACCTTTGAAATATTCCTGTCTTTGTATGATACAAATTCTTTGAACTTAACCCCTATCCCTAGGCATCTTTCTACAAAGAAATCATAATTCCTTGAATGCCTTTATCTTCATGGCAACCACCTGGAAATTGCCCTTTATTTATGGGTAGATAGTATAAGATAGAATCAAACTTTTATGCCTGATGATAACAGATCCTTGAGTGCCAATTGCCAGCTTCTTGTAAGTTACGTAAGTTGAAGAATTGGAGAACCCAGAGTTCAAAAACCAATCAACATGGGGATATCTTCTGGAATAGAGATAGATGGAGAAGGGGTTGTTGATATAAATATAAGCATACCAAAAATTCACATTTGGAAAGAGATTTAAGCCATTTATATCCATCATTGAGCTTCTCCAACCTCTCTAGCACTTATGTTCAACTTTTGTCTTGCAGGTTAACATGATAGGAATGGATGTTTTAATGCTCTGAAAATCAATTTGAAGTTAATAACCTGAGACTTGACCAAATCTATAGAAATTACTGAAATCAGCACCTTGATGCTCATTTCACACAGAAAGTATAAGAAATTAGACAGGGAACTCATTATTGATTCTTGTCTGCTGCTAAATCTTCAGGTCTGTTCTGAGAAGCATGCTTTCCCAGCTAGGCTCATTATATATATATATATATATATATATATATATATATATATATATATATATGTTCCCTGTCTCTCCCTGCCTCTTATACTTCTCTTCACCACTCCAAAGAAATGAACAAAGTAGAAATTAACAAATAAAACAATCCTCTATATTTGACCATCTAATTTTAATTTTAAATTTTTACCAATGTATTTATTAATATAAAATTGAGCAAATTGAGCAAAAAAATGTCTAAACACTTGAACTTGTGAAATTTCTAAAGACTTGAACTTGTAAATACCATCTCCAATGGCTTATTTGCACTAGGGAGGCCACAGATCCAGCAGTTATTTTGTCCAAAAGTCTGCATGTATTAGCCTTCCCAATCTGGCACTGAAATATTCCTAGAGAGATGCTGGTCTTAAGTCTACATTGGAATAGTGAAAAGCTGGCTGTAGTATTTTTATTTTTACTTAAGCTTTTATTTTTCAATATATAGTCTTGCTTTAATTTAGTCTGATTCCATTACATTTCTGCAATTTGTGAACTGGTCCTCAAAATATACAATTGTATCTCCTATGTAACAACTGCCTATATAGATTTATTTGAACCTTAGGAATGTCAGAGTGATAGTGTACATGAGAGGGAATGAATGCGAGCAGGCAAAACCTTCCTGAGTATCCTTTTATCTGGACTGCCGCCAGAAAGGGCCACCTTCAAATTATCTGATCAAGAAGATCCCTAGCAGGAGCTCCCAGCTGCTTGTGTTTTAGTTAATTCAAGATGAAGTCAAGTTGGCAACCAAAATTAGTCATTACTATATACAGTGTATGATACATATTCTGCCTTCGAACCACAGTTCCACCAATTTCTACAGCCTGCATGAATCTACTGAACTTGTTGGGGACTAAAATATTAAAGATGCAGTAAAACTAATGTCACCTATTTTCATTTAGCTGTATTCTGAAATGTTGCATTCATAAAGGCTGGGAATAAGAGTGGCATCTAAACAAGTAAGAAAAGACAATGGTCAAAGGCCAAAGGGCTTCTTCTAAGGAGGAAGATTAATTCTAGTGATGTACTGAACAGCATTTTTATTATATATAATGCCTATGCATATTTTTAAATAGAAGAAGTAAGGATTTAAATGTTTTCAGTACAAGAAAGTAAGAATATGATGTGATAGCTATGCTAATTAGCCTGATCTAATCACTCATTCCACTTTAAACATTTTTGGTACACCATTAAATACACAATTCTGACTTTCCATTAAAATTGAAATTCTGTTTTCTTCCTAGTTCTCCCCTCATTCCCAGAATATATTAGGAACCCAAAGTGTTTTCCATGAAGCTCTGTCTCTGCCCTGTGCATTACCCGGTACGAGCCTGTGCCATCTGGGAAAGTGGAGCACCAGGGAGTTGGCAGCCCTTCCATTGCTTCATGCCTGTTACTGTCTCAATGAGGACAGGGCAGCTTGGTTGTTAATGCTCAGTTCAATTCATTGTCTCCAGACTTGGAGACTTGACACCAACCTTGCAGAATGTTACAGGAAACTTTTCTAACCCAAATATTTTAAATAAGCACATTAAGGAATTGAGTTAAACTGACTACCCTGTCCCATGTTACTTAGTCCTGAGGAAGGGTAAAGAATGACTTTCTATGACAAAAGGAAAATGTGAGATAAATATAGCACTCATAAATTTTCAATTTAACAACTACCATGTTCCAGCAAACCAATTATTCAACATGCATACTTCCTAGAGTCATGGAGTCCTATGGGAGTAAGAATAATGTACCCCTGTAAATTTCCTAACATTACCAACTGCTATCAGCTGGGTGTAATGACATCAAGGATTCCAAGATGGGGAAGCTATCCTAGATTATCCTTGTAGGACCAATGTCATCACATGTGATCTTTATTTACATTCTTAATGTTTACTTTGTTTGGGGGCTGGTGGGGCATCTACATTTGAGTCCAGAAAAGGACTGGATCCCTCAAATTGTAATTACAGATAGTTGTAGTGTGCTGAGAACAGAAGTTGGGTCCACTGTAGGAGCAACATACACATGACCACAGAGCCACATCTCCAGCTTCATTACAGGGCTCTTAAATGTGTAAGACAGAAGCAGAGGAGGACAGGAACAGGACTATAACACGAAGGATCTGACCCATAATCTGTGGTTTTGCAATTAGAAGGGAACATGTACTCTGGAATGCAAATGACCCACAGAAGCTTGAAAGGAAAGGTAGCTTCAAAAAAAAAAAAAAAACAATATGGTTATTCTAATATCTTTCTCAACCACCTGACACATGCAACAGACTTCCATTCTACAGAATTTTGAAATGATAGATGTATGCATGATTCCACTCAGATGGCAGTATTTATAGCAGGCATATTCATGTAGGCTTTTTATACATGTACTTTATTTGATTCTCAAAAAGATCAAATAACTTGCTTGTTATTAACTATATTTATGAAATTAGTTATAAAATGTTCAGAAAGAATAAATGATTATGTTGCTCTCATTTTTTAAACTCTCTACTTTATTTGGGGTGTTTAGGCCACTACCTCACTTCCACAAACCCTTTAATCCTAGGAAAGATCAAGAAGATTAGTGGGGAGAGGAGGCTGCAGACACCTTCTCCTAGCTGTAGAGGGTTGATGGGTTCTTTTGAGCCTATACTTATTCTCCATCAACATCAAATGCAGCAAGCAGTTTCCTCCAAGCAACTGCACTGAAATGTTTCCCTAATGTTTTTCTCCATCTATCTTCAAGAGGCCACACTGTCAGTTTCTGGTCTCTCCAAACTGCCACACTTTCTCTTTTTGGACTCTCAAGGGTCCTAGACCACGCCCCTTCTTGTGCTGAATGAAGTAGGTCACTACCAGTTGGATAGTGGTGAGCTCACAGGAGGCATTTATCAGCTGTGGACAAACTAAAGCCCAAGCTGAAATCCCACACTTGGGGTTAAAACAAAAATATATACATAACATAAGAACACCACAGCAAGATGGCCATCTATAAAGTCAGCTGCCTCCAAATGCAAAGTTTTCCTGAACCTTATCTTTGCTCTCTCCTGTCTCTGTAACTGTTCTGAATAAGCTATTATAAACAAACTAAGACACCTGACCTCAAAAACACATACATTCAATCAGTAATCAGAAGTCATAATTTCTTGTCTACTTGTAAGCAATTTTCATGTGAAAGAAAGTATTCACGAAAATTACCTTTGATTATATTCTACTGGGACACAGAAATGACCATGGTTGCATTGGAGCATTCTGTTTTCTTGATTCCTGACCTCTCAGCCACTAACAGAACCTTATTATGGAGAAGGTAAGCAGTTATTCCAAACAACATTTACCACCCTACTTTCAAGTGCCAAATCATGTCATCTGCTGAGTCTTATCTGTTCTTTTCACCAGTTGGAAATAATAATCCAAATCCTCAGAACTCTCTGGTCTAAATAATGAGGAGGACAGTAAATGATCTAAATGTGCTGCATATTGCTCTGGAGGAAAACATGCCTTAGTAGAATAGTTATTGAAACCTTTACTCAGTTACTCTTCAAGGATGAACCTCTCAACTTCCACTCCTCACTTTTCCCCACAGGAAAGGCTCTGCCACCATTATCTAGCCACAAATCTCTGTTTCTATTGCCCTGTATAGATCTTTTCTGTACATGTAGCAATTTCTACATTATTGCACTCTGCCTTCTGATATTTTTTTAGCAAATATTCATTGCAAGAAATAAAAAAGAATTTATTCTCTCAATTTTTTTCTTGTGTTGAGCTGATAAAAGACTTGCCTTCATAGGAAACAGCTGCCTCTACCGACAGCCAGCAGGGCAGAGTCCCAGATGCCAGGGCAGAGTTAGTCAGCAGGCAGCTCCTCTTAGATCCTCTGAGGCAGCCAAGATTTAAGGCTTTGGGAACTGTTTCAGTGACTTACCTACTGTAAACAGCATTAGCGAAATGGCAATAAGCATGCTAATATATCAAATTAATAATTATCATGTGCTTTAATGTATGTATTATATAGTATACATCATACAAAGACTCAGTTTATATATTTATTTATCATCTCATAACAATAAATATGTATCAACACCCACTTTCTTCTCTAGAAAAGAAAACAGATACTTCAAGATATTAACTCTATCAGGAGATCACATGTGGATGAAGGTTTTGTTCATGAGCAAGTGTGTTTTAAAGGGTGTTAGGAAGATATGGGATGTATGGCTGGCTGGTGTTCACTAATTTCCTTGAATTTTTCCTGTCTGACTTTATCTGAACCCATAACCATTACTGTGATTTGCAAGAAAGGGGCTTTGGAAGATACAAGGAGATTCATGAACAAAATGACAGACACACCTCTAAACTTGCTCTTATGGATAAATGTGAAGCTATTCTGATATGTAGACTCAAATAGAAAGGAAGGGAAATGGGAGAAGATTGGAGGGACACCAAAAGAGAACACTGAATTCCCCTGGAAGTGGAGTAACAAGAGGCTGCGAACCTCTATGTCAGTGAGGACAATTGAGCCTGAGACCTCTGGAAGAGTAGACAGTACGCTTAACCACTGAGACATTCTCTGGCTTCGGAGAGAGAAAAATATTTTCAAGAGTTGGATCAGGTTTTATTCGGAAGAAGAGTTGGAAGTAGAAGGGGATAGGAGAAGGTAAGGGAGGAGAGGGAGTGATCAAAGTACTTTATGTATGTCTGAAATTGTGAAAGAATAATTTATAAAAGGACATAACCATTTTCAGACCAGTACCTTTCTGGGTTTGTTTTTTCTCCAAAAATACTTGGGTCTTCATAGCTTAATACCACACACACACACACACACACACACACACACACACACACACACACTTCTTTCAAGTCTTGACTTACATGTTAACTTAGCAGTGAAACATTTCCAAAGTGCTACACACCCCCCAATCTTAGTACACCTTTCACTCCTACTAGTTTCTTCCATCTTTCAGGGTTCACTCTTCATAGATATACTAATGATTATTTGATCAAGTATCCTCTGAGACAAGGAACCTTTTAAAAATAATTGTTTTCATAAAACTCAGGAGACAGTAAAATTTAAGTTATACAACTTGTGCCCAGATACTTTGGTTCTGTTGCTATGCTTGTGGAGCTCCTGTTCTCTTCAGGTCTTACTATCTCCCCCTTCTTTCCTAAGATTCCCTGTACTCTGCCCTAAGTTTGTTTATGAGTCTCATTATCTGCTTTTCTTCAAAGCACAGGAGTCTTTTCTGAGACTGATACTCCAACCAAAGACCACATATGGAGATAACTAGGACCCCTGTTAGCCCATGGCAGTTCAGTATCCAAGTGGATTCCCTAGTAAGGGCAACAGGGACTGTCTCTGACCTGAACTCAGTGGCTAGCTCATTGACCACCTCCCCTGGATGGTGGAGCAATCTTGCCAAGCCACAGAGAAAGACAATGCACCTAGTTCCAATGAGACCAGATAAACTAGAGTCAAATGGAAGGGGAGGAGGACCTCTCCTATCCGTGGACTTAGAGAGGGGCAAGGGAGGAGATGAGGGAGGGAAGGTGGAATTGTGATGGGAGGAGGGAGGAGGCTACAAAGTGAATAAACTGTAATTAATATAAAAAAATAAAATTTTAATTAATAAAACTTATACTAATTTCATATTTGGAAGGAATCAAAGTGTATATAGGAAAGAATATAACATAAAATACATGACAGATGACTAAAATACATTTTTAAGAGTTAATATCAACACAAGGAAGTATCATTAAGTAAGTATACTGATAGTAAAGCATTGGCAAAGTTGATAAGGTAAAATTATTGAGCTTTCATGATGGTACTGTTTAAGAAGTTAGGAAAACACTTTGTTAAGCAGCACAGTGACAATGATTCCAACCAAGAACTAGAGATGATTAACAAATAATACGACAGTATTTCTGAAGTACCCTTACTAACTCACTAATGGACCAGTTCTTTAGTCTTCATAAAATAGATCTAAACAAGCAAGAAAAAAAAACCCACAGAAAGTAACTGAAAGATAAATTAAATGAATGAGAGAAGGCACAGTGGCATCACCACATACAGGAGACAACTCTAGCATTATACAGTAATCCATACCAACGCATAATATTCTAAACTAGTAGATTCAACAGTTTATCTTTCATCCTGTCATCCTATATCCCTCCCCTTTTTTAATCATTACCTCTCTTCTTTCCTTTCCTCCTAACACTAGCTAAGATAGGAAGATAAGAGGAAAAGTATAGAGGGGAAAAAGAGATCTCTGATTCTAACCTTTAATTTGTTTCCTCCCTTACCATGACCAATCCATAACCACCACATGACCGAAAACACCCACTCCAACTCTCGGGAATGAAGGTGAATTGTTCTTAAAATTATTTTTTGCTGCCTGAGGATAAAATCATCTTTTGATTAGCCTTAAAAATTTTAGGATATTGGCCAAGCACTAGAAAAGCTAGTTGTATCTTTTTCTGTCCAGTCCCTGTGTTTTTGTGTAGTCTTTGTTTAGTTTTTGTTTGTTTGTTTGTTTGTTTTTGTTTTTGTTTTTCTCTAGTCTCTGTGTTTGCAGTCCAGTCTCTGTGTTTTCTGCCCAGTCTCTGTGGGATGATCATTTGGGCGAGCCCTTTTGAAGTTGACCTTGATGTGGATTCTTGAAGAAACAGTAACTCAGGCAGTTTCTGAAGCTGCACCATCTAGGCTACTTGCTTTATCTTCATTGTTATCTGGTCTTTTGCTCTGAAAATAAAAACACGTGCAAAGGTAATGTTATAGGTACCTGAGATCATCCTGCCGGCCTGTCACCTCCTAGCTGACCAAAGGATAATGGCTCATGGTTTCTTGCCAGTTTTTGTTTGTTTGTTTGTTTCATTTTGTTTCGTTTTGTTTTGTTTTGTTTTCTGCAGGACCAAGAGCTGACAGGCCCCTCCATTCATTTGAGCGTGGCAAGAGGTTACCTTCTATATCCCATTTAGATAAACTCATTTAAATACTGTATCCCATTTAGATACTCATCACTCCAATAATTTTCCTTCTTATAACACCTATGATTTTCAAGGAATCTGGGCATTATAACATTGAAGCCAGAAGCTGCTTGTTCATGGCTGCCAGTGTAATTACCGTATTTCTCCGAGTTAGTGCACCTATGATTTTGCGCTATGAAGTTCCTAACCTTACAATTTCTTTGGAAATGGCTAAATTCACCAGAAGTACAGCACTGGGCATTTTGATTTCTGAGACTTCTAGCTCCAGCTTATACTATGATTTTGGCATGATGAGCCTGAGAGCCAGTATCAGTTGTCTCTCTTATCCATCCATCTATTCATGCTGCTGTGCTCTTAAGGTCTAAGTACTCTCTGATATTCAGTAAATGGATTCTCATATGCTAAGACCTATATCAACGCCTGTCTGATCTCAGGGTTTGATATGGCTCCATTTACAGATGAATGTTTTTATGAGCTCCTCAACCATGTCTCAGGCTCTGAAAGCTGCAGCATAACATCCTTCACCACTGTAACTGTTGACCAGCTTCTAGCACAGCAGAAACCAATCCCTTTCAATCTAGGGAATGTGTCTATTTTGAGTAGCCCAGTTACTTAACATTTGTTTAATGAAATACAAATGCATTCCATGCCATACATTAGACTTTTAAAACTTCTTTGGATCTAGCATTTCTATTGGATGCCATGTCCTCTCATCATGAGCCTCGCCACCATCATTAGCAGGCATTTGTTGCACAAAGACTGGGAAAGCTGATGGTGCCTGCATAGCCCAAGACAATGCCTCTAGTGGCTCACTTGGCTCCAGAACCCTTTTGACATGTGTGGCTTCCTGTTCTTCTCAAGCTGCCAAATTATGTGCTGTGAACACCTGGCAAATGAAGAAGGCTGGGACAGCAAGATCAAGAAGCTCCCATCTTTAGTTACCTGGTCTGAACACTTTTTCTCCCTTTATCAGCAATACGTTTTGCTTCCCAAGTGCTTTCATCTCTACCTGAAAACTCTCTTGTTATACCACCAACTCTGCAATTTCCAAAACAAGAAAATTGAGTGACATTTCCAGTTTTCATGTCTCATCAGTCATTCTTCCAGTCTTTTTAAAAAGGAATACAGGAAGAAGATAATGAAAAAAATGAAAAATCCCCTCTGGGAGCAATGCCGGAGAGAACCCAGCAGCAGCCACTGCAATAAACTTCTCGCTGACATCTTAAAACAGTACATTCCACAGAAGAGGACAATGCAGCCACTCCTGATGTGATCTGATAGACTAAGATCAGAAGGAAGGAGAGGAGGACCTCCCCTATCAGTGGACTTGGGGAGGGAGGGTGGGATATGGAAGGGAGGAGGGAGGGGCTTATGGGGGGATACAAAGTGAATAAAGTGTAATTAATAATAATAGTAATAATAAAAAAAACAGTACATTCATTTCCTCGTAACTTCCCATCTCCAGTGCAGCATTAGAAACCAAGTTCCCCATTATTCCTAAGCCATGTCTGACGTCACTTGTTAGTCATTTTTATCTGTTTTAATTGGTTTCTTATCAACCATGTTGAGAGCCACCTCTAGCGCTCCTTTTAGAATTATTTTATTTGCAGTCCTTTAAGGCCTTTTCCTTTCCAGACTCCCAACCCTAAGTAGAAGAGTTAAGGTTAGTGGGGACAGGGGCACAGACCCCTTTACTGTTCCCAGTTCTTTAGGGTAAATGGGTCCTTTAAAGGTGGTACCAATCTCCATCAACAGGAAACCAAGCCAGCAGTCTTCTCCAAGCCTCTATGCCCTGAAGCAATTCTCTTTGTCTGTTTACTCCAAATGGCCACAACATCCATCTCTGGTTTCTTCAAACTGCTACACCTTGTCTTTCTAGGCTCTCATATTTATGTCATCAGAGCCCTAGACCACACCCTTTTCTGTGCCTCAAGTGGCAGGCCATTACCAACTGTCAAAGATCACACCTCATACAAGACAATTATCAGCTATGTATAAACTAAAGAACAACTAAAATCCCACACTTGGGTTTAAAACAAAACATATTTACATAACAATTGAATTTTTAAAAAACCAAAATTTCCATTAAAATGAGGTAATGAGAAAATGGGAATTAAGAAAAAAAAGATACAGTGATCTAACCATAATTGTGTCTCCAAGTGATTAAACCAATGCAAAAACCCGAGAGTAGTGTCTGTGGCTTAGTGGGAGATTCCCTGGAGTGACAGATCCAAAGGGACACTGCATAAGTCAAGACCACTTCTCCTTTATGGACAGCATGGATCAAAATGTGCTTCCAAGTAAAGATATTGTAATGGTATAAATAAAATACATATTCAGAAATGGTTTAAGTATGTTTGCTTAGTGCTGGAATCTAAATCAGAGGTTCATCAGAGTATATAACATGCATAGTCTTTTATCTGCAAAACACACACACACACACACATGCACACACGCACAAACACACACACTCACCTTGAAAATTCCACTAAAGAATAACCTAGCCCATGCTTACATTAAGTAACCTTAAATTTTGCAGAACTGAGACATTCTTGATAAGAAAGCAAACCAGAAGTCTCATGGCCAGCACTCTAGTGTAAAACCTGCTATGCTCTCCCTTTCCTCTCTGACCCCAACCCCAATGACTCACAAAGATCATCTCCTCAACCTTCCTTTCCCTAACTAATCCCAGCCTTCAACACCAGCATGTATTCACTGCAAACACACAAGATGATGGGACAGGGAAGCAAGTAAGATAACTTAGGCACCACCTCTTCAATCTAAATTCAGGTAGGCTGGCTACAGATCTCTTTTATTCCCTCTGTTCCCTCAGAGGTAATTCCCCAGTCTCATCTCCAGCTCTGCAATAAACCACATGTGGCAGCCTTCCCTGTCTCTCTGCTCCCATCTCCTGTGGAACCCACAGATCTTCCACTTTTAATTTACCTTCCCTCATTGGTTGCTTTGTCTGGGTTCCAAACACTAGCACACATCACCTGCTAATCCAAGGGCCACTACTCTCAGTGAGACCAGTGGGCTGAAGGCAGGTAACACCTTTACTTTACTCATAGTTCCAGCCTCTGCCCTCACAAATCACATCCCCATTCCGAAGCAGAAGATATGTTACAGTTTCCCTTTCCTCTGCAGCCCCATTCCAAATAGATCACAAAGACTTTCTCCCCCAACTCATCTCAGAATCCAGACTCCAAAGCCAATAGGCAATCCTTTTGAAAACACAAGCTAAGCATTACAGGAAAAGGCAACACACAACCTTCACACTATCTAAAAATCTAGAAAGGAAACAGAAACTAAGGATTAAAACACCCACCCAACAAAAACAAATTCAGAAATAACAACTGGACTTATACTCATTGAAGAAACATTCAGCCTCTATCTTAGGGTTCAAAGTCATTTTATAGTAAAGACAAACTAAGTTCATTCTGATTTATGATTATACCCCCTTTTCTTAAGGAATGGACTATGTCCCACCTGAAACTTTAACTGCAAATGGTTTTTTACTGCCTGTTTCAGGAATGGCAATCATGTCTTTTTTCAAAAAAAAAAAAAAGAATATAACCATTGTACAACCATACATTTGTTTCACAAGGTTATAACCCTTTGATCACCTATGACTGCTTTGTTTTGCCCTTCTTGCAACTATGTCTCTGTTTCAAGAGCGACTAACTTGTTATGCTTTCATTCTGCTCACCAAATCTCCCATTTGGAAATCTTCTTAACCTTGATCTTTGTAAAAACTTTATTTTCCTTACGTTTAACGCTAACTTCTCCATCTACTCTAGGAAGAAGGAGCTCTTGTGCATGAATTTAAAAGCTTGTTTTAATTAATTGGCCATGATGATTTTGTTTTGTTGTCTTTCTCCTTCATATTTGAGATTATCATCATCCTAAATCCAGAAATAAAGATGGCAGCATAAAAACACAATCAATAACAGAATGCTCCACTGGAACCAAGCTAGCCTACCACAGCAGGCTTTGATATTCCAACATATCTGAAGCACAAGAAAAATACCTTAAAACCAACTATATGAAGATAATACAGGTCCTTAGAGAGAAAATCAATAAATTCCCTAAGTAAATGCAGGAAAACAAAAATAGAAAATTGGAGGGAACATATAATTCCCTTAAAGAAATCCAAAAAAGGACAAACAAAACTGTTCAAGACCTCAAAATCAGAAAAGAATCAATAAAGAAAACATAAACTGGGAGAATTCTACAAACAAAAAAATTTAAATTTGAATAGCATTTACAGCTCCATCAACAGAATACAAGAGATGAAAGAGAGACTCTCAAGCATTGAAATCATGACAGAAGTTGATCCATTGGTCAAAGAAAATGTTAATTCTCAAAAACTTCCAGCACAAAACATCTAGGAAATCTGGTACATTATGCAAAACCAAATCTAAGAATAATAAGTATAGAGGAAGGAGAAGAATACCAGCTTAGAGGCCCAGAAAATACTTTCAACAAAATCATAGAAGAAAAATTTTCTAGCCTAAAGAAGGACATGTTTAAAAGGTACAAGAAGCATGTGAAGAGTTTAATTTAGCCAGAATATAACTCCATTTTGAAATAAAGATTTTGACTGGGAACTGAATTCAGGTACCAGGAAATATCACAGAGTGTACACCTGGCAGAAAACAAAGTTAACTTTCCTAGCAACAGCCTACAGGAAATATAACAGAATAAATGCTTCATAGAAAATAGAGACAAACTCCCAGGCAATAATCAATGGGAATCAGTTAAAAATCGGGTGGGAAAATTCTCCCCAATGTTTCAGATATGGTTTAGAAAAATAGCCATTGTGATTATATGCCTTAGCCATTGTGATTATGTGCCTCAGAAAAGGTCCCCCCGCCCTGCTAAACTTCACCCAATTCTGTAACGCCAAGGCTTGTGCCCCCCTGCTTGCTGCCATGGAAACCCCCTGCTCACAGACTTTCCCTTTAAAACTCCTGTTCACTCAGAGCTCGGGGTCCCACTTCTCTACTGCTGTGCCAGTGAGACTTGGGTCCCGAGTTCCATCGCTCTCGTAATAAAGCTCTCTTGCAATTGCATCGAGTCATCTCCTGGTGGTCTCTGAGGGCCCCGTGAACCTGGCATAACACATGCAGAACATCAATAAATTAAATCATAAAAGAAACTCTCCTCATCATATAATAATCAAAACACTAAATATACAGAACAAAGAAAGAATTTTTAAAACTGTATGGAAAAAGACCAAGTAACATATAAAAGCAAATCTATTATAATTATGCCAGACTTCTCAGTGAGACCCTAAAAGCCAAAAGGGTCTGAACACACATGCTGCAGACTCTAAGAGATCAGCCTGGACTGGACTGCTATAACCAGAAAAACTATCAATAACCGTATTTAGAGAAAATAAGACATTTTGTAATAAAGTCATATTTAATAAGACTTTAGATATAATAAAATCAAATGTATATATGATAAAGTTGAATTTAAATAATATCTATTAACAAATCAAGTCAAACAGAAGGTATTAAGAGGAAAACATCAAAAGTTAACTACTTACATGAAAACACAGGAAATACTGTCATGACTACTCACAACATACATCTTTAACCACCACCACCACAAAACAGCAACAAAATAACAAGAATCAACTGTTGCAAGATATTTAATACCATTGTGAACCCCTAAAATGTGAACTGTAAAAATCTGTTTGTTGTTTGATGTGGTTCAGCCCTAACATATTTTTAATCCAGGAACGTTTTATTTATAAACGGGTGATTACAGTCTGGCTCAGCCCAAGCATACACCTTTAATCCAAAAGTTTTCTGTACATTTGATTTAATAAAGTTGACCCTAGATCAAGAGATGCAGCAAGAAACCAGCTAACAGGAAGTAAATAGAAGGAGGGACTTTGAGAGAAGAGTAATTAAGACAGCATGGAGAAGGATAAGGAGCTTGTTGGCTTTTAGCTTTTTGCTTTTATTCTCCTAGGCTCTTGGGTGTGCTACCAGGATTTTTTCCTCCTGGGCTGTCAGCTGTGCTACCAAGCTTTTGGTCTTGGGTTTTTGGCCTTGCGCTTTTAGTTTTTAGTTTTTAGCTTTTGGCTTTTAGCGTTTGGCTTTAGGTTTATTTCCTTCTGGGACATTGACTGAGTAGGAAGAGCTGCTTGGTGCTGTGTCTGTCTCTCTGAGCTAGTAGGTTTTCACCCCTGCATCTGGCTCCTGGATCTTTGTTGGTAAAATCAAACAATTGTGATTTTTTTTAAAAAAAAAACAACAATCAACAGTCATTGGTAATTGATCTCTCACTATCAATGGTCTCAATTCTCCAATAAAAAGACATAGACTAACAGAATGGATGCAAAACAGGACCTATCTTTCTGGTGCATCCAAGAAACACACCACAACATCAACACCATAACCTCAGGGTAAAGGTTTGGAAATATATATTCCAGTGAAATAAACCTAAGAAACAAGTTGGTGTAACCATTTTAATATCTAACAAAGTAGACTTCAAACTAAACCTAAAGATTGGGGAAAACACTGCATACTCATCAAAAGAAACATCTACTAAGGCGACATTTCTATTCTTAACATAAATGTCTCAAACAAAAGGGAGACCAAATTTGTAACAGAGATACTACTACAGCTTAAATCACAAATTGACACTCACATGCTCATAGTATGAGACTTCAATACCCTACTCTCACCAAGGAACAGGTTATACAGACAAAAACAGAACAGAGAAATGTTGGAGCCAAAGGACATTATAAACCAAGTGAACCTAACATAAATGTACAAAATATTTTATCCAAACATAAAAGAATATAAATTACTCTCTGTACCTCATGAAACATATTTCAAAATTGACCACATACTTGAATACACACCACATTTCAATAGATACAAAAAAATTAAATATTTACATGAATCCTATCAGGTTAAACTGATTTAACACTTGTTAAAACTGGATTTCAACAACAACAGAAACAACGGAAAGCTTATTAACTCATGAAACTGAACAACTCTCTACTGAATGAAAAATGAATCAAGACAGAAATTTTTAAAAATAAGTAACTTCTAGAATTCAATAAAAATGAATGTACAATATACTCAAAATGGTCACAATAAAATAAATTATTCTAAGAGAGGCAAGTTCATAGCACTAAATGCCTACATTAAAAAAAAAACTGGAGAGATCTCATATAAGCAACTTACTAGCTCACCTGAAAGCTCTAGAATAAAAACAAGTAAGCATGACCAAGAAATTAGATGGCAAGAAATAATTGAACTCAACATCAATTTATTTTTTTTAAAAAAAAGAACAGTATGGAGAATCAAGAAACAAAGAGCTAATTCTTTGAGAAAAAATCAACAAGATAGGCCAACAAAAATTAATAAAATCATAAATGAAAAAGGGACATAACAATAGAAACTAAGGAAATCCAAAGAATCAGTGGGTCATACTTTAAAACTGGTACTCTACCACATCAGAAAATTTATAAGAAATTACTAATTTTCTAAATAGGTACCACATAACAAAGTTAAATAAAAAAAAATTAAATAGATCTATAACACCCAGGAAAGTAAAAACAGTCATTAAAAGTCCCTACCTCTCCTGGAAAAAAAAAAAAAAAAAAAGCCCATAGCCAGATAATTTTAGAACAGATTCTACCAGACTTTCATAGAATTAATGCAATATTCCTCAAACTGTTCCACTAAATAGAAATAGAGGGAGCACTGTTCAATTCATTTTATGATGCTATAGTTACCCAATACTCAAACCATGTAAAGACCCAATAAAGGAAGTGAGTTACAGACGAATTTTCCTTATGAATAGAGATGGCAATATTTTCAATGAAATACCTCCAAAGGGAATCCAAGAACATATCAAAGAGATCATCTATCATAATCAAGTAGGCTCCATCCCAGAGATGCAGGGATGGTTCAGTAGAGGAAAATCAATAAATGTAATCTACCATATTAACAAACTGGGTGCCTTATCCAGCCTTAGTGTGAGTGTTTGTGCCTAGTCTCATTGCATCTTATTAAGCTGTGTTCATTTGATGTCCCTGGAAGACTTGCTCTTTTTTGAAGGGAAACTGAGGATGAGTGAATCTCAAGGAGAGTGGAGGTAGTGAAAAAGGACTGGGAGGAATGGAGGAAGGGAAAACTGCAGATGGAATGTATTGGGTGAAAGATGAATAAATAAAACAAAGATCATTATTCCTGATGATATTTAGCTACATTCATATATCAGTGCCTTATTCAGTTGTCATCAGCAACGCTTCCTTTGGCAGCAGACAGGAACAGATGCAGAGACTCTCAGACATTTTGTGGAAAGAGAGTCTAAATGGGAGGTCTTGATAAAATTCCTCCCTTCAGAGCTCAGGGAAGCCCATGTGTGAAGGTTTAAATAAGTATGCCCCCCGCCCCGACTCATGTGTTTGAAGCTTGGCCCAAAGGGAGTGGCACTATTGGGAGGTGAGTCCTTATTGGACAAAGTGTAGCCTTGTTGAAGAAAGTGTGTCAGTGTAGGACTGGACTTTGAGGTCTCCTATATGCTCAAGCTCCTCCCAGTGTGGAACAGAGTCCCTTTTGCTGCCTTTGGATCAAGAAGTAGAACTCTCAGCTTCTTCTCCAGCATCATGTCTACCTGGATGCTGCCATGCTTCCTGCCATGATGATAATGGACTAACCTCTGAAAGTATAAGCCAGCCCCAACTAAATGTTTTCTTTTATAAAAGTTGTCATGGTCATGGTGTCTCTTCACAGCAATGAAGTCCAAACTAAGACACCACAGTAGAGGAGGCAGAAAGGTGTAAGAGCCAGAGGGGATGAAGGACACCAGGAAAGCAAAGTCTTCTGATTCAACCAAGCAAGGAATATCTGAACCCCCAGACACTGAAGCAGTAAGCACTAGGTCTACATGGGTCTGTACCAGGTCCTTTCCATGTACGTTACAACCAGTAGCTTAGAAATTTTATGAGATTCCTGAGTGTGAAAATGAGTGGGTCTCTGTTTCTTGAGCCTGTCCTTTGGACAATTTTTTTTCTATTGGATTGTCTTGTCCAACTTCAGTATGAGTTTTTGTTTTATCTTATATTTTATTTTGTCATTGTCTTATTAGAGTTTCTATTGTTGTGAAGAGACAATATGATCATGGCAACTCTTATAGAGGAAAACATTTAATTGGGAGTGATTTATAATTTATTACTGTCATGGCAGGAAGCATGGTTGCATGCAGGCAGACATGGTGCTAGAGAGGTAGCTGAGATCATCTGGATCAGCAGACAGTAGGAAGAGACATTCACACTAGGTCTGTCTTGAACATTTTAGATCTGAAAGCCTGTCCCCAGTGACAAACATCCTCCAACAAGGCCACACCTACTACAGCAAGAAGCTTTCATCCTAATAGTGCCACACTCTATGAGTCTACGTGAATCATTTCCTTCCATACCACCACAGTCATATTTGATTATTTTCTCATAGACGCTTGTGCTTTTCTAATGAGAGACAGAAAAGGTAGTGGATGGGGATGGGAGGGAAGAAGAGGGCGAATTGGGAGGGGAGAGGAGAGGAAACTGTTATTAGGATATATTGTATGAGAAAAGAATCTATTTTCAATAAAAGGAAAAGAAGTAAAAATAATAGAAAGAAATGAAAAGAAAAAAAGAAAATTGAGAGTCACACATTTAGAGGGGAAAATGGACAAACCTTTAATTTATAAGTATTCTTGGAAGCAATAATTAGTGGGTTAACATTTAAATGTTTCTTATGGAAATATCCGTCAGTTTATCCTGACAGGAAAACAAGAGGGAGGTAAAGAGAGATGACAACTGTAAGAACAAGCAGTCGTCACAAAGTGGAGGAGTCATGTAAACACAATGAAAAAAGAGGATGCCGTGTGTGAAAGCAGACATGTGAGGAAGAGCCTCACGTGTTAGAGAATAGTAAGGATGTCCGTGCACAGCAGTGGGCTGCCTTGAAGCAGACAATGAAAAAATGGAGCTGGCAGAAAGGTCAGAGACAGAGCTTACAAACCTATGCACTTGGTACTGTATCAGAGAGAATATTTATACATACACTTATTAACACACACATAGAGATATGTGTATCTCTATGGAATTTACATGTTTACATATTTTCATTTTTAAAATCCATCTAAACAATGCCCCAAAATAAGAAAAATTACAAGATGGGTTTTCCTTTTTTTTTTTTTTTTTTTTTTTTTTTTTTTTTTTTTTTTTTTTTTTGAGGGAATCTAGCAATTTCCAGCATGAAGAATAGATCCAGATCTCCCTTTTTCAGCAGCCATCAGTCACCTGTAGCTGTTCATCTAGTGGTGAGACTCCTCTCACCTATGCTGGATGCCAACTGGTGTCATCACTGAGCAGGCTCATCTCATAAGATGCGGAGCCACAGAGAGACCACGCTCTACCCAAATCTGAATGCAAAATTATCAGATTTTTTGATAATTGCTACATTTTTAAAGTTAAGAAACCATGAAACCCATCACAAATTATAAGGTAGGTGGTGAAACTCAAATTGGTGACATCAGTGATCTCTTAGTGCTGGAGAGAGAGTAGCTGGAGTTCAAATATTGCCAAGAGGTGCTACACAAATTCCCTGAGATTTCAGCTGATATGACAGAAGAGCTGTCCTCACAGGTGAGGACACTCACCAGGATTAAGTGAAATGGATCCACAGAAGGTGAAGCTAATCTTGAGAGGATAAAGCTTATCTGCTGCAATATGACCTGCCTGACAAGGAAATATGTACATCTCTGCAAGAGGAAAACATCACCAATATCCCTGACGTTCTGTGCACAACACCAGCATGGATGGACATATATTGATACACAACAACACGAGCCCTGGTTGGCAATGGAGTCAGTGAAAAGACTGAAAATGGGAACGCGGAGAGAAAGCAGACTTTTCAGACAGTAACTTCAAGATAATAGTAATAGATATACTCAAGTAAGAAGGAAGAAAGTTTTAGAAAACACCGAGTATATGAAAAGGTGATCAAATAAAAAAATATAGAAAAATACACTGATGATTATGCTTAAATATTGTCTATGTCAGAAAATCAGACTATAAAACACGAACTGTGTTTAAAAGATTTACAAATATAGATTCAGTCAAGAGAAAAATATTAATACATAGTTATCTTTTTTTCCTAACAAAAGATTCATGAAGCTAGAAAAGCCTCAAACAGTTAAAAGAAAAACTCCATCTAGTTAAATTGTATATAAATGACTAAAAAATTTCAAAGAAAATGGTAATAAGTTGAGAGATTCCAGAAGTCATTGGATGTGGTGGAGGGAATGTATTACCTTCAAGAAAACAATAACATGCTTATGCCTAATGATATCAATGATTAAAAACACAGACTAATTTCACTACTTATTTGAAACATGGAGAAGGGAAAGGTAACAGTATACAACTGTGGATTTCATCCCAATGAAAACACACCGTGAGAGCCAAAGTTGTGTTTTAAGCTGTAACCTTTAATTATTGTGCCTAAGAGAGCTATGAAACAAAATGCCTCTAACCTGCATGTCCCCTTGCCCAAGGACAGATACTTCCTGAAACACTGGAGGCTGTTTATGGGAGATAGCAAGCCACTGCTTTTTTTTTTTTTTTTTTTTTTAGCAAACCAAGTTTGTTTGACTCCACTGGGGTAGATGTCCTTGAACACATGTAGGCAGGAAGCACGTGGGCAGGAAATATGGCAGGATGTGTGCCTGCCCCTGATTGGATGTAAGCTGAAGGAATTCAGGCAGAAAGTACATCAGAATACATGCTTGTCCCTGATTGGTCCTCATAGGAAATGCGGTGACCTTATGGGTTTCCTTTATAAGCCTCTGAAAATGTGACTTGTTGCTATTTTCTAGGAACCCTGGAATGGTCCTGGCCAGAGACCACCATCCGGCCAATATTTAATTAAAGAACGCTTGCTTCAAATTTGGCTCAAAAATTGTGGAACTGGTCTTCCTTTAAGATTCTCGGGTTTAACACAATCGCCAAACCCACAGAAAATCAGATATTTCAGTCTAAGATCTCAGTAGATCTTCCAGGCTTTTCTACCCTTCCTTTCACTCACAGGGGAAGCTGTTGCATGGCATAGACTCAGACAAGAGAGCTTTCTTAGGCTAGTGAGAAGGCTGTGAAGACAAACCAAATTTTGACGCTTGGTCTGCGGTTCTTACCAGCATCTGAGAGAACACGAGTTGCATTCCTAAAGCAACAGGACAGTATCACAGCACCTTCTGGGCTATTGGATCAAACTCGTAACATCCTGGTTCTCAAATGACTTTTAATGACTTACACGCTTGAAGAAAAGTTTAAGGAGATTTGAAATATTAATTCTCCTTCACAACTGCAGCTGGTCCTAAACTGATGTTGTCCTCATCTGCCACAGATTTGAGAGTGCCTCTGTCTGAGTTTCTGGACGTTTACAGGCATTTCCTGGGAGAGGGTGTGACTCAGAAGCACATTCTGTTCATTGGGCCTTTCTCTGGATATAGTTTGAGTGTTTACAAAACAAACAGGCATTTCTGCCTCCAACTATCCCAGCATCCTTAGTTCTTCCTGGTCATAATCGGCCTTGACACTACTGCTTGCCTAATAATTTCAGGTGACCTAAATTTTGGTCAGAAGACATAGTTTGTGTTTCACTGGCACTGTTGATGTCTAGACATGAAGACACTTGAACTTACACACAACATGAGCTTCCTCAGCAGGTTCTTGGTATTATAAAGCAGTCATGAAGGAAGCCAGTTTTACAGACACTCTGCCAGTCTATGCTTCCACAACATAACGAAAACACCTGCTACAGTCTCCTCCCAGGAAGGAATTGCTTTGACTGTCTCAGTTCTCTGACTCAGTATTGGAGCAGTGAAACAACAGGCAGAAAAGCTGCAGTGTTTGCAGTTCTTCATAGAATGCCAGAGCGAGTTACTTTCTCTCATCTAACAAGCTACACACAAGGGATGCAGAGACGTGAGATGTTTGCCACTGGAGTCAGCCTTCCCTGCAAGGCCTTGTCTCTTTGTGACGTTGCTGGGTTCCTGCTTGGCTCCCAAGACGTGATCTGCTATTTACCAACGTGCATCATCAAGACTAAAGTGAAAAGGAAATCAATAAGCTGTCTGGGCAACATATCATGCTAATGATATTTGTCTCCTGTTTCACCCACCTCCTCATACTGCAGGCTCTGTAGAATTGTTTCGACTCCTGTTCCTTCCTCACTGCTCTCAGTATGTGGTAAGCAATGACAACGAGCTTTCCTGTTCTGACTTATTGTGTATTTCTTCATCCTTGCTATACATTGCATTCAGCATGACATTTATGGAAGCAGGAATACTCCAAGGAGATTGAATTTATACAGTGGTAACATAATCCTTGCATCTTCCAACATCGCTTTGGAGGAGGCATTTTATACCTCATTACAGCTACTCAAACAGGAAGGAGTTAAATGAAAATATATTCAGTGTCCCCTCCAGCTAACTAATTTTGCTATACTATGATCAAAGGTATTTCAGGGATGTTTAATTTGCTTAAGATGTTTCAAAGAGAAAAACATTTCTTATCCAACCATGAAACTTTCTAGAGTAAGAAACTTCAGTCTCAATGTACTACTTTGTCACATCACTTGCATGGATCAGATTTTAACTGCTGATTTATGAATGAACTTGGGTAAGTTTAGTCAGTTCATTTTACCACCATCACATGATGAAAAACCATTGAATCAGGTCAATACCATATCAAATATGGAGTGAGAGGTGTAACAGGTAAGTAAAGCTAGTTAAACTTATACTTCATTATCTACAAATGAAAGCTTTTATCTACTTTGTAAGATTTCCCTAAAGATTATATGAGATAATGTGCTATGTACAAGTTACATATCACAGTGTCCAAGCAAGTTAGACTTGTAACATAAGTAACTTGATGCTTGCTCTTTTTGGGTTTTAAAAGCAGCTGCAAGATCAGTAATTGTATGAATACAAAACAATATTAATATTTGCCAAGACAAGCAGGACATTAATGATCCTTCTCTCTTTCAGCAACCAGCTATCATAGACAAGACTGTCAAAACACTGATTTCTAAATTCCCCAAATATGATGAACACTTAGTCTGCAGGTCTACTCTCCTCACTATAAGCATGTTGTGAAGAATTAGAATTCAAAGAGGGTTAAATTTTTGTGAAACATTATTGGGAATGACAGAAACAACAAAGCACCATGGACGCCTCTACCATTTCTCCTTATGGGAAAAACAATACATCTTCAGCGTTTCACTTATTTTTGCTCCAACAGGAAGGTTTTGGTGATCTTTTAACATCTACAACAATATGTGAAGTCATCTTATTCTTATCTCCGCTGCAGTTCTTACTGCTTAGGTTTTGAGTAACTGACCATGATTCCCCAACAATGAAGACTTTCTCCAATATTTTCTTGAAATTGTGTGCTTCTACTTTAGTTGTATGAGCCAGTTTGAGTAAATTGTTGAACATCATGTGAGGATCCAAGATGTCACAGATAGATCGGCAGTTGATTCTGATTTATTTTGTGAAAAGATACTTATCACACTTTGAATTATCTTGATTTTGCTTTAATACACACACACAATCACTCAGATACACACAAAGTCTGGGGGCATTGTTCTATTAAATTTACATATCTATTTTTAAAACCATTTTATTTGGTGTGTGTGTGCGCGCGTGCATTCACATACACAGGATGGAGGTCAGCATGTGAGTGCCACTGCTAAGAGTCTGGGTACTCCTTCCACTGTAAGACTGAGGAACCAAACTCAAGTATTCAGCCTTTTAACATGTGCCTTAACTCCCACACCATCTGTCCAGTCCTGTGGAGGTATCGTAATGTAAACTTATTATCTTCTTTACTAGTATATGTTTACAGCATTATTAAAATCTCCATGTGTATATTCTTCAAATTGTTCTTTGAAAGAATATTTTTATGAGACAGGCATGGTGGTGCATGCATTTATTTCCAGCACTCATGGAGGCAGAGGCAGGAGGATGGCTGTGAGTTCTAGGCCAGCTTGGTCTACAAAGCAAGTCTAGGACATCCAACACCACACAGAGAAACCCTGTCTTGAAACCCTCCTGCAGAAAATTATGTTTATGCATTTAAAATCCTTTGTACTTTTATAAACTATTAGTATCAATTTGCATCTGTTTTATTAAGTTCTGGTCAGAAGTTTTAAAGAGATTATGTTGATTTTATGCATGCATTTTTTTATTAATTACAGTTTATTCATTTTGTATTCCCCCTGTGGGTCCATCCCTCTTCCCCTCCCAAACTCACCCTCCCTCCTATCCCATGCCCCTCCCCCAGTCACCTGCTAGGGGAGGGCTTCCTCTCCTCCCTTCTGACCCTAGTCTATCTGGTCTCATCAAGAGTAGCTGCATTGTCTTCCTCTGTGGCCTGGTAACGTTGTTCCCTCCTCAGGGGGAGGTGATCAAAGAGCAGGCCAATCACTTCATGTCAGAGACAATCCCTGTTCCCATTACTATGGAACCCACTTAGGCTTAGGAACCCACTTAACCACTTAGGAACCCACTGAACTGCCATGGGCTACATCTGTGCAGGAGTTCTAGGTTATCTCCATGAATGGTTCTTGGTTGGAGTATGAGTCTCAGAAAAAAACCGTGTCTCCAGATCTTTTGGTTCTGTTGCTCTCTTTGTGGAGCTCCTGTCTTCTCCAAGTCTTACTATCTCCCTCTTCTTTCATAAGATTCCCTGCACTCTGTCCAAAGTTTGGCTATAAGTCTCAGTATCTGCTTTGATACCTTGCAAGGTAGAGCCTTTCAGGGGCCTTGTGTGGTAAGCTCCTGATCTGATCCCTGTTTTCTCCCTCTTCTGATGTCCACCCTCTTTTCCTTTCTAAAATGGGGATTGAGCATTTGAGCCAGGGTCCTCCTTCTTGATCAGCTTATTTAGGTGTACAGATTTTAGTATGTTTATCCTATATAATATGACTAATATCCATTTATAAGTGAGTATATACGTGTGTGTCTTTCTGCTCTTGGATACCTTACTCCGGATGATCTTTTCCAGTTCCCACCATTTGCCTGCAACTTTTATCATTTCCTTGCTTTTTATTGCTGAGTAACATTCCCTTGTGTAGATGTACCACAATTTCTGTATCCATTCTTCAACTGAGGGGCATCTGGGTTGCTTCCAGCTTCTGGCTGTTACAAATAAAGCTGCTACAAAGATGGTAGAGCAAATGTCCTTGTTGCATACTTGAGCATCTTTTGGATGTATGCCTAGGAGTGGTATAGATCTTGAGGTAGCACTATTCCTAATTGTTCTTGAAGTCCTTGCTAGAGCAATAAGACAATTAAAGGAGATCAAGGGGATACAAATTGGAAAGGAAGAAGTCAAAGTATCACTATTTGTAGATGATATGATAGTATACCTGAGTGACCCCAAAAATTCTACCAGGGAACTCCTACAGCTGATAAACCTTCAGCAAAGTGGCTGGATACAAAATTAACTCAAAAAATTAGTAGCCCTCCTGTATACAAAAGACAAAAGGGCTGAGAAAGAAATTAGGGAAACAACACCCTTCACAATAGCCACAAATGACATAAAGTACCTTGGTGTAACCCTAACCAAGCAAGTCAAAGACTTGTATGAAAAAAAATTCCAGTCTCTGAAGAAAGAATTAGAAGAAGATATCAGAAGATGGAAAGATCTCCCATGCTCATGGCTTGGCAAGTATGCATGCATTTTAACAGAACTGACCAATCATAGAATAAACTCTTCAAATTCATGAGTATTTCATTTATTTCAGCCCATTGAGGTATGTCGCAGGAGGTGTAGTTTTACCTTTTATTTTGAACCAGTGGAGCATGCAATATTTTCTTCTATTTGGTCTATTTGTATCTAAGTATTTTATGTTCTTATGAATGCTATTGCTTTTATAATTTTATTCTTAAATGTTTATTATTAAATATGGAAATTAAACCAAGTAGAACCTAGCTTTAGTGTAATATTCAATAGAGGAATTCAGAATAGATAACCTTGTACTATTCCCACTTATAGACTAAGCTTCTCTCCTTTCATAGAACAGCCACTTACAGGCAGATGAGACTTACTATTTTATTGTGAAGTAAGAGGGTGGATTGGAGGTTAACTGAGTGTGTGTTTGCTTAAGGCAGTTATATAGTTGAAACCAAGAATCTTACATCATGCTAGGCCAGCAACTTACCCCTCAGTAGCTCCCCAGCCCCCCTGTAGTCTTCACACTTGCTTTTTTATCTACTGAAGAAAGACACTTTCTATTCCTTATCTGGTTTGTTTTCTCCATATCGAATGCATAAGATTTTATCAAATGCTATTTCATAGTTTCTCAACATAGTAGGTAAAATTGATTTTACTCAAATGTTAAGACAACCCAATATGCTTGATATAAATTTCAGTCATCATACATTATTACTTTTACATGGTTTCTGTTTTGTTTTCTAATATTATCTTTATAATGTTTGCTTCAAATTCATAAATAAAATGGTTGGTAAATTTTATTCCTTATCACTAACTTGCTTTTCAGAAAAATTTAGTCTCATACAAAGTATTTGGAATATGTACTTCCACATTCTGAAAGAATTAATATAGGGTTCATGTTATTTTGCCATGGAATACTGGATATGATTAATTAATAAAGCCATCTTCACCTATAAGTTTACTTAAACAAAAAAAATCAGTATATTTATTATATATTGAGGTAGCTAGTGTTTGTTATATCTTGTCCTGAATTTCTGCATGTAAATTAACCTTTTATCTAAACATTTGCCCTATTCTCTTGGTCCTAAGGTTGATTTTCTAACAAAATGTATCTTTGAATGTTGAAAATGCATAGAAAGTTTGACGAAAAGGCAGAATAAACTGATCATAAAAATATCATAGCTTGAAGTTTCTCATAGTGTTAGGTTTATGGTGCTCAAAATAATATACTTGAATTATTCTAAAATTACCATTCCTGGGGCTAGAGAGATGGTTCATCAATTAAGAGTGCATACTGTTCTTGCCAAAGTTCAAAGTTCCGATCCCAGAACCAACACCAAGCAGCTTACAAGTGACTGTAATTACAGCTCCAGGGGATCCCAGCCTCCTTCTGGTCTTATCTCCACAAATTCTTGAATTCACATGCACATAGAAATACAGGTGCATATAACTGTTTTTTGATTATACTTAGTATTTTTTATTTTATGTGAATGGGTGTTTTACCTACATATATGTCTGTATACCATGGGCATGTGTGGGGCCCAAGGAGGACAAAGGAGTGCATTCTGTCCCCTGAACTGGAGTTACACATGATTGTAGGCCCTTATTTAAATGTTGGATATCTAACTGGGGTCTTTTGGATGAGTGACAGGTACCCTTAACAGTAAACCATCTCTCCAGCCCCTTAAAAGACTTTAAAAATAATTAAAATATCATTTATTTCACTGTTTTTAGAGTTTATAACAGTCTAAGTTTTACACAGTCTTTTCTACAGTATAAAAAGATTGGATAAATGATCCATGTCTGAACATCTAATATTAACTTAATGTTAGTTTGTAAATGTCTGCTAGGATTTTTTTTTAATATTTTGATGGAAAAAAGTATTTGTTGACATCTCCCACACATTTATAGTGGGAAATGTCAACACCCAACTCTCAACAAAGGACAGGTCAACAAAACAGAAATTAAACAAAGAAACAATGATTCTAACAGGGGTCATTAATCAAATGGACCTAACAGACATCTATAGAAACTTTCACCCAAACACACAAGAATTTACCTTCTTTTCAGTACCTCATGGAACCTTCTCCAAAAGAGACAATATAGTTGGTCACAAAACAAGTCTCAATGGATACAAGAAAACTGAGATAATCCCTTGTGTCAGATCTGACTACCATGGACTAGATCTAAACATCAACAGAAATAGCAAAAAGCCTACATACAGATGGAAACTGAAAAACTCGCTACTCAGTGACAGCTGTGTGAGGAAAGAAATAAAGAAACAATTAAAGACTTCCTAGAATTCAATGAAAATGAAGTCATAACATACCCAAAATTATGGGATAAAATGAAAGCAGTGCTAAGAGGAAAGTTCATAGCACTAAGTGACTTGTAGGAGAAATTTGAAACGTCTCATTCAAGCAACTTAATGGCTCACCTGAAAGCCAAGAAGAAGAAAAAGAAGAGGAAGAAGAAGAAGAAAAAGAAGAAGAAGAAGAAGAAGAAGAAGAAGAAGAAGAAGAAGAAGAAGAAGAAGAAGAAGAAGCACACTACTAAGAGGAGTAGACAGCTGGAAATAATCAAACTCAGGGATGAAAACAAAAATTAGAAACAAATAAAACAATTCAAAGAATCAATGAAACCAAGAGCTTTTTCTTTGAGAAAATCAACAAGATAGACAAACCCTTAACCAAGCTAACTAAAAGGCAGAGAGACACAATCCAAATCAACAAAATCAAAAATGAAAAGGGGGACATAACTACAGGCACTGAGGAAATCCAAACAATCATTAGGTCTTACTTCAAAAGCCTGTACTCTACCGAATTGGAAAATCTAAATGAAATGGACAATTTTCTTGATCGACTCTACTTACCAAAGCTGAATCAAGACCAGGTAAATAAATTAAATAGACCTATATAAACTAAGAAAATAGAAGCTGTCATCAAAAGTTTCCCATAAAAAAAAAGCCTAGGGCCAGATGGTTGTAGCGCAGAATTCTACCAGACCTTCAAAGAAGAGATAACACCAACACTCTTCTAATTATTCCAAAAAATAGAAACAGAAGGAACATTACCAAATTCATTCTATGAAGCCATGCTCACTTTGATACCTAAACCTCACAAAGACCCAACAAAGGAAGAGAATTTCAGGCCAATCTCTAGTATGAACATTGATGCAAAAATACTCAACAAAATCCTCACAAACTGAATCCAAGAACACATCAAAGGTATCATCCACCTATAAGCAAGTAGGCTTCATCCCAGGTATGCAGGGGTGGTTCAATATATGGAAATCCATCAATGTAATCCACCATATAAACAAACTGAAAGAAAAAAAAATCACATGGTAATCTCCTTAGATGCTGAAAAAGCATTTGATAAAAATCTAACATTCTTTTATGTTTAAAGTTCTGGATAACACAGGGATACAAGGCATTTACCTAAACATAGTAAAGGCAATATATAGCCAACATCAAACTAAATGGAGATAAATTTAAATCATTACTACTGAAATCAGTAACAAGGCAAGGCTTCCCACTCTTTCCATAACTCTTGAACATAGTTCTGGAAGTCCTTGCTAGAGCAATAAGACAATTAAAGGAGATCAAGGGGATACAAATTAGAAAGGAAGAAGTCAAACTATTACTATTTGCAGATGACATAATAGTATGCATGAATGACCTCAAAATTCTACCAGGGAACTCCTACAGCTGATAAACATCTTCAACCAAGTGGCTGGATACAAAATCAACTCAAAAATATCAGTAGCCCTCCTGTATACAAAAGACAAAAGGGCTGAGAAAGAAATTAGGGAAAATATTCCTTTAACAGTAGCCACAAAAGACATAAAGTACCTTGGTGTAACTCTTAACTAAGCAATTCAAAGAACTGTAAAAACAAACAAACAAACAAAAAAAAACTTCAAGTCTCTGAAAAAGAAATAGAAGAATTTATCAGGAGATGAAAACATCTCCAAAGCTCATGGCTTGAAAGGATTAACATAGTAAAAATGGCCATCCTGCCAAAAATAATCTACAGATTCAATGCAATTCCCTTCAAATTATCAATACAATTCTTTACAGACCTTGAAAGAAAAATTCTCAATTTCATATGAAACAACAAGAATCACTAAAATAATCCTCTATAAAAAATGATCTCTTGGAGGTATCTCCATCCCTCATCTCAAGCTGTATTATAGAGAAACATTAATAAAAACTGCATGGTCCTGGAATAGAAACCATTGATAGTGGATCAATGGAATCAAATAGAAGATCCAGAAATAAATCCACATAGTTATGGATACCTGATTTTTGACAAAGATGCCAAAACCATTCAATGGAAAAAAGACAGCATCTTCAACAAATGGTGCTGATCTAACTGGATGTCTACATGTAATGCAAATAGATCCATACTTATCACCCTGCACAAAACTAAAGTCCAAGTGAATCAAAGACCTCAACACCAGACTCACTAAACCTCTTAGAAGTAAAAGTGGGGAAGAGCCTTGAACTCATTGGCACAGGAAATGACTTCCTGAACAGAATACCAACACAGGTTCTGTGATCAACAAACAATAAATGGGACCTCTTGAAACTGAAAAGCTCTGAAAGCAAAGGACACTGTCATCAGAACAAAAGGACAGCCTACAGATTGAGAAAGGATCTTCACCAACCCTATATCTGACAGAAGGCTAATATCCAGAATATATAAAGGACTCAAGTTAAAAAGCACCAAATCAAGTAATCCAGTTAAAAGTGGGGTACAGAACAGATAATTTCCTGTAGAGGAATTTCAAATAGCAGAAAAACACTTAAAGAAATGTTCAATGTCCTTAGTCATCAGGGAAATGCAAATCAAAATGAGCCTGAGAATTCACTTCATACTTATCAGAATGGCTAAGACCCAAAACTCAAGTGACAACACATGCTGGAGAGGATGTGGAAAAAGGAGTACCCTCCTCTATTACTGATGGGAATGTAAAACTGTAGAACCACTCTGGAAATCAGTCTGGCTCTTTCTCAGACAATTAGGAATAGTACTTCCTCAAGATCCAGCTATACCACTCCTCTGCATATATGCAAAATATGCTCAAGTATACAAGGACATTTGCTTAACCATGTTTGTAGCAGCTTTATTCATAATAGCCAGAATCTGGAAACAACCCAGATGTCCCTTAATTGCAAAATGGATACAAAAATTTACACAATGCAATACTACTCAGCAATTAAAAACAAAGGAATTATGAAATTTGAAAGCAAATTGTGCAAAATAGAAAAGATCATCCTGAATGAGGTATCCTAGAAGCAGAAAGACACACATGCTATATACTCACTTATAAGTGGACATTAGACATATAATAGAGGATGATAATCATACTAAAATCTGTACACTTAAAGAAGCTAAGCAAGAAGGAGGACCCTGGGTAAGATGATCAACCCTCATTCAGAAAAGCAAATAGGAGAGACTTCGGAAGGGGGTGAAAACAAGGAACAAGACAGGAGCCTACCCACAGAGGGCCTCTGAAAGACTCTACCCAGCAGGGTATTAAAACAGATGTTGAGACTCATAGCCAAACTTTGGGCACAGTGCAGAGAATCTTATGAAGGAAGGGGGAGATAGTAAGACCTGGAGAGAACAGGAGCTCCACAAGGAGAGCAACAGAACCAAGAAATCTGGGCAAAGGGGTCTTTTCTGAGAATGATACTCTAACCAAGGACCATGCATGGTGATAACCTAGAACCCCTGCACAGATGTAGCCCATGGCAGCCTAATCTCCAAGTGGGTTCCCTAGTAATGGGAACAGGGTCTGTCTCTGACATGAACTCAGTGACTGGTTCTTTGATCATCTCTGCCTGAAGCAGGGGCAGTCTTACCAGGCCACAAAGACAGACAATGCAGCCAGTCCTGATGAGACCTGATAGGCTAGGGTCAGATGGAAAAGGAGGACTTCTCCTATCAGTAGACTGGGGAAGAGGCATGGGAGGATGGGTGGGATTGTGAGGGAATGAGGAAGGGGGCTACAGCTGGGATACAAAGTAAATAAATTGTAATAAATTAAAAAAAATAAAAAATAAAAACATATTAATGACAAAAAAAAACATTTGTAGCATAGTTTTTATGCTGTAATTCCACAGACTGAAGTGGCATTGATCAAATGTGCATTATACGTGTTCCATCCTATAGAAGACTGTGCAATGTAGCATTTGTTATGGAGCACCAAGATCCATGCCTGGCCCCATCCCGACTCTTCTGCTTGATACTGCTTGCTTTACAGCCTTGACTGGGAGTTCTGAGAACTGGAGACAACCGTACATAATTTTACATACTGAAGATGAATGAACCTGGGTATTTTTGCATTCAGCACATTGCCTGATTATCAATACTCAATAAATTGTTGATTTTATTTACTTTATGTGAATAAAAACATATGTAATAAGATGTCATCATACCTTTCTCATATTAAAATGATCCCAAGGTGGTAAGTACATGTTTTGCTTTGGCAGTAAACTGAAGGTATCTGGTTTGAAACTGTTCGGCTCTTCATCCTGGTTGGGCTAACAGTATCTGTCTCTTTTACAATATATATCATTTAATAGGCTTTACATTTGCATTTATTCTTTGGTTTTGTTTGTTTTTTATTTGTTTGTTTGTTTTGCAACAGTGTATCCTTTAGCCCATGTTGTCCTGAACTTACCGTGTGGCTGAGAATGGCTATAACGTCTGATTCTTGTGGCTCCATCTCCTGAGCTCTGAAATTAGAGCTGTGTGCCACCACGCTGTGGGAATGAAGTGCTGAGAATGAAACTCGGGCTTTTCCCAATGCTAGACAAGTGCTCCACCAACTGAGATGTATCACATTTTGAGATTTGGGTCTGTCTTTCAAATATCATCAGTTCTGTGGTGATTATTTTCCACAAACCTACACTCACATATAGAAATTTCTTTATGATACTCCATTTTGGAGGATTACGTTTGATTCAAGACTCTTTAAAAAAGCATAAATATGGAATTATTTTAGATTATTTTAACTCAAGCCATCCCTAACTTTCTCCTGGGTGGAGGGGGGGTGTGAACATTCAGGGTATGTTTCTGAAAACAACTTCAGTCTTCCAGCACACATTGTAAATGAGCTCTTGATTTTATAAAGGGCAAAGAAGCTGTCCTAGCCATTCATTCTTAATATCTGCAATTCCTAAAACAGTTTGAAAATAAAACTGATAAACAAGCTAAAGTGAAATATGAATATGTTAATGGTAGACAATAAAGAAATTTGCTTGATCTTATGAGAAGCAAAGTTTATGAGAAATCCACCCAAGAATCTTTTAGCATTATTCTTTAAGATCAAGGGTCTCCATGGAAATTGCAGATTTCCCTGTAATTCTAGTTCTGAGCTATTGTGTCTTTATGTGATTTTCCTTTTTGTATGTATTTTACAGCATGATCATTGAGTTGGCATTAAAACATGTCTCTGTAGTCATATTACATTTTACCATGTGTACTAGAAAAGATTGAAAGATTTAAGTGGTAATGATTTGCTTTTCTTCTCTGAACACAGGATGCGCAATAAGCTTTGGCTTAGGCCCCTTTGTCTGATGGATTCATTGATTCTTGTTCCCTTGTATGCACCCTGCTCAAACATGTTTTTGCTCTGCAGCTGTGGCTTTACATGATAAAATTTCAAATACTATTAGGTTCCCATAATCCAGAGTGAGACTAATAAACATTTCCCAGATACAGAAGAAAATTCTCAAAGTTTAGAACAAAATAAAAGCAGGGGAGAAAATCAACCAGTGAAGGTGTGGTCTGGCTGTGTTTTGATCTGTGTTCTGTCACCACAATCACCTCGACATTTCTTCAGCTTGAGGAACCTTTACACAGCTATTTTCTCTCTCTGCTCTTACAAAGCTTGCTTTGTAAAACTTGATTATAATTCCTCTATGTGCCCTTTTGAGATGCAAATCTTCTTCTAACCTTTTGCTGGTTTTATAATCACAATCTTAGTTAAGGAACTCAAAGCTTTGCCTTTGTAATATAACCATGAAGAAAGATAGAGAAATACAACCTCTGCCTTTCTAAATCTGTGGGAAAGTAGGTGCCTATCTTCAATTAAAAAAAGAAAAGAAAAGAAAAGAAAAGAAAATACAGATGGCCTGCTCACATAAACTAATCTCCTCCAATACCCTCTGTATCAATTAGACTTCTGTTGCTATCCTAAAACACCATGAGCAAGGCAATAATAGAAGGAATGAGGAGATGAGTTCTCATATTTTGAGGCACAAGCAGGAAACAGACAGAATAAACTGCATGCAGTGAAGACATTTAATCTCAAATCCTGACCCTAGTGATGGACTTCCTCTATCCAAGCTGTGCCTCAAGCTTTCCAGACAGCATCACCAACTGGGATCCAAGCTTTCCTATGCCCACAAGTATAGGGGACTTTTCTTCCCCCATCCAGTAATTCTCCACTTCCTCACCACAGGGTTTAAGCTGTCACCTATCTTATATCAATGATACTGACTTATATATCTAATTCTTTTAATGTCCACATTTGTTTGTTTAAAAGTGTTATTTTATTTATAATTTTACATTTATACATACAGTATGCACACTGAATGGTGCTGCTTCTAAATTCCCTATCAACCCATCTACTCTTCCTTCTACCAACAAGATTTCCCTTGTGCATTCATATATATACATTTTATTTTGTGATCCATAAGGATTAGCCAGCACCATCAGCAGAACTGTGGGTTTGGGGCTGTTAGAGCTCAATGAGTTTAGGAGAGATTAATAAACTAGGTACAGTGGTCCTTCCTCTTCCAGAATCTATTGATAGCCAGTAAATCAAACTGATAGGACCTCTTGAGCTCCTCTGCCTTCTTGGATTGGTTGCTGATCGAGCTGGTCTTGTGTGGGCCTAATGAAAATAATTACAGTTGAGAAGGGTTAATTATTCCAATTGTTGTATGAAATCTAGGAATTCTAGGGAATGACATTTTACACCGTCTTCTTGATCTTACATACTTCCTCATTTCCTGAATGAGGGCATGCTAGAACTTGTAAAATGAATTAATTATTCTGCATATATTAATTAAATGCAGGAAATTATCACAGTTGCAATTATTCTTTAACCAGCTATTTTTCAAATAAGACTCGTTAGATTTATAATAGTCCTTAAAACACTAAGAATGGACAAATACTAACACTGTAAACTATCTTGTTTGCTTCCCATACAAAATCCCAAATTCTTGCACATGTTCCAATTGGGCTGCTTCTGCTCCATCAGGCCAGTCCTCAGAGGAAGCTGCTCTTGGCCACATGCTCATAGTTACCCCAAGGCCACCAACTATCTCCTCTCTGTCTCTGTCCTCTCCTGCTACATTTTGCCCTCTCTCCTCTTCCTGCCTGCCTCATGGTCTCCCAAATCCATGCCTGGGACCTAAACTCTGCCTACATCTCTTCTGCCCAGCCCTGGTGGTTAACAACTTTATTAGCCAATCAGGAACAATTGGGAAACATTCCTCACATCATATGGATACAGGAGATGGTTCAACGTACAGAACAATGCTCATGACAGGGTGGTAACCAGATTTTAGGGCACTGAAATCAACATTTGAAAACAGTGCACAAGTCCCTCTTCCAACAAGAACTGACTTGTCTAGAACTGGATTCATGCCCATCACTCATCACCTGCATGCTAGCAGAAATGGATGCATGTGTTCACCACTGTTCATTGTAAGGAGAGGCTTCTTAGATTCAGGCAGGGAGTGGCTTGTGCCTATTGATTCAAGCACAGATATTTAGGCTGTTTGACTGACTATGTCAGTTTGTTAGCATCAGAAGTATGTTCTATGCCTAGGCCTAATGTGTCCCCACACTTAAGTTGTTAGCTAGACTTACAGTACTGGGCATTGGCTACTAGCATATATGGGTGTATCTTGCTCTCCAAGCGTTACTATATTCCTTTTATTTAAAATAATACTTCTCTCATACTCTCACCTCCAAAGGATCCCCCTTTCTTCCCTTCCTGCCTGACCTTTTCTACCCACAGCATTTATTTGTTTGTTTGTTTGTTTGCTTGTTTGTTTAGTCTATGTGCTACCATTCCCCTCCTTTGAGATAACTCTTTCCTCTATTTTCTGGTTTACACAGGTTTCCATGTAAGAGACCATTCTAAGGAGGTGATGTTAGAATTTCCATGTAATAGAGAAAACACATGTAATACTGTTTGTGCTGTGAATTGTGGGGCACCTCATTTGGAGTACTTTTACCATAAGTTTCCATAATAACTTACTTTTCTTTATAATTGAGTAATCGTCCATTGTATAGGTGTACCTCATCTTCATTAGTCATTCATTTACTGTTATGCATCTTGGCTGCCTCCATTTCCTAGGTATGATGAATGGGGAAACTATGAACACAGATAAGTAACCATCCCTGCTATAGAATATAGAATCCTTTGGTTTATGTCCAAGAGTGGTATATTTGAATCATATGGTAATTTTATTTTCAGTTTTTGAAACTGGAAGAAATGAACACAGATATATAACCATCCCTGCTGTATAATACAGAATCCTTTGGTTTATGTCCAGGAGTGGTATACTTGGATCACATGTAGGATTTTGTTGTTGTTGTTCTTGTTGTTTGTTTTGTTTTGTTTTCCAATTTTTTGAGAAACCTCCAAACTGATTTCCTATGTGGCCTTACTAGTTTATCTTCCCACAAATCGTGGATAAAGGCTCCTCTTTTCTCTATATCCATGCTGACGTTTGCTATTGGAAGTATTCTCAGTGATAACCATTCTGTCTATGGTGGTAAGATGGAATCTTTAAGTGGTTTTAATCTGCATTTTTTTTTCTAAGAGCTAAGTATGTTGAACAGTTTTTAAAGTGTTTCTTAGCTGTTTGAGCCCCCACCCACCCTTGGATGACTTTATGTATAGATTTGTAGTCCATTATTTTATTTATTTGAGTTTGTCATTTGTTTTCTCAATGTTTTATTCTTTGAATTCTCTAGACATTCTAGACATTAATCTTCTTTTAAGCATATTTCAGGTAAAGATGTTCTCCCATTATGGGTTATGTTTTCATGCAATTTATCATTTCTTTGTTGTTGGGAAGCATTTTAATTTAACAGGCTCTTATTTGTTGATTTTTGGTCTTAATTCTTGTGTTGTTAGAGTCTATTCAAAAAATGATTATCCATGCCTACCTGTTGAAGTGTCCTCTCTAATATTTGCTCTAGAAGTCTGGAGTGCCAGACCTCACATTGATGCCTTTGATTCTCTTGCAACTGAAGTTTTACAATGTAAGAGACAGTGATCTACCTGTGCTCTTCTGGATTTGCAGCGTTGTAGGTTGAAGATTGTCGGTGTGGGCTTTTGAGGTTTTGTCTATGTTTTTTTTTTTTTTTTTTTTTTCTGATGGGGTAGTTTGTTATTGAAAAAAAAAATCTTATTTTGTAGTCATATTGGAACTCATATTTCTGTCATTCTGATTTCTACATGCTGTTATTGTAGTTATAAGTTACTATGCCTAGTGTGGTAAAATTTTTCTTCAAAAATTAGTCCTCAAATTTAGGGTATAACATAATTTTAGCATTCATAGAATTTCAACCACATATATTATAAAAGCTCATTAAAACACTATTTAAAATGAAGAAAAAGTGTTCAAGTGGTAAGGAATAATAGAAATGAATTATATACTTACACAATGGATATATACAATTAAACTACAACTCTGGGCAAAAATGTTAATGATTCTTCCAAAAATAATGCTGAGAAAATAGATGCTTAGAAGAGAACATCTTGCACTTTACTCACTAATGGTCTACGCTAATGAATGAAAACACCAGGGTTGCCTTGGAGTACTGAGGACGGAGAGAGTTTTTGGTGGGACTTTGGTGTGGCCCAAACTTGAACTTTGTTTGGGACACTAAGCTCTACACTTCAGACATAAGCCAGCTTGCTCTCATGCGACTGTTGAGAAGGTAATCCAAGTTGACCGGTTCTCAGCCTGAGTCTGGGGAGACAGAGTGCTCACGAGCACCATCTTCATGACATGTGATTATGAATCCCAGTAGTGAAGGACAGCAGAAGATGAGAATTCATCACCAACCAGTTCCTAAGGCTTCAGAGCACTCAAGACACACAATGGTCTCTGATCTCCTTGTGCTGTGTTTGAAGGACAGCTGCAGTTGACAACTTCCCTCCAAAGTCACCTCTTCTGAGTCTTATACATGGCCTTACACAATATCCAATTTCTTAAGAGAAGAGGAATAGAGTATAAACTGTTGAGAACAGTTCCTTATTATAATATTTATTACAAATACAAATTATAAACTTTTATAATAGTATAAAATTATATTATTATAAATTATAATATTATAAAAATACTTATTATAATATTTATTACAAATGCAAATTATAAACTCTTACTGTAACTGTGAGCAAGAGATGGGAAGGCTGGCTCAGTCCAAGGAAATAGGAAATGACTCCTACATCAGTATAAATATCTGTATTGAGAGACAGAGATCGATAGAGACAGAGAGTAGTATTGTCAATATAGGTGAGCCTTACATATCAACATAATATCCACACCTTAATATGAATTGTATAAATAAAAGATTTAGCTCAGTTGGTAGAGTGATTGCCTAGCATTAGCATGCAAGAAGTCCTGGCTTTTATCTCTTTCACCAAAGAGCAGATACAACAGTACAGGCCTGTAATCCTAGCAATTGTGTGATGGAGGTAGGGAGGGAATTTCAGAAGTACAATACCAGCCTCAGACACAGTTCTCTCTGCTACATTAGATTCTACTTCCTCCTCAAGAATTTAAACAAAAGGGAGAGAAAGAAGAGGAGGAGGAAGAACATTATCACTGAACAATACTGTATAACACATATGGTATGTGAGAGACAGAGACAGAGACAGAGATAGACAGAGACACACAGAGATACCTTTTCAGTATGTCTACCTTGGTAACTTGTCTATTAAGGCAGCTTTGCTTTGTAAACTCAGAGCACTGTTAAATCTTTGTCTCTGTTTTTGCCTGTCTCCAGCTTTGTCTCTGTCTGTCTTTGGATGCTGCTCCTGCTACCTCTGCCCCCATCTTCCTACTCTTTTCAACAATTATAACAAAATACTATTATGTTCTTCTTAAGGTTTCTGGTAACATTTGAGAAGTCTTTATAAACACCTTTGTCACATATACAATTATTTATTTTATTACATGTATATAGAATATAGAAAATAAACATATGCATACATTATATAGTTGTGTAGCTATTTAGTTATTCTAAGTAAGATCCTTAGTATAGTTGGAAAAAGTGATTTCCTTTTGGAAGATGTGTTTTACTTTTTTTTTTCTTTTTTTAAATTTTTTATTAATTACACTTTATTCACTTTGTATCCCCCCTGAAGCTCCCTCCCTCCTCCCCTCCCCCTTCTCCATGCATGCCGTTCCCCAAGTCCATTGATAGGGAAGGTCTTCTTTTTTTTTTTTTTTTCAATGCAGTTTATTCAGGAACATTGAACAATCCTCGGACCCCGGGGAAAGCCAGCCCACAGCTTAAATAGCCTCTGGGTAGCCAAACCAGGTGTGCCACGGGGGCAATGCAGATAGGTCCACATACATGGAAGCAAGCCAGATCCTCAGCCTTAGCCAAATGTGGAATTGTTCATGACAGAGAGCACTCACCATCGGGAAGGTGGAAGGCGGAAACCAGCTCCATCTTTAAGGCATAGCATTCCGCAGCTCTCTACAGTTTTACTTTTTTAATTATCAATTTATGATTCAAATCTGGCAGTGAAATGAAAGTGTTTATGCTATGAAAGGTACTATAACTAAAGTGATGTCTCCCCTTTCCACAAATTCACTCCTAGATATGATTTTCAGTTGTTTTAGTGAGAGATAATGGATGATCATCCACCATCCCATGTTTTTACTTACTCTCCTTTAGCTTGAGCAAACAATGAATCATGCTTCAAAGATAATTAAGAAATGTTATTCAGTTCAGTAGTGAAGAATCTTTTCATGTACCCAGCTATATTGGAGAAGCAACTAACCACAAAGAGAAATTATTGCTACATGAGAAACCAACTGGCTTTAGTAGCCTGTCTCTCTCTCTCTCTCTCTCTCTCTCTCTCTATATATATATATGTATATATATATATATATATATATATATATATGTATATATATATATAATTATGGCATGCACTCTGAAATGCAAATGTAGAGTCATTTAAAAGCCAACACTGAATTTTTCCATGTCAGATTAATTCACATTTTACATATGAAATTATTTCTCTAAATAAATCAGAATAGTGATAGCATTTCTTCTGCAGTTGAAAATTTTCTTTCCTGTGCCTGCAGTTATCATCTGCAGTGTCTGAAAAACGTACCTTTGTGATGGTATTTCAAAGTGGGGGTGTATCCTCATTATTAGTAAATTTAGAAAATTCACCTGCTTGTCCCTGGGGATCCTCCCTTCCTGTCAGAAGTACAGAAAGCTTCTGAGTTAAGGGTTCCATAACCCCTTCCTTTTCATTATAAAATGTCTTCTCAGAAGCTGCAAACAAGAGAGATTTCTTTTCTTCTTACAGAAGGATTTTTCTGAGGGTGAGATAGCAAGAAAGTAAGCTGGCAGAATACTCAGGCTTCTTTAGAATTGGGATGTATTATTTGCTGCTTAATCCTGGCTCCTGTCATCATTTATTAATCCTCAGGACACAGACATTCTTCTTAAGTGGAAGATACAGCTGTGTACTACTGCTGGAGCAGGTCTTACAATTATAAATCTAATTACTATGGCAGGAAAAAAGAATAAAAATAATAAATAAACATTACAAGTGAAGTTTTTAACAGGTTTTGTCAGTAAACATTTGGGCTGCTGCAAGCACTAATGGATGCTCATGGCATTATGTTTTAAATACATGCAAATCTTTTCATGGAATGATACCCACCTAACTCCAAATACTTTTGCTATTTAAGCATCATAAAGATATGATTTTAAGAAATTAAACTAAGAAATTTTTATATTTTAAAATATACAATGATGAAACCAATGTATTTGCTAGACTATAACCTACCAGTATTTTTCTTCAAGACTAGACTATTATGGGTTAAAACAGTATTTACCTCTATCAGTTTTGCCTGATTGTTTGTTTGTTTTATAAGAAAATCATTTTCTGGTTCAACTTAAGGTATTTGTCTACTTTGAGGATAATCTGGCACTAGTTCATAAACAGTCACAGTATCTGATAATACTTCTAAGAGACAATGACATAGCATAAGCAGGTCTTGGGGTGGCATCTACGACTTTTGAAAGGTTTGTAAATAAACTTTAATTTATATTAAACATATCCATGCACTATAATTCAACTGAATCATGAAAAATCCAAATAATTTTGAAAAATAAATGCCAGTGTTGTGTTTTTACTAGTTTGCATAAGCCTCATCCCCAAATCCTTTACCTCCTTATCCTTTGACTCAACAAAATGTAGGGAAGAGCAGAAAGATGACGAAGAGGACTTTGGAGGGAAACTACGGTGGCTTACTTATCCATAAGATGCTTGTAGAGAGCCCTGGATCTGGATCCCTCTTTCTTCTACTGCAAGCACCTCCATTCCCTGTTCTTCCCTTCCATAGTCACACAAGAATAAAGGGCTGCACTTGAGACGATTGGACAGAATCATGCTGAAAGACTGTCTGATTCCACGTACTCTGGATTGAGAGTAGAGAACATCCAGACGTTTGTTGTTTTGCTTTTGTTTGAAATCAACCCTTGGTTTCCTGGTTCTAAATCTTCTATGTGCCAAAACTAATCCTTCCCCATGCAGTATCCATTCTCTTCCAACACTGTTTTCTCCACAAACATCAAGATAACGGGTGTCAGAGTCAACTTGCCTAAAAGAAGCACCAGCTAGTGCTCTGCGGTTTTGTAGAGAATGCAGTTTTGAAGCATGTTATATGTTAGATAAAGAAGGAAAAGTTGAAGAATAAGAAAGAAAGAGATGAAAAAGAGGGGGAAGGCTTTGAGAACTCCAAAAAAAAAAAAAAGAAATGATAAGGAGATGAAAACCTCAATTGACTAACACTATATACATGTATTTAATTATTACAGGTACCCTATAAATTTGTACAACTATTATGTTGATTAAAAAAAAACTATTGAGCTGCAGAGATGGCTCAGAAGTTAAGAACACAGGCTGTTCTTCCAAAGGTCCTGAGTTCAATTCCCAGCAAACACATGGTAGTTCACAACCATCTATAGTGAGATCTAGTGTTCAATTCTGGTGCGCAAGTACACATGCACGTAGAATGCTGTATAAATAATAAAAACAAATCTTAAAAAAAACAATTATCATTTTTAAAAGAGGGATATTCTGTGCTCTCTTCATGGGTTATGTAGAAGATCATTTATCAATTTATTTTCTCTTATGCTTCATTGAACAAATAGTTATTAATATACAATTGTGTCCTTACCAGACCACAGAGGAAGACAATGCAGCCACTCCTGATGAGACCTGATAGACTAGGATCAGAAGGAAGGAGAGGAAGATCTCCCCTATCAGTGGACTGGGGGAAGAGGCATGGGTGGAGAAGAGAGGGGGAGGGGAAGGGGGAGAGGGGAGGGGGGAGGGAGCTACAGGGAAGATACAAAGTGAATAAACTGTAATTAATAAAAATTAAAATATATATATAATTGTGTGGCATATGTCTTTCTTCTGCTAAGTACATATCCATGTAGGACCACAGAGCTGTGCAAATTATTTTCACAGCAGCTTTCTTTAGATGAGAATGGGCACATTTGGAGTGTTGTGGCTGTAGAGATCAGTTTTATTCATATCAACTGTATAGAAAGCATTTAAAAATAGCAGAGCTAAGTATGCAGCCAACATATTTTCCTTCTAGAGCCTTAGGGATACTCTGAAAGAATGGAGATATCTTCATACTTCACACATTTTCTCCATTAACACACTTCCCTCCACAGTTTTTCTCCCTTTATTTTGTTGAGTATTTTCCTGAGGAAGTGCACAAATGAAAATCTCTGTGAATTTAAAATGGATAGATGAATAATCAATTAAATCCATACGCATTTCCTGTTTTTGTCTTCCTTTTGTCAAAAGCACACCCACAATTAGCCATTACTGTGCTTCTTGCCAGCATTATTGCTTTTGCTTATTCTTTAACATTGAGTGGAATCACAAGACATGAATTTCTCGCTTATCATTGTGTCTGTGTGATTCACTGAAGATATCACTGGTGAGCTTTCGTTTTAATTGCTCAACAGAGAACGAATTCCCATGCGTACTGAAAGCTGTTGTTTTGTTCACAGCAGGAAGCACTTAGGCTGGTGTGCTTCATTATTTGGGAGTCAATGCCATGATGTGTTCATCCACAGGTGGCTCTTTCAGAGATGGGAAGACTTCGTGCTTCAGAAGTAGACCTACTCAGTAAAGTAGACATTCCAAAAATACCTATTTTATTGATTAATAAACTTAGTAGAATATTTTATTCAAAACATCACTTGGCAACACCCTACACCATTCCATACAATGTAACACACTTATAAAAACTCCAAGCAGATGCAACTTTCGTTTTCTAAGACAGACTCTTTGAAATCTTTCTATCCTTGTTGAGCAGCAAAGGAAAGAAAATGTTTTTCAACACATCTAGATCCCAGCTGTATCAACAGGCAAAATTGTCCTTTGTCCACTTTGGATACACTCATGACCTTTATACACACAGGGCACACTGCAATTGACACCAAGTATTCATATGTATATTTAACTGGTTTCACAGAGAAGTACATTGGTGAAACTGTTATCCCCATTGCTGTGCAAAATACTGCAAAGGTACAGTTGAGCAAAGCACATTCTCCCATCAAGGAATAATAGTCTCTTGTTAAGTGTATGTTATAAACATAAATATTAAATTTAAAATATTTTAAGAACCTTAATAGCACTATACAATTTTATATGCATTAAAATAATAAATGCAGAAAAAGACCAGTATTATTAATGGATTTTTATAATTAACTTTACATTGGGGAAATTAAAAAGAAATGTATATCAAAGGTGAAGCTTGAAGGGAGAAAAATGTAACAGAAAGACCTTGGGAGAGTGGAAGGGCAGCCTTTTCAACAAAGGAGTATATCACAGATCATGTGAGGACCTGGAAACACAGCAATGCACAGACTTCCATCTCATATATCAGCCAACAGTCATGAGCCTAAGGACAAAGCATGAGCTTACTAGGAGATGACTCAGTGGGTGAAAGTGCCTAGTGCCAACCGTGGGAACCTAAATTCTATGCCTGGAACCCACATGGTAGAGGTGAAAATGAGTCTTGCAAGTGTATTCTGACTTCCATGTACATGCCACATATGTACATACATAAACAAATATATGCAAATAAATAAAATATAAAGAGCAAAATTTGGCAAAATTTCAGCCTTATTTATGTGCAGTCTTGCTACCCTGCTGTGGGGTCAAGCTCTGATCAAAATGTATTGGTCATCCTGGATGAACTAATGACTAATAAACCACCTCTCAACTAGGGACCCAGAGGAAGCCATTGGTAGTATAGTATTGTCAATTTTAAGGCATATTAAATGTTGGAATAAATATTTCTGAAATGACAATTCACAGATGTGATAAACAACAATACCATACCAAATAATAAAATAATTAATTATCTATAATTAATTATGAATAATTAATTAGCTAATTAATTAATTTAAATAGCCTTATTTCAAGGCAGATTACACTCAAGTTTAATGTACTTCCTGATTTTTCTGGGAGCTGTGATAGCCTATCATATACAGTTTTTCTTTGGTTGACAATTGATGTTTTCAACCATTTTTGGAGATTATAAAAGAAAAGCCAGTCTTTATACTGTTGTGTGGTAAGCTAAAAGAGAGTGGTGAATGTTGGACAATTTATAATTGTGTTCAATCTATTATCATAAGATTCAGTCTGAATTATTTTAAGTATCTGTATAAGTAATATTTGAGAGAAAAGTTTGTTCAGTGTCTGGGTTCTCTTGTTACTTTTCTCAGAATGGTGAAAGATTATTGATTCTGTTTTTATTTTTAATGGTTCTGTTCTGGCTGTTAAAGCCACAATGATAATTTTAGTATGTGACACCTTCTGCCATGGTGTCATGTTGGGCCATGCTGATATTTTTAGTTGGTGACACTTTCTGTCATATTTTTCATAGTTGAAAACAGGGAATTCCAGATGCATTTTATAAAAAGTAACATTGAGTTACCCTATAAGGAGGCAGCAAAGCCTTGACCAGACACCAGAAGCTAAGAAAAAGCCCAATGAAAAGAACATGTTGCTTTGGGAGAAGATTTTTTTTTTTGGCAAATAAAATCCCACAGAACATTATATGTAATTGTCATTGCTCCTGGCTATGGGACTATTGCTGAAAGTATTGAGCAATACTTGAGTCAGAACATTCCTGGTACTGATCTAGGTGTTTCATCTATACTGGCTAGTTTCATGGTGCTTACAGGTGATTTTGCACATTATTCGAGGAGAAAGACAATTGTCAATCATACCAAGATATGAACTATGCAAGCAACAGCAATGACTGGCCTGTAAAAACATGCCCATTGGAGTCAGAGTGGCAGAGCCTCATGGGAGTAACCAAAAATTTTATGATTGTTTTTAAATCCTGTTCCAAAAATAAAAACCATATACCATTAGTGTGTCAAGAATATCTCCCAGGATAGGTCATGGGCCCTAGAGAAGAAGCTACTACTATCATTCTGCTGACTTCTAATGATTTGCTGTTATAACCATAGATTGATGAGAATCTTCTACTTTCAGTAGACTCAGTAGATGGTAATTAACACAGACACCCACAACTGGTCAAGGAGAAAAGAATAAGACCCTAGAAAGCTCAGCTCCATGGGAAATATATATACTGTATCTCCTCCTAAGGCTAAGATATTACTGGGAAAAAGAAAGTGGAAAACCATAAGTGCCAGAATCAGAAGATGGGTACAAGTAAACAATGTGTTCTGGACACAGCATAGCACCAAACATATAAATTAATAGAGTTTGGACAGAATGAAAAATATCTGGGGAAACCCAAGCTTATTAAATCCCAGCCTGGAAATGAGTCTTGGAACGACTCATCCCATCCCATAGTTATGAAGATATTGGCAATTATTAGCTGCTGGATAAGGAGGAAGAGAGAGTTTTCTCTAAAAGTATAGACCCTGGCAAGTTAAAAGGGCTTCAGTGGAAGACCATACATCCAAGAATAGTTAGCAACACTGGACTTGATGGGTTAAAAAAGGGAGCGGGGCACAAATTTGACTGGGAAGTGAAATGGGAGTAGATATGAGAAAAAGAGTTTAGAAGGCAGATGAATGTAACCAAAACATGGTACAAGACATTCAAAGCTAATCATTTTTTAAGGCAGGAGAGATGAGGAAATTTGGTGGTAGTATCAGAAATACCACGTCTCCAGTCAGTGTCACCACTGCCTGGATTCAGGTTTCTATGTCTTTAACTTTAAGGGAAACCAATTCTTGCAATAGCTGACTTGTGGCATAATGACTATGGACACATTCTATAAATAACCCCATGAAGGAAGATGCTGAAGCTGAAGAAAATGATGGCATTTCCTTCCATGGCTTCTTCTTCATTATTTGTGTGCATAAAAATAGCAGTAATTTCTTTTCTCCTTTCTATTTAAGATTCAAAACATCCCAACGGAAAGACTGCTGCTGTAACTGAATTTCTTGTGTTTCTAAGGAATCAAAGAAGTGATAGAGGATGAATCCAATAACCTAATACTAAACTCACTGCTCTGAAAGAGAAAGAGAGATAATGAGATTTTGCTGGTTTCATTGTCATTAAGAGTGTTGATATGATAATTACATATATAATTGTAAGTTATTCTGCATTACCTATAAGATAGATAATGCAATTACATCCATTTTACACTGAACAGATTTAAATGTATGTGTGTGTTCTATAACTCACAAACAAGGATAAACCTCTAATTATACACTAGCCAGAAATTAATTTTTTTTCTCTTTTTTAATTTATTTAGTTTTTATTAATTACAGTTTATTCGCTTTGTATCTCTGCTGGAGCCTCCTCTCTTATCCCCTCCCTCAACTCCTACCATGCCCCTCCCCAAGTCCACTGATACGGGAGATCCTCCTCCCCTTCCATCTGACCCTACCTTATCACATCTCATCAGGACTGGCTGCATTGTCTTCCTCAATGGCCTGGAAAGGCTGTTCCCTCCTCAGGGGGAGGTGATCAAACAGACAGCCACTGAGTTCATGTCAGAGACAGTCCCTGTTCCCATTACTAGGGAACCCACTTAGAGACTGAGCTGCCATGGGCTACATCTGTGTAGGGGTTCCAAGTTATCTCCATGAATGGTCCTTGGTTGGAGCACCAGGCTCAGAAAAGATCCCTGTGCCAAGATTATGTTGCTCTCCTTGTGGAGGTCCTGTCACCTCCAGGCCTTTTGTAACTGTTGGACCCAGAACTTATCATTAAAACTACAAAGAACAACTCCACAATTGGCTAAGGCCGAGGATCTGGCTTGCTTCCATGTATGTGGACCTATCTGCATTGCCCCCGTGGCACGCCTAGGTTGGCTACCCAGAGGCTATTTAAGCTGTGGGCTGGCTTTCCCCGGGGTCCGAGGACTGTTCAATGTTCCTGAATAAACTGCATTGAAAAAAAAAAAAAAAAAAAAAACTACAAAGAGAAGTATATCCCATGTAGTGACATTTCATAACACTAAATTCACTTGATTGCAGATAATCAAAATTGACTTGAATTTTCACCTACTCAAGGATCTGTGGTAAATACTGAGGCATAAAGAATCTTGAATTGGTTGTATGTGTATGGGTTATATGATGAATACAATTTGAATTGGTTATATGTATACTCTTACAGAAAGTAAATATTTCATAACTATTGAAGCTTCATTCTTTCCTCTGGTTGATTCTTATCATTTTCTTAGATATAATAAAGTCTTTTCTGTAGTTTGCAATTGAATGATAGCAATAACACTTTCTGAAGATATGTAGAGAATATTAATGTGGCTATTATGACATTGAGGGGTGTGGATGAGAGGGCACGGTACTAAAAGAAGAAAAAAAAAATATGATTCTTGGTTGTAAAAGGCACCTTGAGTGCCCCAGAGATCTATATGAATAAGGAAGTAAGAAGTAAGAAAAGCCCAAGACATGGATTGAGTGGTCTTCAGCAGAAAACTTGCTAACTATCTCCTGTAATTCAGATCAAATTGGGTGGGTGACTTGAAGTGGAATGAGTAAGTGCTATGGCAGCTTCAAATGTTTCAACGCTTTCTTGGTATGTTTGCAAATCTGAAGCTTCATTAGACTATGTCATACTCTGATTCCATGAAACATGCTCTGATCTAGAGCAGTGCAGTGGCAGAGCAGATTGGGAGAGATTATCACTTGAGCAATTAAATATGCACCTTGCCATTAACCTAGCATGCTTGGTGGGAATGTCTTTCCTCTTCTTTGGTTTGTTTGAAACTATTCTGGATGTAGTCTACTCCACGTCTGCATGCTTCTGACCCCGTATCAGTAGTAATGAAACAACCCCTAAACAAGGCACTCATACAAGCTTTATACTTAGAGAATTTCAATGGTGACAGGGAAAACCTTTTCTTTTTCTCTTTGGCTGCCAACCTTCATTTGCACTGATGTCTGCCTCCACTTTCCTGGGTCTCATCTCAAGATGCCAATCTGAAAATAAAGGCTTTGAATTCACCAAGCCTTTCTTTAAAATTAATGAGAAGAAAAGGGGTAAAATGCTTCTTAGCTAGAAATGGATATTGTACTGAAGCCATAAGGAAAAATGAAGAGTGGCAGTTTAATTTTGCTAAATACTATAAGAGAAAAAAATGTCAGATGAAATGACTGGTAGTCCTGCCCTAGGTGACAGTTATAGAGTATGCTGGAGAACATCGTAGTCATTTCCTTTAAAAGTATTTTCAAAAATTTACATGAAAAAAAAAAGCTGAGAGTAACCCTTCTAAGTGGAAACTAAAGGTCACGCTTCATCTTTTCTTCCCAGATCCCTCATAGAAGCTGAAGTGGGCTTATTTACTTAAAATCCATAATTCTAAAATGCCTCGTCATGCGTCATGTCCAACTCACTTGGAGGGAGGACCTCTATGCATCCTCAGCTCATCTCAGCAGTGACAGCTACATTTACCTGGCTCAAGTCTCCTCCACTCAGCTGCTTCTCAATTTAGAATCTGTCAAACACATCAGGTGCAAGATGGCTGGCATTATTGGAATAGGCAGATATATGGACTGTGTTCTTAACTTTTCTCGGACACAGGGACTGTGACCTTAGAATTAATTGCAAAGGGATATTCTACTAAACTGACTGAGCCTAACCTGCATCCCAAATAGAAAACTCACCTCCAAGGGGTGTGAGGTCAGGTTAAAATTAGGAATTATATAAAATTCAGTCTGCATGCAATACATTGGAGAAGCAGTAGAACGCTTTGACGTAGGAAGAATGCAACACTAAGAACAGTTTACGAAGACAATAGCTCACTTCAGGAGGGCACCCAGGAAACAGACTCTGAGGAGCATTTTTGAAAGGAAGTCTAAAGTTTCAGAAAGTGAGAAAGAAGGAAAGGAATCAGCTTGTCAGGAGAAATGTGGTTTGAAGACAGTCACAGTCAAAAGCTCAGGTGATTTCTTTGGAACCCTGGGTGACCTTCCAGACTGGGATGAGAAGATAAGTAAGCCTTGTTATCTCCCACACTTACCATGAGGGCAAATGAGTGCTTTGGATAAGATGTGTGTAAGCAATCACAAGATCCAAAGGATACTTAGCAGAAAAATCTTTGCTTCTAAATCTATCAACAGCTAGAGGGGTGAGGGATTGGGTCCTACCGCGGAAGAATGAAAATTTCAGTGAAGCAGACACCAGCTTTGTCTGTTATTCCTCATATTCACTTACATATAAGTTCCAGAAGCCACTCTTTAAGATACTAGGGCTTTCTTTCATTAAATTATATCATAAGAAAAAGTACAGTATGGTTTCAATTTGCATCAACAACACATATCAACTGTCTAAAAACTAAGCTTGCATTTCAGGCTCCTTTAGCAGAGTACCATGGAGAACTCATGAATAAGGAGGACACTTGTAACAGGCATTGATGAACTCAGAATCTGGCACACTCGTTTATGCATAATATTTAACATTTAACAGAGGCATCCCTGTCCATGCTCAGTTCCATATAATCCATTTTATCTTGCAGTGCTTTACTTGTCTTTTCTGTTTCTTGGTGGATCTGACTTCACCTAGTTCATGATGAACATTTCTGCCTAAGGAGACTTGAAGATCCAATAAAATATAACTTATCTCAGTAAGATCCCAGTATTCTTCTTAGGGCTTAGTGTTCGAATTTTACATTATTGTATATTAGATGATTTTGCTCCAGAAGCACGGAAGACTACCTGATGAGTCCTCTCCTTTATATCGCTATAATTTCTCATGTATATTTCCCCACCATGCTATTATAGAGTTGTTTGCATCATAGCCCAGAATGATTACAGAGTCCTTTCCTAATGCTATTAATGTGGCTGAATTCATGCACCCATGCAGTAATTCCAAATGCAGAGCATCTGAAAGAGATCAAATAGGCATCGTGCTTCCTGCTTCATGACAGTATATTGTGAGATGCAATGTCCTTCACTTTGGAGGTGACGTTCTGACATGGTTCATTGAATTCCAAATACAGAAATTTTTTGAATATTCATGGATTTTCTCTTCTCCTTGACTCTAATGTTCATGTTTTATTTTTTTCTAAGTCCTCTAGTGAACTTGTCACTTCTCTTTTATCTGGTCTGATTAGCATGATGTCACAAGAAAGTTCATCAGTGCAATGTTCTGTTGGACATCCACATGTTGAGTCTCTTCAAACTATATAATTATAGAAGGTACAGGAGCTTAGTGGCCTAATAGACTCTCAGGGAGACATATCTCCTACAGTTAAGTATATCACTTATCATGTTTATTAGTGGATGGTCATTCAAGCTTCCCCCCAGAAAAATGGTTGTTGGTGGAATTTTAAGGTTTGTATGGTATATAAATCTAACATGTCCATTTTTATAAACCTTTTTTTTCACATGGCTTCTCTAGTTTAAAAAAAAATGTCGTTTCTTCTTCATTCACTAAGATGTCATTGCTTTCTCTAATCCTGTCAGAGTACTCCATACAAATAAAGTTCCCAAAACTCAATTCTGCTTCACTGCCCTTGGTCCCGCATCTCAATCTAATTCCATATGTGCTCTTTAAACTCATGCCTATCTATGATTATTAGGGTTTTCAGCATTGTGATGATTGTTCTTGATTGTCACCTTGAGAGGACTTGGGATCATGAGTGTTTGTCTCCCTTTGCTTCCCAAGTATAGGTAAAATGTCACAAGCGTAGTGTTATAACTTCCTTTCTGTGGTGGACTGGTCCCTCAAACTGTAAGGCAAGGCAAAACAAACCCTGACTTGCTGTTTTTGGCAGGATTCGTCACAGTAATGAGAAAACTAAAACAACCATGCCTTTGAATAATCACAGGGTTTTCAGTGTTCATCACTAAATCAGCTACTGACAAATGAGAGAGAGGGAGGCAAGTGCGGGGCAAAGATAGGAAAGATACCACACCGGAAGCTGTTCCAGGGAGCTCTAGGCTCTTCCCCACTTTCTCGTCTATGGTATTGACTACATCCGGTTTGTGCGGGGTTATAAATATGAATCTTTTTGCATTGTTCTACATATATACATCAGTTAGATCTCCACCATTTGTTGAAGATGCTGTTTCTTTTCATTGTAGGGTTTTTTGTTTTTGTTTTTGTTTTTTGGAATGTATACATCTTACCCATGTTCTTTTATTTTTTTTTCAATGCAGTTTATTCAGGAACCTTGAACAATCATCTGACCCTGGGGAAAGCCAGCACACAGCTTAAATAGCCTCTGGGTAGCCAACCCCAGCATGCCACGTGGGCAATGCAGATAGGTCCACATACATGGAAGCAAGCCAGATCCTCAGCCTTAGCCAAATGGGAATTGTTCGTGACAGAGAGCACTCACCATCGGGAAGGTGGAAGGCAGAAACCAGCTCCATCTTTAAGGCACGGCATTACACAGCTCTCTACAGTTCCCCCTTTTTATTTTAGACGCATCAGGCAAGAGTAGAGGTCTGATCTCTGATATTAGAAATAAATTGGAACTTTGTACTGATGTTCATTTAGGTGTCATCCACCCAAAGAGCAACAGACCCGCCTGGGGCATCAACCCGCATGCAATCAGACATGCTCTTCTCTGGGTCCAAAGTGGCTGACCCTGAGTGCAGTGCTTAGCCTCGCATCCTGAGCGTAACATTTTAGTTTTTTATGGTAGCCAACCATGCTTGGGGAGACTGTCCTGCTTCAATGGCTGTAAAGGCCTGAATGGTCATGGCTGCATTACACTGTTGTGAGACTCTAATCTTGCATATATACCACAGGCAAACCAAGGAGACCAACACCAGAAGGCCTGCTAACGCTCCCATGCCCGCCTATTCCTTCAGATGATTCATGGCTACAGCAATCCATGATGATAATCCTGTGGCTAGTCCTGTGTCCACTCTGGTAGACTTTACCGTGACAATGGCCACTCTCAGCTGCTCCATCATAGTATCAAATTCTCCAGTCCAATTACCTAAAATATAGCTAGACAATTGTTTAGACAGATTTGCAGCACAGGGAAAATTCTCATGTTGTATGCTAGTGACTCAAAGTCCAGCATACTTTCATTGACAGCCAAGTTGAGTCATTTGCCATAGGGTATCAATTTGCTTCTGCACGAGGTCAATCCTTTGAGTGAACACCATCAAGCCTCCTTTTAGTTGAGCATTAATTTCTTTTTGTACATCTAAGGCATGAGCTACATTGGCTAAAAGATTATTCGGGGTCTGAGCAGTCTGCACAGTATGACTCATGGCTAATTCCACGGTGGTAGCTCCAACAGCCGCCAATGAGATGGCAGTAACAATGGCAGCTGTAATTCCAAGATCCCTTTTCTGTCTGAGGAAAGTCATAGCGTGAGGGGCATCAACGGGCACAGGCACCCAGTGAGGCATGTGAGTAACCAGGGCATACCTAAATTTACTAGCATTCCAGCATTGGGCAAAAAAGCAAGTATCATCACCACAATTACTTGGCTCTATCTGGCTAATAATGAATGAAAATGGGGGATATAAACAAACAGGTGTGGGCTTATAGGAAATGTTATGAGAAGCTTAACCCCCTCATTGGAACATCCTGCATCAGTTCTAGAGCTAGCAGTGGTGGTGTCCGAGGTCTGAGTAGGTTCAGGAGACCATTGCCCCCAGGGGCGAGACGTGCTCCACGTAAATAGACTAACTCCATGTTTTCCTCCACTTTTTTTTTTTTTATCAATTACATTTTATTAACTCTGTATCCCAGCCGTGTCCCGATCCCTCATTCCCTCCCAGTCCCTCCCTCCCTCCCTTATCTCCACCGTGCCCCTTTCCAAGTCCACTGATGGGGGGACCTCCTCCCCATTCATCTGATCCTGTTTTATCAGGTATCTTCAGGACTGGCTGCAAAGCCCTCCTCTGTGGCCTAACAGGACTGCTCCTCCCTTCAGGGGTGGGGAGACCAAAGAGCCAGTCATTGAGTTCCTGTTAGAAATAGTCCCTGTTCCCCTCACTTTGGGAAACCAATTGGTTACTGAGCTACCACAGGCTACATCTGAGTGGAGGTTCTAGGTTATATCCATACATGGTCCTTGGTTGAATGTCAGTCTCAGAAAAGACCCTGTGCCCAGATATATTTGGTCCTTGTGGAGCTCCTATCCTTTCCCCATCAGACTAACTCCCCTACTTTCTTATGATTCCCTGTAGTCTGCCAAAGGTTTGGTCATGAGTCTTTGCTTTGAAAACACTGCTAGTTAGAGTCTTTCAGATGCGCTCAGTAGACTCCTGTCATATGTTCAATGCACATCGCATCTGTCTTTCTAAACGAGGATTGATCATCTTACCCCATGTCCACTCAATTGATTATCTTTTTTAGGTGTATAGATTTCATTATGTTTATCATATCTTATAGGTCTATATAAGTGAGTATATCCCATGTTTGTCTTTCTCCTTCTGGGATATTTCACCAGAATGATCTTTTCTAGATCCCACCATTTGCCTGCAAATTTCATGATTTCCTCCTTTTTGATTGCTGAGTAGTATTCCATTGTATAAAAATACCACAATTTCTGTACCCATTCCACCGTTGATGGACATCTGGGTTGTTTCCAGGTTCTGGCTATTACAAATAGAGCTGCTATAAACATGGTTGAGCAAGTGTCCTTTTTGTGTACTTGAACAAACTTTGGGTATATACCTAGCAGTGGTATAGCTGGGTCTGGAGGAAGCACTATTCCTATTTGTCTTAGGAAGCGCCAGATAGCTTTCCAGAGTGGTTGTACCAGTTTACATTCCCACCAGCAGTGGAGGAGGGTTCCCCTTTCTCCACAACCTCTCCAGCATGTGTTATCACTTGAGTTTTTCATCTTGGCCATTCTGATGGGTGTAAGGTGATATCTCAGGGTTGTTTTGATTTGCATTTCCCTGATGGCTAATGAGGATGAGCATTTCTTTAAGTGTTTTTCTGCCATTCGATATTCCTCTGTCGAGAATTCTCTGTTTAGCTCTGTTCCCCATTTTTTAATTGGATTACTTGGTTTGCTGCTTTTCAGCTTCTTTAGTTCTTTGTATATACTGGATATTAGTCCTCTGTCAGATAAAGGTTTAGTGAAGATTCTTTCCCAATCTGTAGGCAGTCGTTTTGTTTTGATGACGGTATCCTTTGCTTTACAGAAACTTTTCAGTTTCATGAGGTCCCATTTATTGATTGTTGCTCTTAGAGCCTGTGCTGTTGGTGTTCTGTTCAGGAAGTTGTCTCCTGTGCCAATGAGTTCTAGGCTGTTCCCCATTTTTTTTTCCAATTGATTTAGGGTATCTGGTTTTATGTTGAGGTCCTTGATCCACTTTGACTTTAGTTTTGTGCAGGGTGATAAATTTGGATCTATTTTCATTTTTCTGCATGTAGACATCCAGTTGGTCCAGCATCATTTGTTGAAGATGCTGTCTTTTTTCCATTGAATGGAATTGGGTTCTTTGTTGAATATCGAGTATTCATAGGTGTGTGGATTTATTTCTGGGTCTTCTATGCGGTTCCATTGATCCTCCTTTCTGTTTCTATGCCAATACCATGCAGTTTTTATTACTGTTGCCCTGTAGTACAGCTTGAGATCAGGAATGGAGATACCTCCAGATGATCTGTTGTCGTACAGGATAGTTTTGGAGATTCTGGGTTTTTTGTTTCTCCATATGAAGCTGAGAATCTTTTTTTCAAGGTCTGTAAAGAATTGAGTTGGTATTTTGATGGGAATTGCATTGAATCTGTAGATTGCTTTTGGCAGTATGGCCATTTTCACAATGTTAATCCTTCCAATCCATGAGCACGGGAGATCTTTCCACCTTCTGATATCTTCTTCGATTTCTTTCTTCAGAGACTTGAAGTTTTTCTCAAACAGGTCTTTCACTTGCTTGGTTAGAGTCACACCAAGGTACTTTATGTTATTAGTGGCTATTGTGAAGGGTGTTGTTTCCCTAATTTCTTTTTCAGCCTTTTTGTCTTTGGTATATAGGAGGGCTTCTAATTTTTTTGAGTTGATTTTGTATCCTGCCACTTTGCTGAAGGTGTTTATCAGCTGAAGGAGTTCTCTGGTTGAATTTTTGGGGTTGCTCATGTATATTATCATATCATCTGCAAATAGTGACACTTTGACCTCTTCCTTTCCGATTTGTATCCCCTTGATCTCCTTTAGTTGTCTTATTGCTCTGGCTAGGACTTCAAGTACTATGTTGAAGAGATATGGGGACAATGGACAGCCTTGTCTTGTTCCTGATTTCAGTGGGATTGATTTAAGTTTCTCTCCATTGAGTTTGATGTTAGCTATAGGCTTGCTATATATTGCCTTTACTATGTTTAGGTATGTGCCTTGTATCCCTGATCTCTCCAAGACTTTAAACATGAATGGGTGTTGGAATTTGTCAAATGCTTTTTCGGCATCTAAGGAGATGATCATGTGGTTTTTCTCCTTCAGTTTGTTTATGTAGTGGATTACATTGATGGATTTCCGTATGTTGAACCACCCTTGCATGCCTGGGATGAAGCCTACTTGGTCATGGTGGATGATATCTTTGATGTGTTCTTGGATTCGGTTTGCAAGTATTTTATTGAGTATTTTTGCGTCAATGTTCATAAGAGAGATAGGCCTGAAGTTCTCTTTTTTTTGTTGGGTCTTTGTGTGGTTTAGGTATTAAGGTGACTGTGGCTTCATAGAATGAGTTTGGTAGTGTTCCTTCTGTTTCTATTTTGTGGAATAGCTTGAGGAGAATTGGAGTTGGCACTTCTTTGAAGGTCTTGTAGAATTCTGCGCTGAAGTCATCTGATCCAGGGCTTTTTTTGGAGGGGAGACTGTTAATGACTGCTTCGATTTCCTTGGGAGATATAGGGCTATTCAGTCTTTCTACCTGATCTTGACTTAGTTTTGGTAGATGGAATCTTTCAAGAAAATTGTTCATTTCATTTAGATTCTCAAATTTTGTGGCATATAGGCTTTTGTAGTATGACGTAATAATTGTTTGGATTTCCTCAATGTCTGTGGTTATGTCCCCATTTTCATTTCTGATTTTGCTGATATGGATAGTTTCTCTCTGCTTTTTAGTTAGTTTGGCTAAGGGTTTGTCTATCTTGTTGATTTTCTCAAAGAACCAGCTTTTTGTTTCATTGATTCTTTGGATAGTTTTATTTGTTTCTAGTTGATTGATTTCAGCCCTTAGTTTGATTATCTCCAGCCGTCTGCTCCTCTTGGGTGTATCTGCTTCTTTTTTTTCTAGGGTTTTCAGTTGGGCCATTAAGTTGTTTGTATGTGATGTTACGAATTTCTTCTTGCAGGCACTTAGTGCTATAAATTTTCCTCTGAGCACTGCTTTCAATGTGTCCCATAAATTTGGGTATGTTGTGCCTTCCTTTTCATTGAATTCTAGGAAGTCTTTAATTTCTTTCTTTATTTCTTCCTTAACCCAGCTGTCATTGAGTAGTAAGTTTTCAGTTTCCATGTGCGTGTCGGCTTTTTGTTGTTTCTGTTGTTGTTGATGTCTAGCTTTAGTCCATGGTGGTCAGATAGTATACAAGGGATTATTTCAATCCTTTTGTATCTGTTGAGGCTTGCTTTGTGACCCACTATATGGTCTATTTTGGAAAAGGTTCCATGTGGTGCTGAAAAGAAGGTGTATTCTTTTGAGTTTGGGTGAAATGATCTGTAGACGTCTATTAGGTCCATTTGATTTAGGGATTCTGTGAGTGCTTTTATTTCCCTATTTGGTGTCTGTCTAGTTGATCTGTCCCTTGGTGAGAGTGGAGTGTTGAAGTCTCCCACTATTAAGGTATTAGGATCAATGTATGATTTAAGCTTTAATAATGTTTCATTTACGAATGTCGGTGCTCTTGTGTTTGGGGCATAGATATTCAAGATTGTGATGTCCTCTTGGTGGATTTTTCCTTTGATGAGAATATAGTGGCCCTCCTTATCTTTTTTGATTAACTTGGGTTGAAAGTCTATTTTATTAGATATTAGGATGGCTACTCCAGCTTGTTTTCTGGAACCATTTGCTTGAAAAACAGTTTTCCAGCCCTTTACTCTGAGGTAGTGTTTGTCTTTGTTGCATAGGTGTGTTTCTTGGATGCAACAGAATGTTGGATCCTGTTTCCTTAACCATTCTGTTAGCCTGTGTCTTTTTATTGGTGAGTTGAGTCCATTGATATTGATAGATAATAGTGACCAATGCATGTTAGTTCCTTTTGTAATGGAGTCGATGATCTAACCCTGTTTCATTGCTTGTTTTCTTTTCATTTTTGTTGGGACATTATCTGTATGCCCTGTTTTCTTGGGTGAATTTGTTTTCATTGGATTGGAGTTTTCCTTCTAATATCTTCTGTAGGGATGGTTTGCTGTGTAGATATTGTGTAAATTTAGTTTTGTCATGGAAAATTTTGTTTTCTCCATCTATGTTGATTGAAAGCTTTGCAGGGTATAGTAGTCTGGGTTGACATTTGTGATCTCTTAGAGTCTCCATGATACTTGCCCAGGCCCTTCTGGCTTTCATAGTTTCTGATGAGAAGTCCGGTGTGATTCTGATAGGTCTACCTTCATATGTTACTTGGCCTTTTTCCCTTGCTGCTTTTAATATCTTTTCTTTGTTCTGTAGATTTAGTGTTTTGACTATGATGTGTCATGATGTGTTTCTTTTCTGGTCTAGTCTATTTGGAGTTCTGTAGGCCTCTTGTATATTTATGGACATCTCCTTCTTTAAGTTGGGAAAATTTTCTTCTATGATTTTCTTGAAAATATTTTCTGGACCTTGGAGTCTGGAGTCTTCTTTTTCGTGAATTCCTATTATTCTTAGATTTTGTCTTTTCATAGCATCCTTGATTTCTTGGATATTTTGTGATTGGAACTTTTCTGATTTTACTTTTTCTTTGAGAGAAGTATCCATTTCTGCAAGTGTGTCTTCAGCTCCAGAGATTCTCTCTTCCATCTCTTGTATTCTGTTGGTGATGCTTACTTTTGTGGTTCCTGATCTTTTCTCCAAGTTCTCCAGCTCAAGGGTTTTCTCATTTTGTGTTTTCTTTATTGATTCTAATTCTGTTTTCATGCCTTGCACCATTTCTTTCATGTGTTTGAATTTGGATTTCTGTCTCTCTACGATGGCCTCTATTTCTTTTTTCATTTCCTTCTTATACGCCACTAATTTTTCCTCTACTTGTGTATCTATTTGTTTGGCTATGTTTGCCTGTGTTTCTTTAAGGATATTGTCTATTTCTTCTTTCTTTGCCTCCAATTGACTGGCCATCTCTTTGAAAGACTTGTTCATTTCCTCCTTATGAGCCTCAAATAATTGGGCAAGCATGGCTTTAAAATCATTTTCCTGTGCTTCTGCTGAATTGGTGTATCCATCGATTTTGGGGTTTGCTGGTGAAGTCATGATGTCCTGATTTATGTTGGAAGTGTTCTTTCGCCTACCTCTGGCCATTGGCTTATCTGAAACCTTCCCTGTTTGTTTTTGGATTCTGCAGATCAGACTGGTGCTGTCTCTCTCTGGTGTCTGGAGAGTTCTTCAGGAAGCTGAGCACTCTCAGCGTGTGCTGAGGACTAGCTGTACCTGTGGGAGGAAAGTACGCAGGCGCAAACGGGGCAAATGCAAGCGTGTGTGCGCGCGCGCGTGTGTGTGTCTGTGTGTGTAAGTGTGCGTGGATGAGTTTCTCGAGGGACAGAGTGATGGCTAATGTTGAACCCTTGAGTGTGTGGGAGGGGCTCTGCACTGTACATGTCGCAGGCGCTAATGATGATCGCAGCGCAATTTCTGGCATTAACTGTCTTAACTCCTCAATCAGGCCCACAGGGCAGGAACTTCAATGTCCCTAGTGCCCCTCTGTTTCCCAAAGTGGGTATGTGGGTGGGAGGGGGGTTCGATGCCTGGCTTCTGATTTAGAAGGACCCAGGATCTGGGGAACTGCAGATTCTCAAGGGTGCACTCACTTACAGGCAGGTCTCTTGGCAGAGATCTTGGTATTCGGGGCTCTCTGCTCTCTGGTTTGGCCCTGCTTCTTTGATGTGTTCCGCCAGTTCTGTGCTGCTGTCACTGCCAGGTTCTGAGGTCTTGCTGCAGCTGGAGATTTCAGGGTGGTCACTTCAGCAGGGATGGGGTAACCAGGCTCTCTGTTCTCTGGTTTGGCCCTGGTTAGTCTTAAACTGGAGGGCTGTGGTGCCCCGCCAATTCAGTGCTGCTCCGCTGCACTTCCCGCTGTAACTGGAGACTGGGTTGCTAGTCCCTATCCTTTCTGGGAAGTCCTGGGATCTCTTCGTTGTGCTCTCCAAGCTTGGGAGGCCCAGCGCCTGGTGTGTCCAGGTTGTATGATGTTTCTGCCTGGTTTTGGTGAGTATATAGCGTATTCTCTGTCACTGTGGGATTGGGCGGGCCGTACCGTCAGTGATGGTGATCCTGCGGAGCTAGTATGATGTCTAGCAGATTCGCGCCCTAGGCGGATGATGCAGCCGCTGCGCAAATCTGGGACTCCGGGGCACGTACTGCTGGCGTTTGTCTGCCGCTAAAGTGCTTGGGGCTCCGTCTCAGTGACTGTATGCCCCAGGCAGTTAGGTCTGCGCTGAGAAAGATGAGTCCGCTGTGCCGCTGTGCCGAGGAGGAAGGAGGTCTGGGGGAAGGGAGTGCCGCAAGAACAAAGGATCATTTCTCTCCTTCCCCAAGCAAGTCTCCGGGTGACCGGAGGCCAAAGTTTTCACCTCCTGTGATGTTCCCTGGTGTTCAGAAAGCCTCGCTGTGGCTGTGGTTTTCCTGGGTTGGGGGTCCTTCCATTCTCCAACTCAGAAGATCAGGTATCCCACCGCTCAGAAACTGCGTGTGCTAGTCGCCATCTTGGCTCCGCCCCTTCCTCCACTTTTGAAAGTCATTTAAGGTTCTTAAATTATTTTTTTTCCTTTTTTTTAATTTTTCATCAATCACACTTTATTCATTCTGCATCCCCCCATAAGCCCCTCCCTCCTCCCCTCCCAATCCCACCCTCCCTCCTCCCTCCTCCCCTCCCAATCCCACCCTCCCTCCTCCCTCTTTTGGATATATGCCTAGGAGTGGTATGGCTGGAACTTGGGGAAGCACTATTCCTAGTTGTCTGAGAAAGCGCCAGATTGATTTCCAGAGTGGTTGTACAAGTTTACATTCCCACCAGCAGTGGAGAAGGGTTCCCCTTTATCCACAACCTTTCCAGCATGTGTTGTCACTTGAGTTTTTGATCTTGGCCATTCTCATGGGTGTAAGGTGAAATCTCAGGGTTGTTTTGATTTGCATTTCCCTAATGGCTAGTGAGGTTGAGCATTTCTTTAAGTGCTTCTCTGCCATTCGGTATTCCTCTCCAGAGAATTCTCTGTTTAGCTCTGTTCCCCATTTTTTAAGTGGATTACTTGGTTTGCTGCTTTTCAGCTTCTTTAGTTCTTTATATATACTGGATATGAGTCCTCTGTCAGATAAAGGGTTGGTGAAGATTCTTTCCCAATCTGTATGGTTTTGGCTTCATCAAATGTCAAGTGTCAGTAGAGTCCTGCTGAGAGTTGATGTGTCAGTGTGGGTTAATACCCTCAGAGAAGTGGAGGGGGGCTGGTTGGAAGGGGAATGTGAGAATGGAACTGGGAGGAGGGGGGCTGCAATCAGGAAATCAGGATATAAAGTGAATAAATAAAGTAATGGGAAAACGAAAGAGAGTACACCACATCAAATTGCAAAGATGTCTATATTACTTTTTTGAGAAAGCGGATAAGAGGTCCATCATAAGTGAACTCTGTAGACAGAGAAATTCATAGGAATCCAAGCAACAAATGTTTTTAAATCAATCAACCAATCAAATTCTAGGTCTGATCATCCTATTCCTTCCCAAATAGGATGTTGATCTTTGGCTTAGCTAAAGTACAAACAGTGAGAAACCCTAACCCCTCTGAAATTCAGTGGGTCTTGAGAGTAATTCCTGAGGATCAATCTATCCTTTTCAACATTCTCTTCTCTTCCTTAACTCTTTCTTCCCTACTCTCTCTTTCAATAAAAATTTTAAAAAAGGTGAATCTACTATATGCTGAGAGGGAATTCCGTTGGCTTTGTTTCACAGATTTTAATAGACGATTAAATAGCCTTCAGTCCATTGTCTATTGTTCAATGTTAGTGTCCAGTTAACAACTTTCTTCTATTTCCTGGCTCCGTTATTTTTCTTAAGTAATTGAGATGTGCCACCTGCTAAAGAATTTATTTTCATAATATACCTTATTAGTTCTCCCCAGTAAAGGTATTTAAGTTGCTCTGCTGTCTGAGATAGGCTCTCCATGCTGAAAACAGACCAGTTTAGTCCTGATGGCCAGTCTGTTGCCCTGTTGCCAGTGCTCCTGCTACAAAGCCAATTGTAGAATTTGCTCTGCCTGAACAATTCAAAAGAACTGAAGTCGCAGATTTTGGCTCCAGAAAGCAGATTCTAGTAATTATTTGGGGTGTGGGAACTATTCTCTGAGAATTGATAGGATTAACTCTTCCTGGGAAGTAAAGGACCTGAGGAAGAATGAGATGTGACTGGGGGCAGCCACAGCAAAGGGGCTCACCAGGGAATTTTGTTGGGCTTTCAATGTTCTCCAAAATTAGAGTTGGAGAACTAAAACTTTTTAAATGTTTTTAAAAACTGAGTGTGTGTGTGTCCACATGTTCATCAGTGTGTAACTGTGCATCTGCACATTTATGGTTATGTCCATGAAAGTCAGATGTCATGTCCTAAGGTTTCTGCTATCACTGTCTACCTTTGAGATATGGTCTCTCACTAAACCTAGAACTGACCTATTTGGCAAAACTAGTAGTTGGGCAAGGTGCAGGGATCATTCCTTCTCAGTTTCAACAATGGATATAGCTCAAGGCCCATTGCACCAGCTAATGCAAATGCTAGAACCCAAATTCGGATCCTCCTGCTTCCACAGCAAGCACTCTACTGGCGGAGTCCACTGCATCTTCGGAAATGAAATATTGTACACTGCTTCTTCAGTTGTGGAGATGTGGCTATATCCAGGACAGACAATGCAATCTAGAAAAGCAACTAGCATAAATCAAGACTGTTCTCAAGAGGACACGAGAATAAGCTACTTATAACTCTCACCCTCTAAGGGAATGTCGCCACACCCTTATCCAGAAAGTTCTAGGCTGAAGGGCACAACACCCCAAATAAGAATAGTTGTAATGGTAAGATAGCATCACTATGTTCTTCTCTGCAGCTCACATGAGGCAGACCAAGACATTCAGCTCAGCAGCAAAATCATATCTAAATCCAGTTTTTAAAAGATAACATTAATGCAAACACAGTCTATGGTAGTGGATATATAAGAAATTTTAATAAATATTGTCATTACTATTTTTCTTTTGCCTAAGGCTCTTATATTGCTTAGCACAGTACTGATGTACATGACTAGTTTTGTTTTATTTGTAGATAATTCTCTCTTAAAATATACGTAACTTGTTCATTAACCCTAGAAATGGTGCACATAGTAATGAAACCACAATAGAATTTCACTGAGTACATTTTTATGCTGGTATTTTTAAGCAAAGCATAATCTTCAAAATTCTCAAGTAGTATTAGGATCTCTACTTTACAAAGGAGACAAGGACAATCCATGAGTTACAGATGTTTATTCACAGTAAGTACCCCCTTTTTACAAGAATCATAGCCTAACAGTAAATAAATCAATTTCATTATTTCATAGTCACTTTCTAAACTCAGGAAATTACTCAAAAACTGTGATAAAACTTTGCAGTGGCTATTGCAAAATATTGCGAATAAGAACTCAGTTAAAAAAAAATCTTGACATGTGAAGAGTTTAAATCCATTGCTTTTAAGGTGTTTTATGGGTTTTCTGGTAGGAGCATCCTTTGAGAGTCAAGATCCATATCATATTCTCCATTTTCACAGGGCCTTAAAGAAGAAAGCAACTATCATTTCTCCATCACCTCCAGCAATGAAGATGGAACTCGCACCTTAATCCTGGCATTTTTCTCATAGGGGCCTGTATGAAAATTACTAAAGGTAAGATTTTGAGTTCTCAAAAAGTATAGAGTGACTCTTCTTTCATTACCATGGGGCATGAGGCAGATAGTGCACACATGTTGAAATGTATTAAATGATTCTCTACACCCTGTGTCTCTTTGTAGTAGGATATTTTGTTGTTATTTTCTTTTTCTATTAATGCTCATTCAAGGCATGCATACTTTTTTTTGTATTTTTACACCAACACATTGCCACTTTAGGCACTATCAACATGTTGCTATAAAAAGGACCTTTCCCATGTGGTGGTGTAAGTTTGCAATGTGCTAACTTGAGTATTTTATGCAGATACTTTGAGCTATAGGAATGCCTATATGAAAGATAAACAGAGCTTAAATTAAAATACTACTTTTCAGAGTGAGTAGTATTTTAATAGTTTTCAAGTTTAAAAAAGCAGTTTGATGTAGACAATATAACTGTTGTGCAATATAATGTTGATATTATAGAACTATAATAAGTATTTACTACAAAAATGTTTACACACTTTTATAAGGAAAAAAAAGACCAGAAGAAAGTGTGCCATAAAATTTACATTGAACTACAATTATAATTTATTGAGATGAAGCAAAATGAAAATGCTGTCTGTTTTTTTAATAAAATCTAACATAATACAGTAAGCATGAGTATAACAGATTGGTAGTCTATCTCCGGCATTTACAGAGTGTGACAGGACCAGTGGAGACCATGGACAGAGCCTACAATTCAAGGTCCTCACCATAAGCAAACAGGTAATGACATCCATCATATGATGTTGTTAATTCAAGCACTGCAAGAACTCTCAGGATGGTATGAGTCACCACAACCAAGAAAAGCCATCCATTCTCACAGTGGGTGTGACTCCTATGCAATGTAAGTTTAAATTTCCTTCATCACAAGCTCTTGTGATGCTTGCTGTAAGATGCTCTTATTCCAGTCAGTAGATATTGCCTATTATTCTGACAGGCTGGATTTTTTTCCACCAACAGAAGTGTGACTCAGCTTCAGAAAGGTAGCCTAGCTTAGGATGTGGGGGACTGGAAGTAGATGCTGAGGACAGGTGTGGTGTTCCAAGCATCTAAGATAAGGATTCTGTCTTCCACGAAGAAGGAAGCAATGGTTTAAATGACCTCATCAAAATTCATGTAGGAAGTTATTCTCCATTGTTCTGTATTAAAAAGGAGAGTCATATAAGGCCTTTAAAACATAAGAGGCATGAGGGTCCTGAACTCATGATGAGTTAATCCCTTGAAGAACCAAAAGACTAATAAGTAGAAGGATTATCTTGAAAATGAATTTTATTTTATCTAAAAGCCAAATTGGCAATCCTCATTTCTTGGAAGGATATGCTCCATTGCCTTAGGAAATTTTATACAGTCCTCACCAGAAAGCCCTCATCATAAGACCCTTTATTCTTTATTTCTTTAACTTTAAATAATTTATTTTATTTTTATTTATATGTAGTGTGTGTGTGTGTGTGTGTGTGTGTGTGTAACTGCATATATGTAAGTGCTTCTGAAGTTGAGAAAAGGGTGTCTGACCCCCTTGAACTAAAATTACAAGCAGTTAATTGTAAGTCACAGGATGTGGGTGTTGGGAACTAAACTCAGTATCTTGGCAAAAGCAATACACACTCTTACCACTGAGCCATCTAGCTGCTCACCTTTATTCTTTATAAATTACTTCATCTTTAGTATTCAGCTATAGTAAGAAAGCACAAGCTAAAATAAGAGAATTGGCCTGCTTTTGCATATGCTTAGCATTTGGTGAGATACAGTAGTCCAATATTTCAAATGTCTTTTACCTTTATATCTTTATCTCAGATTTCATTTTTACACTTCTGTTTTATAAAGGGCCCAACTTTAAAACGGCATACTATAGATAATGAAAATTCACCTTCTAGAATATCCTTTTAATTAAGCTCTGGCCTGACCTTCAACACAATCGGCCCTTCAGCTACAAAGATAAATGTCTGTTATGTGAATTTTAAGTCTAAGTGAAACAAAGTGTTCGAACACAGAAGCAAAATCTGAAAGGCAAATACTCCTGGTTCTAGGGTCCTGGTGACCCTCATTCATACTAATGTCTAACTGATAACTCAATAACTCGATTCCTTCTCCGAGTGTATATTTAAACACACTTGCGGGAAAATTTCCTCTGGTCAGAAATGAAGTATTCCTTAAGAAAAAGAACCTTCCAGAATAAAAGAATCTGTCCTTATTTCAGGGGCTCTGACCCTCATGATTAAATTTTCTGTAGACTCTGAGGCACATCAATACTCTAACTTTTCTCAAGCCAGACTATCACTTGGGAAAAATCAGAATTACATTTGTGAGGTTAATCTTGATGGTCAACTTGATATGATTTATAATCACCATGGAAATAAATCTCTGATGGTGTCTGTCAGATTTTCCTTAAATGTGGGTAGGGCCCTGCCATTGGCTGGGGCCTCAAGCTGTTCAAAGTGGAGAAAGTGAGCTAAGAGACATTTATAGCTCTCTGCCTCCTGATTATGGATGCCATTTGAGCAGCCACCTCCTCCTGACATTGCATTTCCCTCTATGATGGACTACGTCCCCTGGGAATGTAAGACAGAAGAAACCCTTCCTTCCTGATGTTCCGTTTGCCTGATATTTTGTTTAAAACATGAGGAACCAGCTAGTTTTATTACTCGTCCATGAAGGTGACAAGCAATAAAGTGACAAAGTTTCTTTTCCATTTGAGTTTTGTATTTTCTCCCTTAGTCGATGTGAATACTTCAGTCCGATTTCCTTTCTGAGTCCTCTTTTCTCCCACGCTTGCTCCAGCAGCTCCTTCTGAGCAAGTGCTCTCACTTTTGCAGACTCTGCTGTATACATTACATATGTACCGTGTTAGGCCACATACACATCCTTCTACAATACAAGAGCGTCTTCTAGCTCCTCTTCATGCAAATTGTCCATAAACTATCCAGCTTTTCAAATGGAACTTTCTATTGTAAAAGCAGAAAAAATTAAAATATTGTCATTTCCATGATAAAGGTTAAGATTTTTAATAAAGCCAATATTAGTTACACTTAATTCGATTATAGACCTATTAAATCAGTGTTCTGTCTAAGGCAACAAGGGACCTGCTGAGAAAGCATGACTCCACAGTATTCTGACACTGAATTCATATCATAACTGTGCTATGAACAACTACAGACAAACACAAAATGAGGGACCATCTATTAACTAAGGGAGAAGTCAATGTTATTCTCTCAGGACTGACCTTTGTTCTACACAATAGCAGCAACAGGGTATACTGCTGTGGGTGTATTTCGGATTCGAAGATGCTAAGAACTCTTGACAACTAAGTGTGATGCCTGACTCTTTTGAAAGGAAAAAAAAAATCTCTAAAGCGTATTCCTCAGATAAACTGACAAAACTGGAAAGTAAACAGTATTAGAGGGGGAAAAGTACTGAGCTACTATTAATTTTGCCGAAATGGGTAGCCTTTGTGGGTTGTTAAAATAATTATAATCATCATTGCATGCATCATTATTATTCCTAGCATGATCACTGTCATTTATTGAACACAAACTGTGCTAAAAAGATTTTTATGTTATTTCTCTCATCCATATAAATCCCAAGAGAAAGACAACCCTGTGGAGACTTGTCCTTGTAAAGATTTTCCGGTGTAGATGTCTCTGGGATGGCAGCCAGCTGATTATCGAATCCGGACAAGTGGAAGTGTTTCTGTTGTGATGTGTAGTTTAATTCTGCTTAAAAACAAATCCTGCCCCTCATCAAGCCAAACTGCATCAGAGTGGACTTAATGAACCCTCCGTGAAAAGCACTGGCAGATGTATTTTGTTCTCGTGTGAAATGGGAGTCTGAGAGGGGTCAAAGGATCACTACAAACACACCGTACCACTTAGTAAAATAGCAGGAAAGGAATCATAAGGTATCCATGGTCAAAATGCCATTGCACAAACCACAAGTTGTGTAGGGATTAGATTTGGTTTTTAATCTTGGGTTTTAATCAGCATTATGTTCCTTATCCCTCTGTCTCTCAAGGCTGATTTTCCTGTAATGACTGATATGATGGGCTGGAGAGACGACTGGATGGTTAAAGTCACTTGTCTATAAATTCAACCCAGGTTCTATTATCAGCACACACAACTGTCCATGATTACAGATCCAGGGAATCGGAGGCACAGGGCATGAACACATGATACACACACATATAAATGCAAACAAAACGTTCATATGTATTGTTATTAAATAAAGATAGATATATTAAATACACAGTTGGATATAGATAGAGAGATAGTAGATAAACAGATTTTAGATAGATGGGAGAGAGTGACAGAGACAGACAGAGACAGAGAGAAAGAGGGTCAGAGAGAGAGAGAAAATCATGAAGCACATAACTCAACTTTGGGTGCAGACTGCCTTTCCAGTGGTGTATAGCTTCCAGACCCAAGGAAGAACAATTAGGATATTCTCTGTATAACAGACTCTAAGGATAGATGCTTACATATGACATATGTAATATATCTTATGAGATTTTATATGCAACTTATGTGAATATGTAGATTGTAAAGAGTCCTGATATAAGGGGTTTTGTTTTATTAAGTCAGAACATATATGCAAAAAATAAACAAATCTTAAGTCTTCAGTACAAAGACATTTTATTTTATTTTATTTTTTTTAATTATTTTTTTATTATTTTTTTTATCAGTTACATTTTATTAACTCAGTATCCCAGCTGTGTCCCAATCCCTCATTCCCTCCAAGTCCATCCCTCCCTCCCTCATCTCCACCGTGCCCCTTTCCAAGTCCACTGATAGGGGGGACCTCCTCCCCATTCATCTGATCCTGTTTTATCAGGTATCTTCAGGACTGGCTGCAAAGCCCTCCTCTGTGGCCTAACAGGACTGCTCCTCCCTTCGGGGGTGGGGAGACCAAAGAGCCAGTCATTGAGTTCCTGTTAGAAATAGTTCCTGTTCCCCTCACTTTGGGAAACCAATTGGTTACTGAGCTACCACAGGCTACATCTGAGCGGAGGTTCTAGGTTATATCCATACATGGTCCTTGGTTGAATGTCAGTCTCAGAAAAGACCCTGTGCCCAGATATATTTGGTCCTTGTGGAGCTCCTATCCTTTCCCCATCAGACTAACTCCCCTTCTTTTTTATGATTCCCTGTACTCTGCCAAAGGTTTGGTCATGAGTCTTTGCTTTGAAAACACTGCTAGTTAGCGACAAAGACATTTTAATCACATGTACACATGTGTGACTACATAGTGGATAAAAATGTAATAGATTAATCCCAGCACTCTAGAATGGTCTCGGGCTGGATCCCAGTCTGTACTCCTCACATCAAAAGTCACAGGGCGCATTCCAACACGGTGGATTTTTTTAACTGAATTAAACTGTAGGTTTGTGTTTGCAGTGATGTTTTACAAATTATAAAACACACCCAATCTAACTAACATGTTTTGTGTATCTTATTCATTTATCACTGGCGATATTACCCATTAAACAAAAATAATATAATTTTAATCTACATTATTGCTGATGGACATCTGGATTCTTTTCAAACTTTTGATTATTATGAATGGTAGTATTACATATATATTCTCATCTACGTTATTTGGAAGATAAACACAGTTTAATTTAAGCTATATAATTCCTGAGGTGTGGGGTCAGAGGGAAAGGTATATAATTACCATTAGAAGATTATATAAACTTTTCCAAAACAGTACAATAATTTTTCCTCTCACCAGCAATGGATAAGCATCCCAGATGCCCCATATCATATTTCACAGTGTCAACTATTACAAGTTTTCTACTAAATGAATGGTGCAATCACCTTATCTCGTTGTTATTTATGTATCTGAAATTTCACTGATGAGTGGAAATGAGTATGGTGATATGTGTGTGTGTTTGTCTGTCCTATCTAAAGTATGTTAGTTCTCAATTTTGAATTAGTTCACAATCTTGTTTTAAATCTGTTGACTTTCTTTATGTAATATGCAGAAATATTTCCAGACATGTGTATTGGAAATTTTTTTCTCCCATTTAATATTTGTCTTTTGCTCTCTCACACTACTGCTGAATGTGTTTTGAATTTGAATGGTTTATGCACTTTGGGCTTTCCAGACAAAAGAGTTAGAACGAGTTTAGTGTCTGTGAAGCCTGTAGATGGCCACAGATAGAAAGAGAGTAGATAAGCAGAGAAATAAAATGGTGTAAACCTAGTCACCAAGATTCTGGAACAAACACACAGAGTTTTCCATTTGGATTCCAAATTGCAGAATGCAGAATACTATTTAATTTCTATTCTTTCTTCAAAAAAATTTAAATTTATCATTCATGTACAGAGCTTTTAATATGTTTAAGTTTTGTATATATTATAAAGTAAAGGTCAAAATTTCTTCAGTGTAGGTATCTAATTAAATCAGCACTATTAAATAAAAGACCCATTGTTCGCCTGAGGTATTTCAGTGCAATTTTCAATATTTTAACATCCCATCCATGATTCCATGTACAAAATAATAAGCGTTTAAATATGAGTAAAAACGAAGTTATTAACTTAACATGTGGTCAGTGCTGGTGACATGTAATCAGTAGATGCTATGGCAACCTAAAATATTTATGGAAATGTGACATTATTTCCAACCTGGTAACATGCTGGGTTTGAATTAGTAAAACTGAATTAATAACAGTGATTCATTAGCTAACTGCAAGTTTCAAAGTACAGGGAAAGCAGAGAGGAGATACGGACACTGCTAACAGCATCCTTTCCGCCTACTGAGAGAAATGCCCATTTGCGATAGAACTTTACTAAGACTCCCTTTGGATAACAGAAAATAGCTTTTAAGTAGACAATAGTTTAATAAATAATAAAAATAGTGGACATGAGACTTAAGGCTCTTGAGAGAAGGAACTCTCCAAGCAGTTCAATAGTCCACCAGGCAGAATCAGTCTCTCCATTCTTGGAACAAATATTTGGTTTAATCAACCCCTTCTTTGGAGTTGGCTCCTGTGTAGACATGATTGTTTCTCCTGCTCCTAGAATTCCTTAGTTGTTTATAGTTCTTTGTCTAGGGTAGAAGCCTGCTAAGCTTTCCCCTGTTCACTTTAACATGTCTATTGTTATCATCCTCGCATAGGTCATGTTGAGGTCACGTGCTGGAATACTTTGTGGGTGTAGCTTCTGACATTTCTAGAAGACACAATTTCACCAGAAGCTTTCTATTCCTTTGGGTCTTACAGTCTTTTCTTGTGAATAGTTCTCTGGGAAACCATATCTTCTCACTCATCTCTCAACCCATCTGTATTAGTTTCTCTTCTATTGCTATGATAAAACATCATGAGCAAGGCAGCACATAGAAAAAGGGTTTATTTGATCTTATAGCTCCTGAGGGGTGGTAATCCATATTGTGTAGCATGGTCACAGCTAGAAGCTAAGAATTTACATACCTAGACAGGAACTTAAAAACAAAGAGCTTGGACTCAGCAACAACGTGAGTCTAAACTCTCAAACCCACCTCAGTTAATAGTTCATCAAGGCCACACTTCATGAGTGTTCCAAAGCAGCAACGTTAACTGGAGAACAACTGTTCAAAAGACTGAGAATATGGGGAACATTTCATTCACACCAACACACCTGCTATGATGTGGTCTTTGTAATAAATAACATGATGACACATCTTCAACTAGGATTTGAGCTCCTCAAGCTCAAGACTAACAAATTATTTGTTCATTCACCATCGTATAGCTTGGACCACTTTAGGACACCAGTGCATTTTGTGATTTGTTTTCTAACACACACACACACACACACACACATACACACACACACACACACACACACACACATACTAGTGTCTTTTACCAACTCAAAACCTAAAGTCAGGCTTGATCTATCATGAGTTCTTAAGGTTTGTCTCTTAAAGAAAAGCAGAAGTAAATGTGTGACAGCTCATCCACTTGATCAACATGATAGGTTTGTGAACTACAAGAGTGGATGGTAGCAAGTTTGTGTGATATCAAATCAAAAAGGAAGGGCCTGCCCTTAAACTCCAAAGGGTTACATTTGCTACTGGGCTTTTGTGATTCTAAGGAAAGGTGTGTGTGTGTGTGTGTGTGTGTGTGTGTGTGTGTGTGTATACATACAGATATATATGGATAGAAAAAATAGAGAGAACTTCCTACAAGTTTAAGAACTGACTTACCTTTTCCAGAAATTGTGTTTCAGAAGGAAATGGAAATCAGGTCTTCTTCACAACCTTTATGTACAAAAATAAGCTAGCTGTGGCTAGGAATATTAAGTATCAAAGACTCAAATATTCAAATAAGCTGGGAGAATTTTTAACATGTTGACCCAAAAGCCACATACTCAAAAACTTTCCCTTTTCACAAAAGGTAAAAATACCTGGGCATGGTGGTTCTCGTCTGTAATTCTAGCACTCTAAAGGTTGAGGTAAGAGAATTAAGAGTTTTGCTATGCGGCAAAATGTGTGAGTGTCCATTTGTGCATGTCTGTTTCCGAGTGTGTGCCTATCTCTATGTGTATGTTTGTTTGCCTCTGTGTGTTTGTGTCTCTGTATGTACAACATACAAAATGTTTGCAATAGCCACTGATTATAAGATATCTTAGAATTAAAGTCTTAGAAATATATAAAAAAGATATTTTTGTTCCTTGGTATCAATCTTTTATTTCATAAACTTCAGACTGGTTATTATCCTACATATAGACCATGATGGATGAAAAGTTTCCTTGACATGAATACAAATAGGGGCATTCCCAGCAGCACTCACTAGTGGAGCTGGGGAGGGACTGGCTTTCTTCTCTTCCCTAACAATTGGAGCACGGGGAAGGTAAAGTGGCCAGACATAGAGATCCCTGGTCTTAGATGACTGGATGAATGATTCATAGATAAAACTTTTGCATTTCTTGTTTGCAATTAAGATGAGGAAAAAAATATTTACATTGAGTCTCAAAATCTGAGCAGGTGAAATGCCCAGGCCCTAAAGCAAGACAGCCAGAGGTTTTTATCCAGCTCCCACGACTCACAAGACATTGAATTAACGGGTTGAATGCCTGCACTTCAGGAGTGTTTGCTTCATAGATTTTCATTTTGTTTGGCTCCGCTCATCTTTTCCTAATATGTGAAGTAACAAAACTTAGGAACATAATTTATGAAAGTTTTAAAGTAATCTCTAACAACAAGCTTTACTAGTTGTAAAATGTTTAGAGAGACCAACTGACCAATAACAATCTTTAATAGTTGTAAAATGTTTAGAGAGACCAACTGACCAATACGGAAGAATGAAGAGTGGATTATGATTACCCCCGTTTTTTTTTTTTTTTTTTTTTTTTTTTTTTTAACTGAGTAAGCTGAAGCTCCTAGAAATACGTCTTGTAAAAAGAGTTTGGCTTTATGCTAGACTTTAGGAACTAACAATAAGATTTTATATTCACAATTGTAGAAAGACAAAAAGTAATTGTCCCTCTAGTAAGTGACTTAAATCAAAGTCCTCTCTAACTACAAACCATAAAGAGGCACAACCTAGGACAACAGGAAGTAGTATTGAAATGACAATTCTGGCTTATTTCCTATTATAGACTCAAGTGTTCACAAGTCACACGTTTTTGAACCCAGAGTAGATGATGGGTGGGTATGCTCCCTCTTGAGCAAGTCCTTCTTGGGTTTGTGGATCTTATCCAGCCACTTAGAGAAACGGGACCTACAGGAATATCTAGAACGGTTTCTTACAGAAATAATGTTTACAAGGGTGTTGCATTCCTGTTTATACTTCAAGACTAAAAAAATACTGTACCTAAAGGAAGATGTGTACCACAGCCCTTCCAGGTAAGACACATTGTCAACAGAGTCTCATTTCTCTCTATTAGCAAAGCCTAGAAGACCTGATGAACTATCACTACCTCTTCAGGCCACTATTTTTACAATGGACTAATTATTTTCTCAGCCACAAAACATGCACTTTCACAGATCTGCTCTCCCCACTTTTACAGATCCTCTCTCTCTGCTTTGTTTCAGAAGAGTTTTCCCAATTATAAAATGCCGAGGAGAGTACTCAGAAACCACCAGGTTTTTCTCCTATATAGCTCCCTCAGGGAAATGAGAAGTACTTGTTTTAACACCAGAGGAAGACATTGAGACAATGATTTCAGAGATTTTCTCCTTGTTCACAAAATAAAGATATAAAAACCCCAATCTTGACTGTTGGTGCATCTGACTGGTTTTGTAGTGCTTTACCAGTTTTATCCCAACAATTATATAGATCCTAAGTTTCTGCTTCAAAGTGGTCCATTATTAAGATTTTGCTCACACTGTTTGCTGTATCTATAACAGTGTCAACCTGTGCATGTCAAAAATTACAGTCTGAGGTTAACAAAATGGCTCAGTGAGTAAAGGAGTATGCTGTGCAATTCTGGAGACCAGACTTCAATCCCCAGAACCAATGTAACAGTGGAAGGAGAAAACCAGCTCCACAAGCATGTCATGAAACACTTATTCACATATATAACACACACACACACACACATCACATCACACACACTCATACATTTGAATGATTAGTCATCAGGGAATGGAATTGTTTGGGAAGGATTGAGCAGTGCATCCTTGTTGAAGGGGGTTTATCTCTGGGATTGATCTTTGAGGTTTCAAAATGCCATGGCACTTCCAGTTCCTTCCTTTCTGTCTGCTGACTGTAGACTCAGGATATAGATCTCAGATGCTTCTCCAGCAGCATGCCCGCCTTCCACCTCTGGGATCACAATGAACAAATCCTCTGAAGCAGTAAGCAAGCTCTCAGTTAAAAGTTTTATTCTGTAAGCTACTTTTGACACGGTGTGTCTTCACAGCAATAGAACTTTAGCTAAGACTAATAATAAAAATTAAAAATGATATTAATAAAAAAATTTAAATTATAGTGCATCTTAATATCTAATCCCTGGTTCATATTATTTTACTGTCACCATAATTACTAAATTTCCATTATAATACAATGATATTTCATATTTCTTCATGACTCAGGAGATTTGGATGTTCACAGCTCATGGAATTAGGGATAAAGCTAACTAGATTTCCAAGACGTGGGTAACATGCTTAGTAGGGACTGACATCTAAATATTGATAATAGAGAATGAGTGCTCACACAATGTTTTTAGTTGGTTGATTAATATTTGAGATCATTTTGAATTACCTTTTAATCATTATTTATAGAGGAATTTTAATCCAGCATCATGGCTGCTCTGATAACATTCAGAGAACTAGGTGTGTAATGTAAGTCAGTTGGAATGCCTACAAGCCCTTAAGTACAAAGTTTAATTCCAAACAGTGAACTTCAAACTAGTTTGTAGAAGGAAACACCAATATTTGAAAGTGATGTCTAATTGAGGGGCAGATATCATGACAAATCAGAGAAAGATTTAAGAGAATGAGTCAATGATAGAACACGCCCAACTCTCACTAGAACAGAAACAGACAGGAAAAGCGATTTAAGAAAATGCAGCTGAGTTTAGTCAGCTGCGAGTTTAGTGAGCTGCGAGTCTGTTAAGAGGCAGTGAAGTAGAGCTGAGTTTGTGGCAGTGCAGTCTGTGGAGGAGGCAGTTCCAAGGGGAGAGTTTTATGGAGACAGGTTAAAGTGACAACAAGCTGAAGACAGAAGGAGCCAGAGAATGAGAAGCCAGAAGATTTAAACAGATTGCTAGAGGTAGTTTGAGGCTAAGCAAAGCAATTCAGTCAAAAGTGAGAAAAGCCAGTTTGAAGTCATCAGCTTAGAGAGGAGTTTGAGCTAGAACAGGTGAGTTGAACCAGCCAGCCAGAATTCAGAGAGAGCTACAATGGAAGAGCTTACTGTGCAGTAAGTTGCAGAGGCTGAAATCATTCTAAGTCTGGATTAGATTGTACAAAGGCTAGAAGCTTCCAAGACCAGGCCTAGTTTAGCATACAGAGGCAGTAAGCCCCAGAGACAACAACTATATCAGGTAAATTAAAGGTACTTTTACAGCTATTAATGATTAAAATAAAATTCTCAGGGAACAGAACGGGAGCCCACCGTAGATGTTCTCTGAAAGGCTCCACCCAACAGGGGATCAAAGCAAATGGAGAGATTCACAGGCAAACTTTGGGCAGAGCAGGGGGAGTCTTACAGAAGAAGGGGAGGACAGAAGGACCCAGAGGGGACAGGAACTCCACAAGGAGACCAGCAAAGCTATAGGATCGAGGCCCGGGGAGCCTGAGGAGACTGATGCACCAAGCAAGGACTATGCATGGAGAGAACCTAGACCCCCTGCTCATTTGAAGCCTATAGACCTGTGATTATGCTCTTTAAAGATAGTTTCACATGTGGTTACATCAAATAGCATAGTCACAGGACTAGAGATTCAAAAATGGATACCCTTGAGGGCTATTACTCAGGATATCTCAGATATCAAAACAAGTGTGAGACCTAGAAGAAAATTTGTTGTCATGAACTTCTACATAGATAAAAATTATAATTTTTAATACTGAATGGGGAGCATTGTAGAACAAGACTTAGAACTCTTGAGGCTAGCAAGATGGCTGATTCACTGAGTAAAAGGATTTCTTGGAAAAGCTTCACTCCGGTCTGTTACTGAATATTTTAACTTCATTAAACTGTCATCTGATCTCTGACTATGGCACACTTGGTCACTCATATATCATATGCATACATGAAAACAAGCACAATATATATGAAATTGAAAATAAGAATAAAAATTAAAATTTTAAAAAACGTTTTAACTTGGGTATGATGAACTATGATGATTTGAACCCTAGTACACAAGAAATGAAATGAACTTTATTGTGTACTTTGAAAAGTGCCAGATAAGGCCAAGAAAAGTAAACTTTTTCATTTTCATGCTGTAAAATGTCACCCAGTTAACTACTAAAATACACTAACTCATGGACCCTTTTTAAAGGTGTGAAAATTTTATAAGCCAGTGACTCAGGCAGATGTCACATAGTATCAATATTGGTTCGACTGAGCAGTAAATTGTAGATACAAATACTCAGATTCAGGCTGTAAGACAAGTTAGTGAAAACAAACCTTTACATCAAATACAATTTATTTGAAAGATTTTATTTTCCCTTCAGAAGCATGGTGCTCTCAGATGCACCTACAATGATACCAACCCTCGGTAAAGACTCTTTCAGACAGTAAGCCTTGGGTGCAGCATGTCAGCCCAGAGAAGCTGGTGGCCCTTTCCCGGCTCTGTTCTCTCTTTGTGATGCCTAATTTAAGGAGAGAAGGTAAGCTTTCATATACATGCTTATAAAAATTCTTCCAAATTTATATAATCCCTAATCCTATTTTCTCAAAGGTATAAATCACATTCCAGGATCATTTTAGTGTCTCAAAAATAATTCTGGATACATGAATGGGTTTAGTGGATTTTTTTTTTTTTCAACAGAGACATACTGGAAGGAGAAATCATTTTGTGAACATAAAAAAGATTCCTACAGAGAGTGCAGGTAAATTAAGTGACTGGTCATGATGTCAGAGCCAATGTAGGAAGTATCTGTTTGATTGACATATACATATTTATGGGATATGGTCTTATAATTAAACAAATTATGAAATATTTAATAAGTAAAAGTAATTAGCATTTCTGTCTTCTCTAATTTTATTATTTCTTTATGTTATGTGGTAGAGTTATTTCAGATTAGAGCTGTCCTATGGTGCCATATGAAATTGAAAATTCTCCCTTGACAACTATGTTTAGTTACCTTCATAATATTCCTCCCATTGTTTTCTGTCTTCTTTCTAGACTTTAGCCTCCTCTGGTCCACTTCCTCCTCTACATGTTCAACCTTTTTGGCTTCCACAAAGGAATGTGAGATAATGTAAGCTACTTGGCTTTTTTTTCTGCAAAAATAATTGCACATATACATAGTTACATTCATGTAGTCCCAAATATATAGTGACATGTCACAGACATTAGGATTTCATCGTTGCTATGGCTGCATAATAGTCAATTGTGGTATGTGTGCGTGTGTGTGATCTTTTCAATATATGATGTACAAAAACTTAATACCATGATACAAAATGAGGAAGGTGGCAGAACTGCATAACCAGGAAAGAGAAACATTAATTGAAGTATGTTAACAGCATACTTGTTACTTTTCTTGTGGCCGGGAGAAAATATCTGACGGAAGCAACCTGAAGGAGGCAAGTTTCATATGGATCGATGTTTGAGTGTACAGTCTATCATGAGGAAGAAAACATGGTGGCACAGGTGGCTCATGATTGTCATTGTGGAAGCATGAGATTGCTTGCTTATATCTGGGTACATCAGGAAGCAAGGATAGGATATGAAGGGAGTCAGGTTAAAAACCTCAAGGTCCATCCTACAATAACCTCCTTCCTCCCTCTAGACCTCACTTATCTGAGGTTCTGCAACCTCCCAAAACAGTACCAGCCACAGACTTAGTAGATTCCAATATATAGGCCTGTAAGAGACATTTATTTTCTCAAATTAAAGATTCTTTCAGTTGTCCCCCATAGCCTTATGGCCACCCTATGATGCAAAATGCATTCAGTTCAACCTCAAAATCTCCGCAGTCTTAACTGCCTTGGCATTACTCAAAAGTCCAGAGTGTCTTCTAGGAATCAAGGCTATCATTTAACTGCAAGCACAATAAAATAAAAATACATTAGTTGCATACTTCGTTATTCAGTAACACAGTAACCATTCCTATTCCCAAAGCAAGGAATAGACTAGCAAGGAAAGATCAGGCCAAATCTTGCATCTCTATATTCAGCATCCCGAGTTCAAAGCAGTATCATAGGGCTCCTAGGAACGTGGGGTCTCCCCTCTCCAACACTGTGGCCTGTATGTGCATGTTCTTTCTCTTGAGCTGCCTCTATTTGGTGCTGATAGCTTTCCTTGGTGAATGATCCAAGTTTCTGATATCTGCAGTGTCCTAGGATCTCCCGGGTAACTTAGGCTTCATCTTTACCTTTCACTCTGATCCCACCAAGGGCTCCATGCCAAGATCCTGACCTTTCTTCACCTTGCCCAGCGTAGCTCTACAGATTTCTGGAGAATTAGTGCAAAGCTCTATTATCTTATAACTCTGTCATTTTACATGCCTACCTACAAAACTAATGTCACACAGAGCATGCTCAGTGGTGTAATCAGCTCAAGATACAGCCTGGCCCTCTTGGGACACACTGAGGCTTCCTAGGTGTGCCTTCAGTCCTGAACCTAGGAAACACTTCCCTGGGCAACAGTTTCTCAGGAGGGCATCCATCAGGCTCTAGCCAACCCCATGTGTGTGAAGAGTTCTGATGACTTAAACGCATCTCTGAACAGCAAGTATTCTTATTGGCTGAACCAACTCTCCAACCACATACCTTTCTTTTCAGTGAATTTGTCCCAGAACAAAGTCTCAGGTTTCTTCTTACTGGAATTAATCGCCTTAAAAATTATAGTCAATTTGGCTGAGCCTATTCATTCTCAACTTCAGCCATGTTTAATTTCCATTCCTGCACTAACTACAAATTTCCCCTAATTTAACTTGGATCATAATCTTTTGCCTGAACATTGTCTTAATCTTTGTGCGTCACATTTTCTTGTCTTTCACCTCAAATATAGGCCCATTGACTAAGTACTAACCATGCCAAAACCTGGATGCTATGTTATCTTATACACTCTTTAAATTTATTTATTACTTATACTATTTTCTGCCTGCATATGAGTCTGCACACCAGAAGAGGGCACCAGATCTCATTATAGATGATTGGGAATCACTATGTGGTTGCTGGGAGTTCAACTCAAGATTTTTGGAAGAACAGCCAGTGCTCTTAACCTCTGAGCCATCTCTCCAGCCCTTAAGCACTCTTTAAACAATAATTTATTTAATTTTTTGACTTAATTTGTTTTATGTATCTAAGCATTTTGCAATCGTGATGGTCTGTGCACCATCTGCATACCTGGTGCCCTCAGAGATTACCAAATAATTTAGTCTGTTACCTCTGAATTCAGTCCCACTCACATTGTCTGGACAAAAACACAAATGCTTTAGAATATGAAATGAGTCGCATGCTTTTGCCCAGTTTCCAGTGGAGTCCGTGTTTCACTATGAAACCTCAGGAGCAGAGTTGATAATAGCTACACTTCTACTAGCCTTCTGTTTTTCAAGCATCCATCACAATGGCCCAGAAAGCTCTACTTAACAGCATTACAGAGCTTTTCTAGCCCCAAATGTATAAACTCTTTCACATTTCTCTTGTAAACCAGTTCCAAGCTCCTTTGTGAGGTTTATCACAGAACCAGTACTACCAGTCAGTAGCAAGTTTCTGTAGTAGATACTTGTGTCTATGACAAAAGGAGCGATGAGAGGCTGCTTGAGGTAGGAGGGGTTTTCTTTGACTGACTCCTTGAGGGTACATTTTATCAGGGTGGGGATGTCATGGCAACAGGAATGGCTTGAGTGTCTAATATATAATAAGTATTAGTCTTTTCTGTCCAACACTATAGAACTTTTGTTTGTGACAAATATTCATATCTCTCATTCCTTGTAGAGCTGTCATTCAGATGGTTTAATTCCTTCAACACAGCTGGTACAACTTTGTTGACAAATTCCCCCACCTACTCTCACTCTTGCATTACTGGAACTGAATGGCCTGAGTGACAAGACCTGACCTCCCTTTTTCCTTCATCTTCTTCGTGCCAATTCTAAAAAACTAGCCAGTTACAAAAGACTGTGAGGTCAGAACACTGACAATAGGAAAAGATTGTCAGCACCTTTGTTAGAATTAAAACCAAGTGCATTTCCCACCCTGGCATGCCCATTCTTAGGTTTTGGGGAGCAGCACACTTGCTTGATCAAGAGTGAAGTTTTTCCTTGAGAAAATGTTTTTATTGGAATGGCAACTCCCAGCTTGTTTCTAATTAGTTTGTGGTAGCAAGTAGATGGGGACCTTTATTCCATGAGGTCAGATCATTCAATGGAAAAGGGACAAGAAGCAGATGTAGACTATAAACCTTGAAGTTCACCCTCCCTCATAGCAACCCTCTTATTCTAGTACTATCCTACCTCCCAAAAGCACTACAGCCTAAAAACAAACAAACAAACAAAAACACCAACTAGGAACCATATGATCCAAATCCTAACACATATATCATTAACATAGTGTCATTTATTTCCCTCATACTGTGTGTTAATCAGTGTACTGGTTTTACAATGTACAGAAACTGTACATTTCAAATTTCACATCAACTCTTTGTTTATCTTTGTTAATCCCAACTTTTGTAGGCGGCCTTTGGTCCTTCTGATGGATCATCTCTTCATTTAAAATACCAAAGACAATTATAATGGAGAAAAGGGCATCATGTGTTGAGACATTTGGGAACAGAATGTTCGTGTCAGGGGTGATTATTTCAGTCAGCTTCAGACAGAGACTTGGATCTCAGAGGCCATCTGTTGGGGAGCTTCAGGACCTCGTGGTCTGACTAGTTACACATTTCTTTTGTCCCAGACTCCCTACTTTGAGGACCATTATGTGAATATGGGTCATGGTTGTAAGAGGACCAGCCGAGCAAGCACCCTAACACTGCAGAGTATCATGGAATATGATTTATTGAATATAACAAAGTAGCATTATTTTTGTAAGGAAAAAATAGCCTCATTGCCAAGTCTAGAGCACCAGTGCCAAGGGTGCCTGACAGAATTATAACCTTCCAATTCACATGACAGACATTTTTAATGTATTACATAGCTTGGTGAATAAGAAGCCTACTTGGAATTTAGTCACCCACGCAGGTCTTATGAGAGGGGAGTTTGTATCATTTAGTTTTCAGTTCTTTCTATGTGCTTAAGGTATGCTGGTCAAATATGTGTGCCTGCTACCCTTAATTTCCATATTTCTAATTAAATTGAACAGATTCATCTCTTATGACTGAGTGTCATTGTTTTCCATATCCATGTGTTGAAACCTGGTTAACTAGTCTCTCCTGCCCCCTTCGTCAGTAGAAATCCTAAACTTCAGGTCGCACCTCCTAAAGTACCACATCTTCTGTGCTGTAGCAGATGCTTCAGCTGGCTGCGATGGATGTCTCCTTTGAATCCTCAAACCCTTCTTGTTGGACAGAGCACCAGGCTCAGAATGCTGTTATGTTGTACCATACTTTATCAAACACTCCAAAGGAGGAAAAAATGCTGTAAATTATTCTTAAACAATTTCCTCCATCTTTGTAATACGCTCTGATGACACTGATTTCTTTTACCTTCTTTTCAGCCCTCCCCACCTCCCAAGCCTGAATCAAGTCTTCATCCCGCTTCCATGCTTTTTGATTTTACATTAACTTTGGGAATATCTGGGTTTATGCAAGACCACAAGCACATGCTTAGGTTTGAAGCTCTCTGGTAAAGCATGAATAACTCACTGGTGACTATATAACTGAAGACCATGACTTCCTCTTCCCCAAGCAGCCCTCAACTGCAGCAGTGCTCCTGAGTAGAACTGGGCCCTTGAGCTCTTTCTCCAGACACGGCTTTATGGGTTTGATCTTGTGCATACCCTATGTGGGGAATCATAGAGCTTCAAGTTCATGAATGCTATGGCCATGTTTCGCCCATAAAACAGCTTTCACAGCTCTCACCTCAGTGTTGTGCCTTCCTTCTGTTCTATCCTGATGGTTGTCCTATTTGAGATTTTTTACTCAGTATCAAGAACTTTGAGCAGCTATGAGTCTCTGCATTAACTGCTATTGTTTTGAGGCCGAAGTACATCTTGTAACATAACCTCACTAAGGAGACCACTGGTGATCGATAATCGATTTCTGGGAATGCCCCTTAACTAGCCTCAATAAAGCAGAAACACATTTGGCTTTGAAAATAAGTATTTATCTCACCAGAAGAAAGGAGAGGATTCGTTGCAGGTTAAAAGAGGGCAGGGGGGAGTATGGATAATTAGAAAATATTGAGACTAGGTCAGTAGCTGGTGAAGAGACTAATTTTTCTAGGAGCAGTATACAGAGGAGACCCTCAAATGTAAACAGTGGGAGATTAAAACATTACACCCTAATAAACACTATGATAACAACCTTATTTATTTTGTTGTTTTGATACAACTTTAAACTTAAATACTTGCAAATATATCATACATACATAATACACACACATATATATACACTTAAACACATTTTTAAGTTTAAAACATTTCCACATGCCTTCATTCGCTCTATTCTATTCTCTATCTTTATCAGTCATCTGTCTATGCATCTGTCATGATTAAACATCTACCACCCATGTGCATGAGAGTATTTACATGTAAGTGTTCTAAATCTGCTTGAGAAAAAATAATGTATCATTGTGTTAATACCCCCATGTAACCCAAAGCATCTATGTATTGGTACTTGTCTTCTTGATTTTTTCTTGAATCTTCACGTAAACTTTGAAGTAGACTATTTTTCATCATCATGCCTAGCCCAAATAGAAACCATAAGGAGGAGATTTCCAGGAATCCCAGTGCTGTCATTACAGTATAGATCTCAACACCTTCATAAAACAACAGTATTTTGAGAATGTCCAAAGAGTGAGGCAGGAGAGTCCTGGCTATGCATTTGTTATCCAGGATTCCTACCCTGCACTTCTCACTGAAATTGTGATTTGTTCTTCACAACATCCCAGGCAAGATCAAAATTTTGTTAAATGTGAGAAAACATTAAGTCCATGTTTTGCTCAGCCAACAAAACAGCCATAAATTTGTTTATTGTGGTGAAAGCAAAATAATTTCTGTAAATTCAGCTACATTAAAATTATTTATGTAATCAGGATGGTATTTTGTATTAATCAGTTAAAATGACAAATACCAAAACATATTATAGTGTGTAGCTTTTGTAAACACCATTTCTCTTTGATGGTTCTGGAATCTGGAAAGTTCAAAGGAAAATGTTTGATGAAAGCTTTCTGGCATCTTCCCACTGAGTCCTTCCCAGGTCAAGAGAAGCTGAGCACTGATTCAATTGTGAGAACTCTGCACATGACATAATTAACCCCTGAAGATGTCATCGGAAGACACATCCTCATGGAACAAAAGTTCCAGCTCGTGAGTGAGCACAAGCATGTGAGGGCCACAAATGCAAAACATATTATGTGACACTTCGTATTTATTTTTCTACTATTTAACCATCTTATATGTTTATATAATGAGTGTTACTCACTAACAACCCCCAATCCTCTCTCATCCCAGTCATTCTCTCACTGAAACCCTTCAATTCAACAAATGCCCTTTCTGACTTTCCTGGTTGTGTGTGTGTGTGTGTGTGTGTGTGTGTGTGTGAGAGAGAGAGAGAGAGAGAGAGAGAGAGAGGAAGAAAGCGAGAGACCCATTGCGTATAAATATAGTTTCTTTCCTGAGCATGGGCGGAGGGTTTTTCACTAGAGCAAGATTAAGATATCAATAGCTACATCACTGAAGAAAACAATACACTCCCCTCCAATGGCCAGAAAGTGCTAGTAAGTCAGGTGCTTGGGCTCCTCTTCCATTCATGGTGGACTATGGATGAGCCCGATCTTGTGCGGGTCTTCTGTAGATAGCTAGAGCTGCAGTGAGTTCATAAGTGCAATGACCAAGTTATGTCCAAAAGATGCCTTTTCACTTCACATGCTCCCATCTTCTGGTTTGTACGGTCTGTCTACACCCTTCCCTGTGAGGCTGAACCTTGGAGAAGGTGACGTTGCTGCCCCACTTATGGTACCTACACTCAAGCGTCCCACCTACACAACTGTGTTATCTTTAAGGATATGCCCTGGAAATTGCTAAATACAATTTTTCTATATGTTTCCTGGGTCTCTCTGGTGGTAGTTAGCAAATTGAAAAGTGAAAGATTGTTAGAGTATTAACTATTTTTTTCTCCTGTGAATTTTCAGTTCTTTTTTCTCCCAGCAGACTGGAAAGTACATGATTCTGAATTATAACCATGTGGAGGTAAGGAGAGGCCCAAGGTGTGAATCTGTATAGGCATTCTTCTATATGAAATCCTCCAAGATGAAGTTATTATAAGACCTTTATTTTTTCAAGCAAGAACTATCTAAATTTTGGTGTGTCTCCATACTCAAGAGGGATATACTGTTTTCCTTAGAAAATTGTATTAAAAGTAACCTCAGAATTCATGGTTTGATCTCATCTAAATCCACCCAGCCATTTATTCCTAAATTAAAGGATCAATACATTTCATGAAATATATTAACTTTCTCCTGAGACAACTGGCAATGGTGTGAATGCAAACAGTAGTTCTCTAACTATCACAACTAGTGACATGTCTAGACTGAGTCTAACTATCACAGCCAGTGACATGTCTAGACTGAGTCTAACTATCACAACTAGTGACATGTCTAGACTGAGTCTAACTATCACACCCAGTGACATGTCTAGACTGAGTCTAACTATCACAGCCAGTGACATGTCTAGACTGAGTCTAACTATCACAGCCAGTGGACATGTCTAGACTGAGTCTAACTATCACAGCCAGTGGACATGTCTAGACTGAGTTTAACTCTGTGATATGAAAAACGAAATGTTTCTTCTGCCACCAAAGTCTCCCAGGTTCTTAGCCATGATGGGAGCTTATGATTTCTTCATGGAAGCATTCTACAACATGGAGGAGAAATTACTTCATATCACATTCTTGCCATCAACTCTATTAACGTCACAGTCAAATACAACAAGCATTTCTATGTCCCAAAGGCTTTGACTCAAAGATCATAATCACAAACAACTACTGGATACAACTGAACTTCTTATCGTTCTATAAATGCTGTGGACTCAGCATTCCATCTGCATCTGAGGAAGTGCGGAACTGTAAACCTTATCCTTACTAGTAGTTAATCATTTCTCAACTGCACACATCTCTTCACACAATGCATCTGACTTTAATCATATGAGCCCCCAATTATATAGATGTAAAATGATGAAAAAAGATTCTCCCTAAAAGGCTACTATAGAACACAGATTTGCTTTACTGTGCATAAATCCAAAACCATCTCAGGACATACTGAGCTTTGTAGTCTTCGTAACGAAGTGTGTTGGAAATATACTTCAATGCAAGCTGTCTAAATTTAATTGCTACCAGGGGCAAAGAAACTCCTACTATTGGTCAAGAATAAGAATTCATGTACCTTGATGCAGGTGAGGATTTCTAGCATGCTCTAAGCATGCTACGCATGTTGCTTGGAAAAGTGTGTATGTGTGCGTAGTGTTTAAGATCTTAACAAAGAAAACTAAATGTGACACATTTATCTATAACATATGATACAGCAATGGCCATTATTAATGTAATCCTCTCAGCAAGTAACTGCAGCACTGAGGTCTGGGACAATAAAGAAAGAAGATGGAGAAACAGAGTCCCTCAGAGTAAAGAGTAACCTGAGGTGGTGCAAGTAAACCGATGCTCTTGAATTACCATGAAAAATCACTCAAATATCCGAGGACAAATATGCCTGTATTGCTCATATTTCTGACAGTTGCAACGGTGCTATCAAGATCAAGTTGCGTCCCAAAGTGTGGTAGCTCACCTCTCTAATCACAAAATTGCAGTGAAGAAAATACCTGCAACCTGGGCTGTTTTGTGAGTTCAAGACTAACCTGGACTATATAGCTAGGCTATGAGTCAAAAAGTCAAAGAAAGAGTTGGAGAGGTAAAGAGTAGATAAAAAAAGAAAATAGAAAAGGAAGGGAACAAAAGAAAAATAGGAAGAGATCCAGAATTAACCATGGTCACAGAAATAATTAACCACAGGTCAGTCACCATATCCAGGATGAATTTATGGAGATACCACATAGTGACAGCAAGTCTACCTTAATTCTTGCCCTTAGTCCATTCTGCTATCTTGATAAAGTGAGTCCAACAAAATGCCAGACAGATAAGGAAAAATAAAATTTGCATGACCATTGATTGAACATCATAGAGCAGAGTACAGAAAGGTATGGGTGTGGCTCTTTTGTTTGCTACTTTAATTTCTAATAAACATACTGTTAACTAATGCATAAAAACAAAAACTACACACATCTACCATGATTTTTTGTTATAGGTTTACATTGCACAAAAAACAGAGACAATCACCACAAAGTGAACAATCTAAGTGGACAGTAAACAAAGTGTGGCTAGTATTAGTTAAAATGTTATTTAATGTGAAAAAAGTTGTCCATGTAAATGCTTAGGAAAGACATTTTCTTTATAGCAACACATCTGAGAATAATACTATTAAGTGTTTTCCAAAAACCTGTGCTAATTAAATAAGATGAATTTTTTGAAATAGAATTGCACTGTTTTTCAAATTGGTGACAAAGAGTATTTGAAGGATATGTATGGATGAGGAATTGAAGAAGAAAGTATACTATCAGAATAAGAAGAATGATGCCGAAGGAAGGAACAAGTTCTCTGGGCAACCTTTGGAATCTCTGCCCATTCTTGGTAGCATTCTGGCACGCCTTCCTTAAAAAAGAAAATCAATATTCAGTTTGTATCATTTGAAAATATCTGTCTTTACCCCTGGCGAAGCTTGTGTCCATACGGAGTTCACAGTTGTATTATTTTTCTTTGTCATTATAAATTCACACATGCTAACTTAGGCATCACACATTTACTGTTGGTTACACGTCTAGACGAGCCTCACCAAACAAAAATCAATGCATTAATGGGCTGTATTGTCGTGGAAATTTTTCTTTCTCATCCTTTTCTTTCCCTAGAGGTACCCTGTTAATTCTGTGTTCTCCTATCCTCCATTTCTCCATCTTTAGGAGCATCATCTTTGCATCTATCTTACCGTCTCCCTACACTAAAAGGTTACTTTAAATCAAGAGGATATGTAATTAGATTAGGCCCAAGTGGATAATCCAGGTACTGCAGTATTCTCTAAGTACTTAACTTAATCAACAAGAGAAGTCTCTCATTCTGTATACAGCAAGGCATTCAGAATGTTCAAGTACTGGAGCATGATCTTTGGGACGTTCATTATGAACATAAAAACACTATCTTTTTAGCTTCTTGAGTATCTTGTTGAAAAGCAAAGCAAGTTTTATGACTAAGGTAATTGCAACATAAGTTTATGACTTACATATAAAATGTCCTTCTGAAGGCTTAAGCACTGAAGTCTGGGCCATAGCTAGTGGATCTAATCACTGAGAGGCGAGTGTGTCTTGAAGGCTCTCTTGGATGATTTTACTAAGAGGTGGGTGCTGTGTGGAATGAACATCTTTGTTTTGCCAAGTACATGTATCTCTTCCATGATCCTCTTTCTCAACATAGGCTCAGGACAATAGAACCAGAAAGCACGGACTAAACACCCCCTCCCCCAACACTCTGTGCCAAAGCAAATCTTTCCATGTTTAAAACTGTTTGTTTGGAGGCATTTGCTGCAACAATGAGTAACGGGCCTACAAATATGGAGAAATTAGAGAGCCAACAAAAGACCACACTTCAAGAGCCGCAGTCAAATGCATGCACACAAATGAAAATAGCCAAGCCCAGATCTTTATCACATAGCTCAGATATGAAGGTTTTAAAATTTGTGTGTTACCTGTGACTTGTAAGGGTAATACATTAAGGAAGGCCCACTTATAAGAACACTTAACTGTATCACATATCTTTACCTCTACAGATTTGTCCCAGAGCTGTATAAATTAGTTAAATGTACAATTCTTGGTTTTTACTCCTCCAGGCACCTGGGCAGGTGTCTACCTACCTGTGGGCTTGCTCTAGGATATACTTCATCAGTGCAAAACTGCCTCATCTCTAGCTTTTGTAAATTTTGGATTCAAATCAAATTGTTTCAAGCTCAAGATGTGTGTAAGCAGTGTGTTAATAAGCACAACATTATTGGACATTGTCAAAACCCAAGTTTATTTTTGCCTCCCATCATTTTTCTAAAATGTGTTCAGTTCTACTAATATTTTTCTGGCCTTAAAATAAAATTCAAGTCCATGATATTTTGATAACAAAATGGCCTGAAGTTATTTTAAGTAGCAATGTAGTCCTAATTTGGAAATTAGATTGTCTAGCTCAAGCCATTAATGCCAATTTTAGCTTTGATTTACCATTAAAGTATGCTTCTCTTACAGCCAACGGAAAAGTGCTGAGCCTGGAAGCCTCAGCAGAAAAGTCGGCCAAGGTTGACTTCTGTTCTTTAACTGTTTTGTATGTTCACTTTCCCACCCTCACTTTGACGTCAGAGTGGAAGCAAAGAGAAGACAGAGTACAGAGGAAGCTATGATTTCACCTAATTATGTTTGGAATGGCGAAGGGAAAAGCCAGGGCTTCATATGCACGGAGCAACTGCTACACCACGGAACCACACCCTTGGTGTGGCAATGTTTTATTTACATGGTAATTTCAGCCAGTTTTCTGTCTCTGAGCTTGGCAGTTACTGAGAACAGATTTGTGGGTTTTGGATACAGCTTGAGATTATCTGGAATTTTTTTTTTTCCTGGTGATGTCTGCCAATGATACCATGCCCTAGATATTATGCCACAGATAGTGATTTGCCCTGCTTGCAGAAACACCTATTTATCATGACTTCACGTTCTTTCTTAACTAACCTAACACTCTTGCTCCTGAAATCTCTTAGTCACTCATCCTGCCTAGTAAGATATTCTTACTTATGACCCTCTTCTGGACCAAGAGAAAGATTCAGAATAGTGACTAATTATTATACTGCTGGTTTACTGCTAGATCAGAACAAAAATTTCAGAACAATTTCTTTCATGATAGTAAAACTATAACCATTAATCCTTCTTTATAATTATTATTTTATATTAATCACAGGTTATTTACTTAGTATCCCAGCTGAAACCCCCTTCCACATTCCCTCCCAATCCCACTTTCACTGCCTTATCTCTTCCCTGCCCCTCTCTAAGTCCTCTGGTAAGGGAGGTCCTCCTCTCCTTTCATCTGACTATAGCTTATCAAGTCTCTTCAGGACTGGCTGTAATGTCCTCCTCTGTGGCCTAGCAAGACTACTCCTCCCTATGGAAGGAGGAGAGGTCAAAGAGCCAGGTACTGAGCTCATGTCAGAGACAGTCCCTGTTCCCCTTAATAGGGAAACCCCCTTGGATGCTGCCATGGGCTACATACATCTGAGCAGAGGTTCTAGGTTATATCCAGGCATGGTCCTTGGTTAGAGAGTCAGTTTCAGAAATGACCCCTGTACCCAGATATATTTGGTTCTTGTGGAACTCCCATCCTCTCCAGGTCTTATTAACTCCCCTTTCTTTCATATGATTCCCTTCACTTGGCCCAAAGTTTGGTTATGAGTCTCAGCATCTGCTTTGATACACTGCTAGGTAGAGGCCCTCTATAGTAGGCTCCTGTCCTGTTTGTTGTTTTCTCCAACTTCCAATGTCCACCCCATTTGTATTTCAAAGTGAGGACTGATCATCTTACCCAGGAACCTCTTCTTGTTTAGCTTCTTTAGGTGTACAGAGTTGAGAATGTTTATCCTATCTTAATGGTCCAGTATCCACTTATCAGTGAGTATATACCGTGATTGTCTTTCTGCTTCTGGGATACCTCACTCAGGATGATCTTTTCTAGATCCAAACTTTTGCCTGCAAATTTCATGATTTCCTTGTGTTTTTTTTCTTTTGATTAATTTTATTTTTTTCTTTATTAATTACACTTTATTCAAGGAAATCATGAAATTTACAGGTAAATGGTGGGATCTGGAAAAGATCTTCCTGAGTTAGCTATCCCAGAAACAGAAAGATGCACATACTTATATATAAGATGCACATATGTATATACTCACTCATATAGACAGATTTCCTTGTTTTTAATTGCTGAGTAGTATTACATTGTGTAAATGTACCACAGTTTCTGTATCCATTCCTCATTTGAGGGACATCTGGGTTGTTCCCAGGTTCTGACTATTATGAATAAAGCTGCTACAAACATGGTTGAACAAATGTCCTTGTTGTGTACTTGAGCATATTTGGGGTATATGCCTAGAAGTGGTATAACTGGATCTTGAAGAAGCACTATTCCTAATTGTCTGAGAAAGCACCAGATTGATTTTCAAAGTGGTTGTACAAGTTTACATTTCCACCAGCAATGGAGGAGGCACTAAGATCAACTATCAATAAATGGGACCTCATGAAACTGAAAATCTTCTGTAAAGCAAAGGACACTGTCATCAGAACAAAACGACAGCCTACAAACTGGGAAAGGATCTTTACCAACCCTTTATCTGACAGAAGACTAATATCCAGAATATATAAAGAACTAAAGAAGTTAAAAAGCAACAAATCAAGCAATCCAATTAAAAAATGGACTATGGAGCTAAACAAAGAATTCTCTGTAGAGGAATATAGTATGGCAGAGAAACTCTTAAAGAAATGCTCAACTTCCTTAACCATCAAGGAGATGCAAATCAAAATGACCCTGATATCTCACCTTACACCCATCAGAATGGTTAAGATCAAAAATTCAAGTGACAACGCTTGCTGGAGAGGTTGTGGAGAAAGGGTATCCATTAATCCAAACAGTCATGTTTTCTTACTTTACTTGTCTCAGAACAGCCTACTTAACAAAGATTAGTGCAAGAAATTAGAACTCCCATTTTACAGAGTAGCTAGATGTTTCTTACAATGTCCTCGTATGATACAATTGTGTTCATATGGGAAAAAAACAATATATATATAGCAAATACACTTACACACAAACACACATGCATATACATATAGGAAAATAAAGTGCATTTACATGTGTTTAAAGATCTAGAAGAACTGCCTAAACTAGTTTAAATAATTTTATTGAAATTTTTTTAATCTTTTTATCTTGAAAGTGAATATTTCCGACCATCGTACCTTGGCAGGATTTGATATATCACCTTTAACTAACTTTGTCATGTGAAACACTGTCAACTTATTAAAATATATACTCTAAAATAGTGACTCTGAAATTGACACTTCTATCTGTATCAAACTCCCTGGAAACGCTATACATTTTCTGGGTCAGTGATTACAGATAGTTTTCATCCCTAGCATGTGGACAGAGAAGCTGTTGCCTGTTGAGAAGAATGGAGTACCCTTGCTCCATGGCGAGAGAATGCAAGGATGAATCTCTTAGGGTCCTGCTTTAGAGTTATTCAGCATTGAAAGATAGAGAACAATCTAAATATGAAGTTATACAAGATTCAATAAACATAATCCATCCCCCTATTATTTGTGATAAAAGTACTTATTATGCTTAGAGATAGGTATCCAGTCCAAATGAGAAACAATTATTAATAACATCACAAATAATCTTGCTCATTGATCTCATCTATCTATTTTTCAGTAAAGACCAGTTGACTGTCTAATGTGTGCTTGGTGTTTCTCTTGGGCAGTGTTTCTCAGACGTGGACTGTGAGGCAGCAGCTTGAGCATACTGTCCTCGGTCATCTGCCAGCACTGACATCAAATGCAGGACTGTAAAACACTGACACTGGCTCCAGCCCCCAGAGACTCTTATCCAACAATTACTGGATGGGTTATAGCAATTCCTAACTCTAAGTGATTCAGGGTTGTTGCTGAACAGTATTAGACTTCTAAACCTTCTTATTGTAGTATTCATTTGTGTCTGCTTAAAAGGATTAATAGTATTTTTACTTAAAATGAACATTTCCAAATGAATTATTTTGATATTATTGGGAAACTGAAGAAAAGGTAGGATTGCTTATCAGCATAAACCAGACCATGTTTACTGATAAAATACTACAATGAAGGTTTATAAATAAGGATATTGTCTTAATAAGTTTTCTTCTCTTCATTATTTTCTTTACTCCAATTACTTTTTTCAAAATCATGTCAAGGGCTATAGGTGACACTGACAGAAAAGAATATCCTCTTCTTTGTTAATAAAAATAAATGCCCACCATAAAAATGTCATACTACTGTTGACATTGACTAAACTCCAGTGAAGTACTTAAAAGGGTCAGTGGAGACATAAAAACAAGAGAGCATTACAATAGTTTGGACTTCTGGTTATAACCAAGAGGTAATAGCTTGAATCAGAATAATCCCCCTGTTGAAAACAACTATAAAACTTAGGTAATAACATAAAATAGCTGCTTAAAAGGCCTTGGAAATAAACTACGCATAGAGCAGTCTAGGGGTTACAATTCACACGATGAATTGAGCTCCATATTCCCAAGGTTTTTATTCTTGAGTCCATTTATCAATTCTTTCTTACAGAAATATTTTCATAATAAAACCTAGCAGTTACATTGGGCCAAAGAAACAGGAGCAGGGTATAGGTACACAAGCAACTAAGGCTTTAAAGGTAGATAACAGGAATCATAAAAAAGTAAAAAGTATTCATAAAATTTTGGTATATACTCAGGTATAAGTGGATATTAAACATATAATATAGAATAATCTTACTAAAATCTGTACACCTAAAGAAGCTAAGCAAGAAGGAGGACCCTGGGTAAGATGATCAATCCTGATTCAGAAAGGCAAATGGGAAAGAGGGTGAAAACAAGAAGCAAGACATAGAGCCTACCTCAGAGAGCCTCTCAAAGACTCTACCCCGCAGGGTATTAAAACAACTGCTGAGACTCATAGCCAAACTTTGGGCAAGTTCAGGGAATCTTATGAAAGAAGTAGGAGATAGAAAGACCTAGAGGGTACTGGAGTTGCAAAAGGAGAGCAACAGAACCAAAAAATATTGGGCCCAGGGGTCTTTTCTGAGATTGATACTCCAACCAAGGATCATTCACAGAGATAACCTATAACCCCTGTACAGATGTAGCCCATGGCAGCTCAGTGTCCAAGTGGGTTTCCTAATAAGGGGAACAAGAACTCTCTTGACATGAACTCAGTGGCTGGATCTTTGATCACCTCCCCCTGAGGGGGAAAGCAGCCTTACCAGGCTACAGAGGAAGACAATGTAGCCAGTCCTGATGAGACTTGATAGTTAGGGTCAGATGGAAGGGGAGGAGGACCTCCCTATCAATGGACTGGGAAAGGTGCAAGAGAGGAGAAGAGGGAAGGAGGGCAGGATTGGGAAGGTATGAGGGAGGGGGCTACAGCTGAGATACAAAGTGAATAAATTATTATAAATAAAAAATATTAAAAATAAATGCAGTTGAGCTTTAAAAAATTTCTTTTGAGTTATTTGCATCTCAAGAGTTGCAGAGAGCAGGGTAAAAATTTTTTTTTCTAGAACACAATGCTGGGCAATATTTACTCTCTCCTAAACTTCCAAGCCCTCAGTTTCCTAACATTTAGATTTCCCACATTATACTTGCTTTTTGTGAAATCTTAGGTCTGGTTCATGCTCCAAGTCCTCCAAGCTCTCTCCTCCTGCTCTGCTCTCCTCCTGCTCTGCTCTCCTCCTGCTCTGCTCTCCTCCTGCTCTGCTCTCCTCCTGCTCTGCTCTCCTCCTGCTCTGCTCTCCTCCTGCTCTGCTCTCCTCCTGCTCTGCTCTCCTCCTGCGCTGCTCTCCTCCTGCGCTGCTCTCCTCCTGCGCTGCTCTCCTCCTGCTCTGCTCTCCTCCTGCTCTCTTCTCCTCCTGCTCCTCCTCCTTCTTGCCCCTTCCTGTTCTCTAGCTCCTCCCCTCTTTCCTGTCCTCTGGCTCCTCCCATTGCACAACATTGTATCTAGTTGCTTTATTTGTGTCCTGTTTACACAAGAGTTGAGACAGGATGCTTATAATGAGTATCACAGTGCAATATCCAGATTGAAACCAGAGAGTTGGGGGTGGGGAAATTAGCATTTGAATTAACAAGGGTAAGGCATATACATTTTTTTTTCAATGCAGTTTATTCAGGAACCTTGAACAATCATCTGGGGAAAGCCCGCCCACAACTTAAATAGCCTCTGGGTAGCCAACCCCATCGTGCCATGTGGGCAATGCAGATAGGTCCACATACATGGAAGCAAGCCAGATCCTTGGCCTTAGCCAAATGTGGAGTTGTTCGTGACAGAGAGCACTCACCATCGGGAAGGTGGAAGGCGGAAACCAGCTCCATCTTTAAGGTGCGGCAGGGAGTTTGTAGGATTTAAAAGTTGGTCTATGTCAGGATACCAGATACCATTCAGTAACAAGAAAGGAAACAGATGGATTTCAAGAAAGACCCTCCAGGTGCAGCAGCAACCCCCGGGTTGAGAACCTCATCCTTGGAGTTTCCGTGCCCTAACTGTAAAAAGCAAAGTGACACAGAGTAGCTCAAACAAGTGCTAAAGCCAAATATCGCCCAGGTAGAAGTCATGAGTTCTATTAGCAATCCCGAAGATAACTATGTGCAATTATGACACTGATGACATCATCTAGAAGGGTGACATAGTTGTGGTTTTGTGAGATCCAAATGAAAGATTATCATGTAACAAATTAAGCCAGAGAATGAGAGAATACAAACAGAACAATGAGTCATATTTAATAGACAAGCATTGTAAAATAATTATAATTAATATGTTCTAGGAAATAGTGGAATGAGTAAATAATGCCAGGTGAATTCTCTACACCATTATCGTCTATTGTAAATTCTACAGGCACAAGAATGTCATTTTTAACCTTACAATTTTATTAAAAAATTGCAATAGAAGAAAATTCTGTTTAGTTGAAAATTATGTTAGAATGGTGTGGTACAATTAATAGAATAAGGGAGAAAATAATGAGGGGAAGCAAAATGGTTTTAGCATTTTTTCCTTTATAGTCAAGAAACAGAAAATATAAAACATTTATGCAACATTTATATGTATTAGCCAATAATTTTCCTTTTTTTTTCTTTATTTAGTCATTATATATCTTGATTGAAACCTCCTCCCTCAACTCCTCCGTCTTACCTCCTCCCTCTTCCCCTAGTCCACTGAAAGGGGGAGTTCTCCACCATTGCCATCTGCCAACAGCTTGTTAATTCTCAGGACTGCCTGGATCTCCTTCCATCACCAAGAGCAAATAATCAAAGAACAGTCAACTGAGTTCATAATAGTGACAGCCCATGCTCCCCTCACTCAGAGATCCACATGGAAACTGAGCTGTCAATCGGCCACATCTGAGCAGGGGGCCTATGTCTTCTCCATGCATGGTCCTTCATTGGTGCATCAGTCTCTGCAGAAACCCCTGGGCTCAGATCGTTTAGCTTTGTTGGTGTCCTTGTGGGATTCCTGTTCCCTCCATGTTGTTCTATTCCCATGCCTTTCTTCTTCGGTAAGATTCCCTGCACTCTGCCCAAAGTTAGACCCTGAGTCTCAGCGTCTGCTTAGAGCACCTGTAGGGTGGTTCCATGCAGAAGACCCTCTATAGTAGGCTCCCTCCTATTTCTTCTCTTCCACCCCATCTGGTGTCTATCCTGTTTGCCATTCTGAATAAGATTTAAGCATCAAATTTTCTGGTTCTGTTGCTCTCCTTGTGGGGTTCCTGTCCTCTCCAGATCTTACTATTTCCTACTTCTTTCATAAGATTCCATGCACTCTGCCCAACAGTTGGCCATAAGTCTCAGCATCTGCTTTGATAATCTGCAGGGCAGAGCCTTTCAGAGGCCCTCTGTGGCAGGTTCCTAGCTTGTTTCCTGTTTTCTTCTTCTTCTGATGCCCATCCTCTTTGCCTTTTGGGATGGGGATTGAGCATTTTAGTCAGGGTCCTCTCTCTTGATTAGTTTCTTTAGATGTACAGATTTTAGTAAGTTTATCCTATGTTATATGTCTGTATGAGTGAGTATATACTGTGTGTGTCTTTCTGCTTACGGGACAGCTCACTCAGGATGATCCTTTCAGACTTATACTCCAACCAAGTACCAGGCATGAAGATAACCTAGAAACCCTGCACAGATGTAGCCCATGGCAGTTTAGTGTCCAAGTGGGTTACATAGTAATGGGAAGAGAGACTGCCTCTGACATAATCTGATTGGCCTGCTCTTTGATCACCTTTCCCTGAGCGGGGAGCAGCTTTACCAGGCCACAGAAGATGACAATGCAGCCACTCCTGATGTGATCTTATAGACTAAGATCAGAAGGAAGGAGAGGGGGACCTCCCCTATCAGTGGACTTGGGGAGGGGCATGCTTGAAGAAGGGTGAGGGAGGGTTGGACCGGTAGGGGAAGAGAGAGGGGCTTATGGGGGGATACAAAGTGAATAAAGTGTAATTAATAAAATAAAATAAAATTTTAAAAAAGGAAAGATTTAAGCGTCCTCCTTAGTGTTCAGTTTCCTTAGATCTGTAGATTAGCTAATAATTTTCTAAAGATAGCAAAGTATGAAATGAGACATCAAGAACACTACAAGATCTAGATGATCAAGCTCATGTAAGGCCCCATATTTCTCCTCTATTGACCCATTTGAACCACCATTCTACTCTCTGCTCCTATGAGTTTGTCTATTGTAAATCTGTTCCATGTGAGAGTTAATACAGTATTTGTCCTTCTGTGATAGGCTGATTCCACCTTGAAAAAATGACCTTAACAGTGGACAGTGTTGAGTTACAAGTAACAAGATTCCCCTGTTTCAAAGCTGTATAATATTGTTTCCTGTACAGATCATATTTTATCTGTCTGTTCTTTTCTCAATGAAAGTCCAAAATGTTTCTATGTCTTAATGACTGTAAACAATGGAAATCTGAATCCCTCCAAGATCCAGATTTTATTTCAAATAGTGACACCTCTGTGTGATAGCTTGACCATATAGTAAGTCTGTATTTAACTCTTTTGGGAACCTTCATACTTTCTTCCAAAGTAGAGACAATATTTTGCCTTCCAATGTCTGCACAACTTTACCAACTTTCCTCTCTAATAGGTGTGAGATAGGTTCTTACTCAGGTTTGATTTGTATTCCTTTGGTTGTTAGCAATGTGCAGCATCGTATTATTCACCTATTGACCTTATGTCTTCATTGGAGATATTTATAGTTAAGTCATTGCCCATGTGCAAACCAGATTACTTTATTTTGCTAGTGGCACACATTATAAATACATTATATATTTTCTAGTTGTAGCATATACATTTTGTAAATGTCTTATGCAACATTGTAAGTTATCTTTTCCTTTGATATCACTGTCAGCCATCAGTACTGTTTGGTTTGTGTAGTTCCACTCATCTATTTATTGTCTGGATTTTTGGTGCCAATTCTAAGAATGTATGCTACTTAAATAAATTTTTCTTCTGTGATATTTAAATTTTAAGGTCTCATTTTAAATTATTTTATCCATTTTAAAATTGATTTTTTTTTTGGTCCAGTATGAGTCCTCTCTAATTCTTTTGCATATAACTACTTAATTCATTAAAAAGATATTTTTTCACTTTATTCTTGGAATTATTTTTCTGAGTATCAGTTAACTGTATGTTAATGGACTTACTATTCTCCTGGTCTGTGTATTAGACTATCCACCTATATTTACTATTAGAAACATTGCATTTTCTGGTGTTTTCTGATGTTTGGCTTTGTTTTCCTTTCTCAAGATTCTCTGCTTAGTCATGGTTCTTTATCAGTCCTTATGAATTTTAGGATCTTTTTATTACTTTAAAAGAATATATCTTTAGTATTTTGGAAAAAGATTTCATAAAATCTGTAGATCACCTTGTTTGTATAAATGTTGAATAAAGAAACAGTGGGAAAGATTTCCTTTTCCTTTTGATTATAAAAGGAAAAATTATCATATAGACTAATGTGGTTTTAAATGGATATTGATAATGAAAGTAGTTTTTTGTAAGCATTCTGTAACTTATTGCATTTTTTCTTTACATAGGACCTTAGCAAGAAGGATGAGAAGCAATGATTTATTTTTAATTAAATAAAAATTTTCAATACTAAAATTGTAGAACTGGAATTATGTTTAAAATATCATAGTCTTGAGAACTTTGATATATTATCCCTGAGTTGAAGAAATTAACATGCCAAGAATTCAAAAACACCGAAAAACTTGTTTTATTTTCACTGTATGCTAGAATTCTAAATTATGTCTCTGTTGATAAATAAATGTGCTTCTTTAAATAACAAAAATAATATATGTAGATGAAATACTTAGCATGCATGTTTTTTTCTGTTTTTTAGTGTTTTTCTTCTATTTCTTTCTCAGAGGTTTAAGTTTTTCACTGGAGAAATTCTTTATTTAATTACTTAAGTATATTTCTAGGTCTTGTATTTCAGGGGGACTACTGTGAATGAGAGTATGTTTATGGCTATTTTCCTATATGTTTGTTGTTGCTGTATAGAAGAGGTATTAATTTGTTCAAGTCAGTTCTATAACCTTCCACATTGTTTATTACCTCTGGAATTTTTTTTACAAAAGGCTATCTGCTATATGCTTTACTTATGTAATATTCCTGAAATTATAGAAATGCCAAAGAAATTAGATATTTTCTAATTTCTAATATAATCTAATATTTTCTATGATATTTTTATTTTTAAATAGATTTCTCTCTCATGCAATATATTCCAACAACAGTTTACTTTCTCTCTACTCCTCCCAACTGCCCTAGCAAATCTCCCCTGCCTCAGCCCATTCCCACTTTTTTTCCTCTTCAGAAAAAAATCTGGTCTCCAAGAGAGGATAGCCAAATAGGATGCAAAAGCCCTCATATTGAGATTGGACAAGCTATCCCAACAGAAAAAAAAAAAAGTCTTAAGAGCAGACAAAAGACTCAGAGAAACACAGGCTCCCTTTGTTAAAAGTCCCACAAAAACACCAAGCTGACAGCCACATGTTCGCAGAAGACTGATGGAGACCCATTCAGTCTCCGTGAGCCCACATGAGTCCTCCTTAGTTGATTCAGTGGCTGTTTTCTCCTACTGTTTCCAATTTCTTCTGACTCCTACAACTTTCCTCCCATGCTTTAATGGTGTCCCCCAGTTTCTCAGGGGAGGAACCTGATGGAGACCTACAATTTAGACTCTCTCTCTCTCTCTCTCTCTCTCTCTCTCTCTCTCTCTCTCTCTGTCAGCATGATGCCTGGCTGTGGGTGTCGCACCTGCTACCTTCTTCTGCTCTCTCTGATGAGGAGGTGTCTCTGATGAAGACTGGACAAGGCACTGATCTATGATCTACAAATACAAAAGAATATTAATAGGAATCATTTCATTGATTTTTCCCCTTTTTTGCCATCCATATTTGGTTCTTCCGTAGGTCTTTGGGCTATCCAGTTTCTGGTTCCTTTCTATCCAGAGTGTGTGGGGAATGGCTCCAGCTTTACCACTCTAGGGCATGTACGCAAAAGACAATCTAACCTACGACAGAAACACTTGCTCAACTATGTTCAACAAAGCTATGTTCGTAATAACTGGAAACTGGAAGCAAACTGTATGGCCTTCAACTGAAGAATAGATAAAGAAAATGTGCTACATTAGCATAATACACTATTACTTAGTTGTTAAGAAGATATGGACTGGGATCCAGCGAGAATGGGAGCTGGAAGTATTTTCTAGAAACTAAGAAAGGTATGGATGTTGACTAAAGGTAACATTAGCTAGCCTTGGTAGGTTAAATGATCAAGGTAGGCCGGGTAACATACCCAGCACCTCCTGTGCTTATGCTTTCTTAGGGGTAAGGATGTCACAGGCAAACAATATCTTAAAAAACAGTAGTACATTATAGTCAGTACAGTTTTTCTGCTCTGAAGTTGATCCCATATACATAACCCTTTTAAGTTGAAGTTGATTGAACCTAGCCTGGTAGGTAATGCAGATGTGCAATCTCAGTTCTTAACAAGCTAAGGTTGGTGAGTCAAGAATCTGTGTCCAGCCTACATAGCATGATTTAGTCTCAAAATGAAACAAAAATAAATAATCTTTGAGGGATAAGAATTCTGTGGTTGTTGCAAGTAAAGTGCTTTTATCTTATAAACTTTATCATTGCTATGATGGTGTACTATTACTAAGCACACTAATGCCATTAGGACACATTGGCCAGAGTACATGGAAATTCTTTCATAAATACATTTTTTTTTTTTACGATTTAAGTTTTTTATTTATTTTTCCAATTTTTTTAATTTTTTATATTAATTAGTTTTTTCACTTTCTATCCCAGCTGTAGCCGCTTCCCTTATTCCCTCCCTCATCTCCTCCCTGCCCCTCTCTAAGTCCACTGGTACAGGAAGCCCTCCTCCCCTTCCATCTGACCCTAGTTTATCAAGTGTCATCAGGGCTGACTGCATTGTCTTCCTCTGTGGCCTAACAAGGCTGCTCCTCCTTCGGGGGTGAGGAGGTGTCAAAGAGCCTGCCTGTAAATACAAAACAACCTGTAAATATGGAATGATTTTTCCATAAGTTTATCATAACATTTCACACTTTCATCACAGAATAGGTGACAAAACTAGTTTCAAAATAACTCTAAGATGAATTGAAAGCATACAATAACTTTTTTTGATTATAAAGGAAGCACACAAGCAATTAATTATTAAAAATTACTTAGTTCAAATACTTTAGAATTAAGTAGAATGCTTTTTAATGAGCTCACAAATCAACGAAAGTTTCCAATGGACATTTAAAAATTCAATTAAGTTGTAATCAATAAACGATATTAAATTTTGTTGAAAAATAGCTAAGCAGTGTCTAGACAGGAACAAAAAGTTGTAAATATATGCATATTTATATATTGCACAGCAAACCTTTAAATTAAAGCAAAATATGCAAAATCAGAATAGCCAAAAGTTCCATTCAACAATTAATAAAATTTGCAAACTTCTGGTAAGACTTATGAATAAAAATGAGAGAGACAAAAAAATTGACCAGTAAATCTAAAGAGAATATGAGTCTAGGTTTAATGTATTCCATAATAAAAATAAACATAGAATAAAAGGATTATAAAGCAAATATATATATATATATATATGTGTGTGTGTGTGTGTGTGTGTGTATTTGAAGATTTGGAAGAAATACGTAAGTCATTTGATGAACATTTTATTAAATGAGTATAAACATAGATAGGATTGCTATAACTGTGTATGTGAGTAATATTTCCCACAAATTCCAATGAAAAATTACTTCAGTATTTTTTCCATTTTTTGAGAAGAATAAAGAAGAATTAATACTGGATTTACCAGAATCTTTCAGGATATAAAATAAAAGTGTGACCCTTTACAAAATTCTTTTATGAAATCAACATAACCTTGAGTTTAAAATTTGGCAATGACACCATATCAAGAAAATTAAAAACACTGGGTTTGGTATCTGGAATAGCATGGCTTTAATCTCAGTACTTAGGAAGCAGTGTCAGTGGATTTCTATGTGTTCAAGGCTAGCCTAGTCTATGTAGTAAGTTCCATGACAGTCAAGGTTACACAGTGAGACCCTGTCTAAAAAAAGAAAGAAAAGATAGCTCAAGTTTATGCCTAAATAAGCATCAAAGGAAAAATGTAAGCCAGTTAGACTCTAATTTCAATAGTTTGCTCCAGGAATGAAAAGTAGCTTAATATTTAATAATCAATATTTACAAAAGAATAGACTATATGAAAAAATGCACAAAAAGCATAAAATAAAACTCACAACCTCTTCTCATGTTTTGAAAAGTCAGCAAGTTAACAATAAAGAAAAAACAATGATTATGATTTATTCGTTTTCAAAAACTTCCCAGGAAGCACCGTATCCATACTTCATGGTGAAATAATGAAACATTTCTCCCCTGTAGGGGCTGGCACTGCCACGACACAAGCTTGATCATTGCCACAAATTCTATAAAATATACTTTCTCTTCCTGGGTGAACAGTAAGCAATTTATCAAAAAATAAAAAGCAGACAAATTTGAACAAAACAGAAGTTTAATTTTCATAGGCCAGGATTAAGTATATAAAAATTATTTAAAATGAAAAAATGTACATAACATGTATATTTGTTTTTTAAAGTAACTAGATTCAAAACCAAATTAAAATAATTTTTATTTTATGTACTAAAAACGTTTCCGAAAAGTAAGCAAAGTGACCAAATTTACAATGCCATCAAGCACATCAAATCCCTAGGATTCACTGAATGATTGGAAACTGATAAATGCAACTAAGAGAACTTGAAGATTAAATAAGTGCAGAAAACAGCACATCCGTCCACGTAGGGGAGATAAAATAATTGCAGATGTTATTTTCTCCCTAACTGATTTGTAGACACAGTACAATCCTGTCTTCAAGTCCAGGTGGTTTTAGAGATTGTCAAGACGATGCCAAACAAACTGGGAAACTAAGTAGGGATATCACACTAGATTTGGTGATTTACCACAGGACAACCATACTTAGAACCCATTTGGGCCTGGGGCTGTAGCTCTAGGCTGGCCTAGAACATCTGAGGTCCTACATTAAAACACTACAGCTGCAAGAAAAAAACAGCAATAACAACATGAATACTTCATCATCAAAACATTTGACAAATGGTCTAACAGTAAAGAACATTCAGAAACAAAACAAATATTGTCGTGATTTATAACAAACATGCCAGGGCATGCAGAGAAATGAAAGAGACTTCTCTACAAATGTGCTGGCCTGGGAGATGTCCATGGGGCACAATTTTCACCTTTCACTTTCACAAGCATGAAGAGTACTTCCAGATGCTTCCAAAGCTCCAATTTTGATATCTACAGACATCATGATGAATAAAAACAAATCTTAATAAAATGATATATTTATGAATGTTGTTTAGAAAAAAATCCTTGAAGCTGAAAATAAAAATCATGTGTCCATAGAGAAAACTTCTGAAGTCATTAGCAAATTCTATTATAGAATCATATAATGTTGGGCTTCATTTTTATTACATATTAAGATATACAGAACAGTGCTTAATATGAGTGTTTATTACAGTCAAGTAAATGAATTTATTTCTCTAAACTTTACCTGGTTGTGTTTGTGTGTTTATCTATATGTATGTAAAATAAAGTGAATAAGCAAATATATTATTAGAATTGTAACACTTTCATAAACAAAATTAAATTTCAATATAATTTTTTAATATTTTAAAAAAGTATCAATAAGTGTTTTCTACATTATTGAGCAGGATTATCTAGAAAAATTTCATGTAATCACCAGAGATTGGAGGTGAGCATTTTCAGTTAACGATAGTTCACATTAAATTGCTTTATTCATCAATTCAGCTTTCCTTGTAGGTATAAATTTAGTTACACATGAAATCTCTGGTGGGTGTCTTTGATTCATCCTAAAACTGAATATCTGACCATATTAAGAAATACTATCAAAAAATGTGACAACATTAGTTGTGTCATTCACTCAATTAACAAACACTTACTGAAAGTCTTTGTGTGCCTGACCTGGGTTATGAACTGAGGCCAGACATTTATATGACACAGCTCGCAACCTACAGGAGTTTATATTTTAATGAATAGGATGAGTAAGTAAAGATAGACGAGTAGAATAATAAAAGGGCAGGATCAAGACAGCCAAGAAAATGTAGAAAATATGTAAGGATTACTTACTTTGCACTAGTCAAAAAATATAGCACTGAAAATACAAGATGATTGTTATGATGAAAACCTTTATATTATATGAATAAATTAAAATGTTCCTTCATATTGTGCCAGGATGTAAGCTATGATGCCATAAGACACGGCACTTCAGACACATAAGACACATGGCATATAAGACACTGCGCTTCAGAGAATAGCTAGAGGCTTATAGTCATCAGGAGTCTGGGATCTTAGGGTAGAAGGAATGTGCAGAAGGTACAGAGGAAGTCAGAGTTAAAAATGTCAGTTTAAATAACAGGATGAAAACTTGCCAACACCAGGGAGGGGGACTATGGTATGCAGAAGCCGGTTTAGATTGTGACTTAAGGTTTCTATAAAGTCTGCCATTTAAACAGCAAGGCAACAGCCCCAACTTTGCAATGAACCCTTACTTTTTAGACTGGCATGCATTTTAAGATATCTGGACAGTAGGGCCAGAGCATACACACTCTCTCCAGATCAAATAGAGACATATGATAGCACAGAACACTGAGTATCTGCCCAGATGCATTGTTCATCCCTCCTGTTGCTTCTTCTTTGCAAGATTTGCTAATGTGCTCTGATTAAACAGTCCCTAAAACCTTGATCTTTCATGGACACTGTACAATTGATACAGTAAAATTAACCTGGACTTTTGTGCCCCAGGAACCCACTGAATTTAGTGGTGAAACTAAGCCCATTTGTCTTTGGATCAATTCTTTGTGAAACAGAGGTGCATCTTGTGAGGTGGAAGCATTGGTTAATCTCTCACTGGCTCTGAATGAGGCAGTGGGTACCCTCCGGCCTATTGCCTTATCCACCAGTCAGTGCTCCCAAGGAAACCTCAGGAAACAAAGCTCCAACTTTTGATATCTACATTTATTTATTGTTACTTGTAGTTTTAAGAATGTTGGACTAGGGGAATGATACAATGTTGGCTTTGTGACCTAAGACACCAAAGCCTTTATGAAGTGAATTTATAAAGTAGAAAACGAAAGAAAAAATAACTTGTAAAGGTTACTTGTGAAGGTTTCAGAACATTTGAAGATGAAAAACAAGTTACAATAGTCCATTTTAAGACTTTTGATAAACACATATTTTTTAAAACATAATATTGCCCGTAAATAACCTCACTTCGTCATATGTGCATTTTTTTATTTCAGATTAAGCCCAAGTATTTAAATAGGTTAATTTATGAATACATGACTTCACAAGATGACAGTGATGTTATTTCATGTCTCTTTTCCTAAATAATTATATAAATCAGCCTTTGAAGCTTAAAATGATTGTGTAAGCAATGCCTGAGAGCCAAACAGAAGAAATGTGAGATTTTAATTCATGTACGCACCAGCTGGGCATGACAAAATGGGGCTGAGTGAGGAAGAAGATAATAAGACTCTCTGGCAAGTTTGTCTCTAACTCCATGACCTTGGATAAATGTATATTTATTGTGTAAGATGCAGGCAAAACCTGCCCCCTACCTATCTTCTTGAGCTGCTGCAAGATTTATTGAACTAGAAGACAAAGTGGTTTGTATATCTGCGGAGACAGAAGTCACCTAACTGCAAAGCAGTAGGATTAATTCCATGAATTACACAAAGTGAGGGTAGCTCTCATAGCGTTCCTATGTGCCCGCCTTTTCCAAATACGAGGACTTAAGTGCTTCAGCTACAAACATCCTAGATTGTCTGGGAAGAGACACGGTGACTAAATCCAGACTGTGCCCAGTATTTATTTGATACCTGAAAGTGCTTTAAAGGGCAGTTTAATTGTTCCCATCATTCCCTTGGCAGGCTATGGAAACAGCCTGAATATTGTTCTACCTGGCTTTTGTCTGTGGTTTTTCAGGACATTCATCTGAAATGCAAAACACCTTGTCTCAATGGTATCCAAGGAGAGCCAAGTATTTGAGAGCTATTAAGAGACATTGTTCTAGTGATGAAGCATATAATATAATTTGATGCAAGCCGAAGTCAAGATATCCATCAGACAAAGAATAGTGGAAGGAAGGAGGAAGAATATATGTATGCGCAGAGCTGGGAGTAGTAGTTCCTGTTTATCATCCTATAGGCAGGCTGAAGGAGGACAAAGTCGAGGCCAGCCCTGTCTGCAGAGTGAGTCCTTGCCTTGAGAAGCCAAAGCAAAGCAAAGTTATTTCACTGTAACTCTTTCAGAAAGATCATGTCAGTGATGACTATTCCACCATGCTTAAAAATATTTTCTTATTCATACCAAATAAAGGCAAGAAGATATCAACTCCTGATGCACTTACCCCCTCACCCTCCACAAAGTAACCCCTTACTCCCCTTTTCAAACATTGCTTGTTCAATGTTATTGAAACTAAGCATTTACTGAGTGCCTAATCCATAGAAACTCACCAACAAGTGTTGTCTGTTAGCTGAATTTAGATTAAACAGAATGACAAGAGGAATGACTATGCAGAAGCCTTGCTTTGAGCACAAAATGGCAGCATGACCCTTGGTGATAGTTGTTTAACATAATCTGCAAAGGGGAGAAAATGGTAACATTTAGCTGAAAGTTGAGAGGCACTTTTGTAAGTTGGCACAAAATCTGTAGTGCAGGCTCTCACCTAGAGGACACAGTGTTTACAGTGCTCCCTGCTAGGTGAGATGTGGGTAGTGTTTCTATACCACTTGGCCGTCGGTCTTTATTGAAAGCATAATGAGCCAGGCACTGAGGGAAAGAGCAGATTAATAGAGCTACTATCGTCTTTATCCACACTTCATTTCGAGGGAGGTTATTAAGAAAACAAACACAAGATTAAATAACACCGAGAAGGCGCTATTAAGGAACTGACAAAGGAAAGAGACCATGGTGGTACTGCAGATGAAACATTTGATGGTGATCTAGACAGCAGTGGCGTAGTTTTGATGTGCAAAATTAAAAAACCCTCCTCATGGGAATCGTTGATGTATACTTTCTTTGGGCCTGTGACATTTGTTTTCTAATAACATGTTCACAGTACCATAATAACAACACCTATGGGAGCTGGGGAGATGGCTCATCATACAGTCAGTCCTGGCTGAGGTTGGTATCCTAAAGACATGAGTTCCATCCCCAGAATTAACACAGTGGAAGGGAAGAACCCACTTCTAAAAGTGGTACTCTGACCTCCACACTCACACTGTGACAGGAATAACTCCACATGTATACACACAAGACAGGTAAGTAAAGGAAAAAACATAATACCATATCTTATAGTGATTAACTGGACATATGGGAAACAGACTCCTGTGATTCACCTGCTGCTGTGGACTTCCAACAAGGGAAATGATGGGTTTAGGGAATTCTGATACTTTCTGCCACTACTTGTTGGTAAAAATCACCATGGAAATAAAATGAACACACACACACACACATGTGGAACCAATTTTATCCTCATTTGTATAATTTATTCTTCACCAAATGGACAATGGAAACAGAGCATAAGTGTTTTACCTGGCCTCAGTGAAGTCTCAGGTGACTCACAATCAGTCACTTTAGTTCTTGGGAATTTTTTCTTTTGTTTTTACTACTTTTTAAAAAATCTAGACAAGATTTTGCTCTGTATTCCAGATTGCCCTGAAAGTAATTATGTAGCCCAGGCTTCAGACTAGGGCAATTCTCAGCTTCCTTACTCCTCGAATTGCAGAAATGAGCCCCACACCTGACTCTTGTGAGATCTTCTTAACACATGTGTGAAAAGATGCAAAGTCTACATTCTAGGAAGAAAAATCCACTACATCTGTAACATTTTTTTAAGGAAGATATTTGCTTTAAAACTAAAATTTTGGTGCAGCAATATCTAAGGCCAGGAAACTTTAACTAGCTAATCTCTGCTTCCACCACCACCACCCCTTTTTTTTCCAGTCCCATTTTCTGGGTGGGAAATTTGGGGGAGCTGATTCTTTACTCTCTATTTTTCCTTTCCTGGAGAAACCCCTACTTATTTAGCCAGATTGGAAAGGAGGTTAGCAGGGTATGGAAAGAAAGCATTAAGCAAATGATGCTGCTGCCTTGCTCAAAAATCTTTTCTTACAGGAGGAACAAGATTACCCCAGGGTTTGACACAGTGGACAGGAGGCCTGGGGAGCAGAGAGGACTCCTGATGCTTGCCTTTCTGTGGAGGCTACAGCCAGAATGTGTTCCTGTTTCATCAGGGTTTGTATTTGTATAGTGATGGCACTTTTCAAAGAATCTTTGTCTTTTAAATAGCAAAAGGACCCAGTACTTACTCAAATTTGATTTCTGATGCAATCAGTCCCTGTGCACTTACTCCTTTGCTGCTTTAGGCTTGATATTTAATTTGTTTGTTTATTTATTATTTATTTATTTTTAGCACAAAGTCTCACTCTGTAGCCTAGACACGTCTATAACTTTGTTGTGTCCTGTCCTAGCCTTGAGTCAATGGAACCATCATGATGTGACAACACTCTGGAAAGGATTATTATAAAAGTTGTTCCTCTGGAGCATCATCAGGAAGGTTTCATTAACTGAAGATTAATTATCACTGTGTATTGCTTTCAAGTGGGGCTCATCACAAAATTAGAATTTTATGAAGTAAGATGATGGTTCTAAGTATGAAACTGAACAAAAATCAAGTTGCAAACTGGAATTAGCACTATTTTATAACATCTGTTTATTCAATCCATAAATATTCCTTCAATAGTTTCATAATTCTCATTGCTTAAGTGGATGTTATCTGGTGAATAAAAACTGTAAAGAGATTCAGAAGCATTTCAAACCTTGGAAACAAGTATCAATTTGGAAAGTCTTGGCTTTTGAGAAACTTGATAGTTTTCAAAGCCCTCGCACCTACTGTAAACCATCATCTGAATTTCTGAACAATAGCAGGGGATCTCTGGTAGATTGATATTATAATCCCAGAATTACACAAGTTTAGGATCAGAACGGATTTTAAAGGTCATCTAATGCGGCCACTTAATTTAACTCGTGGGACGCTCAACAGCAAACACCATCAAGCATTTACTTCCTCAGGAGGATCTGAATGCACGTGTGAACAACCCTGAGCTAGATACCGGTGGCACCCGGTGCATTCAGAGCCTTTCCTGTATGTGTTCATATATATATATATAAATCACAACGTGTACCCACTAAATCAACCTACAGTTCCTATCATTCAGTGCACGGTTGCCAAACAGGTCATTTCAGAGTTTGAGCTTCCCCTCTTCAACGAGTTTGTGGTCTCGTGAGGACTCCAAGATGTATATAGCTACAAAATACCTGGGGATTCTTAGCAGTATAATTGTGTTATCAAGCGCGACTGCTTTCAAGGGTGCTTAAGGAGGCCAGAAAAGGAATTTAGGAGGATTCACAGGGGGAAAAAAATCTCCCCTACTATACATAGACTGAGGAGAACACACACACACACACACACACACACACAGAGAGAGAGAGAGAGAGAGAGAGAGAGAGAGAGAGAGAGAGAGAGAGAGAGAGAGAATTATATCTGTATCGCTCTCTGCTGCCTTCTGGGCTCTTCCGCTGGCAGGGGCACACAAGCTGTGCTCAGAGTAAGGACTAGATGCCAACTCACCCAGTTTAAGAAAGAGCAAGAGGGGAGAGAGCAAAAGCCCACACATCCTTATCTCCTAAACTGAAAAAGATCAGAAAAAAGTGGAGAGGAAAAAAAGGAGAAACTACCACAGAGAAGAAAAGACACCAGGCAGAGGAAACCCTTCACTGCGCCTGGAGCCTGGGGCTGGTCGCCCCCAGGGGGCCGGAGCCGCTCTCGGGGACACCGCGCACCTTGGGGAGGGTCGGCGGCGGCGCAGCCCTGTGCGCAGCGCAGCTCGGCGGCGGGACGCAGCGCCCGGAGCCCCGGCAGCGCCCGCCCTCCCTCCCTCCCGCGTCGCCAGCCGGCGCGCGGCGCCCGCTCCGCCCGTGACTTCAGTTCGGCTCCACCCCCGCGCGGCGGCGGCTCGCAGCTCGGTCCCAGCCCGCGCGCTCCGCACAAGCCCAGCCCGGGCGAGCGGCAGCCACCTGCCCGGCGCCGCCTCCGCGCGCCCCGCCGCGGCCCAACTTGGATGGAGTTGGGGTCCTGAGCGCGCGCCCTTCCGCCGTCAGCCCGGAGGCTCGCTCCGCTGCCTGCCTTCGGTCCAGGACCCTCTCTCCTCTCAGCTCCGCTCCAGCGATGGGAAAAGTTGGCGCCGGCGGCGGCTCCCCGGCCGGGCTGAGCGCGCTCCTAACGGGCGCGGGGCTGCTGGTGCTCTTAGCCCCCGGCGTCTGCAGCAGCCTCTCCTGCTGCCCTCCGCAGCACCGTAGCTCGACCCCACGCTGGACCCTCACCCCGAGAGGCTTTCCTCGCCCGGGAACACTGGGTCGGGCTCCTGCCACGCCCCCGCCCCTCCTCATGAGACCCCTGTTCGCAGTGGCCCCCGGAGACCGGGCGCTGTCTCTGGAGCGAGCAGGGGGCAGCAGGGTGTCAGTGGCGACCGCTGCACGCTCTGGCCGAAGGAGACGGAGTGGAGCGGATCCGGAGAAGACTGAACCCGGAGAGGGTGCGAGTCGGAGCCGCCGGGGCATGCTAAGGGATGGAGGGCAGCAGGGGCCTGGGACTGGCGCGCGGGACCCGGACAAAGCCACCCGTTTCCGGATGGAGGAGCTGAGACTGACCAGCACCACATTTGCGCTGTCGGGAGACTCCGCGCACAATCAAGCTATGGTCCACTGGTCTGGCCACAACAGCAGCGTGAGTAGAATGGAACGGAACTGTGGGCAAAGGGGTGAGAGAAGGAAAGGGTTACCATACATGCGAGAGCTGATGGAGAATTTGGGGAAACGAGGTTTCTTTCCTGGGAGATACTGCACACCGAAGTCCTCCCGGCTGGCCTCACTCAGGAGTTAATGGTGCCTACTAGGGAGCCCCCCACCCTTCACCATCACAGTGGTCCCCCCATCACACGGTTCAAACTGGAACTGAACAAGCAGATCGTTTTTTATTATTAATGTTTCTTCAGTGGAACTAGAGACTAGTTGCGCTGGAGTGTGGAACTAGAGACCAACTGTGGGGGTGGGGTGTGTTAAAGTATTTATAATGCGGGGCTGAAAGGGTTAAATTCTCAAGCCCACTGAAATTCCCCTCAGGGACTTTTCCTTACCTGAGAGACTTATGGGGTGCACGGAGAAGTCGTGTTCGTGGGCTTTTTATTTTTATACACAGCTCCTAGCCCCCTCTTCCACCCAGGAGAGGCAAACTGCAGTGCGATATAAGGTGCCCTTTGGTATTTGCATCTGTTTGGGACCAAACGGATGCAAGTTTCAGTGCAGAGGCTCCCCAGCATCTCCTGACAGCATTAGCAAGTGCGTCTTGAGAGCCAGGGCTTTTCTAGCCTATGAAAGGGCAGTTGTTCTCCGGCATGGTCCGCCTGGGGAAGATCAGATAGATAGATCCCAGGGACAACAACTCCCTGTTTTCCCACCGAATGACCTCCTCCAGAGAGGAGCTCAAATAAAGATTTGAGTTTCCCTTTCTGCAGACAGGGAATAGATTCCAGGCCCTGGGAGAAGATTGAAGGTGCACTCCACTGGTTCTATCAGAAGCTTCCGGTTTTCAGAGAAGCCTCTGTGTTTGAAATCTGCGGAAGCTTCCCAGTTTAACCCAGTCCTGGAAACTTCAATGCCCTGAAATAGTAAAGACCCAGCTTTGATGGCAGTAACTGAAGATGATTTAAAGGTGTGTAAAGTTCTCTAGGCTGCGGTGAAGCCGACAAGAAAAGTTAAAGGTTTATAAAACGGGGGGTGGGGGATGGGGCTGCATAGCGGGAGAATCAAATATTGGAGTTGTGAATGTGATACGCACATCCGATGCAGCCTGGGGCCTTTGCACATGTTTCCAGGGACCTCGCCAACAAGTGCCACCTCACTGAGCTGGGTTCATTGTTGGGTTTTTAATGAGAGTTGAGAAGGTTTTTGAAATATACGGCGTCATATGCTTGGCGGTCTAGACTATCCTCAACTGAGGGTAGCCCCTGGCTTCTCTCCAGTGCAGCCTTCACGACAGGCTGCTGCAGCTCGACGTGGTTCCCAGCATGGTTTCAATCAAGAGACTAGCGATGGAATCATTTCTACTCAAGTTCTGGACACTTTAACTATCACATCTTTTGTGTCATAGCTACTAAACTTGATCCTTTAATTTTAACTTCAGTCTTCCTATGCTGGCTGATTAGCTCAGGCTCCCTTTAGAGATTAACTCAAGGCTCTGGGGAGATCTTGAATACATCAAATGTGTGAGGTCTTGTTGTATTACTAAGGGGGGAAAAAGAAAGATAAAACTTTGGACTCAAAATATTTCTGGCTTTTAATGTAATTCAAGCTGTAAAATATCACTTACCCATTAGACCTTTACTTTAGTTCATCTCTTAAAAGATCTTGGAAAGAGAGTACATCTTTGGCAAATTCTAACCTTCATTTAAGAAATGGCGCCAAGCATTGCCAGCTTTTTCTAGATGGACTTGAGTCAAATGGGACTTACTAGAGTTAGGGCTTAGGACAGGAAGAGGAATCTAAGACAGTGTAGGAAACAATCAAGGTGATGAATGTTAAAGGTTTGAACACTGAAATTATGGTCAGCACAGAGGGGAGGTGTTGACACTCTGAAGGCTCATGCTCCAGTTCCCTGCTCCCCCACCCCCAAGGTCCTGCCTGAACATCTCACATAAATGACTTTTTTGTCATATTATATAGTATGTAGATGTGAAGAAAGAGAAAACAGGGCTTATCTAGGTCCATTAAGTGAAGCCAGTATGACTTATCAGGACCAGACCCCTAGGAGACAGAAAGATTAAAGTGTTTTGTAAAGAGGAAAGATGCATAAAGACATTTTGGACAACTTTGTGCAATGAAAGTAGAGGGATATCCAAATTCCAGATAGTCTCACTAGTGTTTCGCCACGGCATGTTGTTCATGTTGTGTGTGTGGAGTCATTTAATGTGGGGGAGACTTCTAATTAATTTTCAAGAGTTATATGTCAAGTTACTCACAAATAGGTCCTGTGACTGAAACCTTTTGCAACTATGATCATATTTCTCCAGAGCCAAAATTTTACTTGTTTAAACCGAGGGGCAATATTAGGAAATCCCCATGTTTTCATAGTTATGTATCTTCACTACTCCATGAATCTCCTTTCCAGTCCTCAGGGATACACATAACACACCTCTAAGCCTGGGTCCTGTTAGAAAAAATCCTGTGCTAAGAAGAGCTTTTGATTACAGTATGATAGTTATCGGCGTTGCCCATCCTTGTCGAGGAACTCTGGACTGGTCTCTTGCCTTCCTTTTCCTGCCCCTTTCCGCTGTTGAACTTGAGCACTTGCACAGAGACCTAACTGCTGTGCTTCATCCGTGGGTGGAATGTGCTTCCTCCAAACCGAAGTCTTCTCCCTTGATGGAAACCGTTGCTAGAGTTGGTGGAACACCTGGGGGGATCTTCTGGCAGGAAAGGTGCTGGGTATGAATCATTTGTCATGAGCTTGGTGTCATAAGCAAGAACATATTGTTCCTGTCCTACTCATTCCAGGCATGCTGCGCCCTGATCTAAATTTATGTGGTAATCCTTAGAGTGTTACAAAATGCATTTGTCTCTATATGTGTTCATGGTGCTGTGTGTTTATACTTTCATCCTAAGGGATTTGAAAGTGCTACACTCACTAATCTATAAAATCCCTTGTAGGTGGTAAGTAGGTGACAAGTGTTAATATCTCCCTTTCATATTTTTATACTGTAGTTAATTTGAATATTTCAGTTTATCACCCTGGCTCTTTCTCTCTGGCAGTTGTGTTAAATGATTTGTTAACAGAACTTTTTACTTTGATTTTTTTTTTTTTCTGTCATATGGTGTGCTCGCCAGAAAGTATAGTGGCCTGGTCAGCTTTTGCATATCACTTTGCCTTTAATGGTTTCTAGAGTTGACATTTCTATTAAATCATACTGAATATACTGAGCCCCACTGGGCGTGGCAGGTCTCTTACATTCACCATCCCACTTGGTCATTTTGAGTAGACTTCCTTACATAGATGAGGAAGCTGAGGCTCCAAAAGAGTAAAAGTTGCCAAGAGAAAATCATACGTGAATGACAGGGCAGGAGTGGAGCACCTGTAGTCACCTGTCCAGAACCCCTCAGAATGGCTGACATTTAGGTAGACAGAATCGTTTGGACTCTGTGTAAGTGATACTTGCATTTTGAGTTGAGATTATTTAGCTTTCTGCTTATCTGGGCAATAGATTCTTCCTTTTCCCTCTTATTTAATGACACATCAGACCTTTTAAAGAGATTCGGTGTCAGTAATTTGGAAAAATGTTTTGATAGTGTCCCCCTTCTCTCTTTTCTGACCTGACTCATTTTTATTTTTAAATGAAGTGAAAAAAGTTTTCTTAGCTTTCATTAGCAAGCCCACATACTTACTTCTCTGGTGGTTTCTTGATGCTTTTACTGATGCTGATGGGATGTGGTACCTCGAAGGCAGCAATATTAGAGGCAGGTGGATCTGAGTTCCCATCTCCTGCTTCCCAACTCATTGCCTTGAGAAAATACTTGAGATTTGGGGGGGCTTGGACTCCTCATCTGAGTCATGAGAGTGGTATACCTTCTGTAGATATTTTTTTCCTTGAAGATTTAATGTCAAGAATATTAAGTGCTTTGTGCGTGGCAAGTTCTTAGTAAGTGATGCTTCTTTGGGTGAAAAGAAACGGTTTGTGTTAGTGGTAATTAAGAATGACAAATTAGCGAGCTGGTGACACATATACAGTTGTTCCATGAAATTTCATGGCCTCAGTTTCATCTTCTACAATGATCTGAATAAGTTAGAACATCATCATATACTTTAAGGTGAACGTCATGCTTTGTTCACCTGTAGACCTCTGACACCCACCACATTTAACTACATTGTGGAGGGAGAGTCTGGGATCTAGACCTGCGGCAATGACCTATATCTCTCACCAGTGAAACAAAAACATTTCTGTTTTGCAGGGTTCTTTCCCCACACTCAGGTGTATATTGTTTGTGGGGTGTCACAGACCCTGAGATCTGCAGAGACAGATTATAGATTCATATATGCTTTACTGGATTTGTTTCATCACATCTTGGTATTAATAAATGTGCTATCATTTGTATTGAAGGACAAAAAAAAAGGTAAAATAGGAATGTAAAAAATCTCCTTAGAGAGCTCCACAAGGAGAGCAACAGAACCAAAAAATCTGGGCACATGGGCCTTTTCTGAGACTGATATTTCAACCAAGGACCATTCATAGATATAACCTAGAACCCCTGCTCAGATGTAGCCCATGGCAGCTCAGTCTCCAGGTGGGCTCCCTAGTTAGGGGAACAGGGACTGTCTCTGACATGAACTCAGTGGCTGGCTCTTTGATCACCTCCCCCTGAGGTGGAGGCAGCCTTACCAGGCCACAGAGGAGGACATGGCAGCCAGTCCTTATGAGACCGGATAAGCTAGGGTCAGATGGAAGGGGAGGAGGACCTCCCCTATCAGTGGACTTGGGGAGGGACATGGAAGGAGATAAGGTTTGGAGGGTGGGATTGGGAGGGAATGAAGGAGGGGGCTACAGCTGGGATACAAAGTGAATAAACTGTAATTAATATAAAAAATAAAAATTAATTAAGAAAGCTCCTTAGCTATCTGATGGATGTTTTCTAGAGTAGATCAACCCTGGGACGTACACCCACACTCTTTTAAGGCAGTTCCTTAGACATCTGTAGGCTGGGCTACAGAGGCAGGTAGAATAAACAAATTTGCTGATGAGAAGAATAACTGCTGATTGACATGTGTCAACATTATGATGAGATCCTTACATGAATTTTATTTACTTTTACTTCTACAAATACTTACTGAACTCCAAATACTTGTCATTCACTGGCCTGGGATATTTGTGAAGAGGAATACAAACGAAAAAAAGAGTTTTCAGTCTTGTGCCCAACCGTTTCTTACAGGAGAGGGCAGACCGCTCATGTGCTCGGAAGCCCAGTTGCATGCACTAGGGTGTTAGAGGGGGCTGAATATGTCCTGGAAGGAAAGTCTTCAAGCCTTATTGCAGGGGGGATGCTTCAGTGGCGCCTTCAGATACATGGAAAATTCAGTTGGAAATTAGAAAGTATAACAAAGGCATTTTGAGCGGAACAGATTGCCTAAATTAAGGGAGAGGAGAGACATGCCCATTACCACCCCTATAGGGGAAGTCTGCCTAACTTTATGAAAAACCTGTGTTGAAAGTTTAGATTTCAGCAGTAGTCTCAAAAGTATGATGGAAGAGTGTGCACATCAAAAGAGTTTGGGTGTGCTCCATGGCTACTACCTGAGAAGAAGAACTCCATGCTCACTGAAAGCCACAACTGCCTTTTTTGTACATTAAATATCAGCTGGAGTCATTATGTTTTCATGTTTATGTTGACATGTTTTTAAATACAAATTTTTCCCCACAAAATGATTTATCACTGTTTAGTTTTCAGTAAGATTCATCCTCAGTTGTGCCACCTGGAGAATAAATTAATATGCCCCTTCCCTGGCCAGCTTATGTGAGTCACTAAATGTATGTTAAAAGATTGTCTTGTCTAAACGTATATCTCCATTTCTGGCATGCAGTTAGTTCTGCATGGAGAGCGTGGATAGTTCATCTCCTTCTCCTGTTAGCAACACTGTACAAGCAAGCCTCTTGCTGTCTGAGGTCAGTGCTTGAAACGAGGTATGCTCAGGGTGAGGGGAGGCCAGGTCCCATGCAAGCTTGCTGGTTGTTCTTGGGGAGCTCAAACTCTGCTCAGACTGGATTGTTGGGCTAATCAAATAATGGATGGCAGAAAAAGGTGGGATCTTTGTACAACACTGATAATACAAAAGTAGCCTGTTCTAAATCTATGGAACAAAGAAGAGACGTGAATACTTGTATTTCTCCCTGCCATTCTACATGTGTCTAAAGATATTGTATCTGTTTCTGTGGCACTCCTGAATGTTGCTTTAACACTGTAGAGCAGTTACAGCCCATTTTCCTCTTTTCGTAAGTGCTTCTGTTCTTAGAGACTGGAGCATTACTTCCCTTACCGGAGTTTCATTCTTAGCACAGTTTTGTAAGGTGGGAGAAACTAATTCCATCCATCCACTTTTCTGAGATAAAGAAACCATGGCCTTGATGTAAAACAGGCCATTTTGTAGGCTAAGAAAGCCAGAAACACTTGGCTGCAGTGCAGTGGATTCTTGATATAGCCCTCCACTGCTTGCCAGGCATTGCCAGACAGGTGTGAAAACGTAGCTACAGCCTAGCCTCAGGGGTAGGCAAAGCCTGTGCACCTGTATCCATTGTGTTGAGAAGTGTGCCTGGTGGCCCTAGGGCTCCAAAATTCTAAGCTCTTCAACTTTAGCTGAGCTCAGCTGTTCAGATTATTTGCTTTCAGCTTCTGTGCATGCCATGCTCCTTGTATGCTTTAAACCTTGAAACAGTAGTCTTAAAGAGAAATGAAGGGATATTCTGGCAGTAACTATGTGAATAGCTTGACAGTAAGCTATGTGAATTCTGCACCCCATTGTTTGTGTGCTGCAGAGAAGGCATTGCACAGGGCTAGGGTCAAGAACGGGAGGAGTAGATTCCTACTAGCACTTCTCTCTTTAACCACAGTGAGTTCTAATTAAAGTAACACTAAAGGTGGCCTCAGTTAAGGGAACTTAGAGTGTCACATTTTGGAGTATCAAAAGTCAGTGTAAAGGAGGGAGGGTTGATGCTGATGGTGATTAGCTAATGCTAATTCAAGAGCAAGTGCTCAAGAATTAAACTGAGTCACTACTTATTACTTTCATTTTTGCACTTCTCATTTCCAGTGGAGAAGAATCAAGGTGAATTTGCCGAATATTGGGGCAATGGTCTGTATCTAGTGAAGACAAATTGGTGTGTAGCCCCCAAGGCCTCTCTTAATAACGCAAATAGCCATCAAGTCAGTGAGCAGCTGCTCACTGAGGACATGTTCTGGACCACTGCTGAGCTATTGCATGCAATCACGGCGCCTTTAAAAACTAGTTGCCGCCATTTCTACTCAAAATCTGTGACTGCCTCAGCCTAAAGACGTTGATCAAGGTTACCCAGCTGAGAAATACTCAGGATTGTCTTTTTCCATCTTTAGTTTCAAAACCTTTACTGCTTTTCTGCTGTCACTTATGTGTGTACATGTCTGTATGTGTGTATACATGCACATTATAAGGCATATGTATATTTGGTGGCACCTGCTTACCATCTTTGGCCTTACTCCATACCCAGGCCGCTGACGTGATGCTTTGCTGAGGAGTAGGTTGCTTCAGGGTACAGCTTGATGAAAGCCATAACCTCTGCAGAAACCCATGCTTTCCTGCCTGGGCTCATCCATGCCTCATCATATTATTGAGAGAGGATGTGTGAGGTGTGTTTTTGCTTATTCCCTGCTGGCTAATGACCCTAGAGTGACAGCATGGACAGTTGTATCTCTCTTTAAAGAACTGCTAATAAGAATCATATCAGACAACCAGCTAGTCATGCTGTGCCCTGGAGCAAATGGATTGATGCCTCTAGTCAGCACTCTTTAATAGGGTAACCTGGGCAATGGAGGCCCCAAACCCTGCACCATCTGCTTTTCTCTAGAGTCTGTATGTGAGTGGGTGAATGGGGTGGAGGGGTTCAGGGGGAAGTCATGACAGACTTCCATGTCAGACATGGAAAGCCTGTCTTCCCTCAGCAATTCCACCACAGACTCTCCATGAGCTTCTTTAAAGGGCCTTAAAATGCTATTTCAGACATGCCTCCTTCTGACACTAGTTTAGAAACTTCCCTGCAGTGTGCTTGCTCTGGCTTGCCTTGTGCTGAAGTGAAGGAGAGATTCTAACTGGGTGGGCACATACTCAGATAAGGTGCCTCCCACCAGGATTTCCCAATGGACTGTCCCATGGGACTCACTCTTAAATTCCCAGGTGAGAAGTAGATGTTGAAGTATTTGCATTCTGGAAAAAAGTCTCTTGGCAATTGCTGAGATCATCCAATTTGAACATTGTTCATTTTAGAAACACAAGAGTTTTAAATCCATGAAACTTTTCTGTCTGTACAATTGTAATTATTGTTAACATGCTGTTTTGTAGTCGGTGAGGCATCTTTCTCAGCTTCTTTACCTCTTTCCATGCAATATCTGATTTCCTAAGTGGTTCCCATTTTATTTGCTATTACCTAGTGGCAAACTAAGAACAGTGGTTCTCAACCTGTGGGTTGTGACACCTGTGTTAATATCCTGTGCTCAGACTTTTATATTACAATTCTACAATTCATAACAGCAGCAAAATTTCAGTTATGTAGTAGCAATGAAATAACTTTATACTTGAGGTCAGCACAACATGAGGATTAAAGAGTCACAGCGTTAGGAGGCTTGAGAGCCACTGCTGTAGAATGAACAGTCTATGACCTTACACAAGTATGTCACAGATTATTAAAACTGTGAAAAAACTGGTTTCATAGGCACATAGTTTGAATTATGAAATCTCTCACAAAAGAGCAGAAAAGAGAGAAACAGATTATGAAATAGCACAATGTGAGGCCCATGAAGGCATTTGGTACTGTGTTGTTTCCACAAATATTCGAGTTCTGTAAGTGTGCTTGGATGTAGTAAGGTCTCGAAACCCTTTCGATCACTGTATATACGATATAATTACGTTTTCATTTTAAAAACTAGTTATGACTCAAAGGTTTTACCTGTGGTTATGATGACCACTGGAATTATATGTGATTTTATGGGGTCTGCTTTTTGATGTTCCTCAACAAACATGAATTGCTTGAGTTATTTTTAGAAGTTACTTTAAAAGGGAAAAATAAAAACAAAAGGGGGCAAATGTGCTTGTGAACTTGGCCTCATTAGAACTGGCTTCAGGCACTGAGCTGGACGAAGCACTCACGTGGCGCTGCCTGCCTGTGCTGTAATCGGTGCCGTTGGGAGACAGTTCAGTGCCCGTGTTCCTTCAACAAGATCATTCCTTGTCTCTTTCCTGGTGTCACAGCAGTCTTTATTTCCAGGCCCCTTTTCTGCCATATCTTTTCTGATTCAAAGCAAAATAATCCAGACGTAGTTGTGTCACCTGACTATACTTAACAGAAATTTGGATAATAGCCAACTTCCCAATACATCACGGCATAGTTTAGGTGACATCCCAGTGTCTATATGATCTTAGTCTCTACAGTTACAGCATAGATAGGCACATATCCACATTCATAATGAGTGTGTGAAACCTTGTTTTCATGTGTGCATGCATGTGTGTGTATGTGAGATTCACAGCAGCATAATACCACTCGATATTAAAGGCTCTGTTGTTAGATGTGAAATGGGTAGACTTGCATGTCAGTGGAATAGATGTTTAGAGATGGCTGGTCAGAACTCAGTATGGTGGTCTCCAGAAAAAAAAGGAGAGAGGAAACCGAAAGAAGGAGAAGCGGTAATGAACCTGAAATATGGAGAATGAAGGTACACATGAACACACACACAGGTAGAGAGAGAAACAGACAGAGAGGAAGCAGATCACCAGTATTTTCGCTCCCCTGTTTTATGTTTCATTGTCAAATAGCTAAAACGAACTCAAAGGATGTGCATTCACTAAGAATCAGACAAAAATCACATATAATCATGATGTTCATCAGAGCATTAGGTAAACATTAGTACTCAGAAATAAAAATGTTTTAAATGAGAGAGAGAGAACAGAGAAAACTGAAGAGAGCAGGTAAAAAGGAGGCATATAGACTGATAAAATAGGCAGATTGGAAAAGAGAAGGAAAAAGGAAATTTGATAAAAGGCACAAAAGGGCCGTAGTTTAGGAAAGGCATTTTGAGAGATGGAGTTGTAATAGGCAGATGTGGGAGAGCTTCTCGGGCCTCTTGTTTGACAGTGGTAGCACCCAGCCATGGGAATAGCTAATCCAGGGCTGCCAGCCCAGCACGTGCTGTGGCTCTGAGAGCAACCTGTGCTTAGTCTCTGATGGAAACGCTATGCGTAGCATTTATGCACTGTTAAGAATCTCTCAAGAGCGATTTGTTGGGAGAAGAGGGCCTGATTGGTGTGTGTGGAGACAACATTTTAACTTTTCTGATGTAACTAGCCTGTGTTACTTTGGATCATTAACGTAGATATGCATTTTATAATAGTAAAAGCAGTAAAGCACCTTTAAGTGGCTGTTATGTCAGTGCTAGAAATACAAATACCTGATCTTTGGCCTGAAAGGTACACATCCTGGTAGAAACAGATAGATGTGTAAACGGATAAATTACAATTTAGTATGACAAGTGCATAATAACTTAACAGAGTTTTATATAAAGTGTTTGGAGGAGAGAGACCATGGGGGCAATGATTTTGCCTGAGAATGGCATAAACGGAAGTGATACTTATCTAGGGCTTCAGTCAACGTTGGAAAAACTGCAGAGAGAATATATCTAGATGGGGAGAAGAGACATTTGAGTTCACTCTTAACCCCTATATCTTGGATCTACGGTTCACCATAGGTTGTTAGCAGTCAACAGGCTGTCATTGGCGTGACACCTTCTTTATTATTTATCAATTTAGTGTCTAAAATACTTGGGACAAACGTTAGTAGAGCTTAAAACAGAACAGATTCGATTCCCTGCTTAGTAATTTCTCCATCAGATTAGTGACCACAAGCCACACAAAATAATTTGATTTTCCAAAATAAATAAACTCAAGAAATTTTGCCCTGACTTTTTATACACACATACATGTACTCATGCCCACACCTGCGCGTGCACACACACACACACACACACACACACACACACACACACGTCTTCAGAATACAATTTGATTGGCTGAGCAGCGGTGGTAATTCTTGCTGGTTATTCTGTGTTTCTCGTTTTGTGTAGTTTAGAGTGAGGGTCTATGTCATCCTAAATGCTTACCCAATCCAGGTGGAGGATGAGTTAGAGCCAGTGTCTCCATGCTTCCTCGCCACCAACCTGCAAGTACAGTGGGATTTTAAAGACTGAGAGAGCGCCCCAGGGAATTCTTCACCAGTGTCATCCATTCTTAGGTGGTTATTCCTTCTAAACAGGGGAGTGCCTAAATAAACTAAATCCACAGAAAAGTCCCAGAAAACAAATGTAGCTTTTTTTCCCTTGTTGTTGATCTACACCCTGGATAAACATGGAGCATCAGGAGGGAGCTGATGAGGAGCGTGCAGCTGGTGGCAGAGGGGATGTCTGCAGGGTGAGAGTGGCTCACCGGCCTCAAGAAGCGGATGCCCATGCGTCTATGCACATTACTCTCACACTAGCTGCTACCTGGGAGGATGTAGCCGAGTTCACATCTGGATCTGGGGTGACTTGGAAAATTTTGCCGAATACACTTTTTGCTTATGTATTACAAGGTTGAATGTTAGGATTTTATCATTTTAAAACAGAAATGACTTGGGCAAAAGTTTTCCAAAGGATGTGAAATATGCCCTAAATTAGGAGTGAGTTCCCTTTCCTTTAACTTAAGCTCTGGCTTAATTTCATATATGAGACTCTTTTTCATATTTCATTTAAGCTGTACTAAAATCTTAGTGAAAGAAAGGAGAAAATTATATTTGACTTAAAAACTCACTAGGTTTAGACACTCCCTAGAATCTTTATTCAGCTTAATTTGGGTCTGTAAAGAATATATAGGAGGCAGAGATGATGGCTTAGTGAGTAAGGAGTCTTGCTGCCAAGTCTGATGACCCAAGTTTGTTTTCCAGGACTACATGCCTGAAGGAGAGCAACACATTTCCCAAGTTTTCTCTGACACACATGCACAGGTACACAGGCATGCAAACACATATACAGAAGCACACACATTTGCATGCTAAATATATTTTAACAAATGTGTAGGAAACAATATTTGTTGCTGGAGGAATTTTAGGGCAAACTCTCTCATCTTCTCTTTTTCTGTAACTTACAAGTTACGAACGGTTTCTACATTTTCAAGCGACTGGCAAAATTAAAAGAGGAGTGTTTTGTGATATATGACTGTTACTTGACACATTGAAACATAAGACATTCAGTCACCTCACTTCTGTGCAGTACCGGGCAACAACCACATAATTGTGATGGTAACTGTAACTCCATCCATCCCAAAATGTTTATTCTGACCTACTACAGAGAAAAGTTTGCCAACTATTCATTTGCAGGCATGGGTAGACCATAAATGGTCAAAAACAACTAAGAGCCTGCTGTCAGCTCTATGCCACATTTTGAGAGTGGTCCTTTGATCTTGCTTTGCTTTCCAAAAAGGCTTGCATGCTACCATCCATTACAGATTTTCATTCACAAGTGAACCATCCATTCTCTGTCCAGTCTGTCTGCTCAGCATCTTCCTCTGCCTGGAAACTTTGCCTGTTAAATCCTTTTTCATTTGGAAATCATCTCCTGGGTGACAATTTCTTCAACACTCCAGAAAGAAGAAATGCATGACTATTATGAACTAAAGGTCTGATAGTATGTGCTGGGTCCAAGCAAGGCACAGCTCTGGTTTATGAGAGATCCCAGAGATCAAGGTTCTACCTCCTTCATTTTATATGCTTCTGTGTGGCATACAGGCAAGTCCTACTAAGTACATATTTATATATGGCATAGGATTGATTTATTTAGCGTTTATTGCCTAGAATACAAACCGTCAGCCTTGATATGACCTGTCGAATCGAGAAGTGTAAGGCACCATGCTTCTCTAATTGAAATGGAGGAAAAGCAGCCCAAAATGAAATGAAATGAAATGAAATAGGGAAAGGGAAGAAGAAAGGGAGTGAGAGAAGCTAAGATCTGAACCAGATCAAACTACATCGGATGCTGCAGCTTCGTGTAGCAAGAGGAGGTGGGATGCATTCCAGCTGCCAGGACAAGCTCATGACTGGTAGGGGCTAGCGTTGCCTCAGGCTTGAGGGAGAAAATAACTGCATGTCCTCACTTAAGGAGCTAAACTGAGAACCAGCGCCTTGCTACAAAGTCTCAACCAGGAAAGAGTATTTGAGAAATGATGAGGACATAATGCACTGGATGAGCGAGAAAATTGAATTTGTGATCATGCAGTGACAATATGGGTCAAACTTGCAGTTTCTTTCTGGCATATGTCCCTGAAGAATGAATTTCTGTGAGTTTTCTGTGTGATTTTGGGCATGACAGAATTTCAAGTAAATGTGTGGAATGACTGTCTTTTTGAGAACATAGCAATTATATGTAACAACAATTATTTACTGCCTGTAAACAGTGCCAGGCACTGTTAAATTGATTTGCCTAACATTACCAACATGAAATAGATAATACTATTCTCTATAAATGACTTCTATGAAATGTACTATTGTTAGTACAATAGGAAGTAGGCATGGTCATTATTCTTTATAGAAATTAAGTATTTGACCTACAGTAAGAAATTAAGTAGCTCACCCAAGGTTACATGGATAGCAGAAGTTAGAACTTAAGAGTTAGGAAGCTGAGATCAAACTGCAGACAGTTAGGGGTCTCCAAGCCTGTTTGTAAATCACTGTATTCTACTATGTTTCAGTGTTATGGCATTATCTTCAAATTGCCTCAAGGTTTTTCTTCATTTAACAATTATTAATGGACTGTTTAATATATGCCAGGCATAGGCAGAAACTGAGAATTTATTAAGGAAATGAAAAACAATAGTCGCCCACTTCCTGACTCTCTTTGCCCTCAGAGCACTGTGGCCCTTCCACTGACTAACTGAGGGGTTTGCAAGCTTGTAAAATAAGCCTCCTTTTGCAATGTAAGACTTCAGGAACCAAAAGAATATTTGCTCTTTAGGAAACACTTGAAAAAATTAGAAAAAAAAATAACTTTTGTTTTGTTTTGTTTTAGAGTGTGATGATAACCTTTAAGCAATGTGTACAGTGCTAGATAGTGGGGTTAAAGTAGTATAAAATGCACTCATGGAAACAAACCTACATTTAAAGAAATAAATGCTTTAGTTTCTGATTATAATTGGGAATGCAGATGTATGGGGGACATACTTACCTACCTACCTACATTCATACATTCATATATATATATATATATATGTGTGTGTGTGTGTGTGTGTGTGCATCTCTGCTTTGCCTACATGTTGGTATCATCAGCTATACACATAACCATTGCATTTAGTGTTTCTATTTTGTGTTAGTATCTGAAGGAATTTCTACTTTCATGTAAAAATGAGAATGCTTGCCCACTGAATGACTAAGCAAACATTTTATATGTTCATCTAAAAAGAATAAAATTATTTAATATCTAGCAGTGTATCAGCACCAAATTAAAAAAAAAAACAACTAAACTTTTAGTTACCTGGAGTAAAATTAGGATCTTCATTTCTCGCAACATCTTCACTTTACCCTTAGAAAATGCTCACTTCTAAGCAGAGTTTGTTTTGTGTTGTCCAAGCTAAAGACTGTTTAGCTTAGAATGCATGTGTTTAATCTGCTATATTTCACCCTGAGACCTAAGCTGCCTTAACGTAATCAGAGCAAGCTGGAAAAAACTTGACCTTGGTTCATTATTTAAACTGCCCTGCAGCCAATTTGTTTGTATTTTTAATGGACTTTTTTTTGTATTTTTAGGTCTCCTTAAAATGTATTTATGGTAGATCGTTTGAAAAATTGTGGGCAAATAATTAAGACCTATTCTTTTTCTTCATTAAAACACTTCATGCCTGGAGGTAAATTTTTCTGCACAGTGATTTAGTATAGGATGTAGTTTCTTAAAATGAAGTAGTTGGCCCAATATCAAGACATAAAAACTGTTTAAAAATGGTTTTGTGTCTTCTAGACAAGACTATTTCTGTGATCTGCCATTTTGGGATGACGTGAAATATTTCCTTCCCAGAAGTTTCTGCACTCTGGCCCTTCTCCACACACTTCATTTTCTTCTTTTGATGATCTATTCAATATCAGTTACTTTTCCCAGCATTCCTGGCAGTTCACCTAACTAGTACCATCAAGAAAAGTCTAATACGTCTGCTGAGACTTGAATAACACACAATTTGTTCTACTATTATTATTCCATCGGACCTGCCACTTACATTGATTAGTGTTTATCACGCTGGTAGATATAAGCAGAAAAATCTGAGTGCTTTCACATCTCCTTCATGCATAGGAAGATGGACATGACTGAAGCTTTGCTAAAGATGGAGACAGATTAAGTAGGACCACACATCCTGATGACTTAGCTCTCTAAAGGCAGCAAAGCTTCAATCATGTCCATCTTCCTATGCATTGTTCTCGCTTTCTTTTTGAAAAGATGGTGTGGAATTTGTCACTCACATATCCTTAAAGCACTGCACGAAGAGCAGACAATGGAATGAGACATGTTTCTCTGTCCCCGTGGTCATCCTGTTATTTCTAAAGAATTGTAACCACTCTTGTGCAGAAGAAAAGTCCTAGAGGAATGCCAGGGAATTCACCAGGTGGAGCTGTTCCCTATTAACAGTGCTGAAGCAGCTCTCCATCTGGGACTCAGCTGCTCGCTGTGGAGCACAGGCTAAGACAAGGCCAAGTGCTATTGCTTGTTTGTGTGGTCTTTGGGTGCAAGGTACTGCTCTGGCTCTAAACCCAGGTATGTTTTTATGAGTGTGCCGTATGTGTCTGAGAAGGAGAGATGTGTGCCTATCTCTGTGGTGCCATCAGCATCACCTCTCATGTCAGCACAACCTTAATGATGTTTTAAATGATGTTTACTAAGCCTTCACTTCTTTCTAGTAATAGTACTGCCTTCAAGCTCCTAATTTTTGTTGGGAGTAGGGCTATTCCTCTTCTCAACTGGCTCACAGATTAGCGGGCACCAAACAGCTGAAATATAATTTGTAAAGTTCAATACACATTGGCTTACAGATGAAGACTGTCTAGCCAGAGGAGTGATATTAGCAAAGATTTGCAAGAAGCAGTTGTGCATGAAGTTCCTGATAAATCAATCAAAGAAAGAATTTTTCAGATGAACAATTGAAGTGGTAGGAATGTCATGTGTGAGAGTCTAGAGCATTGCAGGTAATGCAGCTCATGCAAGGAAGTATATAAGAAGGTGACCATGAAAAGGGAAAGATGGCTTGAGAGAAATGGGCTTCTATCATGAAGGGCCTTGCAGTACAGACTGAAAAGTTTGGTCTTCACTATTCAGGTGTGAAGACTGACATGATCAGCATGACAACAATGACGTAGATGGAGGGAGGGTTATTGCTGAAAGAAACAAGTTAGAGAGCTGTTTGTAAAGCCTATCACCTATTGAGCCCATTTGCAAGACCAGTGTGAGCAGCTGAATGACAGAGCATGGATGCTGACACGCCACACACACTCTTTCAAGGAAACACCAGAGAGGGCAGGACCAATACAGTGTGACACAAAATGTATACATTCAGTTTTGATAGCTTTGCTGTGTTAAATATATCAGCTTTCCTTTTAGGAATTCCTTAATACCTCAATGTCGCCTAAAGCTTAGCTACAGGTCAGAGCACTTATGGTTTAACCCCAGTTCCTCAGTGACTTTTTGTGTAGTGATTTCAGTTCTTTTGGATGTATTTTCTTCATTTTCAAATGAAAATGCTATAGTTGACTACAGCTAAGGTGTTTCCCTTTTTCAAATCCTGTGAGAGTGATCCTGTTTATTACATGGTAGTGAGAAGACTATGAAATGACATTTAAGAGCATCTGGGAGAAGAATCACAGAAGAGATTGGTCATTAGACTGAGCCATTAACAGCTGAGCATTGTTTATAGGGATAGATAGAACTGATCATCTTTAAATTTTAATACAGACCAATGCATAAATAAGTTACATAAATAAGGGGTGTGAGAAATGTGTTGAGTATACCTATGGTAATTAATAAATTCTTGACCTGATGTTAGCTGTCAGGAGTAGGTAACATCTGATCTTGTTGCAGTAAAAATGCCTAACAAAGTGTTGTTATAACACTGGTGTTTGAGGGGTGGCAGTTAATGAGGTTTAAATATCTTTTGAATATAGTGAACAATTGGGCAGGAACAGAACCTGTGGTTTTAGCTTCATTTTGCAGTCCAGGTTTCTGTTCCACCAAATCTAAGCTCCCACCCCTATGTGACACTCATAAAAATCAATCACCAGTAGGAACTCCACTAGAATCCATATCTCCAGGGCTCACATTTTAATATCTTTCCTGCTCTAAGCCTCTGCCAAAGGCTTCACTTGGAAGCCACGAGAAAATGGAGAATGGCCCATGGGAGAGAGCAAATGAGAGTACTAACCCAGGTTCCATTTTCCTAGAATTGAATAGGAAAGCAATAGAAGATTGAAGTGATTAAATTGCTGCAGGAGGGTAAAACAAGGTGATCTTTCTCTCCCCCCCGCCCCCCCCCATCATGTGTTCCCACTTGAAAGCATGCCGGAGCTCTGAGTATTTTGAGTTAAGGACTGATTCACATAGTATTGCATTATGGGGGAATAATGGCTCTCTTTTACAAGGTGAAGACTGCAGCATCTATGCAATAAGTTGGGAAGTGGAGGGACGGTGCTGCAGAGGGAGAATGACACTGCTGCCTCAGCATCATTCTGTGAGAGCAGGACTCTGCCTTTGGGACTGTGGTGAGGAGCCTCTGTGTTCAGCATGAGGCCAAGCATCTGGGGAGTCGTGATCAAAGGCAAAACTCCTCTAAGCAACAACCAGTCTTTAAAATAGATCCAATTAGCCCTTAAGTAGGAACCCAAGGGATTCCTCTGCCCCATGCCTGTCACTATTCCTCACCACCCAGGACTTCTGAATGTACACAGTCAAGCGACAGTAATAGTAACTTCTTTGTACTATAGCAAAAAGAGTCGTGAATGATTTTTAATCACCATCCTGAGTGCCACTCCAGCAAGTCCGTGTTGCATAACTTCCACCCCCTCTGAAAATAGTCCTGTAATCCCTGCTGGCCACACCTCAGGCTTGGAGAGGATTCAGTGCTAACAGCTGGGTCTAGATAGAAATGCTGATGTTCATGTTAAGCTGGAGGAGAGATGATATATTTTAATTTTCTGCTGTTGAATAGCGTGTTCCGATTGCCCCAATTTACAAAGTGGCCAAATCTCAGCTTCATCTAGGGGGGGTCTCAATGGAAATTCTTAGGAACAAAGTTTGAGTGAGCCTGGGAGTTTCCTGGAGTCTTTAGCACTCTAGCCCTCTGCATTTGCTCATTGCACATGGTTGGCTGCTGCGTCTCCTATGAAGCAGGAAGATCTCTGAGGTCATTCCCTCCAGTGCCGTCAGTTTTCAGATGAGAAACCCTAGAACTGTAGAGATAGAACTAAGGGGCTTATAGTGCAGATAACCTGGCTTTTTACAAAAGACCTAAAATCCTGATGTTGTGATCTTAAAGACTGGGTTTAAGTTCCGAGCTGAGAAATATAAGAAGGGTTTCATAACTTCTGCATCATAGATTTTTATTGCATGAAATGAAAACTAATACTAATACTAAAACTAAAACTATTACTGTGTCTGTGTAGTACAGTTAATTTGAGTATGACCAGGGAGGGGCTCAAGTGTGGAGCATTTTGCTTTGTGCCCAACTAAAATTAACTAGATCATTCTGTCTATCTATGTATCTATCTTCTAACATTTATCATTTGTCTATATTACTTTTACCACAGATGCTGGTAACACAGAAATTGTAACACAGAAATTTTCTACAGATACAAAGTGAAGAATGCCTTTCATTTAACAAAAAAATGAAACATTCAGAAACTTAGTGCAGTCTGTGACAACATGATCCAATATAAAAGAATGTTTGCTCATTTATTTGAAAACTCAGCACTTATAAGTCAGTGAAGAATCAGAGTACAAAGATGACAGTATGAAAGCACTGGGAACAGTAGAGCCATGTCTGTGATGGCATTAGAAGCTTCAGTTTTACCAACACACTTTGAAGCACAGAATTGCTAGAATCATTATTTATGAAATAACATGCTGCTGGAAAATGTTGCAGATAATGTAAAGGAAATTCAGTTGTCTGTCCAAGCTTGAAAAGTTTTTTTTTTTTTACGTGTTTAGTTATAGAGCAATATATACATGTTCTTTTTAAACGAGAGGCACAGAAAGTATGAACCAAGAGAAGATTTTTTTGTGCCTATCATTATACAGACCTTGTCTCTCTGTGCAATACAGGATGCTATGGTTTGGGTAGGCCTAAAACTCTTGATTGTCTTCCCACTTTAGTCTCTTTAATATAGCATTTGCAGGCGTGGACTCTCTTGCCTGACTTGGAATGTTTCATTACTGGATTTGGCAGTATTGATACTTCACTGTTGCTCTTGTGGAGAACTGCAACCAAGCATGTCCAACCTTTTGATATTGCATCACATTCTTGTCATTTGCTTAAAAACAGCACAAGCAAGTTTCCAAAAATTTCCTCATTGTCTGTGAAGACCTTTTGTGTTAAGTATCTAGAATTTTGTATTGGTCAACATTCAGAGCTGTCTTTGGTTACGTGTGGCTGTGTGTGTGCCTCACAGGCTACAAGTTAGACACATCTGTCTTTCTACATTTTAAAAAACAAGTGATCTTGGAAAAGTTAACTTAAATAAATTGGATGCTTCATTATGCAGTCTTCACTCAGCTGTATGTTTTGGTGTGTGTGAGAGAGAATGTGAGAGAGAGAGAGAGGAGAGAGAGAGAGAGAGAGAGAGAGAGAGAGAGAGAGAGAGAGAGAGAGAGAAACTATACCTTAGGAATATTTAAGAATCTTTAAGAACCTACTAACCACTTTTCCCCTCTATCATTTTTTTCTTTCTTCTCTGTCTTCAAAATCTCTTTGGCATCCCCTTGCCAGGAATTCAGGGCTAACTCACTAATTTCAGACTAGACCATGAGCTAAGGGCCTAACAACCTCATTTCATTTGGAGGAATTTTAGCATCTTAGCAATAACAAAAATTGCATTTTATTTAGCCTTTATTTTTCTTTCCGATTTCCCAGAGACCGCTCTTCAGTCAACAAGGCTGAAACCAAGGGCGTGCCTTTGCCTTTTACTCAGTTGGTGATTTTAAAATTTGTGATTATGTCTCTGAAAACCAGGCACTTAAATATCCTGTTTCCATCTGAAATTGCGTTATAAAGAAAGGGCCAACGTGCAGATGATTTAAGCAAATAGGAACTTAATTCATCAGATTTAATCTTATTTCTATGCTTAGATTCATAGCTTTAATCTGTAAACAGGCTCATCACTAGGGAGATAGGTAATTGCACAAATTAGATTGGAGAATCTTTGCTAGGGGAGATGGATTTTGTTTACTTTCGTGTGTTTGACAGTGCAGGAATTTCTCTCATGCACAGGCTTCCACCTTGTGTGGCTGTAGAAGAGGAAACAAATCTCTAAGAAGAGAACTCCTTTATCCTTGTGTCCAAGTCCTCCCACAGCCAGCACTTGTTCTGGCCCGGTTATCGGTTATACTCCAGTGCAGGACAGCGGAGGTATGCTATCCTGTGACTAACTGACTGAGACACTGAAAACCTTCTTTCCTGGGAACCTGGGACACATTTCTTGCTCACGGTTCTTTGCCTTAAGTGGAAAATCTGAAACTTTAAGACATGTTCTGTGCATGTGGACACACCCCCTGAGCAGCCAGGGCAATTTCCTGAGTCTGTACTTTTGAAAGCAATTTCCAAGTTAAGTAAAGGCATGATAAACCTCAGAATCGCATGAAAAATAAAATGCAAATGTGAACTGACGTTTTGAAAGCAGAACTGGTAAAAGCTTGATAGATGGTGTAGACTGTCAGCAGTTGGAAACGTTTACAAGAAGTGGGGATTACTGAGCATTGGGACTGACAGAAAGAGTAGGAGCCGCAACAACACGTAAAGAGAGCATACTGAGGAAACACATGGACAAACGGATACAAGCCTGTAAAAAGGTTCTCATCCTGGGCAGATCTCTTGCAGGCTTCTTATGGGCTGGTATCAAGGAGTTAGTAAGTGCATCTTTTAGGGATGATCCAAGGAAGGTCATTTGCTCATAGGAGTGGTCAGGCTTGTAGACTGGAAAGGTTTTGGTGGATGAAGGGAACACGCAAAATCTATCTTTTTATTTAAAACATTTACTTGAGTATCTACTATTGGCTAAGTAACATAACAGAAGGGGAGGCTTAGCAGCGACATCAAATAAGAAATTTTATGTCACATAATTTATATTCATAGAAAAACAGGCCTGAGAGGGAGGAAAATAAGTGGCTGCACTATGAGCCCCAGTAATCTCCTTTCCTCAGCCTCTGCAGCCCTGAGGTACAGGGGCCTGTTGTTGTTCCTGACGTTTATGCCTGGACCTTGGATCTCAAATCAGGTTCTCACACTCATACAGCAGACACTTTCCTGACTGGGCCGTCTTCCTAATCCTCTAACATATCTGAGTTAATATAGTCCGGCCAGAAGGAATGAAGTATACTGAAATCTAGGGATGGAGGGCATTTGTTACAGTCTTCCTTGATACAGTGGTTCTCAACCTGTGGGTCCTGACCCCTTTGGGGGCAAATGACTCTTTTACAGTGGTTGCCTAAGACCATTGGAAAATACAGATTTTACATTACAATTCATAACAGTAGCAAAATCACAGTTATGAAGCAGTAATGAAAATAATTTTATGGTTGGGGTCACCACAATATGAGAAAATGTATTAAGGGGTCACAACATTAGGAAGGTTAAGAACAACTGTTTTAGAGCAAGAATGACTGAAACAGAGGGACGAGGCTTCTGTATAAACACACACTCACCCATGCACACCCCCCCCCACAGTCTGATATATATATATATATATATATATATATATATATATATATATATATATATATATATAGTTTGCTGCTGATATAATGTCCACCATCTATACCATCCTTCCTGCCATTCCTGCCACTCATACTTCTCCTGGTGCTATTCCAGGTTTGGAGGAAAGATGACTATTTTCTCCATGTTGAAGCCATAATGTAGAAATAAGACAGATGATGAGGAGGTTGAGGGAATCCACAACCAGGAAGCACCAAATATGCCTGTTGGCAAAACTCTTTTCTTTCTAAGCACAAAGATGGTCTTTATTGTGGGAGAGAAGGAACGTGGTGTTGGATCGCTAATGTGGAGAATATGAAGGGAATTGGTTCTGCAATGAACAAATTTTGGAGTCGGAGTTTATTCCTCCCAAGAGCTTTTGTGAGTGGATAAAAGAGAGGTAAAAAGTAAGAAAAGTAAGTATAGAATGGCTGTTATCATGTACTGCTGAGGTGAAAATATGGCTCCAAAGCGCAGGTGGCCTGTTCCTGAAACCTCTCACACTTTTGCACACTGAGAAGTCATGGGAAGGGTCGTTACCTCTGCCTTTCTCCACATCCTGATATCTAAATGGGACGTAATGGTCAAGCGGCGGTGAATGTCAGCTGAACCTTCAGGTATCTAGAGCAGCATCTGCTGCATTGAAGCATCTTGCAAATGTTGGATATTATTATTAATTGAGAACAATAGCGCCAGCTGTTATTTTGGACATGCCACTTCTCTCGTCGTCTCCATTTCTTCCTCATTCAACCTCCTATACTCCTCCATCTGTGTGACTTATGATTCTCCAAAACAGAAGTAAAAAAAACAATCTGACAGTGAAAATACTTTAAAAAAAAATAACCAAGTGAGTTCCCTAGGAAGGGGAACAGGGACTGTCTCTGACATGAACTCAGTGGCTGGATCTTTGATCACCTCCCTCTGAGGGGGGGAGCAGCCTTACCAGGCCACAGAGGAAGACTATGAATGACAATCCTGATGAGACCTGATAGGCTAGGGTCAGATGGAAGGGGAGGAGGTCCTCCACCATCAGTGGACTGGGGAAGGGGCATGGGAGGAGATTAGGGAGGGAGAAGGAAGGGCAGGATTTGGAGGGTGAGGGTGGAGCTATAGCTGGGATACAAAGTGAATAAATTGTAATAAATAAAATTATATTAAAAATTATTTAAAAAATTAAAATAGCCATACATTTAGAGTTACATTTTAAAAATATTTTTATTGAGAATTTTATATATTTATATAGTGGACTTTGATCAAATCCACCATTTCATCTTCTAATTTCCCCCAACACTTCTTGTTTTCTTCTAAACATCATGTGCTTGCAGACCAGCTAGTGCCAACCATGTATATCTGAGCATAAGACCCTCTACTGGAACATGTGCAGCTTCTCAGCATCTTTACCCCTGAAGAAAAGTGGCTCTCTCCTAGCAGCCATCAGGTGCCACTAGCTTCTCAGCTGCGGATGGGACTTATGCCCCCTTCCTTGTCATACTGGGATCCTGTGTGGCTTCATCTTGTACGGGTCTTATTCGTGCAGTCACAGCTGCTGTGAGCCTCAGTGTTTAATGTCCTTGTCATGTTCAGCAAAAGTTGTTTCATTATAGGCAGCACTTCTCTCTGGCTCTTGTCATCTTTCTGTCTCCTCTTCCATGATACCTGAGCCTTTTGCAAGGGGTTGATAATAGCTGAAAACTCCATTGTTTCTCATTCGCTGAACTCTGACCAATTGTGGGTCTCAAATTTAATTGCCATCTACTGCAAAAGAAGCTTCCCTGATAAAGACTGAGAGGTGCACAAATCTGTGGGTGTATAATGATAAGAGCTTAGGGAGCAGCTTACTAAGCTTAATAATATCTTCATTTAGCAGAATACTAATATCAAGTTCACCTTTAGGGCCAATGACCTAGACAGCTGTGGGATTTGAACCTACTTAATGGTGCCTGGCACATCTTTTATCATCTGTAGTGCTCTTTAAATTCAAACAGAAAGTGATTGGTTATTCCCATAATGTTCACCATTACATCAGTGAGCATAGACAGTTATGCCAGATGTTATTGTAGCTTCTCTGGTTCAGATCTGGGCAATAGTGTTAACTACTTTTCTTCCTGGTAGCATAAATAGTACTATACAACTCAGTTAATAGGGATGAAGCTTCTATGCTATAGCATGGTTTGGTGCTTTGTACTTGATTGTTAGTTATTTAGTTCCCCGAGGTCTGCATGATGCCTTTTCTGAGCAGACTGTCTTGTACCTAAAATCATTTTGTGTAACTTTGCCTCCAAAATTATCCCTGATTGGCTAAATAGAGTTGCCTAGACATCTGGGCAGGGTAGAAGTGAAGTAGGTGGAGCTAAGGTTAGAAGTCTTGGTGGAAAGAAGGATCATGGGAAGGGAGAGACAGGTAGACTAGAGAGGAGAAGGCCGATTGCCATGGGTTAGTGTAAAGAAGAAGCACATGGCCATGGATTGCCATGACTGGAAAGAAGCAGCCTGAATGAAAAGCATGTACAGGTATTTATATTACTTTGGATGGAAAGTAGCCCAGCTAGGAATGATTAGAGGAAATTACATGGGATGTAGGACTGGGAGATAATAAGATAGTTTAGAGGGTTAATATCTGCCCAGCCCCAGTGAATTAAGGCTTACTAAAAATCTTTCAAGTGTCTGTGTCTTTTATTGATATGGTAGAAGGTTAATAATAACCACCATAATAATTATATGGATTAACAGTAGATATTAACAGTCAGTTTTAACAGCATTTCTTGTTGAATACCAGCTTATTTTCATATCCTATTTTTATTTTCACATTCTATGGCTCAAATATTTGGTGTCCTCCACAATAGGGTCTTACCATCAAGTTTGTTATTATAACCAATGGCAATGGCAATAGTCAGTAATGTTAAGGGATCTGTGGAAACCCACTGACCAATGACTAGAGAAAAGTTCTCTGTCGGTAGGCTTTTGATTTGACAGATTACAGTTCTTGGGAGATTCATTGTCACTCTGTTACATGGTAACTCCATTTAAACTCCTTTTACATATGTAGATTTTTTGGCTAGTTTTATGTCAACTTGATATAAGTAAGCTGTAGTAATCTGAGACAGGAAACCTTGATTGAGTAAATGCCTTTTTATAATCTGGCTATAGGTAAGCCTGTAGAGCACATTGTTAATCAGTGATTGATAGGGCAGGGAGCAGACCACTGTGGGTGGTGCCGCTCCTGGACTGGTGGTCCTGGGTTCCATGAGAAAGCAGGGTAAGCAGCCATGGAGAGCAAGCCAGTAAGCAGCAGCTCTCCATGTCCTCCACCTAAGCTCCTACCCCTACGTTCCTTGGCATGTGCGAGTTCCTATCTTTGACTGCTATTGATGATGAACATACAGAAACATAAGCCAAAAAAAAACTTTTCCTTCCAAAGATGCTTTTGGTCATAGAATTTTATTGCAGCAACACAAACCCTGACTAAGGCATTTATTTATATGTTTAAGAAGCTTATACATACAACATTTTCTTTAGTGATAGTTATCTTTCACCATACTCTTTCCTTTACCTTGCGCTCTGAACCATTGAGAAGTGCATTTTGTAAGACCCAATGCTATAAATTACCGCCCTAAGTTTTTCTAGCAAACTGAACTGATTCAAACTTAGATAATATGTAATGTCAGTGTGATACTTTTTTTTTAATCCTCACAGGTTATGTAGAAATCTAGCGTGGCTCAGAAAAATAAGGATTTTTTTTTCTGTACCATTGTCTTATTTCCATCAGATCCTTAAGTCTCCAATAGAATGCATGTGTAAAAGAGGCTACAATCTTGTCCTCCCTCTTCCTCCTTCTTGTGTGTGAGTGAGTGTGTGTGGGTATGTCTGTCTGTCTCAGTTTCTATCTTTCTAGCATGCATTTGGAAAATCACTATTGTGAAGAATCTTTCAGGAAAATACTCCCATGAGTTTTGCATAAATGATTGCTTGATGTCTTTTTGATTTCAAGTCATCTTTTTATTTTCAGCCCATTTAAAAAATATATACTTCCCTAGTGACTACCGTTTTCACGACTAAGCAGGAGTCACCATCTTCTTTCATCTTGATGAATAACTTAAGAGGATTACCAGAGGTTATTAATTTAAAAACAGGATTATGGGGAGAGTAGAGAGAGAATGAGAGGGAGATCTGGACATGGATTTGGTTGCTATAACAACCATACATAATGTCTGTATTTTCTTTCCTCTTTGCTTTTAGTAGCTTCTCTAATCTATCTTCTGCTTTCTGATTCTAAAACTCACCTGGGATCATCTGTGAAAGGCCATGTAATTTTAACAATACTTGAAAAGAAGACAGAATGCAGCAGGGCTACCAGGGAGGCATCCCTGCCAAGCACTTCAGGAGATGTTTAATATATGCCATTTCTTTGTTACATTATCTTTCTTCTGTTGCAAATACTTCCAGCATGTAATTGTTTCTAGATAACACTGTAGACTGGTAACTAGTGGGTAGCTGGAGCCATTGGGCACTACTGTGTGTTTTGTGTCAAAATTTCTTGTACACAAATGACTTTTTTCTCTTGCTCTGCTTACCCTTCTGCCTGTGACAGTGAGAGTATGACAGGGCCTTTGCCAGCAAAACCTTTCTACCTTTGCATATTATTATCAATAATAGCAATAACGATAGGAGCAGTAGTATAGGAAGGAGAATTCCAGTGATTCACATTAATGTTCACTCTTGGTTCCGACCATGCAGAATTCTTTTCCTTCGTTCAGCAACCCATTTTAACATGAAGTGTTTCTTCAGTCAGACACGTGTTTGCTAGAGAGACAGAAGATTGCTGAACTGAAATGTAAAGCTGAGATCCATTATAAATCACATTACTTTTCAAGGATGTGACTGAATTGTAATTTAATGTGACGGTTTCTTGATTTCTGATTCTTAAAGAATTCTACAGGTTGTTTCCAGGTGCTAGGACCTACCCACTTCAGTGAAAAGAAACAAACTAACCACATCAAGAACAGCGGTGCTGAAACAATGTTCCTGCCACAACATGATTCCTGCTGTGAAAATTTCCTGATGTGTTTAGAACAAGTGGGAAAACAAAACAAAACAGAAAATAAACAAACAAAAAAAGCAAACTCCTGAAACTGTGGATAGCGGCTCAAGGCAAAGAGCAAACCTTTAGTATATGATGAGGTAATAAAGGAATAACAGAAATGTGCTTAGAATATTAGACTAACAGCGGGACTGTTGATGTTAAGCCTCGACTCTTTTTAGTGCTTTAACAAACACACGGTGTTCGGTGTGAGTCTTTCAATAGAGACAGAGGCAGACATGCTACTTAAAATACTGTTGATTTTCACTAAAGTGAGCCGGAATCTCTGTGTTTTCAGTAGTCAGGCCAAGGTAGCCATTCACTTCATTGAGAGTACAGAGCTAAGGTTCAGCTCAGCTAAGACTGAACTATCCTCACTATAAGGATGTGTGGCCTACTGTCTTGCAAAGGTTGCCAGACCTTAGGACAGATGCTGTATAGGAATAACATCTGGAAGCCATAGTTCTCTTCACTGCTGAAGATTTGCTTTTGTTTTTTAATAATGTGTGCAGATATATATCTCTGAGTGGTTATGTTCATGTGAGTGCAGTTGCCAGTGGAGGCCTGGCCTTCTGAAGATGGCATTGAATTCCCTCGTGATTGAATTGCAGGTGGTTTTGAACTCCTTGTTGTGAGTGTTGGGAACCTAAATTTGGTCTTCTATAAGAGAAATACATTTTCTAAACTGCTGAGCCATCTCTCCTGCAGTGTAGCTATAGTCTTCAAGGAGCTAGAATCTATACCATAGGAGACCATGGTCATGCCATGTCTTGGGAGCAGCATGGAAGTCCTTCTTCGTCATGTGCTGTCAATCATTATGATACTGAATTATTCCCGTGACTTTCCTTTGCACAGTAAATGAGAATACAGCCACACCCTTTGCTCTATTGAGCAAACATTTTTATTAATTCAATTTACATCTCCATCATAGGTCCCTCCCTCCTCTCCTCCCAGTTCTGCCCATCCTCCTGCATCCATTTCCTCAGCATATTTGAGCCCTCCTATCCAGACACCCCAGATCATCTATTCACATGAGAATTGGGTTTATCTTCCTCTCCTGTTGCCCAGTAAGAAGTCCCATCAGGGGGAAGTGATCAAAAAGCGAGTAGCATAGTCCATGTCAGAGATATCTCCCACTCTCCTGACTATTGGGTCTATATGAAACCTAAGATGCCCATCGGATAGTTATAAGTAGAGGACCTACATCCAGACCATGCATTGTCCTTGGTTGGTGCTTCAGTCTCCATAAGCCCCTCTGAGCTTTGGTTGATTGGCTCTGCTGATCCTTGTTCCGACTCTTCCACGATTACCCCTATCCATCTATTTCTCCTTCTGATTGAGATTTATGTGTCCTCCCCAGGGTCCTCCTTGTTACTTATCTTCCTGGGGTCTGTTTTGCTTTCAACATTAATACATGGTTTGCATCTCAAAAATTGTTTAACTTTGTGGGATGCTTTGAGAATAATTATGTGTGTATGTGTATGACTGTGTTGGATCTGTGCATTCCAGTGTAGTACTCATGGAGACCAGAAGAAAGTGTTGCATCTTGGAGCTGACTTTACAGACATTTATGAGCTGCTCAACATGAATGCAGAGAATTGAACTCGAGTACTCTGGAAGCACAGTGCCTGTTCTTCACAAACGTGTCATCTCTCCAGCCCCATTTATTTAAAGATCTAAATGTCAAACTTAACTTCAAGAGACTGCTACCCAGTCTCTAAAACTAGCTAGGCTAAGAGCTTGTCCTGTAAACAAAAACATTCAAAACTGGTAGGTTCTTTTGAAAAATGTCCCTTACCAACCAAGGCCTCCACTGGTTGGCCTTGAAGGTTTGTTCATTAGTTTTACATCTCCTTTGAATTCCCCCAAATTGTAACAAAATGTAAATGTTAGAATTACAAGTCAGCATTTCAAGGTGGACAATCCATTATTTTTTGTGAAACTTCAACTACCTTCTCCAAGAGTCTGGTCTTTACTCTAGAATAAATAGAAATATTCAAAATTTCCAGTAACATGGGTAATTCTGCATTCCTTTCTAGTATAGAGCCTCCTCTGTAACTCATAATCACATAATCCACGTCCCCCCAAAAGTAGATTTATATTGACACACTAGGAAAGTCCCATTTGAACAAGGCAAGAGCTTTTGTGAACTTAAGACTATGATCAATAATAGTCTCTCACATAGACTTCAACAACAGCATTGGTGACTGATGGGGAAATGAAGATCAATCAACCAAAGAGGTTTTGGCCAAATCAAAGAGGTTCCAGGGCTGCAAGAAAGGTGAATTAGAAGAGCAGTTGGAAAAGAACTTAAGAGATGGCCCCTTTGAAGGGCTGTGTTCAGAGACAAGAACCCATTCCCATTTTCAAAGAAAATGCTAAGTTGGGCAGAATGGGTAAAATCTAAAAATCAACTCATGATCACGTGAATCATTTTGATAGTTAATAAGTTAAATCCTCCCCACTCACCTCTGAGGTACCCCCATTACTGTTCAGGCACTTGTGGCGCCTTTGATAACAAACGGAATCATCTGTAGGTTCTTTATCTTCCTTTCATTTTATGTCAGTGAGAAACTGAGCTGGAATCATTGTATTTCTCTTAACTGGCAATGCTGCTTGAACAGGGAGGATTCGTTCAATGTTCCTTAGTCCTATGGCAACTACATTCTAGTTAAATTTATTTTTTGAGTCAGCCTCTGAGAGATTATTTTACATGAATGACAGGAGACAGCTTGAAGACCATTCATTTGCTTATATCTATTTGCCTATCTAGACAGCTATTATCATGTGTGTGGTACTTTAGAAGAATTTCAGTGATCTGCTGTCACTAGCAACCAACTGAAGGACCCTGCCTGACATCCTGAATCTGCACCAAAACTTTCAAAACTGTCATCACAGTTATACCCGAGTTCATCCCCAGAGAATACTGTTGTGAAGATTTTTATTTGCAAATAAAGAAGATTGAGTATGAATATGTGTGTTGAGAGTGTGATTGTGTGTACGTGTGTATGAGAGTGAGTGCATGTGTGTTTTATTGTGTGCATGTGTGTTTGGGGTAACTGTTTGAGGTAACTGTCTTATGGTGAAATAGGCAGAGTTGAAATGTGTTTTTTGTTTTTTGAAAAAAACAGCTGGAAGTAGTACTTAAGAGTAAAATGTATAAGGTCTTCAGAGAGAACTCATATTTTAAAGTACCTGCCTTGCAGCAGTAAGAACCTGGGCTTCAGCTCTGAAATCCACAGACAGAGGCCGGGCCTGGTAGAATTCCAGGCTCTTGGAATCCTAGTGCGGGGTGGGTGGAGATAGGAGAATCATGAAGATGGCTGGCTAGCCAGCCTAGAATAATTGGTGAGATCCTGTATAAAAAGAGGTAGATAGTGGACCAGGGATGACATCTGAGGATGTCCTCTGGCCTCTGTACACATTCACACACAGAGATAGGGTGGCATAGAGTGAGAAAAACTCAAATCCTTATGGGATAGCAGGATGATGTTGCTAAAGAGCAATGAGAGAAAGTTCCAGAAGGCTAATGCTATTCAATTGCCTGCATCAGCATTACAAAGCAAGGTCAGATAGAGGAAATGCTCCATCTGCAAGTGAGCTGGGTAATAGAATTAATGAAGTCCCAGCCAGGAAAGCATCTCCTGGGGGAACAGTGTTGGCAGTCATTCAGCAGCAATGATCTCTGCTGGCCATGGCTAGGGTTTTTGGATTGTATGGTTTTGAAGCACATCACTTTGGTTTCTTCATTAGATTTATGCATCACGAAGTCTGCTACTTCCATTCTACAGATGAGAACACTGTGGCTCAATATGTTTCAGAAATGGTTCCAATGCCAAATACTTATGTGTCTGTTGAGTTTAAAATTATTTTTGGACTCCACCGGCTGTCTACCTTTCCCTCCATGTAATGGCCAGGGAAAGCTCGCCCTTCATTTTGGCATGTTTCTCTGGCTGGGACAGTGCGTAGTTCTTCTGAGAGGCAGATGACTATGTTGCTTCTACATTAATATTCTCCTATGGAGTGTCATTTTGACTAGTAGCTTTGTATCTGGAGGAGAATAAAACATCCTCTCAACCAAACTAAAAGTCTTGGCCAACTAGTTCTGTACCCATGAAGATCTGTTACAACTTTGTGCTTTCCTGAAAGGACCATAATCTATTGAGCCAATGGAAGGAAGAGGAAGAGTTGAGACACTTCTACATTTCGGGCTCTTTCATAGCTGTTTGGTGGAAAGACATTTAATTCAATCCATGAGGCACTATGGTCATTTTTAATGGCTTCAGTTTACAGTGAGGAGTTAGAGGCTTCAGAAGGAATGCAACTGGCTTAAGGCCATGCAGGTATTAAATTGGAAACATAATTAAAAATCCAGGTATGCCTGATTCCAAAACCAGTCTTCATTGCTGAATTTACTCAAATTCTTAGTTTAAATGGCCATCATAATCAGAATGTAAAGTGAGTGTTACCTGGCAGAAGAAACTAAAGCTGTCTGTGTGGCTTTGAATGAACCCATGTGAAAAGGCAGAGTCTGAGCATGAGAGAGAGAGGATGAAAGGACTGCACTGGAAGAGAAAGAGGAGTGATGATCAAGAAGACCATTGGAAAGATTGTGCCATGAGGCAAAGATAAAAAAAGGAAACAAGACAAATTGGAAGATTTCTCAATGGAATGCAATTTTTTTCATGTGTTTCAAAAGAAATTGAAATAATAGTGGAGGCATAATTGGTGTATGTCTAACAAGATACATCTTGGGAAAGGGGATTTTTAAGCATTGTACTAAAAAGGAAGAGATCTGTATTTAGGTAAAAATGCCTTCATTGATACTAGCAACACTGCATCCTGATTCAGGGAATTTCACTCCAGACTATCTCTTACCTAGTGGTAAGGTTTTACTCATCATTATCCAACTTTCACACACCATGCACAATTTATTATTTTTTAAAAACATCCATCTCCTTCAGTCTGTCAGAGACAGAGTGAAAGAAGCAACTCATTTGTTCCAAAAGCCACCAAGACCTTGTAAATCATATTGCAACTGATAAGCTCAAATAAGCAGGAAGGGAAGGAAAAAGCTACTTACCCATGGTGCTCCATTGCATTCTGTTCCCTCCCTGTTGCTATTTATGGCAAGCCTAGAGCCTACATGTGTTCTCCCAATTTGCTCATTAGTTTCTAACAAATCTTTGAGATTCCCTCCCCCCACCCCATTATGGATAGACTGTGTCCCTGATGCTTGGAATTGATTCATTAGTACGATTATATTGAGGTCATAGATCCTCCCTCATAACTAGGATGCAGGGAACTTCCCACAATTAGAGGAGACACAATCCACATCCATCAAAAGAAGTGCTTTGGCCATCAGCAACAACATTGCATCCCTTCTTTTTGGTGTTTCGTAATGAGCTGGAGACACGGCGACAGGCTGTCCTTAGACCTCAGGGAAGGCTCCAAAAGATGATTTCTGCCTTCATCCCAGAAGCTCAAAATGGTTTAGCTCACTGGAATGCAAACTGTCACAAGACTTTTCTCTTGTAAGAGGTCAACAGAAAGCCAGATTAATTTTGTTTCTCATTGAAGTTTGATTATAATGTAGAATTGAAGGATTTTAACATAGTAGATATTTGTCTACAGTTTCTTTTTTGTTTTAAACCACAGAACTCAAGTAGTGATATGGGAAAAATTTACAGTTTTTGATCATATATCTAACAAGTCTCAGAACATCATTATTTCTTTTAGATTTATCTATCTATCCATCTATGTATCTATGTATCTATCTATCTATCTATCATTAGTGTGTGTGTGTGTGTGTGTGTGTGTGTGTGTGTCCGTGCACACGCATGGGCATTCAGATGAGTCCAGGTGTACCTGGAAGCCAGAAGGAGTTGTAGGAGTTGTAGCAGTATGGAGGGGCTCCATCTGCTCCTCTGTAAGCACACTGCATGCTCTCAACCACTGGGCCACCTCTCCATTTCCAGGAGGTCACACTTTTTCAGAGAGATCATCTAATTCTATGCCCTTTATTTAACTGTAATATTAAAATGTAGTAACATAACTGAGAAATCAAGGGCTGCTTCATTCTTTCGCCCACCCCACCCTTTTTTCTGAGAACAGAGTAAAATGATTGTTCGTTTCCTCAGAGGATGTCAGGTGAAATAAAAAGGGTTATTGTCACTCATGGGATACTTCCAAGGAAAAGTCACATTAAGAAAGGAAAGGAGAGAGATGTGTAGGTCAAAACAGAGATAATGAAGTCAGGCAGATATAAATGTGACGTAAATAGGCATTTAATAAGATGGAATCATGTTTAACCATGTGTTCTGGACATGTACCCAATGTGTCAGGTCGCTGGCAAATCACCTTAGGGGAGGTGGGAGCGTTCTGACTGAGAAGCGTTGGTCACATTTCTCCTGGGACTGGAGCCTTTCCCATAATGATGGTTTAACACAATCTTGGTCAATTACCTCTTCTGATAGTGCCGGAGGTTGTGCCACCTTGCTGGAAATGTTCAAATCCCATTAAACTTCTGTTATTTGCAGCAGAGGGACAAGTAAAGATTCAAGTGATTCAATTAAGACACAAATGACCAGGTGTGTGTGGCTCTGAATCAGTTTTCCTGTTATGATTAAGAAAACCCAATTTTCATGTCGGCCATGAGCCCATTTTAGCCTTCACTCACCTTTGTTGCTCTTTTCCCAGCCCCTTCTCAGAGATTCAGCCTACATGTGAACACACTTATAGTTTTTGTTTGTTTGTTTGTCTGTATTCAGACTGGATGAGCTCCAAGTAGGGAGGTAGGTGGGGTGAGGAGAAGTCCACTCCATACTGTCCGTTTGTTGCCTTGTTTCTAGAAAGGGGCAGAAAGAGATTACCAGGGTACGGGATGGGGACAAGGAAGTTAATGTAGTTACCTGCACTACATGTGTGACACATTTGCATATTGCTCACAAGCAGTTTCCGAGAAAACAACAAATTTTGTGTGTTTCCAATCTATTTGCAAAATAAGGGAAGAGGGAACATTACATCTAATTCAACTTCCTAAAGAGAGCTGAGTTTTAGGATCAAATTTGCTAACATTTAGTGGTAGGCCAAATAATAAAAAAAAATGTAGATGCACCTTTTTTAAAAAAATTGTATTTGATAGAGTGTAAATGCCCTGCATTCATGAATATGTGTGTATGTGTGTGTATGTATGTATGTATGTATGTATGTATGTATGTATATATAGATGGATGAAAGGATGGATAGATGGATGTGGAGGCAAAAGATCAGTATCAGGTGTCATTCTCTGTCATTATCAATGATAATTTATATAGTGAACATCTTGTGTAATTATGCCTATGTCTTCCTAACCATTATATTCATTTTGGAGGGTATCCATCGTATCATGAATTTAATTTTATTGTGGTACTCATGGAATTTGGGTAATGGAGTCACTCTGATTCCTTGATTCCTTGTCAGTTTATAATCATATTGATGTAGCAAGCTCAAATGAAGACAATTCAGTGTCTATGTAGTTAAGAAAACTGATATCCAGAGACGTGGGTCCTTCTAAGGAAATCTTCCAGCCAGGGAAGGCACAAGCAAGCAGAATGCTTAAAGTTGGTATCAACTTCTCCTTTGAAGTTTAAGCAATTTTCACGTTGCAAAAGGCAAGTATCACTGTAATCCTTGAGGCGTCTAACTGAGCAAATTGGTGAAGCTTGTATCCTTTCTGAAATAAAGAAAATTGACATATTTTAGGGAGAAAGTTGGGAGATTTCCTAACAACTGCTTTTGCTGAACAAAAGGCTGATGCTTTCAGTGATCAAGTTGCAGAAATGCTATCTGCTCTGTGAGTTTTGTAGAGAGAAAAAAATTTACTCATTTCATAAACCTGGTTTGGTTAGTCTTCTGTTTTGATTTTGGATATGACCTAGCTAACAAAGCTGATAGATCCTTGACCCCATTGTCTCAGATTGTGTTCTGTGCCTCTCCCTCTACTTTGTCTCTATGTATCTCTGTCTTTCTCCTCCCTCTCCTCCTCCAATCACTGTGTCAGTGCTAATGCCCAGGTGATTTTGACCCACGCAGAGGCACACAGGGTGGAGCTGATGTTATCAATCCTTTGCTTCCTTTCAGTTTTCTTATTAGATAAACAATGCTAGTGTTGAAGTTAGAGTTCCAGAGAAAACAAGACTTGAGGATACTCCAGGTACTATGTCCTAAGTGGGGGCTAAAATTGGAACATGCCAAGCATTTTGAGGCCAGGCATACACATCTTTTCTCTTCTTGAAAACGCTGTGTTCAGCAAGAATAATGACAACACACATGCCATGGACTCAGTGGCATTGAAGCCTGGTGGAAAGTAGGCTTCATGTATTATTTAGTTGTTACCCTGACCTTCAAACTAAAACCCCAGGGCTTCAGCAAGGATAATGTGTTTAAGTAACCCAGCTGGTAAACAGTAAAGCAAGGATTGACCACAGATTCCTATCTCTAGGGACCAGAGTTTAATCAGAAAGACGAACTGGATCAACCAAAGAAAAATATGCTTTAAGTTAAATTAAGCATTCTAAAAATTATCTAGTAATCTCATCTTTGCTTGTCAACACATGTCAGATTTGTGTTGGTACTCTCAAAATTAATTTACCATATGTGTGTATATCTCTTGTGCTAGACACTGAAGCAACTGTTAAGAGTTCAAAAAACAAATTTTGATGTATTTCATATTCACATGGAGTTCTGCCTTGCTGAATCTTCCTTCTTAAACTTCTTTTCAAGAACTAATTAAATATTATCACTCCATTTTAGTTTCTGTCTGTCTTCTTGTAGATTAGTATAGTACCCATTTCATCCTAACTTCATTATATTTATATGAATTTTTCCATTCAAAGCATTTGACACCGTGTGTGGGCCACCCTAGGAACAAATATGCAACCTTGTTTAGTGTAAGACGCACCTTCCCTCAGAATATATGCTATGCTATGCAGCTCCTGAGAAATCTGGAGTTCTTTTCATTCAACAAATACTTTGGGCTTCATTCAGTTACTTTCGCCATTTTATTTTATTTTTTTTTCCAATATATCTCTGCCCCATGGTTTTTATCTGTTTCAAGAAAGGGGGGAAAGAAAGGAAATGGTAAGTTGGGTAGCAGGTGTATATCTCAAAGTGAAAGAAGCTGCTGCTGTGCAAACAATGAAAGCAAACAGGGAGGCTTGTCAAGATGACTGACTTAGTCACTGTCTGTGATAAAGTCAGCAGCACGAGGCACTTAACACAACCCCACTTGGAATTTCTTTCTTCTTTATGTCCAATTCACAGCTAATCCTTAGCAATGTACTCAGACCATGGAGAGGGCTAAATTGTTGATTAAAATTGCTTGATTAAGTAACAAAGTTTCTTTCATTTTTATTTATTTGACTTTACTTTTAGTTCCTAGACACTGGAAAATGGCACAGAGGTACTGCTTGCATGCCATTGTGCTATTAATATTGATCTAAAGAAATCTAATATAAAACTTTTATCCATAAAAATAGCAAATGCTGTAGCAATTCATTTTGTATCATTTAAGAATAAAGTGTTATACTTTCTTCACACGCACACGCACACACACACACACACACACACACACACACACACACACAATGCTGCACTATTTCTATCTATAACCAATCTGGGTAGTGTACACTCACACTCCATGGCTTAGCCTTCAGAGACGAGCCAGAAGAGTCCAGCCTAATATTAGAGAAAAGCCCATTCGACTTTCTGCTCAACGGTTCTTTTTCTGACTGCAAGAAAAAAGTGAAGGGAATGAAAAACAAATTTTTGATCATTTTACTTGAAGAAAAGAAAATGTAGGAAAAAAATGTCAAAGTTGGTCAGAGCCAGAAAAGTCAGGCACATTGGTTGTCTGGGGTCAAGGGGTGAGAACAGAAAGACAGAAATAAGGATATCATTTGGAAGGATGCTGTCCCTGGTGCGGTGACCTCTGTGCCCTCTAGAAGAGATGATACCAGAATCAAGATCCACCGCACTTCTCCGGCCTGGCAAGAAACATAGGTGGGGACATCTACATTCACAGGGTCAGTGGTTATCCCTTCCTCTAGAGACATACCATGTCCACCAACCGAGGTTCATATAGAGACTTCATGTCCTCTGATCCTTTTGTTATACACTCAATATATGATAATATTTTATGTATTCAAAACACAAATAATAAAAAAAAATCCTTCTCTCAGGAGATGGTCCCCACCATGTTCCAAACATGGTCCCTGTGTTTAGACAGCCACTGTGTTCTTTTTTTTTTGTGTGTGTGTGTGTGTGTGTGTTTATGAAGGTTCACACATAGGACGTTAAAATTGTTCCTTTTCATGTCTGTCTTCAAACTGTCCACACACATCACTATGTAATCTCTCTTTTCCCTGAGTGATAGTTCCTTGGCAATTGCTGTGATGTCACCCTAATGAATAACCCTGTGGCTTTCACCCGAGAATGGTGTTTTATAATGCAGTTAAATTGCAGTTGGCTGCTTAACTTTTAATGTATTTCCCTCCAGACTTCACAATAATGTGATAACAAGCACCCTCTAACTTTCTCTGTTGTAGTTTTCTTTAAATAACTTAAAAGCTAGATGGAATGGCCTCAAATATACCTTGAATGGGTTTTGTGCTTGAAAGCCTGAGTCCATGATTAAGAGCAGGGAAGATGCTTACATCTTTATGTCATTTCTGGGCTCCTGCTTGGCCAGGATTGGGGGAGCTTTTATGCTTCTTTACAGAATTCTATGTATTTTGTCTTTATGAAAAATGGCTCTTAGGATGAAGATAGAGTGATTTTATTTTACTGACCTCCTCCTGTGCCAGGCGTACATGTACGTGTCTTCTTCTATCCTTTGAGAAGCAGGGGATACTGCCTTCAGTTTACAAGCAAAAACGGAGCTCAAGAGATGCGTAGTAAACTGCTTGAGATTACACACTAAGTAATAGGTGCAATATAAAATTAAATTCTCTGACTCTAAAGGCCCTTGCAGTCTCTCCTCTGCCTTGGTACCTTCTAAATAGATTTCTTTCTTCAGTGTAGTTTCTTTTTCTCTCTATCCTCTTCGTTTTGACATGTAGGCTGAAAAAGAAAGAAAAGAAACAAAAGCAGTACTTCTCACCAACCTCTGCTCCCCTGCAAAGCTTCCTACTTTTTGTACTTGAGTCTTAAAATATGGAAATTGAGGACTTCCGTGCTGTGGTCTCCCCTCCAAGGAGAAGTGTGTGACAAGGAGAGCTGTTCTATGAAAAATTAAATGGGTCTGCTTGGGTGTGCTTAGCCCACTTCCCGAATTTTCAGTTGTATCAATTTGATGCCAGTGATGCATGGCTGGTTCAGGTGTTCGTGCTTTGCCTTCCAAGTCAGCCATCTCTGGCTTTATGTGAAGAACCATCTCCGAGAGCAATAGCAGGTGGGGAGGGCTTGTTGTGCTTACCTGTGCATTATTAAATACTTGCTAGGTCTTTGTTTGATTGCAAATCCCAGTGTCTTATATGATGAGCCTTTGGCCTCTTTTGATAAACCAAATAAGCATTACCCCTGCGGTTTGCTGAGTCTGAATGTCTTCTTGCTTATTTTGAATCTGCTAGCCTAAATTACATTTGCACCATCAGATAACAGAATTGTATTATATAGTCATTTCTTCCAGGGACTTACCTATAGCCACTGATTTTTTTTATTAGTTTCTTTCTTTGTTCATGTGTTTTTTTTATTCATTCAACAAATATGAGCTCCCTATCTGCTCTGTCCATATAATGTGTTCAGATGCATCAATGCTTGATGTGTGATGACACATGATACTTCCTCTGTAATACCTACACTCAAAAACTATGACTTCTCACTGTCACTGACACTGGATGCGTTCATCTGACAAGGTAGTCTCAAATTAAATAGTAAGTGAGATAATAACAGATACATGCTAGAAGTCAGACGGCTGAACTTTCACTCTGAAAAGACCAGGATCAGAAGTGGACGTGTCCAAAGGCTTTGCCATGTGAGAACAGAGTATTGACATTACCCACAGAGACTCTGTCCTTTGTTTACTGGGCCCCATGTGTGAGGGTGTGCACCTGTGTGTGCGTGTACACACGCTCACACATACACATGCCTATGTGGGGATGAGAGGCCAACTTAGGATGACTTCCTGTAACATCTATTCTCTACCTTATTTTTGAGACAGACTCTCCTGCTTTACATGTGTGCCAGCAAGGCCCTCAGTACCTGCTTTCCTCTGCCCCCATCAGTGCTGAGGTGACAGCATGTGGCCCCACACAAGCTTTAACCTATGGGTGCTGGACTTGCACTGTAAGCATTTTACAGTGGAACCATCCCCCTCCCTCTTAAAACTGTGTGTTAGTAATAATTAATATACTGATTCTTTAATGCAACTGAACCTACTTTGACTTAACTTGTTACAAATTTACTTCTCTGGTTATCAAGAAATATGCACTATGACAAAAATCCTGTGGGTACTTAGAACACTTCCTTGGAAGTGTCTTACTATTACAATGATGGGATTACAGGTATGCCACTGCTCTCAAATCTGCATGTTGCTTTCATTGGCCTTAAGCCAAGAAAATGCAGGTTTAGTGCAGTGCTCTCCCCACCCCTGTTCGTGTGTGTGTGTGTGTGTGTGTGTGTGTGTGTGTGTGTGTAGGGGAGGTACACTATGTATAAAGCAATAAGTCAACTGGAGTCTATATAATGTGTTCACTTTGAAGAATAATGATAGTAGGTTTTCTCCAGACTACAGGACCTGTCTTGCCACAGGTTTTGGGGCTCACTCACAGTGTCACATATGGGTCCCATCTCATGGAGTGGGCACACCTCTTCAGGCCATTTGTTGCTGTTGCTCACAGGGTTCACAGCTGGATGACATAGATGATGACTCCTCTTGCAGTAAGCATAGCATCTTTCATCACTGTGAAAGCTAGCTGGTAGGGATGATGTGTTCAGGTCAGTACCAGCTGGATTTTCCCACATTTTATGACACACGTGTGTATTGTCTTCAGCAAAAGGATCTTACTATGAGTTTCTGGAATGAAGCCAAGAACATTAGCAATAACCTGAAATGTTTAGGGGTCTAAGGTATCTCACTGGCCAATGGCTCAAAATGAGGTAACCCATCCCTGGTGTGGAAATTTCACTTGGTAGTCTAAGGAGTCTAGTCAAGTATTGCTCCCCAATTTATGTGATAACTCCATTTAAACATTTTTTTACTTTTTATTTTATTAATTATAGTTTATTCACTTTGTATCCCAGCTGTACTCCCTCCCCATCCCCTCCCAATCTCACCCTCCCTCCCTCTTCTCCTATGGCCCTTCCCCAGTCCAATGATAGGGGAGGTCCTCCTCCCCTTCCATCTGACCATAGTCTATCAGGTCTCATCAGGACTGGTTTCTTTGTCTTCCTCTGTGGACTAGTAAGACTGCTCCACCTCAGGTGGAGGTGATCCAAGAGCCAGCCACTGAGTTCATATCAGAGATGGTTCCTGGTCCTAGTATTATGTAGAAGAATGTGTAAATATTTTAGGATGCTTCTACAGTAGTTGGTTTCAATATGCTTTTTCAAAAGGCCTGTAGTATTAATTATTCTTCCCCATATTTCCCCATATTTTTTCTCTAAAAAAGTTCTAATTTGTATTTAAAGATTTTTTATTTAAAATTATTTTTAAATTTATTCACTTTATATTGATTGTAGCCCCCTCCCCTCCTCCCTCTCTCTCCCCATCTCCTCCCCTAGTCCTCAGAGACGGGGAGCCCTTCTCCCCTACAACTGACCCCAGCCTATCAAGTCCCTTCAGGACTGGCTTCTTTATTCACAAGTATGACCATCAGGAGTTCCACTTTCTTCCCTGACCACTGTGTCCAGAAAACCTAACGTAGATGTCTGGATGGATGTTCTATGTTTGATTACCACGCCAGTCTCTGTACATTATGGTTCATGTTCCCCATATTGTAACTCAAATATCTCCTGTTTAATGCTTTGCTGACTCTTTATATTGGAGCCAGCACTAAGTTTACCCCCCAGAACTCAGCTCTTCATTTAGATATGCTAGGAGCCCAACACTGGTGACTCTTATGGCTCTTTCAGGGACTGACAACTGACTGTCCAGCTGTTACTATGAATGTTTTCAGGATGTATGTTAGTTGTTGATAAGTAAAGGTGATTTTCTTGCCACTGCGTCTTTTCCTTGTTGAATCTATTGCATAACACAGTTTTTATGTGGGTCATTCTTGGCTCTTTCAGGTCTGTCCTGAGAGCACATCTCTCTCACACTGAGGTCACACCACAATTGAAAGCTTATTGTTTACTATCTCTAGGTACAAACCCAAGGACTTCCCTTTCCTATTACCTAGGTGTTTACATGTCTCTTTATTATGGGAAACAATCCCTAAAGATTAAGATGGAGCTTGGCAGCATTCGGTGAAAGTGGCAAAGTATGGCTTAACAGTGAATGAGGAGTGATCAGCCTGGAATCACAGGAGATAAGTATTTTTCCCCCATGCAGAAATCTGAGAGCTCCAGTAGCCTCCCTGTCAGGATTGGACAACTTTAGGTGTGACCCGGAAACATGCTCTTCTTCCGGGAACATCGAACTTTCTTGCTTGCACCCTGCCTCACTCCCTGTCCTTCCATTCCAGGTAGAGCAGTTCCTTCCTTCAGATCCTGCCTGACTGTGCTGTGAAGGGGAAATATCAGCTGTGATCAGACACTCTGGAAAACCAGACCTATCAGGCCAACAGTATTCAATTTTACATGTCTGCTAAAAAGCAATGGATAATTGGAATTTCTTTCCAATTAGGACTGCTAAGCCAGTAAGATATAGATCCTGTGCAAGATGATGAAGCTTCCTGAGAATTTATTTGGTGATAACAAGGAAAACTGAGCCAAGACTGGGTGGCAGCAAGCCTCTATAGCAAATTGCTTACCATTCCAAAAGAGTCACACCTGTGGATTCATTTGTTCAATATGACAGTTGTGCAGACAAATATATCCCCTTACTGCTTAACTTTTCTAGACTTGGTTTTCTTTCATTTGTGGCTGAAAGGTTTCTGATTCATCCATTAAAGCAGAGAAAGGCTTTGTCTGTAATCTCTTGTCCAAATAGAAAAGTGGCTTTTGAATTAACTCTTGGTGAAAAGCTGAACTTGGAGTTTGCATTCTTCTGAGAGAGGCCGATTGCCGTGGTCACAGGTGGTTGCAAGAATCTGGCCTTTGAGTCATGCATGAAGTTGCACAACAAGACAATATAATGGCTAATGGATTCCTCTCTGGGATTTCCTTTTTGCCTCCTACAAAAACGCAAAATCTTGCATACGCAGATGCAGATGGCATATTTCATTAATACAAACAAAAGTCCAGGCAACAGATGCTTCAGGGACCAGGGGAAAGGAGATCTTCATATTTCTCCAACAGCAACAGAGTCAATGACAAATTTTTCCCACTGAGCATATTGAACCAAGAGCAGAGAAACATGTAATTTTCAAGCCTTAGGCACTCCGTGATATTTAAAAGAAGGAAGATCAGAACCATTATTTTTGTACAAAGAGTGCTAATGCAGAAGAAGCTGTCATCGAAGAAAAAATAAAAGAGCCAAGAGAATGCAAAAAAAAGAAGCTGAGGCATGCCCTATGCACAGGCCGTTACCTCTGATGTCCGTGATTATCAAGAGTATATGTACATTAATAAAAGCTGGTCAGGGGTATTGGCTTCTATAATGACAAAAACTCAAGCAGTCCAGTTGTTTGCACATTGAGGGCAGTGTTAGGATGGCTCTTGTTTCTTTCTTATATTATCTTATGCAAAATACAATGTCGAGATGACTACAAGCAAGCAGGACTAGACTATAGGCTCTCTCTACATGTGGTTAGTTTACATTAGAATGCTCCTTCTAAACTTCTAAGCTGTTCAATGTAGAGCATTAAATCATAAAAAGCACACAAGGCTTTCTAATCATACTTTCTGAAGATCAGCATGGCTTCAGACATGGGCTTGGGCAGGGGTGTAGGTAGGAGACATGTATGAGAACAGAAATGTACACAGTGTTTCTGTACCATTTTGATGCTTCTTTGCTGAAAGACTGAGAACAAATGACAGGCAATATTAAGTGCAATTTCTGTGACTGCTGGGGAAGAAGCATAATCCTAATAAAATATTTCAGTAGTGGCTACAGAGTACTTTTCTATTCAGAGACATGAAAATTTTGCACTACTTTTCTCACTTTTTACTTGTTCACTTTGATAGTGTGTGAATTTGCAGCTGATTTGTCAGCATTGAAAGGTCTGAGGTAGAGAAAAAACCCCACGATTATTTTGCATCTGACTTTCCAAGGCTTCCTTTTTTGTCTTTTCCTTTTTATTGTTGAAGGAACACTCTAATGAAATGTCCACTGAGCTGTAGAAAAAAAAAAAGCACCTTTAACACATCCTATTTAGGTTTCTTTGTGTGTGTGTGTGTGTGTGTGTGTGTGTGTGTGTAATTCAAAGAATGACATTAGAAGCGCCAAGCTCTGGTGATCTAAGACTTGTCCTGCATCCAGAAACCAGTCCGCAGTGCAGGAAACTTGCTTGTCCCTTATGTTCTGACCCAGATCCTTGGCTATTCTTCTAAATTCCCTATAGTCAGAGGTTCCCTTAAATGCTGCTCTGGGAAGGTTAGGCATGAAATTAAGTTTGCATGAGAAGGGACACAAGTTTTTTTTTTTGTTGTTGTTGTTGTTGTTTCGTTTTTGTTTTTTTTTTCTGTCATTTAAGCTTTCTTATAGAAACATCTTGATGATCTGAAGGAAGAAATTACATAAAATAATAGTCAACAACTGTAAGTGCCCAAACTGCAGCTGTGTCTTAGCGACCATACATTCATTTGTTCCTTTTTTATGGATGAAGCATATATAAATTGAACTACGCTTTTGTTTTAGGGAAAAGTAGTGAGCAACAGAGATCCATTTAGTGCCCTTTAGACCTTAACATTCTACCTAACATTCTCTAATTTGAAGTTATTGCTTACTTTTAAGAAAATTTGTATTCTCAGCTGGGGAGGGAGGAGAGTACATTCTTAACAGAGAATTTTGAAGTCATGGTAAGAGTTTTGGCAAATAAACTTTTGATCTTATATGGTATTTCTTTGTTCTTTCTCCCAACAGTTCTGTAGGAGTCAGAGCTTAAAATAATGTCAGGAGAGAGTAATAAGGATACAGCCCACAAACCGCTCAAGTCCTGGATTAGCCTGCTGCTCACATTCTCTACAGTGTTCAGCTTGAATAGTTCAAGAACAGAACTGCTCACACACCAAGAGTGACTTTTAATACAAGCCAAGGAAAGGCTGATTTTAGAGCCTTTTCTTGAGATTTATGCTAAATGATCCTTTCTCCAGTGTCCCTGGATGAAGAACGGCTTTAATTCTGGCATACAGATCACTTAAGATCTGTGTCTATGATCATAATTCACACAACAGAGCCAAGTTTGAAATTTTGTGTTAGAGACGACGAGAGATAATAAATAAATAAAATAAAGTCCGCAACATTTAAATATATTGGCAATATATTCTACACGGACTGGGAGTCGCCATTCCTTACGGGCCTCCAAAGGCTTATCTCAGCATCCCCTACAGTGCATAGTGCTTTGCTGTAGAGTTGGCAGTTTTAGGTGGAGTAACATAGCATCAGTGGCCTGATTGACAGGCCAGGACTGAGAGTAGAGTGTCATCAGGGCTGAAAGAAAGGGTGGGATGAACATGAAGTATTCACCTTCTCAGAACATGCTAGTCCCAGAACATGTGTCTTTTCCTCCCGTACTGTGGCCTTGGGGACTATGTTTACAGTCATAATATCTGCATTTTAAGATGACGCTTATAGGCAAGGAAGGTGGGAAAGTACCTGGAGGGGAAAGTGGACATGACCCTAGGTGGGTTTTTTTCCCTATCATCATCATCATCATCATCATTATTTTATAATTTATTCATTTTATATCCGAATTGTATACCTCTCCCTCAACTCCCCCCATCCCCTTTCCTAGTCCACTGAAAGGGAGAGTTCCTCTCCCCTACCATCTGCCCCTAGCTTATCAACTAGGTTTTATGGCATTGTTTTGCAGATAAAGTAGAACTAGAAAAAAGTAAATGATTTGCTTAAAAGTCTGCAAGAGAGGAATCTTAATAAAGATTACTGGTTCAAAGAATTGAGTTTGTATCTTCTCCCTGTCTATTTTTCGAGTTTAAAATAAAGGGCAAATGAGGCTCAGCTCCTTACTCCATCCTCTGAGAGCAAAGGGTTATTCAGGTTATTGGCTGAGGAGTGGGCAGCCTCTGCGCACTGGGCAGCCTCCTCCTGAGGCTTCATATTCCTCACAAATGTGCATAGATATTTATGTCTTATTAAAAGATACTATTGGAGAACAGGGAGTATTCTTAAAGTACATTCGATATTTGTAATAGAGTATGGGGACAGGGGAAAGTTATTGTGTGATATCATAGAGAGTTCATTAGGGGAAAAGGGATGAGCAATCCAAATGGGAAGTGGGTTGAAATGAGTTTATAGAGGATGATATTAGGAGTTTCACTTTTATAATGAGGACAGCTTTCTAAAGTTTTATGGAGTGCACACAATTTGGCAAGCTGTTTTGTTCAAGTGAAATCCATTTGGGAAAAGTTCAAAGCCGCATCAATAGTGTGTGTTGAAAGGCAGAATTTGGACTTAGTCACATGGCTTACCACAGAGTCAATCTTGTCGACACTTATTTAAGGAAAGCATGGAACCTTCAAGGCATCAATTCCCCGTTCCTTTAATGCAGACAAAACATAACTTTGTCTGCTCATTCTGCTAAGTTAGCTTAACGCTAACTTAGAAAATTACTGTTTGCATTTAGGGGACTGAAGCATTGGGCAAAATGAAATTCATTTGCAAACCATGATTTAGTAATTTAGTACAGTTTGCTAAATGTGGTTGCTTCCAGTTGGATGGAAATGGGAACTAGCTAGTGCGAGTTTCATAAACAGGAGAGGAAAATTCCTAGGCAAGTTGTAAATTGACTTTATCCTTGGGCTTTTATGTAGATTGAATCCCACACACAATTTGGAAATAAGTGTGTTGGAGTTATATGTTTCATTGTAAGCAGGACACGGAGTATTTTCATATTTGCCTTTATAACATTTTAGCCGAATCCCTCTTAGCATGCTTCTCCTAGGTGTAGAGACTAACTTTTTATGTAACTCTTGATTTCTGCCCTGTACTTAGCCATTTGGTAACTTAGAAAGTTTTTTATTCTACTGTAAAGCTCGGCCCTGATAAATCACCGGCCGGCCGTGTAGAGGGGATTTAAAATTTATGCCCCGTGACTTAGGTAAGGAGAAATATGACTTTATTTCCTTATAACTAAATACTACGTGTTCACCAACTCCCATTTCGGTTTGAAGGGGCATACTCATGTGCCACTTGGATTTATCTTACTCACTCCCGGTTAAAACCTATCACTTTTAGCTTAAATTCTACTCTGTAGAGTACATAGTCTTTCAGAATTGTCTGTACAATTCTGTATTGGGTTTGGGAGGATTATGAGGCTAGGGGTGACATTTGGCAGGATAAAGTAGGGGCATGGCCTTGAGTCAGAATATGGCCTCTGGTTCTTGGAGGACTGCACTAAAGAGGGTCTTATTCATACTGACTGGTCGCTACAACAATGGCAAGGGAGGTCAATTGTCCTTTGTTTTGTGGTGCTATGTATTGACATTTCTCTGTTGGGAGACAGCCTCCATCATAATGCTTGCTGGTGCTACCTTTTTTTTTTTTTTTTTTTTTTTTTTTTTCTAAAACCTGATGTGTCTGCATTTTAATCCCTAACTTGGAGAGTGATCCTAATTCTGTCTTCCCACTAGCACAAACCTGACCTTGATGGTATCACACATTGTTAGCTGCCCAAGTGTGATGAGGACAGAAATACTGACTTCTTTCCTTTCCCAGAATGAATCTGATAAAGCGGTCTTTTTTGTTCAGTGTCCATTGCTCCCAGAACTGAAGGTTTTCAGCTCACAGATGGCTAACAGTCTCAGGTCCATATAAATTCATGTGATCATTTACCTTCCAGGTTGTTGCCATCTTCCCACCACGTCAGATGCTGTTCCTTATTTTGCCAACCAGGTGATGTGTGTCATTTTCTGCACAGTGCTCTTCATGCTTTCTGATTTTAACAAGCACTGATAAGTGAAATATTTAGTTGTTTAAAATAAACAAAACAAAACCATGGTATATTTTATATATCTATTTATTGCTAATCAAAATATTTCTATTTTTATATTTCTTTAGTAGCCAGTGATTAAAAAGAATAACAACAGTAATTCTGGAAGTTATATCTAGATGGTCCTCTCCCACCCCCTTTGTGGTTCTTTATCTGTTGTGCCTGACTGATTGTCATATTCCCGTCTATTTTATTTTGTGTGTCTGTTTTTTGTGTGTGTACATGTACATGTGTGTGTGTGTGTGTCCTTGTGCATGTGTGTTTGCACTTGTGCATGTGTGTGCACATGCATGTGGAGGCAAGACGTCAGCATATGTGTCTTCCTCAGTATTTCTGTCTTAGTTCTTTAAGTTGGGTTCTTCACTGAGCCGGGAGCTAGTGAATTCTGCTATGCTGCTGGCCAGCAAGCTCCATGAATCTGCCTGTCTCCACCTCCCCATGCTGAGATTCCAGAAGTGTGCCACTGTGCCTAGCTATGCACAGGTGATGGGATCCAAACTCAAGTCCTCTTCTTCCTGCCCTCCCTTTCTCCGTTCTTCATAAGAATATGATAAGGGGAAGGCACCACATTCCTGCTAAGTAAGAATAAGTGAGACTTAAGCAGTGTAAAAAATGCTATCACCTAAAGTTAAAAATTGTTTCTGACTGATGTTAATTTCAAAGAACACTTGATTGAAAGAAAGGATTTCCTGAAGAATTTAAGTTTTGCAAAATTGAAACTTATTCCTCAGAAAACTAGAACTACATGGCTTGCACATACAGTAAAAAAAAAAGTGTGTTACTGTATGAATGATGTAGCAAGAATGAGAGAAATAAAAATAATTTTGAGAGTATATATACATACACATATACCATACATCTATCCAAAGAACTAGGTTAATATTATATATTGAGTGTGTATGTATGCATGCATGCATACAACATATGAAAGATTATAAAGCCATCACCTTTGTGGAAAAATAGAATAAGGAAGAATGATGGATAGTTTGTGAGAAGCAGGACTTTGCAGTTCTATAATGGATGAATCGAACTAACAAGGTTTTCAGATGCAAGAGAGTGAGCCTGGTGGACAGGGGTTTAAGTCCAGAAGGGACAGTAGTAGGTGAACATTTCTGGGGCTAGAAAGTACATACTCTATTCAAGAAGAAGCAAGGAGGAACAATGGTTGTCACAGAGCAGAGATAGTAAAAAAGAAGAGAGGACGGATGAATCCATAAATGATATGGTAAAGTACAGTAGGAGGAAGACCTAGCAGCCAGCATAGGACTGTGGTTTTTATGTCTGAATGAGATAAGAATGTAATGGAAGATTTTAATTCAGTAGCAACATGCACAGAAAAAAAAAAAAAGATGTTTTTAACAGTATTACTATGCTCGATTAAAGACTGAAGGGAAACTGGTAAAAAGGAGTGATGCCATCTCAGGGGCTGTTTCAGAGATCTGGCCAGTTGATATTCATAGCTTTTCAGCCCCATACATGCTGCAGTGTAGATAGAGGGAAGAGCATGGATACTGGCACTCTGTGTGTGTGTGTGTGTGTGTGTGTGTGTGTGTGTGTGTGTGTGTGTGTGTGTGTAGATAGAGGGAAGAGCATAGATCTGTGTGTGTGTGTGTGTGTGTGTGTGTGTGTAGATAGAGGGAAGAGCATAGATACTGGTTCTGTGTGTGTGTGTGTGCGTGTAAATCACACATATACAGCGAACCCAGTAGAAAAACTTTTGTCTGGTTAATATGCTGTTTGGGTTCGTGTTTTAGCTCAAGCACTTACTAGTTGTGGAACCTTCATAAAGCCCAAACCATATGAAATTTAGAGTTAAATGAGGACTGAAAGCATCAATGAGAATTTATAAAACTAAAGTCATGTCTGGGCATTATTTATAATTATTATTGTTTTTGTTCTTAGTTTTTGAACTGGAGAAAAGAAAATTTGAGTCAGATAACGTTAGTTGTGTTTGTTGTTATTGTTGTGTTGTGGGATATGGGAGTTTGTTTATTTTCTTAGTGTCTTGTTTCAGTATGTGAGTCTAGGGGTGCATTCCAATAAGATGAAAGTGTTTGCATGATTTGTGTAGCATAGGTGCTTAAACATGGGACTCTTATATTTCAAATCCTTCTCTTGGCTTTCAAGTCAAAAGCTGAGAGAGAGAGAGAGAGAGAGAGAGAGAGAGAGAGAGAGAGAGAGAGAGAGAGAGACCTCTTGGCATCTTGTGGTATTGAGGAACAGGGTATAAGAATTAAGACATTGGATGGAAACTTTCTTCTATCCAGACAGGGAGACTAGTAATACTGCAAGCAGATCAGCAGTAGCTGCCTTGTGTTCAGAACTGTGTGTCAAGCAATTCTATCACCTTTCATACTGTGTTGCAGGTACTGTGTCTATTTTCCAGGAAACTGAGGCTCAGAATCTCCCACCTTCCATACTTACAACTTGCCATTCTTATGATGAACTTTTGTCTCACATCCTGGTTTTCACTGCAGAGATAAGTCACTTTAACGTAGGGGAAAGTCATCTTCTGCAGTGTCTCTATCACTGTACATATGACAGAGGATGAGTTTGATAGCCAGTCTGTATTCTAACCTCAGCTGCTTCCATGTGCCTGTAGTATAGCAGCTGATCTTCCTCCTTGAGTATACACAGACTTCAGAGATATGCACATACCATCTTTGCCACACTTCTACAGTTGGCTTGAGCAAGAGCCATTTGGATCCTCCTTCATCAATCAAATTTTTAATATTCTCTAATCACCTTTGCAGCTCTTCTCAGAACTGTCTTAAATTTACTGGCATCGTTGGGTCCTGCATGAGCTCCAAGATGCTCTGATGTACAGGATGCTGTGCACGCTGATGACATAAAAGACAGGATCATCAGACAACGAGGGTTGCGTCACGAGACCATATATTAGATGGTAATTAAGGAAGGCTAAGAATTTTCCCTTTTCATCATATCAAGAGGGGAATGAGTTTAAGTAAACGAAACGTAGTTCTGTGAAGCATTTAGGACTTCACAGAAGAACTTACAGCTGCTAGAGACAGGTGGGTCTCTGGTGGTTGTTATATCTGGTTATTATAACTGCTGCATTCAGAAGCTTTTAGGCAATAGCCTCTCTGGCAAGCATTACTGCGGAAGGCAATTGAATCCCAGTGACTTATTCTCCACCTGGCTCCCTTAATGTAGCAGCAAATGAACTCAGTCAGTCTCTAGAATTTCGAGTCTATGCCCACGCATAAACTATTTTAGATGACTTTAAAACAGACACTCCATTCATCTTCCTGAGTTTATAGGTCTGTCAGAAGGCCAGAAGCACCAGCTTAGAAACCTTAGAAGAATTATCCTCTGGGAACTGGAAGCTGGTATTTTATCTTAACTTCACCATTGTAGTCCAGAGCATATAACCATATTAAATGATAAAACTATGAGAAGTTAGCATCAGAAGACTGATTCCGTAAACAAGGAAGTCAGGAGAGCAGCATTCACTCAAATGTAAGGTGTCAGTTATCTTTGATGGCAGGACCTCACAAGCAGAAACTGAGAATGGTCTTATGTGTCAGGGAATGCTCCCCCAGCTCCAGTGCTCTGTCAGGATGGGTTACTAAAGAATTCATGCCACCAGCAGCTGAAGGTCAAGGTTTATGACAAAATGTAGCAAAGCAGGGTGACACTAACTGATCTCACTCTTGTTTTCCCACATTTCGCCTGGAGGAGGCTTGAATCTCCCTAACTTTTTAGATACCTCACAGAAAATATTTTTCATGTGAATGTTCTTTTTTAGGTATCCATACCTTGTTTCTTTTGTAATACTTTCTAGATTGCTGTTTTAGGGCAACTGTTGCTTGTATACAAGGAGTAGATATATATGTTGGGCCCGTCGATCCAGACACAGCACTTCTGATGATGATGTCTTTCTTTCTATTACTCAAACTATAAAATCTCAGTGTGGTGAGGAAATGAAACACAAAACTAAAAGACTTGGGTATTGTGTCCTACAGACCTAGGTTCTGCATCTCACTCCAGCTCCTTCCTGTCTAATCTTTCCACAACCATATATTTGTAAAAAAAAAAATGAGGCATTGGTTTATATTATAAGTGCAGTTAGTGAAGTTATGCTTAGCTACCATTTTACCAGCCCTTTCATGCCTATAACCTCCCAGTCCCAGCTAAACATCAGTGTTGGAAGGTTCCTCACAGTTGAACAGTAATATCTACCTATAGCTTTAAGACATTTTAATTTTTTATTATTATCATTTATCACAATTTATTCAATTTGTATCCCGGCTGGGCCCCCCTCCTCCTCATCTCCTCCCAATCCCACTCTCCCTCCTTCTCCTCCCTCTATCCCCCTCCCTTAGTCCACTGATAGGGGAGATCTTCCTCCCCTTCTATTTGACCCTAGCCTATTAGGTCTCATCAGGACCGGTTGCCTTGTCTTCCTCTGTGGCTTGGCAAGGCTGTACCCTCCAGGGGTTGGTGATCAGAGAGCCAGCCACTGAGTTCATGGTGGAAACTAGAAAAGATCATCCGGAGTGAGGTATTTCAGAAGCAGAAAGATACACATAGTATACACTCATTCATAAGTGGATATTAGCCACATAGTATAAGATAAACATACTAAAGTTTATACTTCTAAAGAAGCTTTAAAACTTTTAAAAATCGTTCCCTTCTCTCATTTACTACTTCTAAGACACTGGAAAGTAGACATAATTATTATTGTTGTCAGTCATCATTAACATCATTAGTGTGACCATTCCTTTATGCATACGAAAGGAAAGGTTAAGACAAGTGATGACCTGGGCCCAGATTACAAATGCAAACCATTCTACTGTATTCCTATGGGGACAGGACTGAAAAGATTTGTCACAGGAGGGTAATAAATCACACCCCAACCTACGTGAAGACTGTAGGGTGACACATCTCCTTCTGTATACTCCTCTCTCATACCTCATTCCTCATGGTGCCATGAATCCCAGACCAGATGCGGATCAGCCACTGTGGCATAGAGGACTCATTGCTCTTCTGCTCTCCTAACATAGGGGATGAAATCCTGAATGGGTCGGGGAGATCAAGGAGGCATCTTCATTGCAAAGGAAGGCCTGAGCCTCTGCTTTCGGCCATTTTAGCTCCCCACCACCTTTGCTCTGTAAGGCTTCCCTACTCGTGTCCCCTGAGTAATAAAGTAAAATAAACACAGTCTTAAGGGATTTGGTGGTCTGTGGATAATTCCTTTCCTTCCCAGCTTCTTCTTAGAGATTTTGGTCTAAAAGGAGCCTTAGCAATCTTAAAGCCCTTTTAAAAGTTGTAAAGATAGATGGGATGAGTAAAGCTAGACTTTGGTGGGTTCATTTTAAGACCATAATAACTTAAAGAAACTCGAATCTAAGGTGGTTTTTCTCATCTTTCTTAAGTTCAGTGCTTTATGTAAACAGAGATAGGATTTTGAAGGATGTAGAGGTGACAAGAAAATGTGGTACCAATTTTGTACTTGGGAAAACTGACTTGTCTTCACGTGAATGCATCACACTGAAATTCTACTGTTCTTTAAAATAGCATTTACTCTTCCGTCTCACACATTTATTCACCTCTCCCTTTCTCTTTCCCTTTCTTTCCTTCTTTTTCTCCTCCCCTCTTAATATAAGGAACCAATTATTTTTTGCCACAATCAAGGTTTAGCTGTAGTAGGTGACAAAGATTCTCTTTCGAGAAGGACAGCTGTTTTCTGACTCTGGAGAGATAGGTATGTGATCTATTTGTGAATATATTAAATCATATATAAGTTAAAGTTTTATTTCTAGAAAGTTTTGAAATGAGATCAGTTTTTGTGTACTTTTTAAATTTTTAGGGCTTAAAGGAGTAAAAGCTAATATATTTGTGCTACTTTTTATTCAGCCCAATAAATCTTTATAATTCATGGCAAGTATGATCAGCTTTCCTATTAGCAAGTTTTGTGCTTTGTTGTTGTTGTTGTTTTGTTTTGCAGAAGGAAAGTTGTTAACAGAACAAACTCATAAAATTAAAAGATGACAACTACTATCATATACTTCAATGAAAATTACAGGAATTTGATTCTAGAAGATAGTGTTTATTGGTGTTTTACAGTTTAGCTGTTGGTTGGTTTCACGTTTTCAGGAGTGACTTTTGCCTATAACAAGATTCCAAGATACTGAGTTCAGCTTTAGGAAAATTAATATAATCAGAACAGCAATTAAGAGTAAAAAAACAGGACTAAGTAGTAGTAATTTGCTCAAATTATTCTAGATAAACGGGTACTATTGAATATATAGCAAATATATTAAATAACATGTGGTATATATAATGCTGTATAAGACACATTTCCCTGTCATTCATTTTTAAACATTTACTTGTTTATTATTTATACAGCATTCTGTCTGCACACCAGAAGGGGAACCCTATCTCACTTTAGATGGTTGTGAGCCACCATATGGTTGCTGGGAATTGAACTCAGGACCTTTGGAAGAACAGCCAGTGTTCTTAACCTCTGAGCCATCTCTCCAGCCCCTTTACCTATCATCTAACCAGCACATAATGTAAAGTTTCCACAGAAGCTGCAGTAGAAATCATCAATAAAACTTTATTTCACACCTCTACCATTGGTATAGCCAAAAGTGCATCCAAATCCCAAATGAATGGCTAAACTAGTTGGCCCAGTTATTTCACATCTCTCTCATCTGTACTCAGAGGGCATAGACAAGGCTTGAATTACAGTTGAAAATATAAGAGTTGACCTTCTGAGAATAGATAGGTCGGACTGTTGACCAGTGGCCTATTTCATCATTCCTCAGGTCTCTTGATAACCAGAGCTACTGCATTCTCTACGCAGAAAACACACTCTAATTTTCTGTAAACCAAAAAGCAAAGAGCAGCCAGAATACCTGATATCCCTGATTCAAACAGGGAAACCTCATAGTACTACCAAAAACCTTGTCCAGATGCTGAGCCATGAGTAAAAGCTGCTTTTCACCTCTGTTTTTGCAGTCATGTGTTGGAGATTTTTATATTTATCTTAATTGTGCCTTTCGGTTCTGAGTTTTATAAGGAAAATGGTAAATGTAACTACTTCTGCTGCAACCAGGACACAATGTTTTGTAGAAACTGGTAGAAAGCAACAATCTGACTCATATTATTTAGAAAAATAAGGAATTCATTTGATGAGACAGTTACTCAACTTACCTTCAATAGGAAACTCTGTCATCCAAAAGGGAAACTGGCTGAGGCTACAGGAAGGTGTCTATAGACATGTAGGTGGTCTCATTTACTATTTCTTTTCTATTTTCTTTTTTGTTTTAATTTTCCCATATTGTCACAAGAAACATCACCCTTATCCCTTGTTTGAGCCCTTGATGGACATTCATGTAGAAGGCTCCATAATCTTCCAGTTTTTTTAATTTATTTTTTATTTTTATTAATTACATTTTATTCACTTTGTATCCCCCCTGTAGCTCCCTCCCTCCTCCCCTCCCAATCCCACCCCCCCCTCCCAATCATTCAGTTTTTTAATTAAACTCATTGCCTATTATTTCATAATCACGGTTGCTAAGTGTTGAATGTCCAGAAGCTTTGAAATGATATTGGAGTACTGTATGTGTGTCCTTATATACACACTTGTGGGTGATCAGTTCTATTTAGAAGGGTGTTAGTGGGTATCCAAGGATGTCAAATGGCCAGTACAGCTATTTAAGAAGTAATGAGCTCAAGCAACTTAGATCTGTCAAGGTCTTTGCATTGTACTACATTGTCTTTTCGGTTAATTAAATCATCTTTCTCTAAGAAAATTGCTCATTTGCGTTCAAAGATAATGCATCGTCATGAGTACAGATTAGCTAGTGTCCATATAAGATGGCATTTTCTTTAAGAAACAATTATTGACTGTTGCAAGCTTCCAATAAGCCTCTGTAGCTGAGGGCCAGCCAAGTAGTGGCAGGTTAAATATAGTGACTTTCTTCCTTCTTTTGCAGTGAACAGTTACTTGGCTTCATCAAAGTAATGACTTAAAGTACAAAAGATTAAACCACAGAAAAATAAAGACAACCTCCAAATTTTATAACCTGCGGCTTGTGTTGGGTAATATTTTCCAAGTGGAGCTGAGTAGTGCAACAAATTGCTGTATTCCAAATTAATTGGAGAGACAGCTTCACCACCCAGCATTAATGTTCACAGTATTATTTCTCTCCCCTCCCCCTCTCTTAAATGTGCTAGATATGGAACCTGCAGCCCCTGTGAACTTAGATGTGTGCTTTGTCCGGCAGGCCACACCCCCGTCTAAATCAGTTTTTAAAAATTTGGTCTAAAAGCACACAGTATCCGTGTCAAAGTCAAATGCTGAACATGATAAATGCACACTTAATCTGGATCCCTATTCATGTTCTTTGACTCTGCAATGTTTTCTTCGGTTTGATAACTTTGCTATTTGAAGAGCTAAAGCATCTAAGATAAGAATTCCTGAATTTTCCTACAAATTAAGCTTCTTATATAAAGTTCTCCAGGTATTAAAGGCTTATGTCTTGGTGGGTTTGTGTAGGCCAATGCTAGCCCAAACAATCCATTGGTGGCATGACCCACATCATGTGCTCAGGGAGGAGGTCTGAGAGGTGAATTAACTGAGCATCCCTGTGATCCTGGGACTGCCTGTGGCCCTGGCTGGGTTTTTCAGTGATTTTTGGTGGATTAGGACTTCTGTGTGAATTTGTGAGGCTATTAAATGGCTGCATCGCCGTAAAGCAGTGAGCCCGGCAAATATTGTGCTCAGCTGCGATTATGCAGATGTTTCTCCACCGTCTGAATCCTCCTCCCAGTGAACACAGGCTCTGAAAATCCTTATTTTGACAGCATTTGTGGAAGTGCTTTGGGCTCTAAGTCACTTCCAGCCTTTGGACTTCTTTAGTCAGCCACATTCTTCTTCTGAACAATAGGGTTTAGAAATCTGTTTGGTAATAGGGAGAAGGCCTTGGTTTGTTTTATTGTCAAATTCCAATTGCTTTGTGAGTGATTGTAAAATACGGAGCTGGTGTCTGTGCTGTGTTTCTGAGGCATAATACAAAATGCTCATTGTCGACGCCTCTTGAGAACAGCATTGCATAGCTGTAAAAGGATTCTGTTTATACTTCCACAGTGTTCTGCCAAGTAGGATCTTCAAAGACTTATCTTAATTGTGTGACATACTTTCGGGTGCCACCGAACTTCTGTGGTTCCCAAGCTGGGAAATGGAGAAAATGCTCTTGGGAACTTGTTTTTGTTGTCCTATTTCTCTTCAAAAGAGCCCTTAGCATTTTTTTTCTCTCCCACACTCCCCTGTAGTTGTGTTGTGTGTCCCTTGTTGTAACCTCTAATGAGGATGGCATTTGATAAGAAATGAATTATTTAAGAGCTTAATAAAAATGAAGCACTGTGTGAAATGTCCAGAAAAGACAAATTACCAAAATGGGCTTTGTAATCAGGTTCTAGTGCTTTGCAAACGGACTTCCCTTTTGTCTGTGGAATGATCATTTAACTTTCCATGATGTGACTTTAATTAGAAGAGACCCATGTTCAGTCAGCTCAGATACTGTCTGCTGATTCTCCAGCGTGTTGCTGCCTTGGAGTTCCCTAAAGGTAATATTTAGGCCTCCCTTCTTTCTTTCTTTCTTTCTTTCTTTCTTTCTTTCTTTCTTTCTTTCTTTCTTTCTTTCTTTCTTTCTTTCTTTCTTTCTTTTCTTTCTTTCTTTCTCGTTCTTTCAATTAATTCAATTTATGTCTAAGTCATAGCCCCTCCCTCCTCTCCTCCCGGTCCCACCCTTCCTTCCACATCCCCTTTCTATTCTTCAGAATAGGGGAGCCCCTACCCAGACACCCCCTGATCATCTATTCACATGAGGACTGAGTTTGTCTTCCTCCCCTGTGGTCTGTTAGGGCAGTCCCATCAGGGTGAAGTGATCAAAAAGCAGGCAACATAGTCCATGTCAGAGATATCTCCCACTCCCCTAACTAGTGGGTCCACACGAAGCCTAAGATGCCCATCGGCTACTTATATAGAGAGGACCTAGGTCCAGACCATGCATTGTCCTTGGTTGGTGCTTCACACTCCATACTCCCTCGGGTCCTAGGTGGATTGGCTCTGATTTATGTAGGTTTTCTTAAAGCGAAATTGGACTTACACTTTTAGACTTCCTTGAGACCTGATGGGTCTTGAAGCTTATGAGCAGAAAGGATGTTAAACTTTTTCTGTCTGTCTGTTTGTCTCTGTATGTCTCCCTGTGTTTATGTGTGTCTGTTGTATGTTTCTCTGTCTCTATCTCACTCTCTCTGTTTCTGTATGAGCTTCTCTGTCTCTCTGTCCCTATCTCCCTTTCTTTGTCTCCCTCTCTTACCTCTGTGTCTCTGCCCCCCATCTCCACACACACACCTTATCTCTTCAAGTTTAAATAGACTCTGACATTTTACCTTATATGCCTCTATACTATTGTGGACTTGATCTCTTTAATAAAGCAAAACCTTTCAAGGCCTTGTACCATCCAAACTGTCAGCATGACTCAATGTGCATTCCAGAGGCTGAGCTTCTAAAATTTTATATTCCTTGACATTTATATGTGTTGGATACGTAATGCTTTAATAAGCCTGGAATCAAGAGTCTCATAAACTATTAATTCTAGATTTCTTCAGGTAGTGGAATAGATTTTGGAAGCTTTATTCCTGTTTAAAGAATCCTAGTTTTTGAAGAAGAAAAAGTGTTGATATTTTAGTAGCATTTACTTCCTATCACTGGAACAGGAAGTGATTTAAAAATAAACATATCAAACTGTTGCATTGCTGTACCTATATTTGCAATAATTAAACTTACATATAAAAATTTAAAATTCTTTGACACCAAAATAATTGAGTATCTTCTGACTTTTACCCTTCATATACACCTTCTCTCTTCTCCAGTACTCTCCCCTTTCTTTCTCTTCATTTCCCTCCCCTCCCTTCCCCTCCTCTCTTCTTTCCTCTTCTATTCTCTCTCTGTGTATGTACATATATGTGTATGCTAGTATTGGTGAACTTTATACAAATTGTGACTTAAATGAAGGTTCCACTTTAGACTAACAAACAGTTTTGTACTTAATCCTTTTAAAATGATCCCCCTATCCCTACTCTGGCCACTGAGTTTGTTTTACATAAGAATTTTATGGTTTTAACTATGCTCTATTTAAAAGCTTCTCTTACTTTAGGTATAAGAAAATTTACCATAATCACCCAATCCTGAATGGATATTCAACATCTTTTGTTATGTTATGCCCTGAAAGCCAAGCCAAGAGACCACATTCATGGCTCCTCAAGTCATGCTAATGAGGCCTTTCTACGCAGACTGTTGACAGGATGACAAGAAGCTCATTACTCTACTCAAGTTTCATGTTGGTACGCTTACCTATAATTTGAATATGTCCAGCCTCTCTCTTGTAAAGGTGTGTAGATATTTTGTGAGGAAGAAAAGCTTATGCTTTGAACAACTCTGACTTACTTGGGAGGCTGAGTAGGGTAAGCATGCTCTGCTGATGTGCACCATTTCCTGGACTTCTTTGATTGACTGAGTTCACACGTTCTCAAGATGCTTTAGCATCCCGATAACAAGAGGAAGAATACAATACATAGTATGTCTGACACTCTTGTACTTTAAGTGTTTGTATCTTAGTACGAAATGATATGAATTTAAAATATATTCATCAAAATAGAATTTAGAATCCCGATAGAGAAAAATTTTTTAAATTGAAAATAAAGTAAAATATAGTTGAACAAAGAAGCACTAACAAAAAGTAGAAGTTTTGATTGAAATATATGTTATGAGACTGACAACCTTACAAGATTTTCTGTCAGAGGATGTTGTTTTGACTTGTGCTTTGTTTTTTGTTTGTTTGTTCGTTTTAAATATTAGTTACAGTTTATTTACTTTGTATACCAGCTGTATCCCACTCCCTCATTCCCTCCCAATCCCATCCTTTCTCCCTCATCTCCTCCCTGCCCCTTTCCAAGTCCACTGATAGGGGAGAACCTCTTCCCCTTCCATATGACCCTGGTTTATTGTTGTTGGCGTATTCTCCCATTCCTGGCTCTCTTGAGTGGTAATGGGCATCAGCAGGAGCATGACTTCTACCAGCAGGGTTAGCATCAGCCAGCAGGGCTCTGGCTGCTGACTCTGCTTTGGCTGTGCTCAGCCTCTAGATGCTTCAGCCACTGAGTGCCTTGGAGCTCATCTCAGACTAGAAGTGCAGCTCTGAAAACAAACAACGAACTGCTCTCTACAGTGAAAGGAAGCAAACAGCAAAACACTCTTCTACTTTGGGTGGTGTGTTCTCTAAGAATAAAATGGTAATTAAAGAGAGAAGCCCGACAGAAGTGATTGAAAAGTTTAAAGAAGACTTTGTTTTAAAAGTTCCCTCATTGAGGCTGTTTCTTTTTCACCACAGAAGGCCCACAAGGCACTGTAGGCTCTGTTCCGATGCTTGTTCACCATGCTTTGATGACAGGCAGCTATTTGCTCTGAGAGTTTCTGGAGTGCAGGTGATATTTATTAGAACACAAAGCGACCCTGAAATTAAAATGAAGGAAAATGGTGCAGTTCCACAACTAATTGGGTGATTTAGAAATGGCAGCCAGACAAAAGGGAAAGTGCTCTTGTGTTTCATCAGTTTTAAGGGAATTTCTTTTCTTTCAGATACAGAATTAGTATGTTTTCATGTGATCTTTTGTGAGTGGGGAAGCAACAGGGAATTTTATAGCATTTTCCTCCTGGTGTGTGTTTTATATATATATTTTTTCTTTTTCTCTGTGGCACTTTGCCTCTTTTTAATAACTGTGATGCAGCTAGCCCCGGAAAGGCTAATGATCTTTGGATAGATCTTGCTTTTATGTTTGATGTTAGTGATATGCTGCTCTCATTTAAAAATAAATGTTTGCCTTCTCATATATGAGGTTTTTCTCTATCTCTTTTGTTCCTTGGATATCTGTATTTACATCCATAAACAAACTAGTTGATGGCCATGTACATGAGATGCCAGTATATGAGATACAATTAATTCCTGAATAAGATTGAGAATCAATTGCTCTATACTACACAGGGAGAAAAAGCAGCTTTGAAGGGCTCCTACTCAGGTCTTCCAACCACAAGATAGAGACTAGGATTAAAAGTGTTTGAAGACTGTCCTCCAGATAGAAAATCCAGTGGGTTAATGTCACAGTATTTCAATATACTGATTGGTTTATTCACTTCATACATGAAAACAATATCTATCAATCAATCTCTCTCTCTCTCTCTCTCTCTCTCTCTCTCTCTCTCTCTCTCTTCTGTATGTGTGTATGTGTGAAATAGACACATATTCATGCCTGTGTTCACATACACATAATTTCACATAATTTATAAAATACAGTCAGGTCACCATTCAATGAAAGTCCTGGAAAGAAATTCACTCTCAAATAAATTTCTCCCAAATAAATCATTCTATTTACTTTCTGTCTGTGACTTGGTGACCTGCAATATTTTTTTCAGAAAAAAAAGTCCATATATATATATATACATATTTTTTTTTTACTTCACCATAATCTACTGAATTATAGAGTTAAGATGGGATTCTTGAAGGAGAAATGGAGAGAGGATGCTTAGCTGTGCAGCTTTTACAGTTAGAGTTGGACTTGAATGGTAGCTGAAAGGTCAGCTTTGTATTTAAGTTGGTTGACTGTCTAAATCTCCACTGATGTGTTGATAAAATATCAATGATAACTCTTAATTAGTTGTTTGACTAACGATATGGTTATTATAATGCACTTAATACATCAAGAGACGATAGCTATAATAATGAAAGAAAAATATGTCATAATAAGAGGCCTACCTTTGTAAGGACTAAAGGTACTTTGTGAATTTCCTATAAGAAATTATTTAAAATGCAACATTTAAAAGCCTTTGCGATCAGACAGCATCTTCAGGTTATAATTGATTTAGGAGATTGGAAGTTACGCCTCATGCTTTGATAACAATGTCTTAGGCACGGATAAAGACAGGAACTTGGTACTGTTTGCTTTTCTAACTATCGTAGCAGTGGAGCAGTGTTAGTTCCTTCATGCAAATGCTGCTGATGGAAATGCACACTTCCCTTCACGCTTTTATTGCAGAATCTCTGAAGTCCTTTCACATGCAAAGCATCGTATAAAATGATGCACTGTTAAATAAGCAATACATACACCTATGCTCTTATCAATAAGTACATTGTTAACAGACCACACAGGAAGCTGGACAAGGAAGTTGCTCAGAGAATACATAATCTTTTGATCTGAGGAAGTGAGAGGGCTTTAAATCATAGGCATTGATTGGTAGTCAAAAATCCCTTCTGGCTAATGCTGTAGTGATTTGGGGTCAAGAGACATAACCTCGTTTTACTAGCGTCCTATAGATAAAAGAAGATATTTCAGGGAGCGATTTAGTACAGGGGAACCTCATAGGAAGCTCTTGGTTGGCAATGGTAAGACTCCACACTGAAAAACAACATTATGTTTAATGTCAGCTACTCAGGCAAAGCACTGGGGGTTTTGTCATTCATAGGAAGACTTTGAGGGAGCTCATAAAATACATTAAAAGCACGTTTTTTAAAATGGTTCTAAAAATGGAAAAGAACTCAAATGTTTATTGCAACAATTTTATTGCCAGAAACATGGTCTTTATGACTAGAGGGGGGTAATGTATTCACTCGGGTCTCTGAGGAATTTCAGACTGGTGAGGATTATTTGGATTGCATGGGAGTAATTATCTTAGAATTTGAGAGCTAATTCTCTCTGTTTTTTTTTTTTTTATCATACATTTTATTTTATTAATCTCTTAGTTGTGAGAGACTCATGAGGAAAGTTGTAAGCCTGCCAAAGGCAAAAGCTGGGGTCTATCCAAAATGCTTTCATTGTTGGTGGGTGAATCCAGCTTCCTTCCTGCTCAAAGTGCTGCTGCTGGTGGGGTTGTGTGGCATCTACTCTGACTTCCATGAGCAGTCTTTCACCAGAGGTCTTAGTTAGATGGTCAGATGGGAAGAAGTTTTTATTGATGGCCTTTCAATCTGCTTCTGAAGATCTCTTCTCTCAGATTTTTTATTATTCGATTTCTAGAAAACTGCAGAACACTTCTTTAGCAGGGTAGTTGACAGGTATGAGTGTCTAGCCAGCTTTTCCATTCTGGCTTCTCTTATCCTGGCAAGATGGAATAAATACTGTTCGTCAGTTGTAATTACTGGAGTAAGAGGTGATCATTCACTTCTTCGCTGTTTATTTTTTGAGAATAAGAATAATCTCAGTTTTGAAGAATCAGTGTCAACTCTACAGTATATCAGAATTAAATAGCCCAACTCTTTTACAAGTGAGTTCTAGTCTGTTTAATCTCACACCCAGTTTCAGGTAGAACCTTCAGTGACATGCTCAAGCAGCTCTTCCAAAAAAACCAACCAAACAATAAAGATCCCACATTCATTGAGAAGTTTGTCCTTTAGAATCATTTCTTATGATCTTATTATTATTTTATATGGATTAAAATCTGGAGTATATTTTATGTAATGAGTGAGGCTAGAATGGATAAAATGTAGTAGCTGCCTTCTCTGGGTTTCAAGAAAGCTACAGAGTGCACTCTGCAATACAACCACAGTGACATTTGATGGCTTTAAGTTAGCTTCTTAACTTATTATTCAATGCTTAATGATTGCTTAAAACTACAGGATCAATGAAGAAGGTTTTTTCGTTGTTGTTGTTTGTTTGTTTTAATATTTCTCAAATTTGTGCCCTAATGTGCTTTTTTAAAATTTACTTAAGTTCCTTGAACAATATTTGCTGTTTCTATAATTACTATATTTAATATAAATCTATATTTTTCCTATCAGAGGGATGTGTGAAATAGAGTGTTATTTTCTGGAATTAGACAAGCATAGCAGTGAAGAGGGAAATCCCTGGATCCACAGAGACCAGTGTGCAGACATGGGCCTGAATTCTGTATAGCCATGGCCCCGCTCCTCATTTCTTCTCTTATTAATTTAATTTAAATGCCATTTACTGACATTTAAAAGTACGTGTGTGTGTGTGTGTGTGTGTGTGTGTGTGTCTAAGTGTGGTCATGCCTGTGGCGTTATGTGCCTAAGGAGGTCACAGGAAAACTTATGGCAGTCAATGTCCATCAACTTCTACCTTGTGTGGACTAGGTCCTCAAGTTTGGCAACATGTGTATTTATCTGATGAGGTGTCTTTCCTTTCCCTTGTTCAGGTCTCTTATCTGTAAAGTGGTTATAGTAAGTGTACATAGATAAAAAATGGCTTAAGATTTGTTCTGTGAAATGCTTAATATGATGCTTATTATGAAGGCATGCCAGATAAACATTGCAGTTTATAAACAGTTATTATCAATATTGACTGGCTGTATGAATATTTCTATAGAGTAAACATTCAGTTAGATTATACATTTTGCAATTGATAGTAGGTAGATAGTAGTAGTTTGTAATATCTGTATAACTTAACAGCATTTATTAAACACTTTTGAGACTGAGTTTATATTGAATACTATAAGTAGGCATAAATATGCCACCTAATTGAACTAAAATATTTATATGAATGGTGCTCTGTGTTAGGGATTTGATTATTCAATTATAATACTTGCTATAAAAACTCCAAAAATGTTTGAATTATGTAGATATTGGAGATACTGTAAAAGAAAAAGTGACAACCAAAACAGAAAATAAAAGAACACAGGAATCCCTAGGTTAGAGGAGACAGTAAAAGAAGAGAATGATTGAAATAGAACAAAACAAAAACAGAGCAAATCCCTCTGAGTCTCTGGAAGTTACCAGTGCAACCTAGCAACCAGCCTCTTGCACCCTGAAACCGAACCAGTTGAAGGATACACATCACACACATGAACTCTGCCGCACGTCTTTTCACAGAGTCAAACATACTGAGTGAAGACCCTGTCCTCATCATGAAGTGGTTTCATTCCTGCCTCTGTCCCAGGCATCTACAGAGATGTGAGAAGTGAAGTCAGGAATGTAGGTGGACTAATACCACCAACAGAATAAGCAGTAATCAAAACTAGCCCCATGGCAGGGCTGGAGACGTTTATCTAATGGTGACAGTCATCTCAGGGAGAGCAGAAGAAGGGCCTTCCAGCGACCCTGGCATGTGCCTGCAGTTCCAGCCATGTAGAAGCCAGAGATTATGGAAGACCAGGAGTTCAAATTTAGCCTGGACAACTTACAGAGACTGTCTCTGAAAAATAGTTCACCTCAAAACATTGCCTCGCTGAAATCTCCATCGTCACACTCTGAGGGCTGGAGAGTAAGTTGTGGCTAGATTTAGTCATGTGAGTGAAAGCAGCTTCCCATTATGAATGACTAATTGTTTTCATGTTTGCTATACAAATGCATTAAAGTTTTCAGGCATAATGAGTTCGTTAGGCAAGGTCCAGATGTTGCGTTATGATCCTTGGTCTAAAGTGCTTATTGTGTAGGAGACTGCTGTGAGGAAAATTCCCATTGGCTATTAATAAGTATTAACTAAATGTTTAAAAAAAAGTCTTCCTTAGGCAGGTAGATTTGGGGTATTCTGGCTTATGACATATTAAGTCGGTTTCTTGACTGCATGTCTTCAGAGACTTTAATATGCTGCTGTACTCTGTGAGTCAACAAGAGGGTTATTTTGCTAATTTATTTTTCAGCGGCATAAATATTTAGGGGACATCTCATGGTCTTGAAGTTCTACCCAGCAAGGTGCTGAAAACCTAGCAACAGACTGCTATTTTTGTTGTCCCTTGTTACAGGCAGATTTCATAAGGGCATGATCTGAGACAGTTTATAATTTGTTAAATTCATGCTTGAATTTCAGGAACTCCAAAGAATGTAACTAATTACAGGTAGCTATTCCTTGGAGCCTCCTTCTTTCTTCCTGGTGGTGTCACCCTTTGAAAGTAATAAAGCTTGTGTGTAATTCTCTTTTTTCTGACTAAAGGGGCATCAAAAGAAAGTCAGGGTATGTGGCTTGTGAAAATACTAAATCTTAAGAAATCTTGGCCATAAAATAAAGCTGTAGAGCTACTGAAGATGGAAGGATTCAATTCAGCTGTGACTTATTTTTTTTTATAAGAACACAGCCACTATATGATCTGTGGGGAAACAAGTAGGAGTGATTCAAAAATAGATTTCACTATGTCATCCATCCAGTGAGGAAAACAAAACACAACAAATCATGACTCTTCACTTAAAATAACCACTACTGAAGACACAAAGGGAAGTTAGAGTGCCTTCTGGCTTTATTAATCTGAGCATAGGAGCTGATAATGTTAGAAAGGGAGGAACCAGGAAATTTATCAGTCTGGTACCATGTCTGTGTATTGTGAATTTGAGGATTCCTGACAGCCTAATATCCTGTGAAGGTATTAAGGTCTGTGTCTGCTGTCTGTAGACATGCTAGCCTGACACACTTCATCTCAGCTGCTTCTGAGAGCAGAGCAGGATGCAGTTGATCCCATCTCTTAGTAGGAGAACATAGAGTCCTACCTTATAGGGTAATACATACTGAAGACGTCTTGTCATCTTCTATGTCAAGATAATTTAACCTAAAGGAAAAAAAAAATTGTTGTCCAGAAATTGAGGTCCAGAGAGGTCTGAACACTTAGCTACTCATTGAAACCCAGGGCTTAAAGCCAAACCTGCTACAACTATGGGTTGTTATCTGCACCAACCTGCTTTTTGTTACATAATCACTTTTCAAGTTGAGATTAATGTTGGAACACAGGTTTCTGGAATGTGGTATCAATACTCCTATTTTTCTATTTTAATATAAGAAATTAATTATATTCTTATTCTTTAAACATGGAACTACCTAGGTTATAGAATCCCCTGTGCTTATCACAAGTGCTTTTTGATCTCCATTCACTTACCAAGGCAAGTCAGTGGAGCTGATTTGTATAGAGGCAGCATATTGCATTTGCTATGAGATGCTTTGGACGTCAACAGAGAATGCTCAGTGGAGATGAACGCTGTCATTCTGCATACCTTACTTAAAGGTAACCTAACAACACCATGAAAATTAACAACATCTTTAAAATAATATAAATAGTTGAAGAGAAAGTGGCAAATAACTTTGAACTCATTGGCATAGGAAAACATTTCTGAACAGAACACTCAGCATAAGCACTAAGATCAACAATTAGTAAATGGGACCTCAGGAAACTGCAAAGCTTCTGCGTGGCAGAAAACACTGGCATTCAGACAAAGTGCTAGGCTATAGAATTGAGAAAATTTACCAATTGACATATCCAAGAAAGGGATAATTTCCAAAAGAGGTCAAAAAACTAGATATCAAGAAAACAAATTTAGATCCTTTCCCAGTCTGTAGCCTGTCATTTTGTTCTGACAACAGTGTCCTTTGCTTTACAGAAGCTTTTCAGTTTCATGAGGTCCCATTTATAGATTGTTGATCTCAGAGCCTGTGCTGTTGGTGTTCTGTTCAGGAAGTTGTCTCCTGTACCAATGAGTTCAAGGCTCTTCCACACTTCTTCTTTCTTCTAAACGGTTTAGTGTGTCTGGTTTTATGTTGAGGTCTTTGATTCACTTGGACTTTAGTTTTGTAAAGGGTTATAAGTATGGATCTATTTTCATTTTTCTACATATAGACATCCAGTTGGACCAGCACCATTTGTTGAAGATGCTATCTTTTTTCCATTGTATGGTTTTAGCATCTTTGTCAAAAATCAGGCGTCCAAGAGTGTGCAGGTTTTTTTCTAGGTCATCTGTTGTATTCCATTGATCCACCATTCTGTTTCTATGCCAGTGCCATGAAGTTTTTGTTTTGTTTTGATTTACTGTTACTCTATAGTACTGCTTGATATCAGAGATGGAGATACCTCCCGAAGATCTCTTATTGTAGATGATTGTTTTAGCTATTCTGGGCTTCTTGTTATTCCATATGAAGTTGAGAATGTTTCTTTCAAGGTCTCTAAAGAATTGTTTTGGTAATTTGATGAGAATTGCATTGAAAATGTAGATTGCTTTTAGAAAGATGTCCATTTTTACTATGTTAATCGTGCCCAGCCACGACAGCCTACAGACTGCGAAAGGATCTTCACTAAATCTATAGCTGACAGAGGGCTAATATCCAGAATATATAAAGAACTCAAGAAGTTAAATAGCAACAAATCAAGTAATCCAATTTAAAAATGAGGTACAGAGTTAAACAGAATTCTCAATAGAGGAATATCAAATGGCAGAGAAACACTTAAAGAAATGTTCAATGTCCTTAGTCACCAGGGAAATGTAAATCAAAACAACTCTGAGATTCTATCTTACACCCATCAAAGTGACTAAGATCAAAAACTCAAATGACAACACATGCTGGAGAGGATGTGGAGAAAGGGGAATCCCCCTTCATTGCTGACGGGAATTTAAACTTATACAACCATTTTGGAAATCAGTCTGGCACTTTCTCAGACAGTTAGGATTAGTGCTACCTCAAGATCCAGCTATACCAATCGTAGGCATATATCCAAAGTATGCTCATATATACAATGATGACATTTGTTCAACCATATTTGTAGCATCTTTATTCATAATAGGCAGAAGATGGAAACAACCCAGGTGTCCCTCAACTGAGGAATGGATACAGAAATTATGGTGCAGTTACACAATGAAATACTACTCAACAAATAAAAACAATAAAATTAAAAAAAAGAATGAATGAAATTTTCAGGCAAATGGTGGGAACTAGGAAAGATCATACTGAGTGAGGTATCCTGGAAGCAGAAAGACACACATGGTATATACTCACTGATAAGTGGATATTAGACATATAATATGTCTAAAATCTGTACACCTAAAGAAGCTAAGCAAGAAGGAGGACCCTGGGTGTAATGCTCAATCCTCATTCAGAAAGGAAAACAGAATGGATTGTAAAAGGGAGAAAACAGGGAAGAGGACAGAATCCTACCACAGAGGGCCTCTGAAAGACTCTACACAACAGGGTATCAAAGCAGATGCTGAGACTCATAGCCAAACTTTGGGCAGAGTGCAGGGAATCTTACAGAAGAAGGGGGAAATCGAACGAACTGGAGGGGACAGGAGCTTCACAAGAAGACCAACAGAACCAAAGAAATCTGGGCACAGGGATCTTTTCTGAGACTGATACTCCAACCAAGGACCATGCATGGAGATAACCTAGAACCCCTGTACAGATGTAGCCCATGGCAGCTCAGTGTCTAAGTGGGTTCTCTAATAAGGAGAACAGTGTCTGTCTCTGGCATGAACTCCATGGCAGGCTCTCGGATCACCTCCTCCTGAGGGGCGGGAGGAGCCTTACCAGGCCACAGAGGAAGACAGTGCAGCCAGTCCTGATGAAACCTGATAGGCTAGGGTCAGATGGAAAAGGAAGAGGACCTTCCCTATCAGTGGACTTAGGGAGGAGCAAAGGAGGAGAAGAGGGAAGGAGGGTGGGATTGGGAGGGGGCTAGAGCTACAAAGTGAAAAATTATAATAAATAAAACAATATAAATAACAAAAAACAAGGAATAATAAAAAGAAAGCAAATTTAGAAATGAGATATAGACCTAAACAGAATTCTCAAAAGAAGAGACTCAAATGGCTGAGAAACAAGGGAAGATCAACATCCTTAGTCATTAGGGGAATGCAAATTAAAACTTACTTTCATATTTCAACTTGCACCTGTCAGAATGGTTAAGAATAATAAAACAAGTGACAACTCATGGTGGCAAAGATATGAAGGAAGTAAAGCACTCATCGAGTGCTGGTGGAAGTGCAAACTCATACAGCCACTGTGGACATGAGCTGTGTCTGATCCTCAGGAAGACAGGAAACTGCCAGGGATGTACCCAAAACATGCTTTATCTTACCAAGGAGACACTTGCTTAACCATATTTATTGCTACTCATTTTATATAGCCAGAAATCTGAAACCAGCTAGATGTCCTTCAACAGATGAAAGGTTTCGGTTTCTAAAAATGTGTATTTACCAATGGAATATTGTTCTGCCATTAAAAAAAAACTGATATCATGAAATTTTCAGGTAAATTATGAAAAAAAATAATGAGTGAGGTATCCAGATCCAGAAACACAAATGTGGTATGTATTCACTTTTGTGTGGATATTGATTATGAAGTCAATGATAGTCAAGTTATGATCTACAAAGCTACAGAGTTTAGGTATAGAGTAAAAGACTTGAGGAGACAGGTAGATCTTATTGGGAAAGGGAAATATGATAGTCATGGATGGATGGATCAGGAGGGGCAAGAAAAGGAGGTTCAAATGAATATAAGGAGTGAAGAGGGGGACTAGGGAGGAAATACCAGGAGAGACAGCTAAAATAATGGGCTATTGGGGTGATAATATGCTTTTTATTGGTTTTACTCAAGTTTATTGGGAGCAGCTGGGGAGTGGAGAGAGAGAAAGAAAGAGACAGACAGACAGAGGGAGAGAAAGACAGAGAAGGGGAGAGCAAAAAAGGGAGGAGGAATCAAAATGTTTTTGGTTTGTTTGATTTAATTAAATACTTTTTAAAATATATGTATGTATGTATGTATGTGTGTGTGTACTCTTTCCCTGTGGTTTAGCCCTACAGGTCCTTTTCATATATGTAAATAGCTTCCAGTTTAGAGATTTTATGGGATCCCAAGTGTATGAACTCAATTTTCTGCATCTGTATCTGTTTCTTTTGCTTTTTCTTGGGATCTTCATCGTCTGTTTATTTTGTCCTATCCTGATGTGTTAGTTTTTGTTCTATCTTATTTTATTATTCTCCTTAGAAGCTTGTTTGTTTTCTAATGACAGGCATAAAAGGAGTAGATCTGGATGGTAGGGGAGGTAGGGAGAAGCTGGGAGAAATAGAAAGAAAACTGTAATAAATATATATACATTTTCATATATATCGATATATAATTGAAAACTATTTTTAATAAAAGGGGAAACAAGTACAAAGAAATGTTGATTACTAATTATATCAAACATCTTAATGGACACCTCACCATAGGTGATATACTGAGGGGAAGTAAGCACATTAAGAGAAACTTGACATGTGCTTAGGAAATTTAAAATCAAAACAGCATATGTGTATGTACAAATTGGAATAGCTAGAATCTGCACCCAGGTAGCCCCAGTTCTACCAAAACTGCAAAGTAATAGAAGCTCACACTCCTACAGTATATCTACTTTGACAAGCAGTTTGGTAGTTTCTTATGCCGCTAAACCCACACATCACATGATTCAGCAATGAAGCTTGTTGGAGTCAGTATAAAGAGGTGAGACTTATAGGCACAGAACCTGCACATGGGTGCTTATTGATCGGCTGTAAAATTTGAGAACCTTGGAAGTACACTAGAAGTGGTCTGCTAAGCTGGTGGACAAACAGCTCAGTGTAGGCAATGCAGAACTATGTAATACACAACAGAAATGAACTGTCAGGCCATGCAAAGACAAAAAGGAAATTCAAAGGTGTGGTTTTTAAAAAACTATCTGGAAAGGCTGCATAGTGTTTCATGCTAAGTACATATGATGCTCTAGGAAGGACAACATTACAGAACTATTGGAGAGTTTGGGGGCAATGGAAGTGTGAATAGGTGTGCAAAGGACTCTTAGGATAATTAAACTACCCTGTAGGGTGTGATACTAATGTAAACACAATGCTAGGAACCTTTCCAGAAGTTTAGAATGTACACTACCAAGAGTGAGCAATAGTATTGACTGTGTATTTGGGATGATAAGAATATGACACAGAACCTGCACATGGCTTGTTCATTATAGCATGGTCATCATTCCATATGGAGCGTGGTAGTGAGGCCAGCTGCCACTGTGTGGGACAGGATTGCAGGGCTATTGCATTACCTGCTCCTTGGCCTTCCTGCTAAACCCAAATGGCTGCAAATGCCAACATGTGTTTATGAGAGGTATCCGAGCCCACAGTATTAATGTGACCATCTCTGTTCTCCTCTCTTAGATGCTATCTCTTCAAACTCTAATAAATTAAATTTCATACAGCTATTTGGCATGTCACAATAAGTAGAGACAGTATATGCTAGGAGAGTCCAGAGGACTGGGAATCAGAATGCCTGGATTTTAATCTTTAGTGCCTTGTGACTTAAACAGAGTAACTTAAATTCTGTGTGCCCGGTTTCCGTTTCTACAGAACAGGCACTCTAAGAACGTCTGTCCCTCAGGTTATTGCGTTTAGTCATTTATTTCCTATTATGAGTGGTCATTGCTGGTGTTTAGCATATGATAGATATTATTGAATTCCTATCTTTATCCCCAGGAGGACTGGAAGCTCTGTGAGGACAAATATTCCATTTCATCTCTGTGTAGTAAAATGTAGGCACCAAGTAAATATATTGTTAATAAAATACATTGAGTGAATATCTATTCAGATTTTTATCACAGAGTTTTTCTGTATTTTTCTAATCTTCTTAAAGTAATGTAAAGGTCATGTGAATGCTTCTTAGAAAATTGCTTGCATGTCTCTTTACCCTTTTATTAATGGCCTTTCACCTTGGCTGATTCTATCTCTTCAAAGCTTTTTTCTCTGTATAAGTGGTGTCCTTGAGGAAGAATTATATGAGAATATCCATGTTATATGCAATTGAAGCAGGGATTCACTGTAATTAAATGTAATTGAAGCCATGTAAGGAATGGATTTTAGTGGAGGTATGGCAGGTAACAGGCAGCGTGTCCCCTAGCCCAGTGTATTCCAAAGGTCCCAGCGTTAGAATACAAAGGGCTTTTATTTTGTTGACATTCTGCCTTTTAGATGATGTCTACTGTCTCTAACTGGTTAAAAGTCACATAGAGAACTTATGAGGACAAGGCTCAGGGTATTTTCTAAATGTGGATGCTGCGAAATTATTCAAATCTCCCACTATTACAGTTCCTGAATAATTCCTTTTGAAAAACAGAGTTTAGTAAGATCTGGAAAGGACAGGAACTCCACAAGGAGAGCAACAGAACCAAAAAATTCTGAGCACAGGGGTCTTTCCTGAGACTGATACTCCAACCAAGGACTATGCATGGAGATAATCTAAGACCCCTGCACAGATGTAGCCCATGGCACTTCAGTATCCAAGTGGGTTCCAGAACAGGGACTGTCTGATATGAACTGATTGCTCTGATCTTTAATTACCTCCCCCTGAGGGGGCAGCAGCACTACCAGGCCACAGAAGAAGACAATGCAGCCACTCCTGATGAGACCTAATTGACTAGGATCAGAGGAAGGAAAAGAAGTCCTCCCCTATCAGTGGACTTGGGGAGGGGCATGCATGCAGAGGGTGGAGGAAGGGAGAGATTGGGACAGGAGGAAGGAGAGAACCACAGGGGGGATACAAAGTGAATAAAGTGTAATTAATAAAGAAAAAATAAAAGAGTTTAATTTTCCACAAATAAGTAGTTCACTTGATCTATAAAACAGCCAAATAATACTATAACCTTATTCTCATCTATCTATCTATCTATCTATCTATCTATCACCTATCATCTGCCAATCATCTACCTATTTCTATACCTGTATACTATTTCTGTGTATATATAAGTAAATGCATAAATATCTAAGCATTTATGATATTTTGGTGTGTGTAGGGATTCATCTTATCGAGATTAACTGAGGTAGTATGGATAATATTTACTAAGCCATCTCAATTTTTAGCACGCAGTAAGTGTCCAGTACACGTGCAAGTGCTATTGAACATTCTAAGACATTTGCATGGATTATGTAAATGGGGAGTTCATCAAACATTGATTGTAGAGTTTCTTCTTATAGCATGAATCTGGAGTACAGTTATTATTCTTTCCTCATCCATCCTTCTGCATTTTGCCTTGAGAGCAATGGGTGGTTCTCTGTTGCCTGTTGCTTGCCAGGTTGGCTTGGAGTTGAATTTTGCCAAACATGGATGCTGCCAGGAGCTGCCATGTTGGAGAAGACAGGGATGGCTGGTTGTTCCTTTACTCTCTGTCTTTTCTTACCTTTTACCTTAAATGTCACCCCAGCAGTGCTTCTTCATCAGGTTTGCAGGAGTTCCTGCCAATCATTCTAGCTGAATTCTACCTGCCCTCAGAGGTTCAGCCCCATTTTCGCTTTATTGGGGATCCCACAGGAGCTGAGCATCAGATCTTTGCAGAATTTTGGGTTTTACCTTTTTGGAATGCTCTTCCAACTTACATTTTGACTATTCCCAACTTATTTCCACTTTCCCTTTAGCCTGGGAAAACAGCTTTCTGAGATAGTTAACCTTTAAAAGTTTTCTGATTAATAATTTCATAACAGTTAATTCTATTCAAATTCTCTCTGTTTGAGTAGGTGATGTGACTTTTGTCTGCTGACTAGACTGACTGAAGGCGGACTTAGGACCAAGCTTTGCTAACGGTGCAAGATTGCTCACTAGTTGGCAAGATGCCATCTGAATGGTAGTTTGCTAAGTGTAGGTCTTCGGTCTAAGGAAGTGAATTAATCTAAAGGGACATTCTTCCAGATTTGTGTCATTCTCAATGGTACTTAAGCAGAGGAATGATGGAATTTGTCATCTGAACAATTGTTGGGAGGCATTCTTTTTCACATAGCAGGTACTACAGGAGTGAAATCACTTCTTCTAAGGCAGATGATTGTCCTTGAAGAGATTCATAGGATGATTTCAGGGGCTGATAAGCTGAATGACAACAGGAGTCTCTGCCAACAGTAGAGTGCACAGAAAGTTTTTAAAAGAGAAGTAGATCCTCAAAGGAGCCTTGATCCATTAAAGGATGACTGTTAAAGTAGAGCTCATTGGAAAGGAAATAAAGCTGGTTTGCAAAACGAACCTGGGAATTATCTGTGGGAATGAATATAAATAAAAATAAGCACTTAAAATATCAAAGCTTTTCTTTGCTCTGGGGGCTGATGTTAGAGATGGCAGCTAGCTGCATTCCTCTGCCAAAGCCTCCTTCCTGTTTTGGCAACGTGGTTTTGAGGCAGATGGGCTGTGCTTCTGACTCCTGTGGACATTCCAGTGTTCAGAGGCTCAGTCTGGAGACAGCCAAAGCAAATGTTTGCGTTCTACATCTTTTTGCATTATTCATTGTTAAGACCCTGTAGATGAAAAATTAAAACTTCCTGGTCACTGGAATCGGGTCAGTTTGCAACTTACAGGGCTATTTGTTTGCCGTTGGGTGTTCTGTTTAGTTGTGTGTTTGTGCGTGTCCACTTGAATGTGTGCATGCATGTGTGTGTGTGTGATCCCGTGCTTTTACTGGCTGGTTTTTTTGATGTCATACTTTCTGTCCTTTTTAAAAATACATTTACTTTAATTATAATTATGTATATGTCTGTTTGGTTTGTGCACATGAGTGAAGGTTTCAGCAGAGGGCAGAAGACGGCATCTGATCTGATGCTGGAGTTAAGGCAGTTATCTGATGCTGCCTGATATCAGGGCAGAAAATTAAACTTGAGACTTCTCAAAGTGCATTAGGTACTCTGATCAATCTGCCATTTTGCCAGCTCTTTGCATTCTATTCTTTATAGTACATGTGTATTTGTAAAATAATGTTTACATATGTATCTATAAATTAATTATCCACGAACGTTCAGTAATATGTTAATTGGAATTTTTTATTTTGAATTGTTCCCTACAACCATACACAATCCTTTTATGTAAAATGTATGTTTTTATTATCCATCATGTGAAACAAAGAAGAATGAGTTAGAATGGCTTTGTAAAAAAACTGAGGAGAAAAAAGTAAATTATCTCTCTTTCTTGAAACTTTGCTTTTTGTCATAGCCAAAATGTGGCCACAGTAGGAGGCTTGGGGAAAGTGCACTAAGTGAGCAATAAGCGCTTGAAATTGGGGTTTTGGATCCTACGGTTCTGCTCTTAGTTCTCATTAACCCTTATTTTCCAGAGTCAGAAAAGGCAGGTGAGTGAGAGTGGAAAATAATTTCTCCATTTCTCAAAATTTGAACATAGAGTTAACATGTGACCTAGCTATTTCTCTTCCATGCTTGTACCAGAAAGGCTTGGGAACACATGTGTGTGTACCAAGCTGTGTCAGAGCCATCTCCATGGCGTCGTTCCTGCCAGGGTACACCATGCAGAAGCGACCCAAATGCAAGTAGCTGATAAACGGATTAACAGGCTATCTCCAAGCCCTAGATGGGACTTTAGTTCACCTTAGAAAGGCATGAAATGCTGGTGAATCTTCAAAGTAGTAGATTTTGTTGGAGAAAATATGCACAAAAGTCAACAAGGTACCATGCTGCTTGATTTCACTTATAAACATATGCAAATATATGATTCCACAGAGACTGTGTATAGAAGGTAGATGAATGGTTCCCGGAGCTGCCACTGGGTAAAAGGACAAGAGGCTGCTTTAGGGAAGAGATTTCACACAGGGTGATATGTTGGCTTGTGAAGCTAGTCGCACAACTCTGTCAGTATACACAAAGCCACTGATTTATATTCTTTTAAATGGTGAATTTCAGGATATGTAAATTCTCTCATTTTATTTAAAATTTAAAGATTTAATTGATAAAAATTAGTATTTAGGCTTGAAGGGGATAATTATTATACAAACATTGTCTGGGTTCTACTTTCCTTTCAGTGGAACATAAATTTGTTTAATTCAAAAGCAACGTCATGAATAGGCACAGGTGTTCAAATATCTAATCTGCAGTGGGATTTTAAAAACACAAAGATAATAGAGGTGTGCACTGGCTACACATGGCTGTTGCACAACTTTGTAACCACATCTCCTTCTCCAGGTCATAGATCTCTGTGCACAGACTGGAGGATCACCGTGGCTGAAGAAAGTGGAACAACTGTGGGGGTGTCCATTCAATTAACAGCTACACCTATAACGCGAGCCAAAATTCAGGATGCTATTTGGTTCAAGGACTCAGTAACAGCCATAAAGATAGATGAGATCACCATCTACAACCACAAAATGGCCAGGGCGCACCTTAGAGCGAGAGAATCTGTCAGCCACAGGCTGGCTGTGCAGCTCGGTTTTGTATGGAAAATCCTTGTTGGGTGATGGTGATGCTTTTCCTCTTCAGGGAGTTTCCTAAGGTGGAAGCCCACAGAATTTAGGTGCAGAAAAGTTCTTTTGTTGAAACTAACACTTATCCAAATACTAGTCATTCAATGTCCAGAAAGAGTACCGACCTCAGCAGTACTTTATCCATGGTATCTGTTGCCAGATTCAACGGGTGAAGCACATGGGTGGGGTCATAATATTCAGGGGGGCTTCTTTGTTGATCCTCTGTGTTATCCTTCACTGGCCCAAGAAATCCAAGCAAGAATTTTGCCTTTTGTTCCTGGAAATTCGTAGGATGTTTGAGTTTCTGAATCACTAAATAACTAATTATTAATCCACTGGGACCTAGAACTTGTCTATTAGCTTCCTTTCCAATATTAGGTGAGGTAAGAATCTGCCGCAGGAATTGCAACCACAGCCAAGAAAACACTTTTTTCAGTATGCTGATGAGCCTGTCAGTTCTCCTTTCCCTTCACTGAGATGGTCGAGAGCACACTATTTTTTCTCCCTCTTTTTATATCTCAGCTTTTTTTTTTTTTTTTTTTTAGCAGACCCAGTCCTGTTTTAAATTTCTTCCCTAGAGAGATTTGAACGGTGTTCAAAAACCATAATAGAAGTGATTCGATTATTACAACACACCACACATTTGACATTTTTGGTAAACTGGTCAAGACTTCTTCAGGATTGACTAAATGTCGCTTGATGGTTACATGCCATTCCTTTCTTGCCCCGGGTCTCCAGTGTCTAGTGCAATAGATTTGCTTGTGTAGCCTGGTAGCAGATGGCTGGCTTTTCACTTTCAGCCAGACATTATCTTTGAAAAGAAATACTAAAGATACTAAGTAATACTTCCAGATTTCCTTTCAGTTTGCATAACACATTCTCATTTCCCTCAAAAACATTTTTATTTGGTAAAGAGACGGAAGGATAATGAACGTGGTGGTGGCTCACAGGGTAGTTTTCTGCCTGGAAGGATTTGAGGCTCTTGAATCATAGCAGAGCTCAGGATTACAAAATACTGGTTGGAGACTACTTCATGGCTAACTGACAATGAAGAGTGTTCTTGGTGTCTGCAATTCTAGATTACAAAACTCTCTTCATTCAGAACAAAAGAACAAAGAAGTGATCTAGGCTGACTTGTTACAACCCTAATGTCAAATGCCATTGATGAGTATTAGGTTTCTTACTTCTCTTTAAAGATTTAGCCCCTGCCTAGAACTGAGGTTGTCTTTCATGAAAACTGAAAAAAAATGTTTATTTTCATTTAAGTTTTTGTGTATGTGTTTACAATGTATGTGTATGATATGTGTGCATTGCTGTGTGTGTAAGCATGCACATTCCACAACATGTGTGGAGGTCAGAAGACAATCCTAAGTTTTACCTACTGCCTTCTTCCATGCTGGAGGTAGGGCCCTTGTTTGCCAATACATATGCTAGGCTAGCTGGCCCACAATATTTCGAGTCCAGAAATCAAACAGTTTGGGCTTGAAATCTGTTTTATTACTTAGCTGGGGGCCCTTAAGCATCAGATTTTCATTTCAACCATTATCAAGAGAAATAATAGTAATCAACAACATTCCCACATTAAATAAAATATGAGAAGCTTAGAAATACACACTGAATGTTGACATTGACTCTCTTTTATGTGTCCTTTGGCATATTTTATGACAATGTTAAAGAATATACTGAGAAATTTTGAATATTGAGAGCTTTCCTGTGATCTGATCTGAGGTGTAACAGGAACAGAACACTCATTAAAAGTTGCCTTTGTCAGGATTCTGTCTCTAACAATATGGAGATAGTTTCCATAGGCAATTGCCCTAAAATTGAGTTTCAGTTTCTTCCTCTGTAAAATGGGAAGCACATTTATTGGTTCCCCTGAGGGTATTGTGAAAATGTATGGAGCTCACTGGAATTTTTACAAATGGAAAGCCATTTGTAAAAATAACATTAAAGAAACACTACTATCTTTCATTTGAACAACCATTAGGGTATGTAATAAACTCGTGTACACAGAGCTTACAAATGCTATAAAAGCAGAAAGTGCAGTGCAATTCTAATCCAGATTACTGTGCACAGACAAAGGGAAAACCTTTGGTGTTTGCTGAAGTTGGGTGGGACTAGGAAAGTTGATCCACCTCTGGAAAGCTTTTCAGTAAGCACAACTTTAGAGGATTATGTATGAGTCTAAATCCAATATATAAAATTCTAGTCAAGACACAAGCCACCCACATAAATTGGAATTGAACTGGAGTTGACCTGGAGGGAAAGGTCAGAGCAGTTTCTGAGAGGCACCTCTAGTCCCCAGTCTTGATTTCCTTGAGAACTTGTTGCTTCCACTCTTTTCCTGTTGTAGGAACATTGCAGTTTTAGCCGACTAGTAAAACACTTAGGATTAATCAAAGCAAATGTGTTGACTGATTGTGAAGGCTATGGAGACAGGTAGGGTGTATGACGCTAAGTCATTTCCCCACATCCCTTCCAGAGCAGAGTTTAGAATTCTTGAGTAACAGGATGGAGCTGTTGGTCCCATAGTCAGCCTTTTCCTGTTGTTTGAACCTTAAAACAGAAGTGACTGTAACTCCATGGGAAAGGGGACTGTTAAACCATCATTTTCTGTCTAAAACTATTTTAAACATTTGTGAACACTAACTCTTAGTAGAGGGGTTGGGGTGGAGGTTGCTATCAGTCATGAAGTCAGTGGGTGCAGATGTCTTTCAAGCCCAGTGAAGTTTATCAAGTGTTGAACTCCACTGAATATTTTAAGCGTGGTATCTTTATTGCTCTCTCCTTTCTATATCCATTTTAGCTACATTAAAATTCTCCCAGACTTCCTTCCAACTAGAGAGTTACTGTCCTGAACGTGTGGAAGATGCCAGTGAAGTTCCATTTTCACCTGAAGATATTAGGAGTGAAGATACCAATCCATTGAGCTACTGAACTTTAGTGTGATGAAGCAAAATGATAATTAGTATCAAAATTAAATTATCTAAACACACAAAGTTAAATCATTTTTGTAATGAATGCAAAAATGTAAGCACAAATACCCAAACTTACTGTATACTCATGATCAATGAAAATTTATGCTTATTATCATGACCATGAGGAACCATAATATTTTGAATTGCCTTTCAAAAAATCAAAAGGGTATTAAATCACTTTAAACATCTTTTAGTGTCACACAGCATAGTGTTTGAGAATTGATTTTCTGGATATGGTACACATGGCTACTTTTTATTATCCGGAATTGGAAAACCCGCTAGCTTTTAAGTGGTTTTACATGATTTGTTCTGCAGAATTTTGTCATTGAAGTGTAAGGCTGGAACTATCTCCTCTCAGGAAAGTAATAATATACAAGTGTTTGGAATCCTAATTTTCTGCAAAAGCTTTTCTAAAACATCCATACAGCAGAAGTATCTATTTATTGTGTAAAACAGGGAAACAGAGAATCAAATAGAAAAGAAAGAAAAAAATCATTTATTTCCATGAATGAGAACTAGCTCAAATGTAAATTCATTTCCTCACATACTCGTTGTTACCTGGGAGTTTATTATAGTGGATTACTGTTGTGCAGCTCTGTATGTAGGGGGTAAAAACTATGCATGATTACAGATAACACAGGAACAGCTCTCAGTGCTAGCTGACGTTCCCCTGTTTAGCTGTTATTATTCTAGTATATGCTCTTTTTAAAATGTTTTTATGTGTGTCATGTGCCTCTGTGAGAGATGTGTGCATTTGTGCAAGTGCCCAGAGGGCAGAAGAGTATGTCAGCAGTCCTGTTCCAGCGTAATATGCCCATTCTTTTGAGTGGGGGATCTCTTACAGAATGTGTGACTCTCACATTTTCTTGGGACGTTGATTAGCAGCCAACCATCCTCAACAATTGCCCAGTCTCTTCTGCCTTGTGCCGGGGTTGTACAGGACCGTGGCTTGTACAGGACCGTGGTAGACTTTCATATGGGTGCCTGTATCTGATCTACCAACTCTAGTAAGACTTTCATTGACCAAGGAATGGTCAGCTACCTTCACTGTCTTATTTGACTTTCTGGGAGTTATTACTGGGTTGTATGAGACAGGCATTGGAGGTGTCTTCCTCATGGTGCAGATAACTTTGAGGGGGGAAAAGCAAACCTATGTCTATTCACATCTTTAACACTGAATTAACATGTCAGCATGGACTATCTCTGACTTTATTGAGTTATAAGAGAAAGTGATTTTAGTGGAAAGCAGAGAAAAACCTTATATGCACAGCAAAAATCCAGTTGCTCTGTTAATCTGCCATAATGGAATGGTCCATACTCTTTTGTGCTACATTCCCTAGGAGATGATAAGTATCTTATACTTTCTTGGCTATGAAGGCTTGAATTCATGCTCCAGCTATGTTATATTAATTATATTGAGCTATACCAAATGGGTTATCAATTGCTTAAATTTCATGTGGCATTTAAACATTCTATATCCAGTTTTTCAAGAATATATTAATGTCATTTATGGCTTATGGTAACTGTAATTACAACCTAAATATAATTTAACAAGCTTAATTCACCCATCCTCATTTATATGCACAGTTGTAGTTGATGTAATAAAAAGGACTAAAGAAATATTAATAAGTTATGTGATATTGGTGTTAATAAAAATATGCTTAGTCAAAAAGAATGGCTATGGATTTTTCCATTGACTTTTGGAACAGTGAGATTCAATGTTCCTTCCTTTTAAAATTAGATATTGCTGTCAGGGTAAGCTCTTTTAGGTTAAATAAATAACTACATATTAAATCATAAGTGCGTAGCTTGCTGGTCATTTGTGTTTGGATGGGTCACCTCGTCATGTTCTACATAGCTTTAACTGTCAAGTTGACACAGTGTGGAGTCATTTGAGAATGTGACAGTTTCTGTTTGTTGTCAGCTTGGTACCAACCTATGGTCATTTGTGAAGGAAGAACTTCAGTGGGCCCATAAGATAAGCCTTCAGGCAAGCGTGAGGGGCATTTTATAGACTGGTGATTGATGTTGGCAGTGCGGGATGTGCCACTCTGGGCAGGTGGTAGTGGTTTGTATAAGAAAATAGGCTGAGCAAGCCAATGGAGAGAAAGCCAGCAGGCAATGCTCCTCCATGTTCTGCGCTCTGGTGCCTGCTTCCAGATTCCTTCCTGCTCGAGTCCACCCTGGATTCCCTCAGTGATGGACTGTGACCTCAGACTTGCCAGGCAAATAAACCCCCTTTCCTTAAAAGATGCTTTTGGTCCAGAGGCTCTATTACAGAAACAGGGATCTGAATGGACAGAGAATAAAACTGTGACAGCCTGCCTCATCTAAAAATGATTAAGTTGATGCTTAGTCTTAGTTGTCCACTGGATGGAAAAATCAAGATACACATGAAGGATCACAGGGAAGTGAAAGGCCGGCCCGGACTGCACCATTTAGTTGATTCCTAGATCCAACCAGATTGACAAGCAAGAGTGGGACACGTTAGAGATTGTGTGAGGACCCATTGACTTAAATGTGAAGTGCCTCCATTCCTTCGTGCTACAGAGTGAAACCTGCAGGCAAGATGAGCTACTGATTTTATCATCCACTCAGATCAGCACCTGATATTTGTTTCATCTAAACATACTGTTAGGGCATTTCTCTACTGTAATGCAGTCAGCACATTTACAGTTTTAATTCTTCATTGATACATCTGTTATGCTTTACTTATCTTCAAAAATAAATTTGAGATACTTCAATGGAGATAAAATAAACTAGAAGTTATAGGAGTGATATTTACCAAGCTAATAACTGAAAGGGCAAGAGTGATTTTACTAGGACCCATGCTGAAAACAAAGCTCTGAATTTGTTCTGAATGGTCACAACAACCAGAAAAATACAAGAAATTATGCAGCTTTTTGTTATATAGGTGGCGTGTTGATTGTTGAGCATATTTTTCTCTTGTACTGGTATCTAAATGAGGTGTCTTGATATTGCATAAGGCTGGTGAAATCCTGAGATAGTGTCTTCATTATCAACTTTATGAAAAACAGTAAGAAGTCTTAAGTTTGTAAACTTTGCGATAATATGGGTTCTTCTTCCTGGTTCTTCTAATCTGAAAGTAATTTTAATTTGATGTACACTTTTTTTTTTTAACAGAGCCATTCATTTTATTGTTACTTTTGTAAGTATCAATTGTGGCTGTTTTTAAACAAATTATTATTGGTTTTGTCCTTTGTTCTCTTATTTGAGTAGGTTCTTCTCTAAGGTAGATGAGTAATATCAGATTACAATGCAGACAGTTTGAACTGGTTCATTTTTATGTCTAATTTTCTTTAAAGTCGTCTTTCCTTTTTCTTGATGGAACACATCACTAGAACAGCTCTTATATCTGTCAAGTAAAATTACTGTTATTTTTTACTCATAGATGTATCTGGCTGGAATGTAGGCAGGAGGTAAATTTTCTTGATTTAGGTATAGAAAAAGAATCTTTAAAAATGTGGAGACTCGAATAACTCTGCATTCATTGAGAAGTTTAAAGCCATTGGTTTTGATGTTGATGCTCCTGTAAAAATATTGAAAACTTGATTTTTAACATTTATTTTTAATTATGTACAGATATAAAAACATTTGTATATATGTATGTCTATGAGGTGAGGTAGATGCATGTGACTGTGGTTGCTACTGGAAGCCAGATGTTTTAGATTTTTCTGGAGCTGGAATTATAGGTGATCATGAGCTATGTGGTGTGGGTGCTGGAAATCTAATTTTGCATCCTCTGCAAGAGTAGTACATGCTGCTCACTAACTGAGCCATTTCAACATCAAATTTTAATTTCTTAACCTTAAAATTATGCTAGAAAAGAAAAGGACATAACAGGTCAACAAGAAATTAGAAAATGGCAGTGAATTTGTTTTCTTCTCATATAAAACAGTTTTAATTTTGGGGTAATCATACTTGTAGTAATAACAACGAGGAGGAAATTGTGAGCTCAGAGCTCATGGGCACCAGCACCACAAACAAAGTAGAGTTGTAGGGAGAGCTATGGCGTGAACAGCTCACTTTCTTGATCACAGCGGCCACTGCCAGTCAGATAAGGGTGTTGGAAAGGTAAGGCCATGTTTGGGACATTAGGACTGACCACTTCTTTCTGAGCTGAGGGCAAGAACAGTCTGATGGCCTCAATATTTGGCTTTACTACTTCTGAGACCTCACTAAGCACAGGGCAATAAAAACGATGGCAGAGGATCTTGTTCACTTTAAAATTGCAATCTTCAAAGGCTTTCCCCATCTATTAATTAATTTTAACTTCACTAGAGCCCAACTCATTATGGTTATCCTGCTTTTATAGATGAGGAAAACAGAGATGGTGCAAATTATTAGGAGTATGATACATTAAAGTGTAGAAGTCGCGTAGAATGCAGACTTAAGTTCTTACTCCCTTTTTCATTCTCTGCATTTTAATATTTCCATTGTGTGTGTGTGTAGTATGTGTGTGTGTGTATGTGTGTGTGTTTGTGAGCATTTGTGTGTAGTGATTTCTAGAAAATGTGTTAGTTTCACTAGATCTGAATTCTAGCACCAAGAATTCTAGCATCACATCTGTATATGAGGACACATGATAGTGTCTGTCAGAACCATTCCTCGATTTTCATAGTATCAGTCCTCTGGCATGCCAGTGCACTTCATAATTGGGTTTTATTTTATTTTTTAGAAACTGAGATTTTCAAACTACATTTTCGGACATCCAAAATCATAAAATAGAATTCATGTATAGTGGAATGTAGTCCCTCTTGGGCCAGACAGAATCGTGTGTTTTTTTGTTTTCTTCTTTGTTTTTTTGTTTGTTTTTGTTTTTTTGTTTTTTTTTTCCATTTCACAGAATTCTTTATTGTTTTGTCTCCTCTTCTACAAGGTGCCCTTCATAATAAAGCTCACTGCTGAGGTGCTAAGCAGGCCCATTTCTCATGTAGAATCCTCTGGGTTTTCTAGAACACCACAACTGTGGAACTTCCTTTTCACACAGTGTTTCCGTGGCTTTTCTCTCATTGCTAGATATATTCTCAAAGCAAACCCGGACTTCTTGTTATACCAGATTTTGTACATCTCATCAGTTATCTGAGCAATTTCCAGGCTGTACCACAGCTTTTGTTTTGACCACAGATAGTACCTTTAAGCAGCTTTAAATATATCAAAGTAATTGCTTTTGTTTTAAGGACATTATCTAGAATAGAGCACACTGAAATTAAGATTGTGTGGGACACTAAAGCCATATCAAATCAGTTTAAGCAAAACTGCTCTGCTGGGATTCATTGTAATTGCTGAAAGAGTGTCTTTGCAATGTGAACATGGGGTTTGCTTTTGGCCTCCTCATAATATAAGGGTGCTTCCCTCGGTGCAGAGGAATTCATAGCTCACCTGCCTGTCTCCAAATGTCCATGTGGAAGACAAGAAACCCACGTTTATATTCCATATTAGAGATGATTTAAATCGTGGTAAGGGATTTTTTATATAGACACTAATTATAGAAAACAAATGAAGATCAATGAAAATATAAGCAGCATATTGCTTTTCATTACGGGATATTTTATAGGGAAGAGTTTTTAGCCCATGATAAAAAACCAGCACAGTGCTATTAGCAATGCTCTTTTGTAGTTGGTAATTTTTCTATTCTAAGAAGTTCACACTATCCTCTTTATCTCAGTGTGTTTGACACTAAACAGATACAAATTTTAAATTCATTAAGTTGCATTGAAAGTACATTTCTAGACAATTGGAATTATCAACCAAAACTCTCAACTAGTGCCTTAATAAAATGGTGTATTTGCTAGCCTAGCGTGTATTTTCTGGTTGCTGTCTGCCACAGTTCTACATATACTAACTAACTCATAATGTAGTGAAGTTAGTATTATTACTTTTACATTAATGATAAAGAAACTGAAGAAAACAAGTGCTGACTAACAGACCACACTTGTGAGTGACAGGGATGGGATTCCACGCAGGTGTTCTGAACACTTCTTGAAACAATACAATTTGGTGTGCCTTCTGAATCATCAGGACACAATTATAGTCATAACCCCATTGTTAGTGATACTAGAGTATTGTATTTTCTGAATGAGAAGATGTTAACCGTTTTTTTTTTTAATCTGTAATAAAATACATATTTATTAGACAGAAATTTCCATGCCTTTGTCATATTGGGTGAATTTTGACTTTATATCTCAGACATCCTTTTAAAAATAGGCCAGTAGATGCATTTCCACTTCAGGAAAGTCATTGCTCTTGTCTTACTCCAAGATCTAATATTTCTACTGTGAGCATGGACTCAAGACAAGTTTTCACATAGCCCAGGTGGGCCACTAACTGCATTGAGCAGTATTACTCTAAATTTCTGATCCTCCCACTGCACTGACAATTCTGTGTTCAGTACTCGAATTTAGAAGGCATTAGCTCAAACTTAGGTCCTTTAGCGTGCTGGATTAGCAATGCACCCACAGAGCTATAGCAACAGCTATTCTTGTCTATGATTGTCACATTGTAGAAGGACATATTTGCTTTTTTTCCCACCAATAGCAAGAACAAAAGCTCTGTGAATCTGTGAATCAGATGAGTCTCTTTCAATGCAAGTTGCAGTGAGGAGGCTCTGGATTTGAGGAGATCTTTGAGGTGGATCAGATTTGGAAATAAGTGCTCCAAGAATCTCAAGGAATTCACTTAAGTTAGGTAAGGAACACACGATGGAGTGTGCTACTTCAGTTGTCATGAATTTCCTCACTTCACATTGCACGCCTAATTTAGAGAGAAGAATTATTATGGGTATGTTGACTGCAATATATTGCTGCTTTCTTGCATCTGGTAAGTGTGTTACTCAGAAGTTGACTGGCTATACTGATTGTGCTGATTATTATTAGTTGTTGTTGCTGCTGCTGTTGTTAAATCCACGTGAACTAGTCTCTTGAGAAAAGGGAACTTCTCGTGAAGAATTGCTGTCATCAGATGGTCTATGAGTGTGGCTGTGAGATATTTTCTTGAATAATGATTGGAATGGGCCTACTCCATGACAGATCGTGCCAGCCTGGGAAGGTGGTCCTAGGCTGTATAAGAAAGGCCATGGAGAGTGAGCCAACATGCAGCTTTCTTCCATTTATTAGCTTTCTAATAAATATGTATTTTATTACAGATTAAAAAAAAAACGGCCTGCTTCTGTTTCTGCCTTGGCTTGCCTTGATGGTGGACAATAACTGTAGAGTGTATTCCAACTGTAGATTGACATAAATCCTTTCCTCATGAACTGCTTTTGGACATGGTGTTCATTGCAACAGTAGAAAGAAAATGGGGACAGTGCGTTTGGAATTTCCAGATCTAACTAAAATTCTGTTTATACTCCAGAATTTCCTCCATTATTACTTTTTTGTTAAAAAGGCAGAATCTATTTGTTAAGTAAAATACTACAGTTCAGTTTCACTATTCACTATAAAAACATGACTTGAGGCTGAATAGAAAAGGAAAACAGGGAAGGAAATGAAGAATGGAAGCGAGAGTAGAGACACATACAGCAACTCTACCTGACTCAAGTTCAACATAAAGAAGCTCTTTGTGCAACTAGGAGTCAGGCCCTTGATGGGTGACATAAAAATGAGGAAAGATAAGCCCTCAATAGGCTGAGAACAATAGATATAGATATAGGTATAGATATATAATTAATATATATATGTATATATAATAAAAATCTCTGTAGTAACTAATATCATTTATGGGTTAGCCTTTCTGTGTATACAAAAACTAATATAGTTTCTGAATTAATTGATGAAGATTGCTTGTAAAGAATATTGTTTTCAATAATAACTAGTTATTTTCAGTAAATACTCTCTCAGAATGATGTTTCAGGATATAGAATGCTGTTTTTACTCTTTTTCTGTTCTCTCCTGTGGCAAGTTATTCACTACTCTTCATTGTATGCATTTTGGTGATGTTAATTCTAGCATGGCTTAAGGCAGTGAAGGCTTTAGTTAAGGAGAAAATGCTGAGGCAATATGGAAAACCCTTAATATGCATGATGGCAAGAGCCATCATTCAGTCCTGGGGTTAACAGGTTAAAGTACAAAATAAAGATACACATTTCAAATAACGTATTTGAGGGGACATCCACTACCCTTATCTTTTTGATGAGATATACCTTCCCAACATTCTTAGACCAGGACCATCCATCATAAAAAAATGCGGTAACATCAGAAACAGAATTTTAATTTTCACTTTTTCTCTGGAGTATTTTCTCTTATAGCCAGAGAGTAAATGCTCATACTGCATCAGCTAATAGTTTAATTTCACCCCTCCTTCTTGCCCTTTGTCACTTATAAATAACCTGATATAAAAGATAATCTTTACTCTTTTCAACCCTTGGAGTTAGCTATCAGCAGTTATATGATACTCATATAGCACAAAAGCACTTTCTCATATCCTTAGAAGCTATTTTCTTCTACAAAATGATGTTTTTGTACATTAAAATATATGGCACATTATTCAGTTTCCCAGAAACTGGCCAAAAACTATTAAAATCGAAACAAAGGCTTAGTGGAAAAGGACTCCTTGGTATATGTCCTGAAGACTGACAGCCTACAGTTCTGCTCCTGTGCTACTCTGTGGGGTGGGGCAGTGGCCATGCCCCACGCTTCCCCAATGAGGCAAGAGAGCCAAGTGCAGTAAATGACTTGTTCTTTCAGGACACGGTGGTGGTTTGGAATCTCTTGAGTTCTGGCTCATTGCTGGACCCACTGAGGCATATAAATACATCCCTTTCATTCCTAGGCACGTCTTCTGTAATGTTGGCTAGGGTGTTTATCCAGTCGAAAACCCCCTGGACATCTGTTCTCTGAAACTGTGTCTCTACAAGGAGCTCATTCTACAACTTTTCACATTCTCTTTCTGCTAAAGTTTGTGATGAAACTACTGAGTCCTGAAATTAAATAACCTTTGTGTCTCTGCGGCTGAAGTGCGGGTTGTTAAAGAAAGGCAAATTCTTAAGAGATTTCTCTCAAATGACTAAAGTTTTCAGAAGAGAGAGGTTGTTGTGCATTGGGTCTGAGTCAATGCTACTCTCTTGAACAGCATCTTTCCTCTTGTTTCTGAACTGACATGGCCCATAGTGAAGAAAGCCATTCTCTTGGCACTCTGGTGCTGCTGTGTCCTGAAAGCATCTGCATTTCTGAGACACACACAGTGTAACTCTGGGTTTGATTAGAAGTATCTCCCTGTTTTTTCTCTCTGGTTTCCTAGTATCCTGATGAGGCTCCCTTAGCTGTTTTCTCTGCCTGGATTGTAGGAAGCACAGAGCTGTGTATATTTATGGACACATTCTCTCACTAGTTTAGGCTATCCTGCAAAGCATGTTACAGGGATGTTACTCAAAACGATCTACTTCACATCCATGAAACAATAGGCATGAATGACAGTACATTAAATTATTTTTACAAACATTTCTTGATAAGCCATGGCATTTTACTAGAGTCATCCCATCACAAGAGCTAGAGGATAGTTTTAAGAGTGAATGGAGCACACAAAGGTTTTAATTGTGTGTGTGTGTGTGATTTTTTTTATAACTATCCCCTTATATTATGTCTCTATTCTTTATTTACTTAGTAAGCCATGGAAGAAGAGTTTCTGTTTATTGCTTTTTTACAGATTAAACAGAGAGATAGTAAATACCTTTCTCAAATCAGACAGAGAGTAAGAGTTGGCAATGCATTTAAAAAGTCAGAACTCACCCTGGTTGATGCCTGTTGTTGCTCTTGCCAGTAGTTGCTACTTGGCTATTGATTAACAAATGTCCCGGGAGCAGAGTTTCCAGCAGTTAGCCATCCCATTTCACTCACTGCCCCTAGCCATGAAGTCAGCTTTTCAGCAATGCTCTGGATGTGACATTTCCTGGGTTACCCTTAGCTCCCACTTAAAATCTCTCTGATTGCACTCAGTTCCATGGTCTGGGCTACGACAGGCACTGGCTAGAGTGAGTTCTGAGTTTTCAAATGCAGTACCAGCTCTTAGTTCCTGTCTGATCTGAGGACTATATTTGCCATCTATATTCTCTTTCTTCGGCCTGCTGCACATGCCTGGCACTTTTCTGCCACACAGGTGATGAATACATCTGAATTCTGTGCCTCAAATCCTGATTTCTTTACCTGGCTCATTTCTTTTCATTTTTCAGAGGTTACCTGACTCTTCCTCGGGCACGCCCAGCAAAACTCTCTGTTACATGCTGCCTTTCTTTTGAAAATGTTATTGCAGCAGGAAATTTTAATTGCTCATGGCCCATGGCTATTTTTGTTAATTGCTGAATCCTTATTGCCTCTCAAAACGAAAATATTATAGCCAAGAGTATTCATGCTGTTGGTCACATTTCCATTTGTGTTTGTGCTCTCTGAAGAGTTCTACTTTGGCCCCTACCTTACTGCAGACTTCACCTTAGCCATTTATTGTGGAGGATCTCAAAAGAGTTCATTAAGCAGTATGACTTCAATACTTGCTGCATATTGAATTATTTAAGACATCGCTAAACATTTTGGTATCTGGGACTTTTAAGCCTGAATCTGTTTGAGATGGAACCCTGGTATCAGCATATTCTTACAGACACACTCTTTTTGTGTGTGTGTTTTCATTTGTGGAATCAAATATGCAACTAACATTGAGAACTACTTAATTCGGTGGTGAATGCAACATGTAAGGATTCTATAGAAATGTTCTTTGCTGAACACATACGTTCATTGCAGAGACTGGAGCATGGTGTATATGGCAGCAGGTGATCTTTGAAGCTAAACAATCTCTTTGGAAGTTGAGAGCATTTTCACTGATGTCTTCGGGAGGAATCTGTGTGTTATTGTTCTTCTGTGAATCTCAAAGAGTGTGACGTTCAAATTTTGTACATATGTAAAAGAAAGCTCACACACACAAGCACACGCACACACACACATACACATGCACACATATAGAGTTTCACAACTCTGGGTTTTCTGGGGTTTTTTTTTTTGTTTTTTTCCTATTGAAGGAACATACATGGTTTGTAAGAAACCAGCATTCATATTTGGTTCACTCTGAATTTGATGCTTCAGAAATCACCTAATCTTACCTTGCCTAACCTCATTTACTCCTGGCTAATGTGACTGAGAATTGTGAAAAATAAAGATTTTTAAAGGCTCTGGTAATGGCCAGAGCTCACTAAAAGCTGTTTTTATTTCAATGTAATAAACCGTGAGTGTGTAAAGTGGATTTCTCTGGGAGTATGCTTTTTAAAACTCTAAGTTAAGGCTCGATATTTGGAAAGGCTAATGTGTCAGAACTTTACTATTGAAAACTCCAATTAGGGTTTAAATAAGAGAATTTAACTTAGGTGTTTTGAATGTCTAAGTGATGACTGAGTGGATTTAACTGAGGAAAAGAACAATGGTTTTGCCCGAAGGCTTTTAATTTCTGTGTTGAGAATATGTTCTGCAGTCAGATGTACCCTGGCCCATAGTTTGTATCCAGAAAGTGATATTTGCTTTGTACAAGTTTATCCTTAACAGTGAAACACATGACTGTCAGATAGAAAAAAAAACAATGTGAATGGGAGAGTGAGTAGACTTTCTCTCCTTGGTATAATTTTTTATACAACTTAACAAGAAAGGTCACTGATTTCAAACTTTTCCTATTATTAATGCCCTGATAAGAGCCCGTTTTACTAGACTGTAACATAAAACCTTCCATTCCCATTAGAGAAGCTGACAGGTAGCTGAAGAGGCATTCATAGAAAGGAGTGAGAAGAAGACAGTAATAAATCCTTGAGAGTCAAGGACAGGCTTAAGGCTTCTGTCAAGCTGTGGCTCTGAAGGGCTTCTATAACCAGAATGACAGAGTTTAGCTGTGTCTTTGTGTTCATTCTCCTTTGAAGTCATGATAAATGTAAGTACACCAACAAGCCTGGTGCTCAGTTAAATAGAAATGATGAGCCCATGTATAGGTATGGTCTGTGGGCTTTCTGTTTACATCTGTGTCGAGGGCTTTTCACAGTGCTCTTTGGGCTTTCAAAACTACCCCTGTAACTTGGTAAATTGTATGGTCACTTCCTTAGAAGAAACGTTATCCTCTTAATGGCCTGCGAAGTAGCTATTTGCTACTATCTGCAAATATCTATAAATCTGAAGTTCTGGAAACCAAAAGTTCTAGCATGAGTAACAAATGGCCTGGTCCAAAGCAGAAGTGAAACACAAGTCCATTTAGGGAATAAAAATTCAGTTCTGTGATGCAGCAATAAGCCATAAAATCAAGATGAGCAGTGCTTAAATAAATCGTGTACATGTTGGTACTAGTTTTTATTTTTTTTCAACTATTTTATTTATGTTTTGTAATGCTCTTCCTCCCATCTCCACCCCAATACCTGGTAAAAGAGAAAAGTTAGTGGGGAGAGGGGCTGGAGTTCACTTTACTACTTCCTGCTGGTTAGGGCCAATGGGTTCCTTGGGGCAAGTCCAATCATCCTTTGAAAATATCTCCAACTTCTCACCCAACTGCATCAACAGCACCCAGAAACAGCAGGAAGAGCAGGGTGGAAGAAATAGCAGCCTTCTTTCTTGGAGCCCCTTTTCTCTCTCTGGGCAATGGCATTTATTCTTTTTCCAGAGTCCTTAGATTTAAACTATCTGAAGCTGGCAAAGAGCCTCTTTCAGAGCCTGCATGAGGCAAAGAGTTTGCTGCTGTGGACAATCTGAATCAGTCCTGTATCCTACACCTGGGATCAAAACAAAAACCTGTTTACATCCACAAAGTGTACATCACTGAAAATTTTGTGGCAATAATACTCTTATCATCCAAGTCAAGAAATGAATAGTGCTAAGACAGGATTTGCATAGATTTTATAGGATTTAGTTCTCTCTTTGTCCGGATTTAACATGTCTTGAGCAACCCACTGTATCTCAGAGATTCCATTTCCTCTTGTAAATATTCAATTAGTCATACACCTGAAAACATTTGGGGTAACATGTATGTCTGACTCTTTTAATCTGCTATTAAAAACAACATCATAACACCAAAAGTTTAGCAAGGCAACATCAATCTCCAGTTAATATGAAGATAAGTTTCAAGAGAACCAATGCCCTCTGAGAAACCAAATATTGGTTGTGTTCTTCTCTTTAGGAAAGTGTCAACTTTCAGAGTATAGCCAATAATATTGACACTGATATACACATTTATAGTATCTATTACAGACTGTGAACTATTTCCACATTTCGACTCTGTGCTCCAGGCTGGCAGCTGCCTGTGCCTTCAGCATGCTATGATGACTCTCAGCTTGGGACCCCACATCATTGGCTAGATATTTTTATGACCTGTGGCATTACACCACCCATCAGTCTTTATACCACAGGACCTTTAGTGTTATTAATAAAATATGAAGAACAGAAATGTGAAAATTTCTGATTTTCCCCCATCATTTATGTGTTGTCATAATTAACCTATAAATTTCCAGAGCATGGTATTCTAGATTTTATTTTATTGTTTCCTGTTGCTCTGTCTAATATCAAAAGCGGTGCCTGGTGCCTACTAAATCGTGTTCAGTTGTGCTTTGTTTTAGTTTGGTTTGGTGAGAGGAAAGAAATAGAGGAGCTGAAGATAGATGAAAGGAGAGCAGGGATGAGGTAAGAAGGAGCTTTGTTTTCTCTGTAACCTGGTAGATGATTTGGAGAATCGAAGACTGAAAGGAAGTGAAAACAGTAAGATTCATCTAGATGCTCCAAAGACTTGGAAGGAAGGGTGCTGGGTGAACAGTGGGATAAGCCTTTATAATCTTTCCTCACACAACAGAGTTTCACTCTGTGCCATGCAATGCCATCTGTACTGTATACTGGAGTAGCCCTGGGTCTTGGTACTAGTTCCAGGCATATTTTCTCTGTGCTGTAAGAATGGACTGAGTATCAGCCTTTCTCCCAGCAATTTGTTCCATAGAGCCTCTGGCTTCACTGTGGACATGTTTAACTCCTGTTCAGGATTCAGTTTTGAGGAAAGGTTCCATAAAACCATTTTATGCCTACTTTTAGTGTGGCCAGAAGGTTCCAGAAAGAAAGCCTTTAATGGAGTGGCATTCTTGCCACTGGGGCTTCCACTCAATTGTTCCACAATCAAAATACATCTTCCAAAATCAGAAAGCAGTATTGTAGATTCTTCTCACAGAGATCGACCTCCTTTGATTGCAGAGAAAGGAATTTTCCTTATGGTGGAGTCCTACCCTCCTGTTCTTATTTGATTGACTCATTTCTCACACTTGATTTTCTCTGTAAAGTGTTCAAAATTGACTATTTTCTTTGAATTCCTGTCAGCTGTAGAAAGTGAAAGAAGGAAAGAGAAGAAAAGAACAAGGGGAGGGGAGATACAGGAAAGGTGAGGAGAGAAAGGGAGAAAAGAAGAGCGCAAGCAAATAAGGAAGGGAAAGGGGAAAGAAGGGAGGGTAACAGGAGAAGGAGACAGGAAGGATCAAAGAAAGTGGGAAGGAAGGAAGCAAATCGGAAAAAAGGAGGAGATAAAAGATCACAAGAAGGAACTAAGAAAGAAGAACTAAGAAAGGAAGAAAGAAAAGAAGGAAGGAACTTATTATTCATATATAAGCATCAGTACTGAGTCAAATATACCAATATCAAGGATACAGAAAGATTAACAAATGTGTTTGTTTTGGCAGAATCTCTCCTGTAGGCTAAGTTTTAAAATTACATTTTCTGGTTGATTAGCTGTCTTCCTAAAGGATCAGGTGTCAGTGGGCCAGGTTCCTTAACACACTTGGGATCTACATATGTACTTGTGAAACAACAACTCAATTTAATATACTGAAATCCCTTATTAAAGGAGCCTAAAGCCAGAACACTGAGCTGAGGCATATTGGATTTGTTTATTGCTTATTCCCTCTTCACGAAAGACATTGGCCATTACTAGAATTATACCAACATTGTATATGCCTGAGGGAATGGAAACTTTTCTATTCCTCAAAAATCTATATTCATTTCTTCTAGACTCTTGTAATTTTACTGCATAATTAACAATGATGCTCGACACTGTCATCCTCTTGACGGAATCTAACTTGGAGCATCTGGTGTTATTTAGCCGAGAGCCTAGTTCTATTCTCCCAGTACAAAAGGGTTCTGATTAATTCATCAGACCTCAACCTGAATAATACATTAAAGATAAACTTCAATGCTTAGTTAAAAACAAAGAGGAAAATTTTCTTGGGTTATAGAATATGGAGTTTAGCAGTAATAGAAGTGTAAAAACAAGTTTTACTTCCACACATGAGTCAAGGATGAACAATATGTAGAATGAAAGGCTCCAATTTCATTTTAAGTCACAGAGCCTTAGTTTACATGGTGTGAACCTTATCCCCTGTTCTTCTGTCAGACATACCTTCTTGTATTGACTGACTTTGTATCATCCTACTCTGCCCCCCTTGCCACTTGCTGTAGGGGTAGCAAAGCCTCAGGGAAACAATAGGTCAGTGAGAATTTGGCCTGTAAATTCTGTGTGAAACTCATGTGCTGCCCTCTCTGTCAGGCAAATATTTCTATTATACATGATGGAGTCCCTCACGCTAGTTGAAACTTGTTCATATTTGTTGAGATGTTTACGAGGAAGAACCACTACAATACAGAGGGCTGGGCAATAGCAGCTACACAGAACAAGGGCACGGATTTACTCTCAGGGGACATCATGAGAAGAGACATGACGCAGGGACAAGAGTGTAAGCACACTGACAGAGTGCCCACTTTGAGCGAAGTGTGTGGAGGAGCAGGATGTGGTTGAGAGATCGATGCCAGGGCTGCCTGAGGCAAGTGTTACAGGTAAAAACTGTCAAAGAGACACAGGTGAGTAAAAGCAGTTATTTTAATTTGAAAGCCGTGTGTTGTTTGTGTGGGTGGGTGTGTGCCCACCTGTGCTCACACTCTGTTTGTGTGACGTGGTGCATGCACCCATGAGTGCACAAGCAGAGGACTGGGAAGGAATTCAGGTGTCTCCCTCTGCTGCTCTCCACTTCATCCTTGAGAGCAAAGGTTTCTTACTCCAGCACAAACTCCGTTGTTTTGGCTAGGCCAGGGCAAGCAAGTCCCCAGAATCTTCCTGTCTCCACCCCTTAGAGAGAGAGTGCAGGTGTCCACAGCTATGCTCTGCTTTTTACGTGGATGTGGGGGGGGATTGAACTCTGATCTTTATGCTTACACTTTAAGTGTTCCTACTCAGTGAGCTATCTCCCCATGAACAATTATACTGTCCTTGTATGAAATTAGTACAATTTCAGGCCGAAGGGTGACATAAATTAAGGACACATCCTAACCTGTATGTCATGTGTGGGCAGACTTTCTTCAGAAGAGTTGCGTGATACAACCCTCTTGGTGTCACCTACAGAAGGCTTGTTTTGCTTTTAATTACTTCTTCTGACTTCTGAAGCCTACCTAAAACAGAGCCTGATGGCTCTGAAATCTCATAAAATCCAAATATGAAGCCACTATGGTAATTTAGGGATCATTTGAGATAAATCACATCTTCTTTCCTTTAGGATCTTTCTTGCACTTTTTCCTATAGACCCAGAGCATTGCAGGTCCTCCAGGGAGCCTGATCCTACTTAAGGACTGCATTTCCTGCAAGATTTGCACATGCCAGCAGTTAATACAGGAACTTAGGAACTCCAATGAGCTCTTCCCGGAATCAAAGTTCTCTCTCTATTCTAATCCTTTGCTTCCTGTTGGTGTGGTGTCTGTGTCAGTCTTTCACACACTCGGACATTTATAGAACAGATAGCAGTGCCCATTATAAGCCATTCAGTCATGTGCATTTTTCACCCATCCTTTCTGGACTCCAGGTTGACTTCTACAGGCCATTATCCCTTTGGCCCTTGAGTCATCTTTCACCATAAAAGTAAAACGAAAATGTATTTGTGAAGGATTTGCTGGTGGGACAAATATAATAACATGATTTATTCAAGCATTTTTTTTCAAAATTAATATTTTCTTCTTGTTTTGAAATAAATAAAAAAGTTGGTATAGCTTTTCAGACTGTTGACCCTCAGGAACTCAGATTAATGTGTCTGGTGAGTTGTACTGGCTCTTTTCCATCGCTGTGGAGAATTAGGATAAGCTTAAGAGTAAGCTAGAATGTGTGTCTGTGTCCACAGCTGGTTATGCCTTGTAAGATTCTACAGACACTGACTTCAAGTCAGATATTATAGACTTGGAAAATACCTCCCAGTTGTATAACAAGAATATTGGGAAAGGTGAAAACCATTCAACTGACCTTTTAATTCTGCTTAGTAGTGCCAGCTTAAATTTCCTATTTGTAGCAAAATTGGGAGTGGACAGTGGGGGTGGGTGAAGACTTCATAGTCCTTGTATGATAAATACATTAATCATTTATATTCAGTTTCACAGGCCCTTTCTAACAACAGCAGGTGTTTTGAATCTGGACCTTTCCGTGTTTGAGGCAAGCAGGCCGTATATTCACTTGTTCTTGTAGCTGTTGTCCTAAAACAGAAATCTAGTTGATTCTCTCCTTCCAGGAGAGGCATTGCAGGATAAAGGCCAATGCTTTCTTCTGAGGCCTGCCGTCCATGATGTGGTCGTGTCCCTTCTCAAAGCTGGACATCCACTCGTCATCCAGGCTCCAGGAGCTGGAACTCTTTAAGTACTCATGTGTCTCTCACTGCCTAGCAACCCTTTTAGCCTCACATGCATTCCTAGGGTCCAATGTCATCTCCATGTCTGTGTGACTCCTCCACACAGAAATGGCTCGTCTTTCTTCTAGGCCTGTCTATGTATGTGTTGTCTCACCTGTGGGGCATGGCCATGCTTATCTTTAAGTTGCCTTAAAAGAAGAAGAAGAAGAAGGAGAAGGAGAAGGAGAAGGAGAAGGAGAAGAAGAAGAAGAAGAAGAAGAAGAAGAAGAAGAAGAAGAAGAAGAAGAAGAAGAAGAAGAAGAGGAATGACCAGGGTCCGTCTCATGTGTATATTTATTTTAAAAACTGTCATAGTAATTTCTTAAAAGTAGAACACATTTCACATATATATCATATATTGATCTATTTCATATATGTCTGTCCACCTGCCTTCATTTAGGAGTGAAATGAGAGCAAAAGGGTTCTTTTTGTTTTGTTTTGTTTTGTTTTGTTTTGCATGCCCTGACTTGGGACTAAATGTTAAAGTGGACCAATATTAGCTACGCTTGTCACATTGTTGCCCTGCTTCACTCCTCTCCACTTGTTTCCTTCTCATTTCTTGTTTTTCTGCAGTGAGTGATGACTAAAGTAGCACTGGGTTGAGGTTGAGAGACATTGTTTAAGCACTGGGAAAATACTGAAAATACGAATGTCAGATACGAAAGACTGAATAACTTCAGTATGTACAGTTGTCCATGTCAGTCATCTCCTCCTCCTTCTAGTCTTACACTTTCTTCTTTTCTGCCTCTTTTTTATTTCATTTTATTTTATTTTATTATTTTTGTTGTTGTTGTTTTTAAGAAGAGGGAGAAAACAGGGAATAGGACAAAATCCTACCACAGAGGGCCTCTGAAAGACTCTACCCAGCAGGGCATGGAAGTAGATACTGAGACTCATGGCCAAACTTTGGGCAAAGTTCTGGGAATCTTATGAAAGAAAGGGGAGATAGAAAGACCTGGAGGGGAAAGGAGCTCCATAAGGAGAGAAAAAAATAATCTGGGCACAGGGATTTTTTTTTTCTGAGAGTGATATTCCAACCGAGGACCATTCATGGAGATAACCTAGAACCCCTCTACAGATGTAGCCCATGGCAGCTCAGTGTCCAAGTGGGTTCCCTAGTAATAGGAACAGGGACTGTCTCTGGCATGAACTCAGTGGCCTGCTCTTTGATTACCTCCCCCTGAGTGGGGAGCAGTCTTACCAGGCCACAGAGGAGGACAATGCAGCCACTCCTGATGAGACCTGATAGACTAGGGTAACGTAAAATGGGATGATGTCCTTCCCTCTCAGTGGACTTGGGGAGGGGCATGGGAAGAAAAGAGGGAAAGAGGCTGTGGTTGGGAGGGGACAAGAGAGGGGGCAACAGTTGTGATACAAAGTGAATTAACTAATTAAAAAATAAATTAATTTAAAAAAAAGATAGGAAAGAAAAATTTTAAAAAGGGTTAATGATTATCCACCGTAGGTGCCCTACTGGTGTCAATGACCTATTGGTGTCAGTGTCTGAAGCTGGCATCAGAAAGAGAATATGCCCAAGCTGTGAAATCTCTACATTTTTGGAACTCACAGTCAGATACAGGTACCATTACTAAAACCCCAGAGACTCAGAGGATCAAGCTTTTGGAGAAACAGTTTAGTTCCTCTCAATTAATAGTTATTGGCCCAAAGACATGTCCTTGTCTTTCTTCATTGAAACTTTTAGTCTATGAGGGAATCTTTCTGAGGATTTTTACTGTACTAGGTGAGACATACACTGAATACCAAACATCACCATTCAGCCCAGAATTGGAAAACATAGGAAAGACTATAGGTGCTTTTCCTATGGAAGTTATGGGACTGAAGGTCCTAAAGGGTATGGTGATCAGGTAGTGCTGGGATGGGGCAAAAGGAGCATCACAAAGGCTGCAATGAAGAGAGAGCTTGGAGGGCGGGGGGAGGAATAAGTAGCTCATATGGTTTTGGGCTATGAAAGGAAAGGTGAAGCTCATCTAGGAAAGATTTGATAAGTAATTTAAAGACAATTAGAAACACTGTATTGCTTTGCGTTCTGCACAGTTGTTCTTATAGCAATGGCATATGTCCTATTTCCTGCAAGTCTCTGAAAAGAGAGTTATTTCCTCGTATGAGACAAAAATGAATCATTTAACGGCAAAACCAATATAAAAATCTTCTAACGGAGAGTCAGCACAGTGGTTGGAAAACTGTAACAGAAAAGACTTGTTAAAATACCCATTCCTAATTCCTCCTCCCTGAGGACATGGTGATTTTTTTTTTCTTCCCCTTGATGCTTTCTGTCTCTCTTCCCAGCCTAGATTTTAATGACTGAGTGCTAGAAATATTTTCTTGCTATCAAATTGGCTTGTCTCAAAGGATTCTTCCTTTCTTTTTCTTTTTCTTTTTTTTCTTTTCTCATCTCGACAAGAATTTCTTTGCTTCATTTAATGTTATATTTGAAGGGAGACAAAAGATGAAGAGGACCAAATTAGAAGACTCAATTCTTTGAGATAAGTTCAGAAATCTAGTTCAAATATTTATAAAGTAAGTTTTATGTTGGGATTTTCACAGAATCTTTAACATTGGACTTCTTGTCCACTCTAGTTGTACCAGTGTTTAATAGTCTGTCATCATTGCTCTAGGGCTAAAATGAAAATCTGTGCTAAGATGGGGATTTTCTAGACACAGCTTGAAATTGGCAACTTTGCCTTCCTTTGCTACAGGAAGACATCACTGCTCCTCAGAACTCACACAAGTGGAACTAGGGTGGCCTCAAAACTTTCCCTAACAGCAAACCCAAATTAGCCTAGGAAAGGAAACATCCTGGTTCTGGAGAAAAGGATCAATCAGTCAAGTGTTTGCAGTGAAAACCTAAGTTCAGTCCTAAAAGGACCCATGATAAAAGAGCCATTCAAGTCGGCATGTGACTGCAAACCTGGAGAGGCTTGGGTTCCCTGGCCAGCTAGCATAGGGAAGATAAAACTGGAAGGGAATGTATGAAAAAAATATCCAAGTACAAAGTGACTGAGGAAGACACCTAAGGTTCACCTTTGCTCTTCACATGAGCACATAGACAAACACACACACACACACACACACACACACACACACAGTATGGGAGGGGGCAATGGAGGAGGAGGAAGGGAAGCCCAAGGAAGGGGAGAAGGGAGAATTATGAACCTGGCTCAGGATGTTAGACATTTTCAATGTTCGTTCTACTTTTGGGGGTTCTTGTTTAAGACTTCATTCAGTGCTTTATTTTGTTCAGGTAGAGCAGCAGTTTTTACTGCTTTTCACTACTGTTTTGTGACGATGCGGATGGTTTTTCTCAGTACCAGGCTAGAAATGATTTCACCACATCACAGACAGAGTAAAAGTTATGCGTAGAGGCTTTAAGCCCTAATAGGAGGACCATAACTGCCTGGTTTGTCTGCACCTTTTACTTTCTGAGCTCATTCCAGGCGTAATTATGGTGGGTTTGCTTAAGACTTCACTGTGCTTTTGGCTTGATGGCATTGGGAGTTTTGGAGTCTGTTTTTTTTTTTTTTTCTTTGTTTGAGATGGTATGTCTTAAGATTATGCATCGTTTTTATGGACCTAGATTTGAAACTAGAGCATAGAATTTTAATTTAGAAAGCTTTTTATTTTCCCAAATGCCTTAAGAGCTGTTCTTTTCTTTTTTAGCAAGGTCTAAAAGATAGACAGGGAAGATCAGGAAACTGAGGTGCTGAGAAGGTGAATGATTTGTGTAAAGAGACCCCTGCATATGACTGGAACCTCCAACCTCTCAGGCTCACCAAGGCTATTGCCTGTGACCCCATCCTCCTTACTTTCTTTGAGCAGCTGGATTTACATGCCTAGATTCTGCACACAATCCCATTTGAACGTAAAGCTCAAAGTATTTTAAAACTATTCATGTAGTAGAAGGAGGACTGCACTCAAATAAGTGTATCTCATTTGCAAATGAAAAATTCCAAGTCAAATCAAATTGACTCCATAACAGCCAGGAGTCCTTGCTTTGCAAGTAAAAGTCAAAAGATAGGGCTGGAGTGTAGCTCTTATGGAAGATCACTTACATAACATGTGTAAGAGCCTAAGTTCCAATCCCAGAAAAACAAGAAGATGCATAAGGGGAAGAGTAGGAAGGGAGAAGAGAAAGGAAGGAGGGATGAAGGAACATAGCCATGATACACATCAAGAGCTGTCTTTAGATTCCTTTTGAGATGGATTTTAATTTGTCAGAAGTGCTCTGTGTCAGTTTCTTCTTTGTTTCTGTTTCTATTCCATTTTGGGCTGGAGGCTTCGGAAAGATGACAGAGGAATCTGAAAGTGATGAAACACTTGATCCAAACAGAGCAGGAGACCCCTTTCCTTTGCCAGTAGCCACAAGTCTTTGACTGCATTAAACAAGGCCATCTGCTCTCTCTTAGGTAAATTTCTGTGGGAATATGCTTAGTTGACTGTGTTGTATTCTTTTGTTTCTCTTCTTTCTAAGTGTAAATCATTTCATTCTACACATTTGTTCTGAGTTTGTAGTTTTCTTCTACTTAACAATGACCAAATATGCATGTCTATGTGTTCTTTTCAACTAACAAGTCTTACCTTGAATAGTCTAATAATGGTTACTTGATAATTTCATCACTAACAAATTTTAGGTTGGTTTGTTCGTGTGTTATACTGAACAACACATTTTGTTGAAAAATTTTATATGCCTTTTGGATTTCTGTAGGACTATTTTTTCTGCACAGGTTGATAGAAAATAGATCCTCTAGATTAAACCCTATAGGCATTTCTGACTTTTGTGAATTCCTCTTGACCTCAGAAGAGACTGACTAGTGTTCTTAGTTTCTTAGAGTGTAGTGCTGCTACAAAAAAACAAGCAAACAAACAAACAAACAAAAAACAACTTATTATACTCACCCCTGGTCAGGAACGATGCTACTTGTTCCATGTAGCAGATCTCATTCATCCTTTACAACTCACATGTGCTTACTCTATAATGCTTCTACTCTTTTCTTAGCTCTTTACAGTAGAAGTTATTGTGACCTTAAGAGTCCTAGTTACTTGTCTAAATTTTGAAGGGATTTGCCTTGTCTTCACTAAAGATGGGTTTCCTGTACTAAGGTAAAATGATGCATATATATATATATATATATATATATATACCATCTCAGTTGCCCAAGGAGGAAATTTGCCCTTGACTCTTAGACCAAATGTGATAAGTGGACTAATCCTAATCGAAAGTTCCTGCATTGGGGCTGTCTGACTTGGATTCTGTACCATTATTTCTACAGTTATTATTTAGAATAATTAAGTGTACAATAAAACCTAAAGTCGATTAAAAAATTTTATAATTGCTTCTGAGCTTCTTACTGATCTGGGGGAAAAAGAACATGGCAAGAAGAAAAACAAAAATGTGACCATTGGTTAAACGTAGCACACACATTTCACAGACTTGGGCATGGTTCTCAGTGGAACCATTAATTCTTGTGTCAAAATGATCCCTGTTATGTCAGTGACAAGGGAGCTCTGTAAGGTTGTCAACATTTCTACTCTTATCACGGGCTTCTGAGATTCAGCTGGTAGTGAGAAACCTTATTTTATTTAACCCTGTGAAGAACTGTGTTTGTTTAACCTTCATTTCTTGTGGTCATATGTTTAGCTCTATTTGACTTAGATCACAGTGGTGGAAGTTTCTCTGATCCTTTTAAAATGTTGGGCAGCTGTTGGGCTCTTAAGAGGTGGTTTATCTGTAGATGCTGAAGTGGAATAGGACACATTCCTTCCTGATGAAGCTGAAGGACTCCCAGAAAGAGCCCAGTCAGTTCGAGAGACGGGAAAGGACCAAACCAGTTAAGCCACTTTGGTCCATGATAAAAACTATGAAAATATGCTTTGCTCATTTGAAAATTGTGAAATTTCTATAGGACAGGAGGGTTAGAGTGAAGCAGAATTCCCAGCAAGCTTGAAGTGTTTGCAGAAGTTTGGCATTTTAAAACAGGTTATACTTTAAGCATCACACTGCTTCACTTAATTGTTCTTGGTATTTTATATAGACCCCTCCAAAGTTTTGTGTAAATTCTAAAGTCATTTTCTTTTTTTTTTCTAGTATTTTCAAGTGTTTCATGTTTTAAACTTAAAGTCTGTAATGCTTCACTTTGCTCTTTTCTGCTATAAAAAAGAAAGAAAGAGAAAGAAGAACAAGAACAATTTATTGTTTACCTGCCACCAGAGATTAGTGGACAGGACATCATAATAATTACTTCCTTCATTCACTGGAATGCTGATCCCTTCAGTGTAAGCTTCGGGTTTAGTCAGAGCATGCTTGTCAGTAGCTATTATGAGCAAGTGTTTGTCCGTATCTAACAAATACTAACATTAACAGTCATGATTCCACTTGAAATTCAAGTTGTGTACAGAACTTTGCTGTGCATATTTTGTTTAATAATCACCTTCCTCTAATAGGGAGGCTCCTTTATCCTTTTACTTGTACTTGTGGAAGACAAAGAAAAATTAAGCCCTTTGCCTTATATTATTTAGTTGTCAGTGAGTCCTTTCAGACCTATGAGATACTTCAAGTCACCCCAGGAACTATACATGTTACAGTACTGGGCCTTTGCCCCTGCCGTTCTTCCTCTGAGTTATATTTTTACCGAGAAAAATTCGTAACATTCCACATTCAATTCCCTTTGATGACTTCTCTGTTTTTCTTCTCTAGTTTTGTTTGGTAATAACCAAATAGAAGAATTCTGAAAGGAAAAAAAAAAAGGTCTTCGCATTTAAACAAATATACATTTTTTTTCAAGTTTTGTTGGGGATATATTAAAACACATTTCCTTTAACTTTTCTAGCTAAAGCAATTAGGAATAATTATCTTTTGGGGATATTTACCACAAAGGAATTTTATAAGAATTAGATGAATCATTTGCAGGAAATATACAATGTTGAATAGTTTCAGTTTTGTAAGTTTTTCCAAGATTTTTGCCTGCAACTGATTTCATCAGAGAAAGACACTGGGTTTCCTGACTCCCATAGCTCATTTATAAAACATGCCAATATTTATTCAAGCCTTTGTAAGCCTGGAAGCCAGATTGCAATGCAAACAGCTGTTTAATACTTCTAGTCCTGCCATCCAGCACTGAAATGAGCAGCAGCCCTATACTTTCCCTTTCTGAACTTATATACTAATGGGACATCATTTGCTATATAATTGCTTATATAACTCAGCACATGGGACCCTGTTAGACGCAGTGAGCCTTTTGAAAGACTAGCTTAATATCTTTGGTTTCCAATTTTAAACATAAATGACCAGATAGAGAACAGCAAGACTCAGCCTTCTTTATAAATAGAACCTAAGTGATTAAGAGCAGATGTGTTCGAATTGAAATGTTCTTAACCAGTAATTCCCTTGACCAAAAAGAGACATGAGTCTGTGCCCAGATATCTTACCTAGGACTATTTAGGACACGTAGAAAGGAGAAGACAATTACCTATGTAATTTTTTGTCACTCTGATTTGGAAGCTGCCCTGTATTTCCCTTTAAAAATTATTTTATTTTTTTGAGATTACACTGAGAGGAAGACATAAACTTCATTTTGTGTCCATTTTAGGCCTGATTTTAAAAGAAAATCTAAGTCATAGATCACTAATTCCACCAAGACCATAAAATCCTCCACTCAAGAAAAAGCCTAGCAATAACTACAAGAATGGGAAGGTATCTTTCTCAGGGTGGGGCATCTGTGCTGGGTAGCCCACTGACCTTGCAGTAGAACATTCACGGCACAGAAAAATACTAACATCCCTGAGGTATATAGATAGCTTGCTCAATGTTAGTTATGTTAGTCAGCCAGTCGCTTTGTAACAAGCTTGCCCTTGCTGAATGTCACCCAGTCCTGTAACTGCTAAGCTGGAAATTCCCAGTCCTTGCTTAAACACCAATAAAAGCCCTGCCTTGTAGCTGCTCTGGGCTCTCCTCCATGATCCACTGTGTTGGTGATGGTGGAGAGAACAAATAAAGCTCTTTGCTCTTGCATATGTGATCTGACTCCTGTGGGCTTTGGGGACCCTAAAATCTGGGCATAACAACACCATTCCCTCCTTCCCCTTCCTTTCTTCATCCCTCCTTAGTCTTATCCAAATCATCTGTGTTTATTCACTGTCTTCTGTGTGTGTGTGTGTGTGTGTGTGTGTGAATTCTTAATAAATGCAAAAGTGTAACCTACTCAGCCATACTGTTGCTTGTTTGTGTGTTTTCATTGCTCTTGTTTGGAGATGATTTCTTCCACCCTCACATTCCTTAGTTGTCTGTAGTTGTATAGGGTTGAGGCCTCCCAGGCTTTTGCCACCCTGCAGTCCACATTAGCATATCTATTGCTGTCCTTGTTCACCTCCTGTTCAGGAAATCCATTTGGTTAGACTTTAAGGGTGTGTCCTCTGAAATTCCCAGAGATACAATCTGACAGCAAACTCCCAGATCCTCTGACTCTTATAATCTTTCCACCCACTTATTCTGAAATGTTCTCTGAGCCTTAAGTGTGGGAATTGTTCTGTTACATGTGTTCACTCAGCCTGGGCTCCACAGCTCTGCATTTTGATTGTTTGTAGTTTTCTGTAATGGTCTCTATTGTAGAGACATTTACTTGATGAGGGGTGAAAACTGTACTTAATTGTGGTTATAAGGTCAAATGTTTATGAAATGTTATTAGATGTTTATTAGTTTAGTAAATTAGTGATTCTTCAAAAAACATGACTTCACTAGTAATTGTTCAGATTTTCATATCAAGTATGGTCTCCCTCTTGTTGAAATCCAATTAGAGAGGTCTTGATTAGCACTAAGGCATGAATGCCACTACTGCATCCTTAGGGTTATAGTGCAATGCTGGTCATTGTTGTGTCCTACTTGGGAAGGACTGTTGGGTGCTTCCCTCCTTTAGAATTTTATATGGAACCTTCTGGTGCCCTGAAAGGTAATTTTCAGAGAGAAGTTTCTCAAGTCAGTTCCAGCTTAGGGGCCTCTGCAGCTGTGTATCTTACAGGTATTGAAGTATCTGTTGAGAACAAATTATGCAGATGAAGCTTGCTAAAGAACAATGAATCTCCAGGCCAGATGATAAAAATATCAAGAAAGTTACCTCCCAACTTTTTGGAGCAAAATATTTAAGTTCACTTATTTGAATTCAATTGTTCTCTCATCACTTCACTTTCCATGATACATTCTGGTTTTTTGTTTGTTTGTTTGTTTGTTTGGTGTGTGTGTGTGTGTGTACAGAGGGATATTGCCATTTACTCAAAGTTCCTCATTTTACTTCAAGAGCACCAAACTTGTCAATATTCTTGAAGTGCTATTCCTTTACCTATTTGTCTGTTCTATAACACATTAGAGGTTTAATGATCCTCAAATGTGAAATGGCTGACAAGGAAAACAAGGTAGAGGATTGAGAGCCAAAACTGCAAGGGACTCTTACAATCAACTAATGAACCCTTTCTTCACATATCTGAAGAAACCTCCTTGACCCTGGAACTACAAATGAAGTAATGCAGTAAGTTGTGTCTGTGTTGAATTTTAATCCGTTATGATAGCATGTATGATGGTTTCCCCTTCATTCTTCTGCCAAATCCTAGTTGTGCTGGCATGGTGGTAATTACATGGTGTGAATGTTCCTCTGAGCTACTGGATCTGTGTGAAAGTGCTTCCTCTTAATTAGGAGGACTTAACACATTTGCGCTTTCCTTCTGAGTTACTCCATTCTGTAATGTGGAAATATTTATATTCAAGTTTCATCACAACATGGATGCCTAAGATGGTTTTGTGTAGAGAATGGGGTTCAATCTGTACATCTTTAAGTCATGGGGGATGTAGAGATAGTTACATTCTTGTTTTCTGTTCCATCTACAGATTAGCTCAGATGAAAAGGGTCCAATAACCACACTAAGCTTTTCCAGATATAATATCGTTGTCCAATCAGAGTTATGCATTCATTTCTGTTCTTAGCTATACAGAATACCAAAGTCACAACATTTGAACTACACATCAGTTTAACTTGATGATAATTGCATTGATGATGTCACAATGGTCCAGTGATAAAAAAAATTGATTTCATTAAAATATAAAATGGGTAAATAGATCAAATCAGTCCTTTATGTGAGTCTTAAACTAAAACATGAGGTCTACAGGAGAAATCATGAAATTTTAGTAGAGATAAAGCTGGGAGTCGGTAACTGAGTAACTCTTCCCTTCAGGTTTTGGTTGAAGCCGCCAAGCACTCCTATTTCTTAGAATTACAGAGAGTGCTTGATCAACCATTGTTCAACTTCAGTTGTCACCCTATGGCATGGACAGTGGCACGTATACCATAGAAACCATGCTTTGTTGTTGATGTATATAAAAAGGTGGGCTACATGCAGTTGAGTGCATCTACTCATGAAGGCCAGAGCTATCGGGTCCCCTGGAACTAGAGTTACAGGCGGGTTCAGGCTACCCATTGAAGGTGGCTGGGAACTGAACTTGGGTCCTATCCAAAAGCAGTGTACACTTATAACAATATATTTCCAACTTCCTGTACATAGAATTTTTATCAGTTTTCCAGCTAATAGTACAATGGAGTGTGCTTTCCTGCAAGGCTGCAAGGAGACCCTTCAGCCAGGTGTTCATGAGGATTTACAGCCAGTATTCTGCCCTCTAGACCTTAGCTGTGTTGTAAGCGTTTTAAATCTAGGATATGTTCACCTTAGTATTGGTTTATCATGGCACAATCCCATGATAAACTGAAAAGTATCCTTAGTGGTGGGTGATATTCATTGAGTATGATGGACTGAGACTTTTAGTTCCCACTCTTTTCCTCCAACAGTCTGTTTTCCTACACTCAGCTCTTATACGGCACATTGTCAACAGTATTTGACTCAACAGTTCTGAGCTCCCCATCCCCATCTCTACTGTTTCTGTTTGTGAAATCCTCTTTACTGCACAGTCTAATTAGGACTTAACCATGGTGCTTCCCAAAGTGACAATAGGAAAATTTCCTGCAAAACTGATCTGCCCATCTTTGCTCCCTACAAGTTCTTATGGAAACCTCTCCACAAATGTGTTTATGATACTGATTAGCCACCACTCCACCCCACTACAAATGATCCAGAGATTAACAACCAGAGGACTTACAATTGTAGCTCACTTCTCCCAGAACAGCAAGGGTGATTTATATGTCTCATGCAGCTGTTTCCCTAACTCTGTTTCTCATTGTCAGAAGCCTTCCTGGCTCAGGCTTCCTCCTTGCATGGCTGGAATGATTCTTTGATTCAGTAACCTTCGAGCAAACTACAGACAATACAACTCTGAAATTGAGGGAATGGGAATTACAAGTTCAATGTAAGTGTAAGGCCTTTGTAAACCCAAAAAGGCAGAAATAATCCAACAGGATAAGCTCAGATAGCTTCAGGTTTATTTTTTTATGAGCAGTGGTTTTGTCTTTAAAAAGAATGAGTCTTTGATTTATAGACTTGTTATTTGACCCTTTCTTAGAGTAACTGGAGTAAGAGCTTACCATAGTTCCTGGCACATAAAAATGAGTGTTATAAAGAAATCAGTGTTTTTGTTCAAGATCTTCATCATCACCTCTTCACTATAGAGACCAGAACATTTACAAAGCCCACACAATGAGCCTGACAAGAATGTTCAAAATGCTTTTTAAACTTCTGATATTGATACCTAATGGGTAATAAGAGCTGGGGAGGTATTGTATGCAGTAGTAGTTTATGGACACATGTCTTCTATTAAAAAGACAGATAGTGAGCTTGTTCTGCACACAGACTGATGTGTGTAGATTTTGTCATGCTAATGGTAAGATTAGCCATCTCTTTATTGCAGGAGCTGTGATTGGTAGAGATTGTATAATCCCATGTGGGCTGAGTGGTAGTCTTGATATGGGATGGGTGGAACCACAGTATCTCATTTCAATAACAACAGTACTCTTTGCATTTCTCTTTTATCGGTACACATTGTAAAGCACATCCAACGTGACAGCAGTTCTCTGTTCTGGTTATGTGTCAACATACTAGGGGACAACAAGGAAGGTTCCTGGTGAGTTCCTTTAAAAGGGAGGGCCTTCCTTCTTCTAACCCAATATCGGTTGAGGTCACTTTGATTTCTCAGTGCAAGAAACATGAATTGGAATAGAAGGGAAGTAGACATATCTTTATCTAGAAGAAATCTTAGGAAGTCCATTAAATACAGATACAAAAGAAAAATCAAAGAAAAACACAACTGAGCACCCCTCTTGGCCCTTGATGTTTTGTCCTGATTTCACTTGACCAAACATTTAATTTATTCATGGCCCTTTAGGAAAATAACAACTTGCCTTTATTTTATCTTTCTTGCCTGAGCTACTCTCAGCTTTTTGATTACTACAACCTCAAGAGTCCTTTGTAGTAGTTCTGCACATGCTTGATGTTATTTTTATGCCTTTGGAGTGCAGTTTAAAACCAACCAACAAACAAAAACAAATGCAATTTAAATGGGATCCCTCAGATTCTCTTGTCCATAGAGAAGGGAAAAGACCCCTCTGGTGTTTTTAGAAGGGTTGTAAATATGACCACTGATCACGTGGGCTCTTTCTCCCTAAGGCATCACTAGATCATACATGTATCTGATAGTCTCAAATGGCTGGAATGGCATGTGGGAAAGAAGTGTATATTAGAGTTGGTTCAGATTTCTGCTTGGGAAAAACAGAAACATTGGGTTGTCATAGAAAGAAGCTGGGAAAGAGAACTTTGGGGACTAGGGACTGACCAGGTTTAGAACTGAACAACAACAACAAAAAAATACGGCTTGAAATAGCAAAAGGAAGCTCAATAAGGATGACAGATAAGTAATCAAAAATAAAGACCCAAGAAACTAGAAGTACAGCTATAGATTTGATGTCACTCATACTTTAAGGCTGTGTATGAAATGCTTTTTTTTTTGGCCTACAAATATCATAGGAACTGTCCAAAACACCTAGCCATTTCAATAAGAAGAGAAATAAAGTAGTTGCAGGCAGTTTGCCAAATGATGTTACCCTGTGTCTCCAAGAATTGGGCATTGAGTCCCAAAATTATTTTGGACATGATAAATTGCTTTTATGCTGCTAATTTTATGGATATTATGGGATAAGCTTTAGAAATAATGCCTTAGAAATGAAAAGAAACAATTCTGGGGGAGGTTGGAAAGGGTCACTGGGAAGTTTTGTTGTGAAACCAAATGAAGCAGAAGGAAGTATAGATATAGGATTACTGTCATCATTTCCTATTATCACAAGGGTAAAGCATGGCTGTTGTGTGTGAATATGTGTGTATGTGTGTGTGCATGCTCTCAATCATGTTCATTCTCCTGTCCTCCAAACATACCTCCAGAAACTTCACAACTCTGATGCTCTCTTCTGCCTCAGAGATGTCCCAAATGCTGTTCCTTCAGCCTACATTGTAGCTCATGATTTCAATATTAGTAAAGCTCTACTACAGAAAAAGATGAAAAGCAAACTAATTTCCTAGAACTTATGCAAGTGGGGGATAGAAACAGAATAAGTTTTAGGCATATGTATACTTGTCAATAGGTGTGCATGATATTAATTAGTGTCCATTTTTCATTCTTAATTATAACATTGGGAAAACCAATGACCTGACTTCTTTACCTCCTTCTGTCCAGAGAACTTAGTTCTGGCCTCACACAGAGGAAGGTTTCAGCACATACCTACTTGTGGATTTGAATAACCCATTGAGAACTTAGGCTCTTTATTTAAGAGAAACCTCTCCATCTAATTTTGGCAAGAATCTAATTTGCCTAGGATCTGTGGTAGTATTTGTTATATGTTTATTATATATCGTATTTTCAGAGACATTGAATGAGAAAAACATCAGGCAGGTCTTAGTTCTGCTGCTAACCCCTTAAATTTACAGGATGCAGTGTGGAGGCTTTAAGCTTCTCTGTAGAGAGATATAGGGAGTTTTTGTGACTAATGTGCTCCCAAATTTCTGAGCTTCTTGGCCTGGCTTGAGATAGAAAGTATTTACAGTAATGTAAATATCCCTGTGGGTTTTCTTAGTATTATAGAAAGTTTGCTAATAATGACTCAATCTTCCCTTAGGACAACAAACAGAAAGTCAAGCTGGCCTTTGGGAATCTGATTTAACCATTGATTGAACCTTCAGAAGAGATTATACATATATTACAGTGCAAGAATATCCTCTGAGCTTAGCAGATATTAATCTTCTCATTAGAGCAAAGTTAAGAAAATAATTGCGCTTCATTTAAGCTTAATAACTACATCTGAGTTGACTTCTTGAGTTGGTGTTCAGAAACTAGAATATTCTTTTCATAGAATCACAGAACATTGATCTGGGAAGACTTCAAAGATTGTTTTGTTCAACCAATTCAGCTTACTCATAAGCAAATAGAAGCAGAGAGTCTGTGATTTTCAAAGGTCACATGATGGGCAACTTTCTTGATTCAGAATTTTTTTTGTTATGGACTTAGTGAGAAGGAAAAGTGGAGACAGAATTTATTAGTTACTTTTCTTACTGCTGAGACCATGTACCTGTCAAGAAACAACTTAAGAGAGGAAGGGTTTATTATGGCTTACAGTTAGAGGGGACACGGTCATATCCTTGTGAGGAAGGCATGCTGCCAGGAAGCAGGAAACTGCTGACCACATTATATGTGCTCTAGTCAGAACACAGCCAGTGAATGGAAGATATAGTGAAGCCCTGAAGCTTTAGGGTCCCCCACATTGACCCATTCCTTCCAGCAAACTGGAATACTTCTGGAAGTTTCCATAGCCTTCCCAAACAAGCACCACCAGCTGGGTCCAGTGTTCAAACACACAAGTCTACAGGGGGATTTTACTCTCAAACCACAAGGCAAAAATGTGTTCTTGAGCACTTAGGCAGGATAGTTGATAGTCGCACAACAGAAATCTTATTGCCTTGTCAAGAAAATGGGGTGCGGAGCTGTGTCACTTTCTACATAATGGGACTCCTACCAAGTTCCAAACAAGAGTCTTAAAACTTTCAAGTTGACATTTCATCTACAGTGACTGAGAGTGATTCTGTTTGTTTTTGACCTGGATTGCTGCTCTGACTTTAAGGACCAGTGGTTCTTAACCTCCCTACTGCCACAAACTTTTAATAGTGTTCTTCATGTTGCAGTGACCCTCAACCCATGAAATTATTTTATTGCTTCTTCATAACTGTAAGTTTGCTCTGTTATGAATTGCAATGTAAATATCTGTGTTTAGTGATGCTCTTTGATGACCCTTGTGAAGGCTTATTCAACTCTCAAGGGGGCCATGACCCACAGGTTGAGAACCACTGTTTCAATACCTCCTTCCATTTGTTTATGAGAACCCTGGGCTTCCTTCTGAACCATCAGAGTTATAGCATCTAGTGGCCTACCAGCACTTCAGAAAGCACTTTCTTCCTATCAAATCCTATTAATTTTAAAAATATTATTATTGATAAAATAAGAAAATGAGAGAAGAAAATTATGCTCCAAAGTTCTGCCTTCTCTGGCAAGCAGCCATCATCCTATCTACCAAATTCACATAGCTATTTCTTTTCCTCTTAACAAACATTCCTTAAAGATGACTTTTGCAAAAACAAAACAAACAAAAACAAAAACACCAACCACAAAAAAACCCAGCAGGTGGAAGATTTAGGACACAAATAAAAGATCTCTGTCCATTTGATCAGGAGTTGACATTTTCCCCGGGGTGACAGGCGGGCTCCCAAGTCATACACCTTGACAGAAATCCTTTGCCTCAGATTTGGGATATTGTGACTGGGGACACAGGAAGCTCTACACAGCACCTGCAATAGGGCCCAAGGATGGGGGCTTTCCCTGCAGCATCTGCTGATTGAAACATCTGTGGTGCCCTTGCTGATCCTGCTCATAAGTCTCAGGCTGGATCCATCCTGTGGCTTTTCGTGCCTGCCCTTGAGGGAAAGTGTCACACAGCTGCTGGAGGATGAGGGTAATGGTTTATGACTTCCGCCCCTGAAGTCCTATCGCACTGCAGCTCCCTGGAGATGGTGATCATACAGAACGAATATTGCTTAGCTAGTGATAATGTCACGCTGCCATGCGGAGTTACACGGCTTGCCTGGTACCTGCAGCTAAAAAACACTCTTGGCTGATTAATCCCACTGCCATGTAAATAGAGATTGTGTCAAGGAGATCATAAATAAGAAAACCGATGCTCCAGTGAGGACATTAGTAAGGAAGAGAGAGTCACCATTCCCCTCATTCATCCCCTGGTGGGTGCTGACAGCATCATTACCCAAGGGAGAGAAGGTGCATCTCATCAGGATTCTGGAAGGTTTCCCATGCATTCCTCCCCACCCAGACCCCAGACCCTGTCAAGCACTGAACATCTTCCAAACTGTGTCACTGGGCATCCTTTTTCTATTCACGTCTTCAAGAAGTGGTTATAAGACAATCCTAATATGAGAACCCCATAGTTGAGCACCTTAATTATCAACTAGATAAATTGGGGCATGATTTATTAATATTGTCAGGGAATTCAGGAGAGAGTCTAAGAAATGATCTGTTTGACTTATAGAAATTTAATTGCATGCAAAAGCCAGATTTGAAGTTTGCTGACACTCAGTTCTTTAATTGGATTATACCCAGAGACACAAAAGTGCATGTCAGTTGTCTAGTAAGTATGGTAATTAATTGCACTGCCTATCTGAAAGGTCCGGTGATGTTTCACCTCACACGTGGCTTGGCCTCCTGTCATCACATTTGTTCGCCTCTTTTTGCTTTCCTTTATTTTTCGTCTCTCTTGTCTCCCCTGTCTGCCCTCTCCCAATTTCCATCCAATCCCCATTTTTATTTTCCCCTCCATTTTCTTCTCTTCATGCTCCTTCTCTAACAGGATTAATCAAAGAATCCCTTTAAGATAAATCTATTGCTTTCTCTCTCAAACTTTTGTCCTTGCTTCAAAAACTGGGGTAACTTTTTTTTTGTACATCTTATAATACTTAAACTTTAGTAACATCCCAGTGTGTGAAAGCAGTTTAAATGAATTTTGTTTTGAAATTGTGGAGATCTGGAGTCATCTCTTCCTTCCCACGATGCCTGAGATTTCCTCTTAATGTGGGTTGTCTCTTTCCTTCAGCAGATGGTGATTGTTCAGGTTGGCAACCATGGGGTTCTGAGGGGAGGGAGAGACATGCTTTGAGAGAGATGTTATGACTCTTAAGACTGACATTCACTTGACCTTCTTCAGACATTCCAGGGCTTATCTCCTCAGGCCAGGATTATTTCAGTATTTCTTCCCTGGTCCACCCACTTGAGGGCTCTCACTCAGGCTGGCTGCTGTTGTGACTTGTACCTTCCTGAATGGCTGTTTTTATCCCGTCAAAGACTCCTGCCTGTGAACTTAAGCTCTGGCTCCTTAGTCTGACATCTAGGGCCCTCCAAAAATTAACCTCCACCTGCCTACATGAACTTATTTCCCTGAAACTGACACAGTCTTTAGATTCCTCTGTAGACTCAAAGACTGACCATTTTACTAAGACTCCTCATTCAGTGATTTTATTTTGAGTGGTGTGCCTTATGTAGCTGATAGTCTTCATTTTCTCTATATCCAAAGGCACTAAACATTATAAAACTTAATGTTACAGCAACTCTCTTTCACCTCAGTGTCCTAAAGAGCTTCTGATACATTATTTCAGGCTTACATAGTAATTTTGGTTATCTGATTATTGACAGAGGGACTCCTTTGATAGTGACTGAGGTTAGAATTTTTCCCTGTTGCTTTTTAATCCTTTAACAACTATTTAAGCCAAGCTTGCTCTTTCTTGGCTCTGACCTTTTCTTTTGCTATGACATTAATTCTAAATCTCTAGTTTGTAGCTTGAATTTTCTTTGGAGGGTTATAAAATTCATCTTTGCAGACTGTTCCTCATTGGTTTGATGCACATTTGTGCTTTAGCTTTCAGTAACTTATTTGGAAACCATTTAGAAAAAAATGAACCTATTGCTTATAAAAAAAAAGCTTTAGCATATGTCTAAATATAATGTGTCTCATATAATGCCTGAAAAAGTTATTTGACATGTTGTTGGTAGAGCACAGTGCTTTATGGCAGGAAATGTGGTTCCTTCAGAGTTCTTTACTGTTAAGAGGACTTCAGTGTTCAGCTGGACAAAGATCTCTACTGACTCCCAAAACACAATGCCCTTCCCCCTTACCTGTTCAAGTCAGTGTAGACCCACCTAATCAGGAATTGAATTTTTAGATGTGATGAATTTTTTTAAAGTGACCATTATGTTTTAAAGACACACACTGTAAAAAATAGAAATAAAAAAATATATAATGACCAAGTTTATGGGGTTTACTTTAAAATAAGTTTTAAATGGAGATAATTGGACCATGTTACAAATTAAGCAAGGTTTTAGCATGTGTTAAAAAATATTAAAACGGAGTGTTAGGTACCCTGTTCTTATTACTCTTTATTCTCTCAAACACAGCTCCCCCCTGCATCAAACCCCCCTCCACACACACACACACACACACACACACACACACACACACACACAGCTGGGCTGGGTGTGAAATTCTGCCTATTTGAAAGCTTCCACATGGCATTGATGTGGCTGATATTATTTTTTTAATTTATGTGTATCCTTGATTGTCTGTCTGTATGTGCATTTGTGTATGCTTGATGCCTGTAGAGGTCAGAGGAGGATGTCAGGTCCTCGGGACCTGGAGTTACAGATTGTGAGCCACTACAGTGTGAGTTCTGGAATACCCGGGTCCTTTGCAAGGACAGCAAGTGTTCTTAATCGCAGACACAGCTCTATAGCCCTCTAATTGCACTTTGAAAGCTTTAAAAAGCATATTATTTGAATAAACTATTTTCATTTGTAAATATTTGGAGTTTCCCCAAGTGACAACAACAGATCACTTCATCCTTCTTAACAAATACAGCGTCCATAGCCTTCCTGTAATCTTTCCTTCCATTATTAGACAAATTGCATTTGGAGTTTTTCATCACTCTTGTTGTTTTGGGCTTCCCTAGACTCTTAACATTTATTCCATATTGATATAGTAGCAGTAGGCTGGCTTTATTTGTAAGTTTATGTTCATGTGTTGTGTTTCTGAGACTACAAAATTTCTTGTGTCACAGGCTACATCTCATATTTTCTATATGCTTTATGTGCTATGGCATATGTTTATGGGTTTAGACTTGACTCATGAAAAAAAAAGGTAGATATGTCCTAAATTCTGTTGCTAAAATAGAGTAAGGCCAATTTAAACCCAACGGAGGTTGTTTGGGGACACAAGATGACAGAAAATATAAGAAAAGTTCTTGTTAAGATGAGCGAGAAGGCACTTGGCCATTTCAGTTTGATGTAGGTATATCAAAAAATTCTGGGAACCATTATGTGAGGGAAAATGAGCAGTGTAAAGGGAATTGAGGTACCTGAGGATTAGGTCCTTATTTGGTATAATGAGAGCTGTCTCCTGAATCTGACAGCAAAGCTTAATAGCTGGTGCTAACATTACCTATCAGGCCCTGGACTCAGCCCTGTATGTGGATTATCCAATGAAACTCTCACAGCAGCTGTGATGACTTTATCTCTTCTGAATGCACACATCATAAATCAGACAAGGCAAAATTAACCTCTCCAAACCCATGTTCCCCAGGGATTTAGATGTAACTCTCCCCTTCTGGATCCTAAGCCTTTCATTACTTAGGTCTCATCAATTAAAACTGACTGATGTACCGTACTAGAAGAATGACAAACTGGATTAAGTAGCTTCTATCTCCTTAATCTGTGAGTATGAGTTGGACCCAGAAATCTCCATTTCAATTTATTCAGGTGGTATGATAAAATTAAATGTTAGGCGTGGCTTTAGTGTGGATCGGGAACTGGGGGAAGGGGCCTGAGTGGCGACCAAGCCCATGCATAATCCCAGGAATCAGACTCCAGAGACCAGACCCAACAGTGCAGATATAAGTTTACTGTCCAGTGCAGCAGCCTATAAACAATTGAAAGGCCAATCGGACCTTCTCAGGCCAGCCTCCAGCACCAGTAACAATCAATCAGGTTGGTGCAACTATAAGGAAATGTGGGAGACATGGGGGCGGGACAAGGTCACCTTAGGAGACTTCTTTTAAGGAGAGGTAAGCAATAAATTGGGACTTTGTACTGATGTTCATTTAGGTGTCATCCACCCAAAGAGCATCAGACCAGTCCGATACCTTTTTCTCAGAGGCAGGACCTGGGGCATCAACCGCATGCAATCAGACATGCTCTTCTCTGGGTCCAAAGCAGCTGACCCTGAGTGCAGTGCTTAGCCTCGCATCCTGAGCATAACATTTTAGCTTTTTATGGTAGCCAACCATGCTTGGGGAGACTGTCCTGCTTCAATGGCTGTAAAGGCCTGAATGGTCAGTCCCAATTTATTTCTAATATCAGAGATCAGACCTCTACTCTTGCCTGATGCGTCTAAAACAAAAAGGGGGAACTGTAGAGAGCTGCGTAATGCCAAGCCTTAAAGATGGAGCTGGTTTCCGCCTTCCACCTTCCCGATGGTGAGTGCTCTCTGTCACAAACAACTCCACATTTGGCTAAGGCTGAGGATCTGGCTTGCTTCCATGTATGTGGACCTATCTGCATTGCCCACGTGGCATGCTGGGGTTGGCTACCCAGAGGCTATTTATGCTGTGGGCTGGCTTTCCCCAGGGTCAGATGATTGTTCAAGGTTCCTGAATAAACTGCATTGAAAAAAAAATAAAATAAAAATAATTGTCTAATAAAAAAAAAAAAAGGGGGGGGAGGTAAGCAGCCAGTGTCCTAGCCTCAGACCCATTTTGAGACTTCACTAGTGTGCTAGGAGTCCTTAGTAGATCAACACTGTGTGCAGTGGATCAGGACCTTTTGAGGAGTCTTCAGTCATTGACACTTCACTTGCCATTCTCTGTGGGCCTCCAAAAGACTTACCTCGACATTTCCCACAGGCTTCAGTGTTCTTTCATTTGAATTTGTCATGTGTTGCTGCAGGCCTCTGATATCCTGTTGGCAAAGTAAAGGTGATGTTGAGGTATTTAATTAAGAAGGTCTAGCGTAAGCTTGTTGCTGTGAGAAAATGCCAGCACCAAAAGCAACTTATGACATAAAGTCTTGAGCTTGGATTATATAGTTTCAGAGTCTATCATGGGAGGGATGGTGTGGCTTGGCAGGAGGAGCGGGAAGCAGTCATCACACATACACAACAAAGAGAAGGACCAAAAAGCAAAGTAAGATATTGAGCCCCAAATCCTATACTCAGTAATGTAATTCCTTCATCAAGACTCCACATCCTAAAGGTGTCATAACCTTTCCATTACACCACCAACAAAAGACCAGGTGTTTAAGTGCCTGAACTCATAAGGTCCATTTTCCTCATGTAAAGTACCACATCTGGCAAGTTAAGGGAGCCAGTTGCTTGTTTTTTGCCATATATTTCCCTGAAGATATAAGACCTTCACATTAAGTAGGTGATCTGTGAACTCATTAGGAAGTGAATGCTTTGGGTGCAAGGAACCCACATTTAAGCAGCCCCAAATGCTCCTCTTCCATGGCCTCACACTGAGGAACTGTGATGAATCTTAATCTCTGCTTCTCCTGCCACTAACGTATAGAAATGCTGGTAGTTCACTTCTCACTTATCCATTACAGCTACCACTGGGACTCAGTCATAGTTTATTCTAAAGTCTTGGATCATATTTATCTGGACCATGAAATAAAGAGTGCCATCCTTGGTGATGTTGTATTTATGAAAACTCTTCATGTAGACAACCAAAACATCCATAAAACAGCACAGGGTAATAGTCTTTTTTTTTTTTTCCTACTTTCTGTGTCATTGCTTCTCCTTCAAGAAAATAGGGATAGAAGCATCAAAAGTTCATCCACCTTAAAGTTGGAGATCAGCATTATTTCAACAAATTGGTTTGGCAGAACACTAGTCTTTTTTCTCATGAAAATACTACCCTTTTTAATAACTACATCTCATGATAAATCTTCCCATGAAACGTATAAGAAATAACCCCCAGTCACATAAAATTCTTTTATTTTCCCTTAAACCCAAAGGTATAAGTAGTTAATATGGATCCTCAGGAAGCCATGTAAATAACTTGATAAGACTAGCTAAAGCATTTGAAATTTTATTTCTGAACATTTCAACTTTTAGGCAACACAGTAACCCATTTTATCGATTATCTATCATAAGGTTGATATGAGAAAATTGGGTGTCAAGTCTAAGCCTACTTCTCTAACACTTTTGCTTTCATCCAATTTTTAGATCAAGAGGTTACAAAGAGAAATGAAATTTCTAAACTCCAACATCTTTGGCAGCAGTATTGTCATTAATAAAACATACACACACACACACACACACACACACACACACACAGACACACTTCTCTTTAAATCCACAAGATTCTCCTGCATAGGCTGCCTTCTGTAACATCAAGAGGCCACACACAAAATCTCACTGATGTCTTCCTCCAAAACTCAAGGCTGTTGGTTCATGTTGTACAGTCTTAGAGTATTCTTTCTCACTACCCCATCCTCCTATTTGCACGCGCATGCTCACGTGCAGACTCATGTGCACACACACACACACACACACAGACATACACTTCTGCATTACTTTATAATCCAATCCTGAGAGCCTTAAGCATGCTTTCTATGTCTGTTTCCTTATTTCACTTTCATGGGTTGGTGCAATTTTAAACAAGACTTTCTATGCAAAATATATGTCACATAGTAGGCACTCATTAAATAGCAATACTGCCTACTTTTAGCTTTCTAATGCCCCGATTAAAGTATTAGAATTCATAAGTTTGTTTCTAATACATGTATAAAAAGAGTTTGTTGGGAAAGTAGGAGTACATTCAGTTGAGAATTTATTTTGGGAGAATGTGTATCTGAAAGTTTATGGATTGCTGTGATATGATGCCAACATATTAATTAATTAATTAATTAATTAGCTTTACATCTCTGTCGTAGTCCCATCCCTCCTTACCTCCCAGTCCCACCCACCCTTTCGTCTTCCCCTCTCCCTCCCCTATTTCTTAGCAAAGGGGAGCCACACTTCCCATCCACCCCAGTTCATTAAGTTGTATCAAAGCTGAGCATGTCCTCTTCTCCTGTGACCAGGAAAGGCAGTCTCTCCAAGGGGAAGTAACTGAAAAGCTGGCAAGAGAGTCCATGTCAGAGAGAATCCCCAGTCCCCTCACCAGGGAACCCACATGAGACCTGAGCTGCCCATCAGGTACATCTTTGTAGGGGGCCTAGGTCCAGTCCATGCAAGGTCCTTGGCTGTTGCTTCATTCTCAGCAGGCCTCTCCTTGGCTCATGGGGGAGACGAACCCCTGACACTATTAAGGATACTCTGCCATGTTTGCAGGCAGGAGTCAAGCAGAATTGTCCTCTTGAGAGGGCCCACTCAGTAGCTCCTCAAAACAAATGCTGAGTGTCACAACCAAACACTGGACAAGGTATAGGGAACCTTGTGGGAAAAAAGGGGGTGGGAGGTGTGAGAGAAAAGAACCTGGAGGTGATAGCAACTTCACAAGATGTCAACAGTTTTTAAAACGGATTTTCTAGTGAAATTGTTTATAGCCTCCACATCCATATAAAAGTCTGCCCTTGATATGTGGGAAAGGTTATAATTGAAAGATAAACAAGACACAAAAATTCAGTGCATGTTCCACACAGTCTGATGTTGGAGGTTCAAAGCATACATCCTGGAGGAGAATTATCTTAAAACACATTGTGAGGAATGTTGCTTGATAAGTGTTGAAATATTATGTTAATAACAAAAGCATTCAGTTATGTTAAAAGGGTTTCTTCATTGAAGAATATCCCTGGGTTTTCTTTTTTTTTTTCTTCCCTTTCAGTGCTAACAGCTATTCTATAGCAACAGAAGTTAAATTCGAAAGCATATGGCATCCAGACACCCCCTCCTCCCAGATTCTAAAAGGATCTCAAAAAATAGATATTCCAGAAAACATTTTCAAGTATCACTTTGGAACAGAATGCTACAGGCCAAACCATTTTGTGATTATTCTGATTCAGTACTACAGTCCATTTACTACATGTGAGTCTAAAGGAAGTGGTGTTTTCCCCAAAAGCCCTGAGATTAGAGACTGTAGATTTAGTTAGCATAAAAGGTAAAGGCATTTCTCTCAGCCCTGTCTTATTTCTTCCATTCTGTCTGAGTAAAGTGACTTGGATAATTTGAAGTAAAAGTCCTTGCCCCAAATTGACTTCAATTCATTGGCCATCACAATAAGAAACCTGAGATAGCTTTGCCTAGGGAAAGGGAGCAAGATAGCTTTGGCTCATTGAATTTTACGTCAGTATCTCCAATGATCTGATTACTTTTTAAAAGCCTTCTCAGATTTTCTGTAGTTTAGTGATTGTTCCTTTCTGGGAAACCCAGAGTGCTCACTCTGTTGGCCACTCTTGTTTTGGCATTTGCTTTCCTTGTCTGCCCAACAGACTCCTGGGCTGGGCCTGTCTCCCTCAGTGTACTGAATGTTCCAAAAGGGCGGATCTAGATATGCCCCGATGGACTCAGCACACCACACAGCTCACATCTGACTGGTAGCTGCTATTGGCATGGAAGGCTCAGCCCATCTGCACTTGCCTTTGGCATTTACAGAGTTCTTGAGTCTACACATTTGATAGAGCAGCAGTCTGTCTGGACTGTTTGTTAGAGCCTTCAAGAGGTACTCTGCCAAAGAAGCCTGCAGAAACTCATGGAAAAATAATAAAAATGAAATGGTTCCCTCCTTTCTCTCCTCTTGGAACTTGGATTCAGTCAAGGGCTTTATTTCTTTTTTATTATTATTTTAGAAATAATATTTATTAGTCCTCTGCTCTCATTCATATCATAACTACCTGTTGGAAAAATGATTGGTGAGGAAAAGATTTTGAGGGAACAAAGGGTACTGACAGGGGTAGGAGTGAGATAACAGAGGAGATGTGTATGGGAAAAAAGATCAGAATATGATATATGCATGTGTGAAATTATAAAAAAATTAATTTTTCAAAGACCAAAAAAGTATGATGACTGCAGTGATGAGAAAAAGAACATGTAGATTTCCTTGAAAAAGAAAGAGGATCAATTTTATTCCATTGTCACTATCAGGAACTGCAGGATCTTAAGTAGTATCTATTTATGACAAATATTTTTTTTTAAATCATCTAATTTAAAAGTAAAGACCATATGTAATTTCCACAAATAACACCTGTAGTCCACTACTGTAATTTACTCAATTGGCTTCACCATTGACTTATGTGATTTTGGGGGTTGATATTTATTTAACAATTGAAGCTACCCTGTGGAATGGCCTTTGATTCCCTTTGTGGCTAAGATACTCATCACAAATGTCATATCAAGATAAAACCAGATACACTAAATCTGCTAGAGGATAAAGTAGGTAAGAGCCTTGAACTCATCAACATAGGAAACAACTTCCTGAACAGAACACCAACAGCCCAGGCTCTAAGATCTCCAATTAACAAATGGGACCTCTTGAAACTTAAAAGCTTCTGTAAAGCAAAAGACGCAGTCTACAGATTGGGAAAAGAACTTCACCAATCCTACATCTGACAAAGAGCTAGTATCCAGAATATATAAAGAACTCAAGAAATTAAACACCAACAAACCAAATAATCCAATTTTAAAAATGAGATACAGAGCTAAACAGACTTCTCAAGAGAGAAATATCGAATGGTGGAGAAACACTTAAAGAAATGATAAGTGGATATTAGACATATAATATAGGATACACATACTGAAATATGTACACCTAAAGAAGCTAAGCCAAGAAGGAGGATCCTGGGTAAGATGATCAATCCTCACTCAGAAAGACAAATGGGATGGACATTGGAAGAAGGAGAAAACAGGAAACAGGGCAGGATCCTACCACAGAGGGCCTTTGAAAGACTCTACCTAGCAGGGTATCAAAGCAGATGCTGAAATTCTTAACCCAACATTGGTCAGATTGCAAAGAATCTTATGAAAGAAGGGGGAGATAGTAAGACCTTGAGAGGACAGGAGCTCCACAAGGAGAGCAACAGAACCAAAAATCTGGGCTCAGGAGTATTTTCTGAAACTGATATTCCAACCAAGGACCATGCGTGGAGATAACCTAGATAATCTAGAACCCTTGCTCAGATGTAGCCCATGGCAGCTCAGTATCCAAGTGTGTACCATAATAAGGGGAACAGGGACTGTCTCTGACATGAACTCAGTGGCTGGCTCTTTGATCACCTCCCCCTAAAGGGGGAGCAGCCTTGTCAGGCCACAGAGGAGGACAATGCAGACAGTCTTGATGAGACCTGATAAACTAGGGTCAGTTGGAAGGGGAGGAGGACCTCCCCTATCTGTGGACTTGGGGAAGGCCATGGGAGGAGATAAGAAGGGAGGGTGGGATTGGGAGGGAATGTGGGAGGGGACTACAGCTGGGAGACAAAACAAATAAACTGTAATTAATATAAAAAATAAAAATTTAATTAAAAAAAAAGAATTGGTGAATGTCCTTAGCCATCAAAGGTAAGGCAAATCAAAATGACTCAGAGATTCCATCTTACACCTGTCAGATTGGTCAACATCAAAAACTCAAGTGACAGCACATTCTGTAGAGGATGTGGAGAAAGAGGAAACCTCCTCCATTGCTGGTGGGATGCAAACTTGTACAACCACTCTGGAAATCAACCTGGTGCTTTCTCAGAAAACTGGGAATAGCCATACCTCAAGATCCAGCTATACCACTCCTAAGCATACACTCAAAAGATCTTCCATCATACAACAATGATATTTGCTCAACTATGTTCATAGAAGTTTTATTTTTTACTCATAATAACAAGAAACTGGAAACAACTTAGATGACCCTCAACTGAAGAATGGATAAAGACACTGTGGTACCTTTTACAACAGAATACTGCTTGGACATTAAAGACAAGGAAATTGTGAAATTTGCAGGCAAGTAGATAGAACTAGAAAAGATCATCCTGAGTGAGTTAACAGAAACCCTGCAAGATACACATGGTGTATACTCACTTATAAGCAATTTTAGTCATATAGTGCAGGATAAACCTAGTACAATGCACAGACCCCAAGAAGATAAGCCTGATGGACATCTCAGGCTTCCTGTCATCCCACTAGTCAGGGGAGTGTGAGATATTTTTGACACAGCTGTTGTTACCTGCCTTTTGATCACTTTCCCATGACGGGACTTCTCTACAAGGCCACAGGGGAGGAAGACAAACTCAGTTTTCATGTGAATAGATGAGCTGGGGTGTCTGGGTAAGGAAGGGGTGCTTCCTCTCTTCTGAAAAATAGGGGAGAGGGGATGCAGGAGGGAGGGTGTGACAGGGAGGAGAGGAGGGAGGAGCTTATGACCAAGATGTAAATTGAAATAATTAATAAAAATAAAAATAAATAAGTCGTATTTTCAGAAAAGTCAAAAGCATGCATGCAAGTTCATTTACTACTCATTTCATGAGGGAGGCTTTGGAAATAAAGACAATGTGTGTGCTGTGTGCCTTGGTGTGACAATGATGGTTAGTCACAGAGAAGTAGGATTGCATAAACAGGGAGGTGAAGTCTGACAGGAATAAACCAAAGAAAGTTTTAAGCAAGGCCTGTTTTCTAGATTCTTCTCTGTGCCCACCACATCAGAGATAAGGGTGTTCATGATTTTTGCCATATGTTGTATGTCTCCCTGAGAATCTTGTGATGAGCTCCAGATAAATGTCTGCAGATTCCTTCATGTAGCTTTTCTGAAAAGAATGACAGCGTATCAGGAACAGAGGAACATCCAGCTTCTGGTGTTTCCTCAGGCACCAAGCTGCCATATCTCACACCTTATCACATCACTATATTTGTTTTCAAAGTTGATCAACCCCAAATCAATTACTCTGATTTTGTCTGTATTATTATATGATTTTGCCTGTATTATATATAAAATTATTTTCTCTATGTTTCTTTGTCCAGAATTGTGATTCTGAGATTTATTCACATTGATTACTTTTTCTTACAGAAACAGGCTCATTTCATGGCTTTATAACTTTCTCTTGTCTAAACATTCCACAGTTCATTTATCAGTTTCACTGTTTACAGATATGCTACAGGTGATGCTGACCCTGGTGTTCCTGTACTTCTAGGACACTTTCACTAGTTACTTGTAAAAGTAGAACTCATGGTTCACAAGCTATGTTTGCTCAACACTCTCACTTTGTCTTCATCATCATAATCCTCCGTCTCTTCCTTCTCCCTTCCTTCTTTTTTTTTTAAACTGGCTCTTACTGTGTCTCTCTCTCATTGGTCTCAAACTTTCTTTGTAGTGGAGGGTGGCCTTGAAATCTATGAGATCTACCAGCCTCTGCCTCCTGCTTGCTAGTATTAAATATAATATAATTACATCCTTCACCCTTGCTTTCTTCCCTCAAAAAACTCCTATGTATGCCACCTTGCTTTCAAATTCATGAATTCTTTTACTTTAATTGTTGATAGATATGTTTATATGTATTACTAAGTACAAATATATTCATATATTTCTAAATATGTAAATGCAACTTGCTTAGTCTGTATAAAGTTATGTGCATGTACATGTTTTCAGAACTGACCATTTGTCATCGAATAACCCATGGCTATCCCCTTCCCAGGAAAAATCATTTCTCTCGCTCTCAGTATTCCTTAGATTCTTGTGGTTCTTTGGGTAAGGTTGAGACCTCTTGAGCTTTTCCCCTTCCACATAAGCATGTCTATTGATGTAATCCTTGTCTGGGTCTTGTTTAGGTAGCCATCTTGATAAGACTTCATGGGTATAGCTTCTGAAACTTCTAGGAAATACAATCTCACAGCAAATGCCTTGTTCCTCTGGTCTTTACAATCTTTCTGCTCCATCTTCTGAAATGATCCCTGTGTCTTTGTTGTAGATCTATCAGTTACAACGAGTCTCCACAACTCTTGTGTTTTGACTGGTTGTGGTTTTCAGAAATGGTCTCACTCTATTGCAAAGAAAAGTTTCCTTGCTGAGAAGTGACAACTAGACTTATCTGTGGGCATAGGAGAGATATTTAGAATGTATTGAGGGACTATGCTGGCTAGTAAAGTGGGAGTGGAAGGTTTTCACTATTTTCGTTATTTTCACTATCGCTGGTGGCTGGTTACTGCAACTCCTTTTAAAGAAGTGGATCCAACCAACAATCTAAGGATGGAAGATTCCAGTCACTCCACATTTCATCCATGTGATATTTTCATGAATTTATTTTTTTTTATTTGTAGTGAATTCTTGTAAGCATTTTACTAGGAATTTCCCTGGTATTTCCTTAAATAATGATGAAATTAAAATATATCCCTTACCCATTTAGCTTTTTGTCACAATACTCCTTTTTTCCTTTCTCCATCAATCTTTTCTTTATATTTAGAAGTTATTCCTTAGAGGCTTTTTAGACAGTCTTTTTATATAGCATTGGATGGCATTAGACTCATATCCATCCACCTGCCTCAATCCTAGTGTCATGATTTCCCAAAGTGTTCTTTATGTTTTTTAATATGAGTATCTTATCAATCATGTGTATTACAGATATTGCCTCCATCTGATGTGATAAAATAAAGTTTGCAGAAATCAATTTACCTTGTTTCCTTCATGCTTAGTTCTGTTTGTGTGCCATTTAATAAACACTTGTCTTCAAGGTAAGAGTCATGTTGTCTTATAGAAATTTTGTTTTATTGTCTTTCACATTTAAATCTATAATCCATGTGGGATTGGGAGGGAATAAGGGAGCGGAATACAGCTGGGATACAGAGTTAATAAAATGTAACTAATAATAAAAAATTAAATTAAATTAAAAACACACACACAGAAGAGCTTTAAAAAAAAGCATCCAAATCCATGGCCACAAAGAGAGCCCTGCATACAAGAACAATAACAAATGCAGTGACTTACAAGACAAAATAAAAGGACAGGAATGCAGAAAGGAGATTTGAAGGGAAAAGGAGAAGATGACAAGTTTCTGAAGAAAACAAGAGAGGGAAGAGTAAACAGAATACACTATATACATTTTTTGAAATACACCAAAACAACTTTAAACAAATATTTCTTTGAGAACAACTAGGAATGTCACCCCCACTCCAAATAAAAGGAACATTTCTCTCCTCAAAAAAAAAATATTTTTGTGTACAGTGCAACTTAAGGATGAGGATTCATTTTTCCAATATGGATATCTCTAGTTTATTCAGAGTGACTTATTTAAAATGGCCATTGCTTATCCAGTATTCTCCACTTTTTTCCTTCATAAATCATAAATCTATGTCTGATGAACCTGCTTCTAAATTGTCAGTTATTCTGTTACTACATATTAATTTCTCTTTTTTGTATAGTTTCATGATGTATAGTCATTATATTTACAAAACAGCAGTTTGCTATTGGGTATTAAAAATTTTGAGCATTTTATGTGTTATTCTCTTAGATATTTTAGGACAGATGTTTTCCAGATTAATTTATACTTGGTGCCACTAGTTCTTGTTATTATTTATTTCAGTTTACTCACTTTGTATCCCGTTTGTGTTCCCCTCCCTTGTCTCCTCCCAATCTCACCCTCCCTTCCTCTTCTTCCCCTATGACCCTCCCCTAGAACACTCATTGGGGAAGACCTCCTCCCCTTCTATCTGACACTAGCCTAATTAGGTCTCATCAGGGCTGGCTGCATTGTCCTCCTCTGTGGCCTGCCAAGGCTGCACCACCCCAAGGAGGAGGTGAATAGAGAGCCTGCTACTGAGTTCATGCCAGAGAAAGCTCCTGCTCCCCTTACAAGGGAACCTACTTGGAGACTGAATCTATGGGCTACATCTGAGCAGGAGGTTTAGGTCTCCATGCTTTACAACAAGGACATTTGCTCAACCGTGTTCGTAGCAGCTCTATTCATAGTAGCCAGAATCTGAAAACACCCTAAATGTCCCTCAACGGAGGAATGGATACAGAAATTGAGGGACATTTACACAATGGAATGCTACTCAGCCATTAAAAACAAGGAAATCATGAAATTTGCAGGCAAATGGTGGGGACTAGAAAAGATCATCTTGAGTGAAGTAACCCAGAAGCAGAAAGACACACATGACATATATTTACTCATTAGTGGATATTAGACATATAACATAGGATAAACATACACAAATCTATATTCCTAAAGAAGCTAAACAACAGGGAGTACTCTAGGGAAGATGCTCAGTCCTCATTCAGAATGGCAAACGCTATTCACATGGGAGAACAGGGAACAGGAGAGGAACCTACCACAGAGGGCCTCTGAAAGACTCTACTGATAGAGGTATGGAAGCAAAGGCTGAGACTCATAGCCAAACTTTGGACACAAAGACCTAGAGGGGGCAGGAGCCCCACAAGGAGACCAACCAAATAAATAATAGATAGATAGATAGATAGATAGATAGATAGATAGATAGATAGATAGATAGGAGACCAACAGAGCCAAATAAATAAATAGATAGATAGATAGATAAATAGATAGATAGATAGATAGATAGATAGATAGATAGATAGACAGACAGACAGACAGACAGACAGATAGATAGATAGATAGATAGATAGATAGATAAACAAATAAATCAATAACTGGGCCCTGGGGACCCTGCAGAGACTGATACCAAGCCACCAGTCCTTTTTTTAATAATTTATTTTTATTTTATTTTATGTGCATTAGTGTGAAGTTGTCAGATCCCTTGGAATTGGTGGTATAGACAGTTGTGAGCTGCCATATGGATGCTGAGAATTGAACACGGGTCCTTTGGAAGAGCAGACAGTGCTCTTAACCACTGAGCCATCTCTCCAGCCCCCAGCCACCAGTCTTTTTTACATAGGTGTTTTTAGTGTGCAGATACTTCTTTGGTTTAAAACATTGTTCAGTGGTAAAATGTGTGCACAGCACATGCAAGGCCCTGTGTAAACCCTTAACATTACACACACACTGCAAAGAGATCTTTACAAATATCATTTCTTTTTTGAGAAATTATAGATATTAAAGGCTTGCTTTTATTTTCCTAACAGGAAAATAGTCTCAATTAAATAATGGAGCCACTCTTTGCAAAACATCATTCTTCATTGGTTAAAAGCATGGTTCATTCAGATAGCTAAAAATCCATTAGCTTTACATTACTGTATTATTTTTAGATACCGTTATGAAATTGTAAGTCCAGATGTTGTCTTTGAACATAACACATCTATCCCCTGTAACTGGTTTCCAGATTGACTTTTTGTCTTCAGTTCCAAGTGCTGTTCCACCAATTACTGGCATTACTAAGTGCCCCATCTTGTCATTTTTTTTTTAGCAGATGCCACTTTCTCAACAAAACCTCATGAAGTAACTTTAAACTTTCTGGGTGTGTGTGTGTGTGTGTGTGAGAGAGAGAGAGAGAGAGAGAGAGAGAGAGAGAGAGACAGAGAGAGACAGAGAAAGAAAGAGAGAGAAGAGAGAGAGATTTCTCCTCAGAGATCTTTGTGACCAATATATTTTTATGTATCTTCAGGGAAGTACACCACTTTCTGTGTAGTAGATGCTCAACAAATGACTGTAGAATGGATTCAGTGGGGGCACAACTTCCTGCACAGAATCACAAGATTGGGCCCAGTCCCTTTGTGCATGTGTTTTTAGACACACAAGAGAAATTGTGGTAAAGAGCATGAATGTTCCAGTGAAAGCAGTTGATGGGCATGGAGACTATGGAGCCATGTAGAAAAACACATCCTCTTCTTGAGCATGATTCAGTTATTTCCTTACTGCCTGCAGGGAAAGAGAGTCTGATCACTTTCTGATGCTGATTACTGTTTCTGTCTGGAACTCATGCAGACGTGCTCACTAAGGGGCTAAGGGGAGAATGCAGATTAAAGTCTTTATAAAGTTATATGTAAATGCATATGTGGTTATAAATAATGATCCTCAATTTTAATTGTGTATCAGAACCATTGGAGGGTGGCTATATAATATAACTGATGAAAATCGTCCTAAATATATGTTTTTAAATGGGTGACAATGATTTGCACTTCTCATAAGTTCCCAGGTCACACAGGTATTCCTCTCCCTAAACCACACTAACATTACTGCTGTAAGATAACAGAAAGCAGGGGAATCTGCTTCAGTGTTCCTCCGAATGTGACCTTCAAAAGGCATGAAAAATTACATTGCCTCTTTCTTCTCTCACTTTGGCAAGGAAAACATAACACATGTTGACACTTTTAAGTGTTCTGTGAGTTTTATGGCATCCACAGAAATACCCACAACAGCTACAGAGCTCTAAGCAAAGGTACAGAGAGGGGAGAAAGTGTACCTTAAACTCCTTTATTCTACCACAGTTTATATGTTCATATCCTCTCCCTCCCTCTCTTCCCTCACCTTCTCTCTTTTTCTATTTCCATTTCCTTTCCCTCCCCTCCATTTTTTTTTTCAGTGATAATAGTAAGGCGAGTAGTTGGACGTCTTCTTTCCTCTTTCTAGATATCTTATCATGAGTGAACAGAAGCCTGAGCCTGGGTTCATATGTACATATTATTTGTGTTTGTATATTGTTCCCTCTGACAAACATGTTAGAAACCGATCTTCAGCAAGCTGGGCCTGCATCTTTGAAACATGAGGTGTCCAGGCTTACTGGCAGGAGCAGGTCTAGAGGGAATTTATAGTGTCATTGCGCTGCCAATGTTTTATTTAATTTCGTTTTCAACTACTGGCCAAAGGTATCCTGCAAGCTGAGGTGGCTCTGAATGCTAATAAATATCCCTAAGGAGCTCTTAAGGTTTCACCTAAGCTTAATTACAATGTGTAAATATGAAGACAGCCCCGTTATTGATGTTAATCATACTGCTAATGCAGGAAGGGAGAAGGTAGCAATGAAATACAATTTGATAAAGCAATGGCCTGTTAGCCTATCCAAAATGAAGGACTCTCCTGATGGAAACATGTAATTCCAGGTTATCTCAGATCTAATTACCTTCTGCCTAATGCCACTTTCCATCCCAGTGCTCTATGATGTTCTGGCCCTGGTTTAAAACCTTTTCATATCATTTAGTTTAATTTCTGTAAGGTGTCTTATGACTTTCAAAGAGGCCTTGGGTTCAGGTGAAGTGTGGTCCAAGTTACCCAATAGTTTTTAGTGGTTACATTACTCAAACTACATCATTTAAACACGTTTCAGATAGATGTGCATACTTTTGTGCAGATAACATGTTGGGATCTGCAGGGCACTACTTAGGCTTTTTTTTTTTTGTGGGGGAGGGTTGTTGAAAAAGTTTTTCTGTGTAGAGTTGGTTGCCCTAGGACTTACTCTGTAGACCAGTCCAGCCTCAACTCCTGAATTCTGAGATTAAAGGCGTGCACTACCATGTCCAGCCTGGGATTTCTGTATGGACATCCATTCAACATCCACTATCTACCTACTGTGTAGCAGGCTCCCTGCAAGCCTTTGGGGAAGGAATGAGAGTGGCAGGGTCTTTTGCTAAAGGAACTCAATCAAGAGAAGCAATTAAATGCTCAAAGGTAGAAAAGTGAAAGCTTGGAAATGATGCCATGAAGATGTGCTGCTGACAGAGGCATGAAGAACTACCGAGGAATACAGAAGAGGAATGAACTATTGAGCATACAAAGGATGGGAGAACTCAAGATGTGGCCTCTATATTTAGAATGCTTTGGAGAATTAGTGAGGAGACTTCACCAAGTACAAACAGGATGACACAGCCAGGGGCACAAAGCTCATTTCCACCTGAGGTCAAATCCTGGTCCTTCTATGTCATAAAAGTCTATGCTAGCATAGTTTATGAACTAGTTCTTAGACCCTAGACAACAAACCTAAGTCTTCAGTACAAGTGGCGTAATCCAACTGTGTTCAGTTGTCATGTGGGAAATGGGAATGATTATACTATTTTTCTCAGAGTCACTTTAAACACAAAACAATGATTATGAAGAATACACTTTACACAATAAGTAACTACTACCAAGTAAATACTCCCCAGCTACTTTCATTCTTTGCAATAATTTCCATTCATGTTCCCAACAACCCATCAGTTCTACATGTGTCTCCCTAGATGTTCTCATGTCATTTCCAAATTTCTCTAAATCTAGGACTTGGGGTCTTTGTTATTACTGTACATTTCTCTTCTGTAAAGCATATCTCAAATGTCTAGAGAGAAAGTGGGACAGGTTACAAGAAAAAGAACTAGAGTAAAACTCAAGCATGTTTCTTGTTGTACGCAGATATGAAATTGCAGCTAATCAAGGGTTCCCATATCTGATTTAGACATGACTTTCTTAGAACTCATGAAGTCAAAATCTGTTGCAAGCCACACAGTGAATATGCTGTCCTCAGGCAATTGCTTCTCATATTTACCTAAAGATAGGACAACGTAGTAGACATATTTATAGTTGTGTTTGTGCTTCCTGTTAGAAGTCAATAATAATGATCTCACCACTTTGATCCACGCAAATATGAAAGAGTCATATCTTAATGTTTGAACACATAAGTTTTCAATCCAGTGTTTTCTAGGTATAAAAGGTTATTAAGTTCATTATCTTATACCACTGTGGGATAGGATGAATGAGTCAAGGGAGAGAGAAGTCAAGGAGTTGGTGTTTGGGAAAATAAGTAAATAATACAATAGCAGTTAAGAAAGTAGAAGGCAAAAAGAAAGAGAGAGAGAGAGAAGAAGAAGAAGAAGAAGAAGAAGAAGAAGAAGAAGAAGAAGAAGAAGAAGAAGAAAGAAAGACAATAGAAGGCAGAACACGCTCTTGTGTGCTCAATCGTGTCCTGCTGCTTCTGATGTATCTGAAAGGTCTTCACTGGGCACTGCTGGCAAAAGATGTGCTTTTACTAAGATCTTCCATTTGTTGGAATGTTGTAAGGGTTTGTGGGTTACAGAGGAAACCCATGGGAGTAAAGTTTGCATGCGAGTTCACACAGTGTCTGAGATAGGAATAATCAGGTGGCTTGCAGGGCAAAGATAGCAAAGGCAGCATTTAGAGCAGGAGAGTTGTTGGAAATGGGCATGAATTTGTAGAAAGAATACAAAACTATGCATTCCACTCTTTCACACAAAGCACTGTTGCTCATAATCGGCTGCTTCAAGTTTGCCTGTCTCATTCCCCAGAGATATCTTCCTGTAAGAAGCAGCATTGGAATGTGGGGGAAAATAGTTTGAGAAGCAATTATTCCTCCCACTGTGAATGAGGCATTGTATGGCCACAGTGCCACTGAAATAGGCCTAAGAAGACTTCATTTCGTCCATGGCTGAAAATGTTGCAAAGTCAATGACAGGGGCTACTTCTGTTCAGTGAGCAGCTGTCATGAGCTGGCAACTCAGGCAAGATTATTATTTCCTCTTTTGCCCTACAGTTCCCGTCCCTTTCCTTAGCCCAGCATGTGGGAATCACCCTTGTCAATCTAGGCAGATCTTACAGTCCATTGAAGAGTAACAGGCTCAGCCCCATAAGGCTCAGGTGACTTGTGCATTTTCCAGTGGGGTGTGTGAAAAGTCATTGTGTTCCTACCTCTGTTGGGGATATCTGATTTGAAAGCTCCGACGTGAGAGAATCTAAAGTTATTTGCAAGAAATGTTCAATACAGTTGCGGGGGGAGGGACTGTGTAGGGCCTTTCTGCTGATAAATCCTGCCATGGGCCGGTTATTGCCACCTGAAGCTCCTGTGTGCTCTGCCTTGGGGAAGGGAAGGGACAGTGAACTCTGTCAGTGATGTGCCAGCTCCTTAAGTGATGATGTCTCCAAGGTTAACTCGGTTCTTCTATCCCCTCCCACTCTGCTTTCCCCAGCCTCATGCTTCGTGCTTAGAGAGGAACCAGATCGAAGCTAATGTCTCTCGTCTTGACATCAGAGGGCAGTGGATAAACACATCTGTAGGAGAGACAGTGGGTTAGGAATGTTCACCCAAGCATGGTTTTTAACTGAATGGCATTTTCTTTTCAATCGCTGCTCAGACAGTCTAAGGGGGAAAAAAATCTCTGCCTTCTGAGCAAGTGAGAATGTCTCAGGTCACTGGAGCAGGAGCAAGCATGCCTGCAGTTTCCGCTCAGGCACTGTCCTGCAGAGTAACTGTGGGGACATTTTTATGGCCCAGTGAATGTTTAAACTTAGTTAGTAGATAACTAATTTGATAAGTGAGACGTTTTGTAACATCTCCCCTGTATCACCTCAAGGAAAACATTAAAAGATAATCTCAGTTTGGGTATTATAATGTCTTTCACTCCATGCACCTAGCTTATTTTGCTTTTAAAAAATTAGAAAACAGATATGATAAATACCTATTATTGATTGTTGAGATATGGTTGAATTTGTATTTCAGTTTATATTTTTCAGGAAGGGAGACAAACTGGCTCCATAAGATCTTCAACTGTGCAAATTATAATGGCAACATCTACTGATTTGTCTTTCCAAATGTCACTAAAAGCACTAGGTCTTAATCTGTGGGTTGCAGAAATGATTTAGTGGGTAAAGTTCTTGCAGAAATAAACATAAGGACCTGAGTTCAGGTCCCCCATACCCACTAAAATGCTAGGCATGGAGTAGTACACCTGTAATCCCTGCCCTAGGGAAGAGAGACCAGAGGATTTCTACCACTGCTGGTCACTTAGCCTAGCAAAACTAGTGAGCCCTTCAACTGCTTCGGTTTAACACCTGTCTAGAAAACTGTCCAGGAGAGCAACAGAGAATGGCACCAGTGTCAAGCTCTGAGCTTGCAATATTTTGCATGTACTTATACACATGTGAATAATATTACACATGCAAGTGATATCAGTAGGGGAAATTCTAATTAAGTCAGTTTGGTTTGTCTGAAAGTTTAAAACTTAGAGAAGACTTCTGCATGTATTGTGGGATTATAGTGTTTTCTTTTATACACATTTTATTCTTTATATATATTTTTATTTTTTTTCCATTTTTATTTTAATTTTTATTGATTACACTTTACTCACTCTTTTTATAATTTTGTACAATATACTTTGATCATAACCTTCATCATCCCCTTAGTCTTCCCTGATCTTCCCTACATCCCTATTCTTTCGGCTTCATGTTCTTTTTCTCTCTCCAAAAAGAAGAAAAGAAACAAAAAGAAAACAAAAAAATGAGGTAACAAACAACAAACAAACACAAAAACAAAATCCTTCAGACCGTAAACGAAAGGAGTCACACAAAAAGGCGGAGTCTGAGCAGGGCATGGTGGTGTACGGTTGTAATTCCAGCATTTAGGGAGGCAGATGCAGACAGCCAAGGCTGTCTGGAAAAACAAAGAAACAGAAAGGCAGAGTCTGTTTGTGTGAGGCTGACAGTCCTTTACAACTGGCATGAGGCCTGACCTGGAGAGGGATTGGTGTACACTGTCTCATTATATTCGAGAATTTTCTCTTTCCCAGGAGGTATCAAATGTAAATAACTGCATTTTTAAAACTTATTTTTTTAAACATATTATGTCCACAATATTTCTTTTTAAACTGATCCCAGATTTGTCCCAGTTCTCCACCTACCCATGCATCCCAAGCTTTGGCAAATACAGTCAGGATGCAGAAGTCACTGTCTCAGTTCATCTCTGCAGTGAAACACTACCATTATTTTTCGTCATCCTTTTAACCCGATCTACTCAGCAGTCCATTATTTATAATGATGGTGACAGAGGCGTGAACTTTTTGTTTGCTGTGGTTTTTCAGATGGCTTTCTTATAATGAAGCAATTTACCTTCAACAAAACCATGGCTGCATTCTCTCCAGAATGCCTGAATTAATGCTGTTTGCATCTTTCTAATAACATTTCCATGATTAATTGTCATAGAGGAAAATCTACTTTATGTATTTGTATTTTAGAAAATAACTTTGTAACTTGGCTGTAGCATGGTTTTACCCTCCTCCACTGCTGGTGGGAATGTAAACTGGTACAACCACTCTGGGAAGCTATCTGGCGCTTTCTAAGACAAATAGGAATAGTGCTTCCTCCAGACCCAGCTATACCACTGCTAGGTATATACCCAAAGTTTGTTCAAGTACACAAAAAGGACACTTGCTCAACCATGTTTATAGCAGCTCTATTTGTAATAGCCAGAACCTGGAAACAACCCAGATGTCCATCAACGGTGGAATGGGTACAGAAATTGTGGTATTTTTATACAATGGAATACTACTCAGCAATCAAAAAGGAGGAAATCATGAAATTTGCAGGCAAATGGTGGGATCTAGAAAAGATCATTCTGAGTGAAATATCCCAGAAGGAGAAAGACAAACGTGGGATATACTCACTTATATAGACCTCTAAGATATGATAAACATAATGAAATCTATACACTTAAAAAAGATAATCAATTGAGCGGACATGGGGTAAGATGATCAATCCTCATTTAGAAAGACAGATGGGATGTGCATTGAACATATGACAGGAGTCTACTGAGTGCATCTGAAAGACTCTAACTAGCAGTGTTTTCAAAGCAAAGACTCATGACCAAACCTTTGGCAGAGTACAGGGAATCATAAGAAAGAAGGGGAGTTAGTCTGATGGGGAAAGGATAGGAGCTCCACAAGGACCAAATATATCTGGGCACAGGGTGTTTTCTGAGACTGACATTCAACCAAGGACCATGTATGGATATAACCTAGAACCTCCACTCAGATGTAGCCTGTGGTAGCTCAGTAACCAATTGGTTTCCGAAAGTGAGGGGAACAGGGACTATTTCTAACAGGAACTCGATGACTGGCTCTTTGGTCTCCCCACCCCCGAAGGGAGGAGCAGTCCTGTTAGGCCACAGAGGAGGGCTTTGCAGCCAGTCCTGAAGATACCTGATAAAACAGGATCAGATGAATGGGGAGGAGGTCCCCCCTATCAGTGGACTTGGAAAGGGGCACGGTGGAGATGAGGGAGGGAGGGAAGGACTGGGAGGGAATGAGGGATCGGGACACGGCTGGGATACAGAGTTAATAAAATGTAACTGATTAAAAAAAATAAAAAAAATGCGCAAAAAAAACAAAAAAAAATTAAAGGAAAATAAACTTAAAAAAAAACAAAATTGTGCATACACTCTTTTGAGAACTCCTGTGATCTTAAGGAAATGAAATTAATGACTAATGCTGCATCATCTTTTTTGAGTGACTTTAGGAAAAATAAAAGGACACTACTCTTCATATTTTAAATGTCAGTGAAGCAGCGTTTGAAACTGGTGAAAAACTTTGCTGTGTCCATATATTGTAATTTCCTATAGCATTTTGAAGCTGATAAATGACATCATAGTCATTTTTATTATTTTAATTCTCAATAAAACCCAAGGGTCATTTGTAATGTGGTATTTTTTAACCTGCAATGAACTATAGCTCAATTAACAAAAGAGGTATTGCAATTCACATAAGGCTGAAACTCCTAAAGCAATATGCTGTGTACTTTCATCTGGGGCTATAGCTGTTTTAACGTGCCCATGCTCCTATAAATTATCCCTCACTCTTGATTCTACACAAGCCCTAATAAACTCAGTGAAAATCAAATTTCACCACAGGAGATAAAAGAAATGGAAGTAGAAGGAGGACTAGCTGCCATGAGGAAGTGTACAGCAAAAGAGAGAAAGCGACAAGAGAGAAATGAGAGGTGGATATACTGAACAAAATGTAATACACAGGCAATAGTGAGATCTTAATCATATCTAGTTCTATATGCTAATAGACACTTATACAGGAAGAAAAAGATTATGTGGTACATTTGTTTGTTATTGAACAGTTATTAGCTGATCATGACAAATTCTGAGACACACAGCATAAGGTGGATATAGCAGGGGCGTGCTTTAGGAACAAAATCTATTAACTGTTAACAGTGGTCACATTGGGGTCTGAAGGAGCCTTTTTTTTGTTTTTGTTTTTGTTTTTGGACAGGATTTCTCTAAGTAGCCCTGGCTGTCCAGGAACTTGTTCTATAGACCAGGCTGGCCTCAAACTCACAGAGACCCTCCTGCCTCTGCCTCCTGAGTCCTGGGATTAAAGACATAGGCCACCAGGCCTGGCAAAGATCTGTATTTTTTTAAATATATTAAAATATTAGTCAGAATGTTCCCTTATTTAATTTATGCAAGAAACTACTTAAAGTCCTTATACCTACTAAGCTAGTTTTCTCTTTCCATTTTCTTTTCAGTCATGACATGTAATTTGTGCAGGGCTCAATAGCAGTGTTTTTTACAAGGTGCAGGGACATTTTTAAGAAATTGGGAATTTTGGTTTCTTTAAAAGAAAACACAGAAATAATATTATAAGTGTATGCTTCCACCTTAATGCCAGGAATGAAGATGTGGGGCTGCTTTGGAGTGCCTTCAGCAGCAGCTAACTATGATTTGCTTCCTGTTCTATCAGAAGCATGGTTTTGCCAGCTTCAGGAAAATTTTGTGATTGTAATTCTGAAAACTTTTCAGAGGGTACATAAACTCGAGGGCTCTGAGAGGGAGTTTTGGTACTTGTTGGTCGTTTAGGGAGATTGTTTGTTAGTAGCCTTCGTCGAAGAATAAACACAAGGAAAGACATTAGATTAAGGAAGTTTTCTAATTTTTTTTCTCTCTTCCATCTTTGTTTCTCTCCTATCTAGTGTTACCAGCTGATAGGAGGTGGTTGGGTGGGGACAAAGAGTGGGAAAAGGGAGAACCCAAAGTAACAAAGACAAGATACAGCAAGGAGTTAACTTTGGGTTTCCTGACATGTTAGTGAGGCTTCCTGGGCCTGGGTAGTGCATTTTAAAGTTGCTTCACTTACTGACTGGTGCTTTTACCTGGTCTAGGAATTCTGCTAAAGTTCTGCTAAAGAAACTGGCAAGTTTCTTTCTTCTTCCTGGGGCTTCTGCACAAGGTTTCTTGGGCATCCTCACAGCTTAGGGGTTCTTTTTCAAAGACAGAAGATGAATGCTGACAGTTTGTCAATGCCTTCTACTGAATGTGATACAGTATCTTTTCTGCCACATTCATTCCTCAAAGCCAAAAAAAAAAAGGCTTCCACTAGTCCACAATGGAAAAGACAAAAACTGTCCTTTTTCCTGGGAGGAGTGTGAAAGCTTCTTAGTTACCCCACACAGTCATCCTCATCTCAGAAGTGAGCCAAATTTTGAAATACATTCCAAATGCTCAATATCCTTAGTCATTGGGGAAATACAAATAAAAACAATGCTGAGATTTCACCTTACACCGATCAGAATGGCTAAGATAAAAAATTGAAGTGACAACATATGCTAGAGATGATGTGGAGAAAGGGAAACTCTCCTCCATAGCTTGTGGGAATGTAACTTGTGCAACCAATTTGGAAATCAATCTGGCACTTTCTCAGACATTTAGGAATAGTGCTATGTGAAGATCCAGCTATACCAGTCCTAGGCATATATCCAAAATATGATCAAGTATACAACAAGGACATTTGCACAACAATGTTCATAGCAGCTTTATTTGTAATAGCCAGAATCTGGAAACAACCCATATGTCCCTCAAATGAGAAATGGATACAGAAGTTGTGTTACATTTACACAATGGAATACTATTCAGCAATTAAAAACAAGGAAATCATGAAATTTGCAGGCAAATGGTAGGAACTAGAAAAAATCATCCTGAGTGAGGTATCCCAGAAGCAGAAAGACACACATGGTATATGCTTACTTATAAGTGGATATTAAACATGTAATACAGGATAAACATACTAAAATCTGTACACCTAAAAAAGCTAAGCAAGAAGGAGGACCCAGTGTAAGATGTTCAATCCTCATTCAGAAAGGCAAACAGAACAGACATCAGAAAAGGGAGAAAAACAGGGAACAGGACAGGAGCCTACCACAGAGGGCCTCTGAAAGACTCTATCCAGCAGGGTATGGAAGCAGATACTGAGACTCATGGCCAAACTTTGGGCAAAGTGCTGGGAATCTTATGAAAGAAAGGGGAGATAGAAAGACCTGGAGGGGACAGTAACTCCACAAGGAGAACAACAGAACCAAAATATCTGGGCCCAGGGGTCTTTTCTGTGACTGATACTCCAACCAAGGGCCATGCATGGAGATAACCTAGAACCCCTGCACAGATGTAGGCCATGGTAGCTCAGTGTTCAAGTGGGTTCCCTACTAATGGCAACAAGGACTGTCTCTGACATGAACTCAGTGGCTGGCTCTTTGATCACCCCCCCCAAGGGGGGAGCAGCCTTACCAGGCCACAGAGGAAGACAATGCAGCCAGTCCTGATGGGAGCTGATAGGCTAGGGTCAGAGGGAAGTGGTGGAGGTCCTCTCCTATCAGTAGACTTGGGAGGGCCATGGGAGGAGATGAGGAAGGGAGGGTGGGATTGGGAGGGGACAAGGGAGAGGGCTAAAGTTGGGATACAAAGTGAATAAACTGTAATTAAGAAAGAAGAGAGAGAGAGAGAGAGAGAGAGAGAGAAAGAAAGAAAGAAAGAAAGAAAGAAAGAAAGAAAGAAAGAAAAAGAAGGAAGGAAGGAAGGAAGGAAGGAAGAAAGGAAGGAAGGAAAGGGAGAGAAAGCGAGAAAGAAAGAAAGAAAGAAAGAAAGAAAGAAAGAAAGAAAGAAAGAAAGAAAGAAAGAAAGAAAACGAAAGCAGGAAAGAAGGAAGGAAGGAAAGAGAGAAAGAGCGAGAAAGAAAGAAAGAAAGAAAGAAAGAAAGAAAGAAAGAAAGAAAGAAAGAAAGAAAGAAAGAAGAAAGGAAAAATACATTCCAAGTATAGAACTGTGGGAAAATCGGTTCTATGTTAACAACAGCTAGGTACCACAAAACTGATCTAGTTAGTGTGTAGGGCTAGGCAGGGTACTGAGCCATGGGCAAATATTTCAACCTACTGGGAAACTGACATGTTAATTATTGCAGGAATGTTAATGTTTGTTTGCAACAGAAAACACTTATATGTATGATCTCTCTCTCTCTCCGTGTGTGTGTGTGTGTGTTTGTTAAATAAGAATCATTAAAAGCAATATATAGAGGAAGAATGTATAGTTCTGTAGAAAATTTTAAAGTTTACTGTTTTTATATAACCTGTCTGTGATCCTTTTCATATTTCTTGTTTTGCCATTCATTTAGTCAGTTCCACCTTTTCCTTTCTTTCTTTCTTTCTTTCTTTCTTTCTTTCTTTCTTTCTTTCTTTCTTTCTTTCTTTCTTTATTTCTTTCTTCTTTACTTCCTCCCTTCCTCTCTTCCTCTTCCTGCCTTCCTGTTTCTACCTCTCTCCTTCGCCCTTCCTTCCTTCCCTTCTGCCTCTTTCCTTCTTTCCCTTCCTTCATCCTCTCTCCTTCCCTCTTTTCATCCTCCCTCTTCCTCCTCTTTTTCATCCTCCTCCCTCTCTCTCTCCCTTCCTTCCTTCCTTCCTTCCTTCCTTCCTTCCTTCCTTCCTTCCTTCCTCTCTTCTTCCTTTATCCTCTCTCTTTCCCTCCCTTGCTCCCTTTTCTCCCTTTCTTTATTCTTTCCTTCCTTAGTCCCCTTCATTTTTCCTCCTTTAACATATGCTTATTTAGTATTTACTACATTTCAAGCACTCAGTCAGCTTGGATATATTCCATTCGCTCTCACTGCTGCTATCCCGATATAGAACAAGTCGGGCCTTAAATTCTCTCATTCTCCTGTGTTGGCCTCCTTGGCAACAGATTACAGGCTGTGCCACTGCCCCCAGGTTACCTTGCGAATGATTTTGAATTGTGGTTTTTACATTGCTACTATTTCCTCTTTTCTTTTCCAAAATGGTTCAGGTCCATGGTAATTATATAACAATAAGTAAGATAGGATTTTTCCTGATGTCAGATCTTCTCTGTGAGGTAGTCTTTATCCTTAGCAGTCTTCTTCAGAGTATGCATGAGATTCCTTCAGGAATCACATAGTTTCTAAAAAATACATTTTTGTTATTAGTCAGCCATCCTGAGAAGCTAGCAGTAGCACAAGCAGCTGAGCATTTGATGGAAAGAGATGACATTCTCTGGACAGAATGAAGCCTGGGTTTGAGAGACATAATGATCTTAGTTGGTAAGAAGACATTTCCCTGTTACATATAATTCCTGTACTATGTCTTATTCAGGGACATTGTACTGTGTTTTCTAAACTCTCCCAGGCTTTCACAACTATAGAAATGAAAGCTCATTAGCTCTAGTTTGTGCTTCATCATGTGCTGTGAGGGTGCCGGCAATTGCACACAGTGAGAGAGAAGAGGCATTTAATGGTCCCCAAGATGACTGCCTCTTAGAGTTTCCCAAATGAGTCTCAGGTAGGAGCTTAGGCTCCTGGTCTGACACAGTAATTAAAGAAAATTGGGAAGACTCGCTTAGTTCATAATTATTTTTAGGTCCAATATAGCTTGACCTTACTAATTCAGAATTATGGAGAGAGATATTAGTTTGGCTTAATGAGAAGTATGAAAAATGTAACATTTTAAATTGAAACAGAGCTTTATTACTTGAGGCCGTATTCAAAAACCACAGACTAATAGCTTAACACCTTTTGTGGATGCCCCTGGGCCTGCTTTAATGATGAGATAAGGATGAGTGTTAATTTGCTTGCAGCCATTCTTCTCCTTGGCATACAAACCCAGTGGTCTTCATTGTATTGATTTGCATTGCAACAAATTATTTCAAATGTATATATTCATGAATCTTTTCCCCTTTAAAATTATGAAGGTGACATATTGCTACTACAAAACCAAAGCAAAAATGTACATGAAGAAAAAGGATAATACATTTCTCCTTTCTTTTCACTGGGGTCTACCTTCTATCTGGTGACATTCGGAGCCAGTTTAGCTGCCTTAGTGAGGGCATACTGTAGACAGCCACTAAGTATCCGCTGAGTTGACTTGAAGTAAACCCCAGTTTATAAGCAACTTGGTTTTATCTGTTACAATGGCTGACTTCTTTTCACTACCACGTCCTGACTGTCCCTTTATGGCTTTGCTTCTAAGGGAACTGTGGAATTGGCTTCTGTAAGACTTCCCCATCAGCAGACTTGTCCCCACTCTTTTTCACATATAGTGGTGGAGTTACCAGCCTGAATTATGCTTCATTCTGTATTTCCTTGCCAAGAATCATCCCACTGTACTTTGCAGAGCCTAAAACAGATGATAAGAATCTATTTTATAAAACGTTGGGATCGGAGATGTGGCTCTATTTCTATACTGTTTGCTTAAGACACAGCACCCCCAATTCAAAATCCAGGATCGTATAACTTGAAGGTAGTGTCTTATGTCTGAAATCCTAGCACCTTGTAGGTAGAAGCAAAAGGATATGATGAGTTCAACGTCGTTCTCAGCTATGGAGAGAATTGGATGTCACCCTGGGCTGCAGAAAACTAACAAACAAAAGATCTTCACATGTTTCTCTAGTCCAACCTACCTATTCTCCATAAAATTGCCTGGATCCTTTGGCTCTCCTGCAATAGAAGACATCGGTCAGCAAAGAGAAGCTCCACCAGTGTGGGTCCTTGGCAGTTTGTAAGTGTTGACAACAGTGCGTTGTGGCAACAGAATTGAGAGCAGCAGTAAGTGGTACCCTGTAGTGTTATCAACTCTTGTACTGGCCTTGGGTACTGAGACCTTCATTCGTAGAGTGACAGACTCTATAGTTTTATAGTTCTTGTGCAAGTCTAAGAACTCAAATAAGATTCTCCACTATCTGATAGTAGGTGATGCTGTAGAATCAGTCTACTAGGATCCTTGTGCTAGTTCTAGGATCCTTGGTGCTTGAAGCTGCTTCTGCTTCTGTCATTGTTGCTAATGGATAGCACAGCCATTGCTGCTCTTTGACACTACTCTGCTGCTGCCTTCTGCCACCGCCGTTGCTGTTATTTCTCTCCAATGTCACTCCTCTTCTGTGCTTCTGTGGCAGTGCCTTTGCTGATGTCAAGACTGCCAGCTGCTCCTGTGGGTCTGCCTCAGGCATATTTGCTTACTATGTATAACTGTACTAACAACAGATATCAAAAGTAGACAAGAAAAGACTATACACACACACACACACACAGATACACACACACACACACACATACAAATCATTTTAGGTGGCATTAACGTTGCAACTCCAGAGGATACATTGCAGGAAGTGTCTCATGGTTGGCTCACAAGGTAAGAAAAGCATCCTGCTTAGATAAACAGAGAATGGATCTCGATAGTGGTCACAGAATGTCTTCATGAAAATGAAGAGTTGTGATTACAATAATCAAAGCACTGTTGTATTTGTACCAATCACAGCTGTCTCACTTAGACCACCAGAGGAGGTCCTACCTTCTAGTCTTAGTGGAAAGGGTTAGAATGCCATTGAGAGTTCATCAGTGTCACTGAGGACAAAAAAAGTGAAGTATCCACACAGCATCTGAGCTAGCCATGGCAGAGTATGCAGCAGTGTGTCAGCATCAAGCAGCTGTGATTGTCATGTAACTTCCTAACTTTGGAATGTTCAAAATGACCAGTCTTGGCATAAATGCAGTCCAAGTATCTTCATGAGAGATATAGCCTTTCTCAAGTTCCCAAGGCTCCAGAGAAGAGCATAACAGCTCTTAGTTATGGAGTCAAATGTCTCTTCCCCCAAGGTCTTCATTTACTTTATACCGAATACAAACATCAGAACTAGCCAATGAACCAACATGGATGACGATGATTAGATTGTCATGAATTGAGTTTTAACAGAGAATAACAGCTACGCCATACCACAGGGAATAAATGTTGGGTTTCTCTAATTTCCATCCCAGCTACATTTTACTTTTAGTTTCTGCCTTCCCAACTTCAACACTCCAGCATATTAGCCTGTTGAAAATGCTAGGTTTGCTTTTTGTCCCATTTTGCTTCTCTGCTTATATTCCTCCTAAGTCTCATCCAGGGATTTAATTAAACAATAATTTGAAATAAGTCCTTTTCTTGGCACACTGAATTTGACATTCTAGAGACCTGGCTAGCAGGGATTAAGAAAGCATTCTTATTATCCTTAAAGCTAAGATGGAAGATGTAAAGTTTTTAAAAATAATTCTAATTAAATTATTTCTATCCTATCTTCCACTGTTTGCATCCACAGAGGAACTCCCACCCTCATCCCAAAATAGACATCTTTATTTCTTTCCTCTTCTTCCCTAAACATTATTTTCCCTTGCTCTCTGAACTCCCCTACTTCATATTTTTCAAGGCATTATAGTGTATCACCTTTACATAATGCTGCTCCCACTATATAATATTCTATTTCCACCACTATCTTGTCAATTCCTCAAGGAAAGGAACTATGTTGTTTGTTGAATAAAACCTCTGAAACAGTGCTGTGGAGAAAATCTTGAATACAAGCATGGTTTATATACTCTGCGCAATCTTGCCTATACAAATGTTTAGAAACATTTATTTTGGATAAAGTGGGTGAGTGTTAGTTAGCTTGAGTGTTCTGCAAATTGAAGTTTGAGGTAAAATTGTCATTATAGTTAAAGGTGCTCTTTTTACTAATTTTCTGGGGAGGTGAGGCTACCATATAAATGACCAATAGCATGGCCCATGAAATAAAAAACAATGTAGAAACCTTTAGTTTCTACAGTAACAATTTAAATTAAAAAAAAAATCAATTTCCAACCTTTGTTAGTTTTGTTAACTCCTTTAAGTCTGACAAAGGAGCAAATGATCTAATAGGGAAATTTTCTGCCCACAAGTCGATTCATTCTTCTCTCTTTTTTTCTCTCCTTTTTTCTCTCTTCTTCTTCCTAAACTGTCCCAGTACTCCAGCATTTCTCTCTCACTCTGTCTGATTCAGTTGTCACCTGCTGAATCCTTTCCCAGTCAACAGACAGGGCTCTGTAGTGCAAGTGCAGTTCACTCAAACCAGCTGCTTTCTGAGGAGGAATTCTCGTGTCGGCTGTTGACATAAAAATGTTTCTATATTGTCACACTTGAACAATCCCATTTTCATCTTGCAGAAGTAAATATGAGCTCTGCTCATGGCTGAGTTTGTAAGACCTAAATGAATGAGGTGTAATCTCGAGTCTACAGCCTGATTTTGAAAAAAAAAAAAAAAATGGCTCAGAAGTCCCTGAAGCTAAGTTATTGTTTGCAAGAGCAAAGCATCTCCTAGTGCAAATGGAAACAGTTTGTCTTATAAGTAGACTCAGAGTGATTTTTCTTCTGACAAAGTGAAGAGATGGGAGAGGAAATATGGACCCTGAACTCCAGAATCCTGTTCTTGCTATATAATTTAAGGCCATAGACTAAGCACATTTTCCTAAATGAAACAAATAGTGCAATAAATGGTAATGGAAACAATGCATCTTCAGTTTTTTGATGTGGATACAATAAGATCCTGTTAATGAAAAGGGAAACAGCTGATGCAAAATTTCTTCAAGTAGAAGATGGGAGATGTGATTCTATATGAAATACAGACTTTAGTTCCTGGAGGCCTTGTATGATAAAAAAGAAACAACTATGAATCTCAAACTTTCTGTCTCTTCCCATCTCCCTCTTTTCTATCATCCCGCCCTCCCTCCCTCCCTCTATATGTGTATGTTTGAAGTACATGTTTGGTGGCTCATCTGTGTACATGCATATATATCTACTTATCAGGGATCTAAAGACAGTGGGCGTTATCCAAGCGTTCTGTTAAACCTCAAGTATGGAAATATTTAATGTGCAGCTGTAGCTTTACAAAGCCTCTTAAGAAAGCATTTTAATATTTGTGTTCATTTGCCCAAATGCATTGCTTCAGAAGTGTTTTGTTGGTATAGGTATATTTATTTTCTTTTCTTTCTTTGAATCATTCCTGCATGTATATATGTGCACCACACATGTGGCTAGTGTCTTCCAGAGGCCACAAGAGTGAACCCTTAGAAGTGAAGTGACACACGTGGTTGTGTGCTATCATGTAGGCTCTGGGAACTAAGCAGCAAGTGGTGTTAACTGCTGAGCCATCTCTCCAGCACCATACTTTTGATTTTTATTATTAGTTACCTTTGAAGATTTTATTTAATTTCATCCCTTGCTAAGCTGACATCCCAAGAGTTATGTAGTACTAAGATTCTACAGTCAGTGACAAATGAGATAAATGAGAAACAATGCAAGTAGATGCCTTTTAATTGCTCGTTTATTGTCTTTGCAGTCTAATTTTAATCCAGACACTGAGAGTTTTCTAACCACAGAAATTAACTTTTGCAAACTCTAAAATTTTAGAAGCTTAGTGTATCAGAGAGGTTATTTTTAGAAGAGACAAAACCAATCCTTGTTTAAGATGAGGTAATGGTGTGTGGGGAGCGGGGGTAGTTGGAAACATTCAGTGCTAATGAATAATGCAATTTGATTTACTGGAGAAATGAAAGGGGATGGCATTCTGCCCTCTGTTAATGTACAAAAGATAATGGCTGCTTCACTTTAACGGTGTATCTGCAAGTATCTAATACAGCTTGTTTTTTTATGCCAGGTCAAGTCGTCATCCTTTAAAACTCATTTAAGACTTTCTGTCATATGAAAATGCCCTGTTGAAAACAAAGGAAATCTAACATGAGACTGTGCTCAGTTATTCTTTCTCCTTATTTCTACCCTGGACTCCACATAAAAACAAAATACACTTCTTTTTTAAAATATTTTTATTTTAATTTTTATTAATTACACTTTATTCACCTTGTATCCTGCCATAAACCCCTCCCTACTCCTCTCCCAATCCCTCTTTCCCTTCCCCTTCTCCACGCATGCCCCTCCCCAAGTCCACTGATAGGGGAGGTCTTCCTTTCCTTCCTTCTGATCCTTGTCTATCTGATCTCATTAGGAGTGGCTGCATGTCTTCCTCTGTGGCCTGGTAAGGCTGCTCCCCAATCAGGGTGAGGAGATCAAAGAGCAGGCCAATCAGTTCATGTCAGAGGCAGTCCCTGTTCCCATTATTATGGAACCCACTTGGACATTGAAATGCCTTTGGCTACATCTGTGCAGGGATTCTAGGTTATCTCCATGCTTGGTCCTTGGTTGGAGTATCAGTCTCAGGAAAGACCCCTGTGCTCAGATTTTTTTTTTTTTTGGTTCTGTTGCTCTCCTTGTGGAGCTCCTGTCCTCTCCAGATCTTACTATTTCCCACTTCTTTCTTAAGATTCCATGCACTCTGCCCAACAGTTGGCCATAAGTCTCAGTATCTGCTTTGATAGTCTGTAGGGCAGAGCCTTTCAGAGGTCCTCTGTGGCAGGCTCCTAACTTGTTTCCTGTTTTCTCCTTCTTCTGATGTTCATCCTGTTTGCCTTTCTGGATGGGGATTGAGCATTTTAGCCAGAGTCCTCCCTCTTGGTTAGTTTCTTTAGGTGTACAGATTTTAGTAGGTTTATTTTATATTATATGTCTATATGAGAAATGGTGGGAACTGGAAAAGATCATCCTGAGTGAGCCATCCCAGAAGCAAAATATACCTCTTAAGACAAACATGGGATATACTCACTTATATAGACCTATAAGATATGATAAACATAATGAAATCTATACACCTAAAAAAGATAATCAATTGAGCGGACATGGGGTAAGATGATCAATCCTCATTTAGAAAGACAGATGGGATGTGCATTGAACATATGACAGGAGTCTACTGAGCGCATCTGAAAGACTCTAACTAGCAGAGTTTTCAAAGCAAAGACTCATGACCAAACCTTTGGCAGAGTACAGGGAATCATAAGAAAGAAGGGGAGTTAGTCTGATGGGGAAAGGATAGGAGCTCCACAAGGACCAAATATATCTGGGCACAGGGTCTTTTCTGAGACTGACATTCAACCAAGGACCATGTATGGATATAACCTAGAACCTCCACTCAGATGTAGCCTGTGGTAGCTCAGTAACCAATTGGTTTCCCAAAGTGAGGGGAACAGGGACTATTTCTAACAGGAACTCAATGACTGGCTCTTTGGTCTTCCCACCCCCGAAGGGAGGAGCAGTCCTGTTAGGCCACAGAGGAGGGCTTTGCAGCCAGTCCTGAAGATACCTGATAAAACAGGATCAGATGAATGGGGAGGAGGTCCCCCCATCAGTGGACTTGGAAAGGGGCACGGTGGAGATGAGGGAGGGAGGGAGGGAGGGACTGGGAGGGAATGAGGGATCGGGACACGGCTGGGATACAGAGTTAATAAAATGTAACTGATAAAAAAAATAAAAAAAAATACAAAAAAAAAAGAGAATATTTAAGACATGAAAGGAGCTAATGATGGAGAATCCTAATGACAAGAAGAGCCAAGATTAATGACCCTCCTACTTCAGGAGACTGTGTTTGCCTGCCACTGTGTTTAGGTTGATGCTCCAATGGCATGGGTTTTCAGCAGTTGTGTTTATATTTATCACTCTTACGTGTACATAGTGCTATACTATCCCATGGCTCAGGCATGTTTCAATAAAAGACTCACAAATTATGTAAAATTGAAAGATATGAAATATTCATGAGTGTTATGTATTAGAAGAAGCTTATGAAAGTGTGGAGTCATAAAAGAGATTCTGTACATTTAGTGTCAGGTCTTCTGTCTGCAAGAGTGTCCATCTGCCACAGTCAACAGAGGTCTTTCTGAGTAGGGGCAGGCTGTGAAACAATCTGTTGAAGTTCTGAAAAGCAACCAGAATAAATTGTTTGCAATGCAAATGCCTTCTTCCCTCTTCTCCTAACCTGCATAATTGTGAACAGTTGGGATGGAAAGGGATCTTCAGAGGAAGTGGGAGAGAAGCTTGGTCACAGTGGGGAGAATGTTGTTTAGTATGATGGAGAGAGAGAGGTTGCCAACCAGAAGCATAGTTTGGACTTTACTCAGTTTCTTTTTCTGTGAAGTGGCCAGTTATACTCTCCTGTGTTAAACTACAGTTTGTGTGCAGACATGGGGAAAGCCGTTAGCAGTGTTGCACATCTTTCTCTCCTCACTTTTGAAGCACTCTGGGACTTTATTGAGTTTATTGAGTAAAGAAAATCTCTCAGTTATAACTTTACTTCAGATGACTTGGAGTACAGCTCTGCTTTGCAAGCGCAGACTGCGGATAGTTGATGGGCTGAGAACTGCTTTGTGACTGAAGAACCAGGGCAATAGATTTCACTTACGGACCAAGGGAAAAGCAGTGGGTCAAAGCCAAAGAATGTACAGCCAGCTGTGGAGTTTTGTCCCAAAGCTGAAGGTATGGAAATGTGAGGTGCTGGATCAGGAGCAAAGGCAAGGCAAGGGAAAGTGCAGGAGGAATGACTCAGCTGGAATTCACTGACAGTGTTCTCTCTCTCTCTCTCTCTCTCTCTCTCTCACACACACACACACACACACACACACACACATACACATGCCAGACACAGGTCTTATGCTTAGGGAAGAGAAGCTACTGAGAGAAAGAGTAATGGAGGATAATTTTACGGGAAACCAGCTTTGTGGTTTCAATGTAATGCTCAACCGATGAAAGGAAACAGACTATTCTGGTACAATCTTATAAAGAAAAAAAAAAGGGAGATGTAAAAAGAACATTATTCATTCCTCCCACCGCTTTCCTTTTCCCTAAATGAGACAAAAAATCCAAGAAAAAAAATAGCGATGGAAATTGAGTCCCATATGCTTCTCTTGCGATTTTTAACATATTTTTTTTTTCATTTTTAGAAAACATTATGGACATTCCTTTTTACTTCCATACAGGCACCAGGCAAGCTTCCTGGGGTATTAGCCCCAAATGTGACTGCCTTACAAACAGGCTTCATCATTCCCCCACAGAGTGTCCATGCTAATCGAATCATGTTTCTGACACACTGGGGTCGAATCCCCCAGACTGGTCAGCACATGCCTGTCTGCTGTTACATCATTGCGAGGCCTTGTTTGCAAATGGGAGAATTATACCTTGGGAAATAACCTAAGTCTGATTTCTGATACAAAGAGAGTCAACTGGTGGCCAGGGCAATCATGTCTGCAACAAGACATACAAGTGAGCTCGCTGTGGAATTCACACTCGTTTCTAAAGAAATCAAGGGTACAGATTGGCCTCAAATAACTCACTGAGGGAAAATGGTATGCATGGGGAAATTGGGTATTGTCTGTAGTACTAGTGGTTCCCAACCTCTGGGTCGTGACCCCTTTGGGACCAAACAACCTTTTCAAAGAAGTCATATATCAGATATCCTGACTATTAGATATTTATATTATGATTCATAACAGTAACGACATTAGTCATTAGTTAGCAAAGAAATAATTTCATTGTTGGGGGTCACCACAACATGAAGAACTGTATTAAAAAGTTTAGGAAGGTTGGAAAACACTGCTCTATAGTTTCACTGGTTACTTGATTCTTGAAGCGTTGACAGTTATCTCATTCTAATTTAATGGGAGTTATTTTGTATCTCTTTAAATCATGGATGAATGAGAGCATAGAAAAATAATTCTTGCCTGTGAACAAGCAAATCCACCACATGCTGCAGAGCCTTTGCTGAGACCCTTCCAATTCTTCCATCCCTCACTTCCACGTTCCTATTTACATTTCTTTTCTTTTTTTTTTTTTTTTTTTTTTTTTTTTTTGTTTTTTTGAGAAGGGTTCTCTCATTGTCCTATAACTCACAAAGTATGCCTACCTAGCTAACAAGAGTGCCAAGAAGTCCCCTGTCTCTGTCTCCTGGTTCATGTCACCATGGCCAGCTCTTATAACAAGGGTTCTAGGATGAAACTCAGGTCCTCATGCTTAGAAGAGAAACCAGGTAAGACTGAGCTATCTCCTCATCCCCCATTTTTAGTTTAAAAACTCTGCATAAAGGGAGGCCTTTTGGAATATTCCTTTGACGTCTCAAGTCATCTGCTAGGTTTCCTGTGCTATAAGTAAAATAAAATAAGATATTTGACCCATGCCTTTGTATGCCCTCCTGGGAGTCACAATTTAGGTTTTCCTTGAAAATGATCTTGAAAGCATTGTGCTGCCAGTGGTTGCTACCCTGTGGGTGTTATTGCCACCATGACTACATTCCACTTTTACCATGACTCATATCTTTTGACCCTGTCAGTGTCCAGCATAGCCCTAAAGTAGGAAGAAAGAAGCAATACCATGCCCAGAAAAGCAATAATTTAAGAACTTTGATTAACATATTCCAGCTAGTATAGCAAAGGACTACACCCACACAGCTCTTTTTCCCAGTCGCTTCTGGAGTGACCAGTAGTTAGATTCGCTTTGATACTCCACACCAGAACATAGTAGAAAATGTTCCTCATGTAGCACAGCCCATTAATTTTCCAGCCTACTGGACAGACGTGATATTTGAAGCAATGCCATTTGATTCAAATTCTTGCTTCATTTCTAAGACACTTACTTCCACAGGCAGTGATAGTGCTTTTTAACTAATAATATCTACTCTCCTGTGTGCATGTCCCCTCTCCTGTTAGCTATTACCAATAGCTACTCTGCTGCTGGTGAGATTTTCAGGTAATTTTTTTTTTGCAAGAACTTGCAGGCTCACTGCTCTTCTGGAGATGAGAAAGCAAAATGCATTTTAGTGCCTGCTCCTAAGATTTCTGTCAACTTTTAGGCAGCCTGTGATCAACGAGTTACTGTCTCTTCATCTTCCCTCTCTCCTCAGAAAATAATCTGCAGTTTCAGACTGTTATGCAAGGAGTTGTTAAACCGTCACCAGTGTTTTCACATTGAAGTGATGCTAAATAGCATGTTTGCCAGCAAATTTTAAATATTACCTGAACCATTACTTTTATTTCAAGACAACACTAGCCCAGTTATAACTGAAATAGTTTTAATCAGCTGTTAAAATAAAAATCACCCCTTAATTGATAACATTTGCAGTGATGTTAGAATCTATTACCCCACTTTCTGCTGACTTACATAAGAATCAATTGCTATAATTATGTCCTTGCAATATTCATTTGCTGTTTATATGACGTATTTCTATTTTTAATTTCCTGATTACTTATAACAGAATCATGTATTGACTACTAATATATACTAAGAGAAAAGCAATCCAAATTATATTATTTTTTTCCTCTGGCTCCTGTATTTAAGACATACAAAAGATTCCCACACTCTTCCTATTGTGCTATGGTCATTCACCAAAAGAGTTGATTTTCAAAATTGTAAGTTTTATAAGTAAAAAAGATAAAACAAAATTAAAAAAAGAACATATATGATCATTACCTGAAAGTCCTTGGGAGTTGTCTTAATTAGGGTTTTTTTTTTTTTTTGTATTATTAGTTCTTTGAAACAGCTGCATATAAAATGTTTTGATGACATTTATACCTACTCCTCAAATTCTATCTAGATCCCTGCCATCATCCCTGCCCACACAGCTTTATGTGTTTTTTTCAATACACAAAGATCAAGTCATGCTGATTGGACATGTGATCCTTTGCTGGGAAATCACAGACTTACCATAGGCAACACTGTTAGAGAAAACTGCCTCTTCCTGCTCCAGCACCTAATAATTGCCAGTAATGCCCTAGCCAGTTGTGTGCCCAACTACCAATCCCATTGCTGGAATTTGCTCTGGCTTGGGCTAGCACAGGCTTTGTATATTCTGCTGCAACCAAGGTGAATTCATAAATTCAGCTACCTGGCTCTGTTCAAAAGACACCTTTTGTTTCTTTTCATCCATTGCATCTGGTTCTCACACTTTTTCTAAGACCTTTTCCACAGTGATCCCTGAGCCTTGGGAAGATTACTATAGTATGTATGTTTTATTTATCAGCTTGAGCATTCTGCACCTGGGTCAGTTGTAGGTCTCTGTGTTACTCACCATCTATTACACATAGAAGCCTCTCAGATGGGAGTTGAGAGATGCATTGGATTACAGGTAAAACTATGTCATACTAGGAATATAAGTAGGAATAGGTTTAACATTATGTCCATTTGTGAGAATAATATTAGTAGGATTTTCCGCCCAGAGCTGATGAAAGGTCTAGCCATGCCTGTTCTTGGCACAGCAGTAGTGCAAGGTCTGAGTTTCTTCTCGTGGAGAAGGACTTAAATCCAATCAGCAAGTGGTTGGCTCCTCCCAGGCTCGTTGTGCCAGTATTGTACCCTTTGGCATATCTTGCGAAGTCAGTAATTATTGAAGCTCACAGGTGTCGCAGGTGGCTGTGACTGATATGATCTCTTCAGGGAGAATACACAGGACCTAGCACTATGAAGCCAGCCAGTAATAGCTAACTTATTTTATTCTTCTACGGACTATGAACAATCAGATTATTTCCCAATTTCTATTCTACATATCAAAATGCACCCTCATTCTCTGCTTTATGTATGTATGTATGTATGTATGTATGTAGTATGTATGTATGTATGTATGTATATCTTTATTTCTTTATTTTTGAGGCAGTGCTTTTCTGTGTAGACTGGCTGTTCTAGAACTTGCTCTGTAGAGTAGACTGGTCTTAAACTCAGAGATTTTCCTACTTCTGCTGGGATTAAAGGCTGTGAGCCACCATGAAGGGGGTGAAATTTCCCCTTTTTATAATACATCCTTACTGACACTGACAGTTTTTATCTGGCTAATTCTTAGGTTGGAAAAAATGAAAATGTTTTTCTGTATATGCATTCAAATAAATACTGATAGTTTCAGTTGTGGATACAGGGGCATGGTCCTATGCAGATTTGAGCATATTTTACTACAGGAAGGGATGAGAATGTTATCCAGTGTTCAGCTTTTAACAGTCTTCATTTCAAATAGAAATTTATCTGAATGCCTCTCTGAGGTTAAAAACAAAAATGTCATTTAGAATTTGCCTTCATCATTCCCCTTGTGTCTTTAATGGATAGTTACATCATCTCTCTCTGTTAGCCTCAATGTTTTCATCTGTAAAATGGGAATGACAAATAGCACCAGGGCTGTTTAAAGATTCATTGACAGGGGAACGTGATCACACTATAATGTGCCTCCATTCGCATTTCTGGAAACAGGAATGTCCTACACTGTAAGCTTGTGACAGCTTACAGTCACATCAATGTAGGAGGACCTCCTGAGAAGAAATATCTAGGTAATGTGTCTGGACTCCTGGGGATATAACGAATATTTCATAGTTATGGCCTGAAATATAGCATGTACATCTAAATGAAAGTCTTAAAAGAAATTTGCTGTGTTTTGAACTTGAGAAAGAAGCATAGTAAGGGGGTCTACAATACAGACTTTCCATGTGGCTAAAGTTTTGGTAAATGAATGCTATTTTCACTCTCTTTCACTCTATTGATATTAAGTTCAAAATTGCCTACTATTTTCCTAGTTTGAGCCTGTACAGAAGACTACTCTAGTTCCTTGTTATCATGACGAGGAGAGGAAGCTTCCGTGTCCTGCTTCATACACAAAGCATACACAAGAGCTGGTGGAATCTTTCTCAGCGTTGCTGCCTTTAAGTCCTTTGCAAACTGCAATTCTTGAGAGATGCATGGAGAAACAAATCACAAACAGGCCTCCAGCAGCCTGGCCATTGTGCCCCGTGCTGATTGCTGAGCCCTTGCCGTTTTATTCTTTCTCTTCACTCTAAGCAGCTGAGGCAATGTTCACACCAAGACACACAATAACATACAATGCTTAATTGCATAAAATATTTCATCTCTTTCAGTTCTGCCACTGGTAGAAGTGGAGATAAAAGACCCAAAAGAGTAATTTACTTTTACGCTCAGAATTAGAATCTAAATGTAGAAATTAATGAGACGTTTGCTTAGTTCTGAGATGAAGCTGCAAAAGGAAAATGCAAAAAATGACTTCATACAACTTCAACCTTATGCTCTTCTCTTCCCCTTTCTCCCCTTTCTCTCCTGTTTCCACTTATTATTTTCCTCTCCCCCTGTTTTTTATACCACATTTGGGAGTTGAAACCCATCTCTGCTTCAGAAGTAATGATTTTTTAATCAAAGACAGATAATTATAAGTGGTGTTCGCAGCTGAAATTCATGCATTCATCTTTCTCTGCTTCTTTTGAATCTTTTCTAAAACCTATAACAGCTTTTGTCAGCGAAGCTGACAGGCATATGTTGGGGAATCGCACAGAGAGGCTCTGCTTAGAGAAAATAAATTTTTATGTAATAATTGCCCACTACAATTATGTCTGTGTCCCTTCAAACACCTCGACCAAGCTCACAGTGAAATCCAAAGAAAAGTTTTCTCACTATTTCAGATTTTAATTTTATACACTTGAGGAACAAAAAGGCCAGGACGTAGGTGTCACCCCCATCGACAGCTTGTCAAACACATCAGTGTGGCGTGAATGATTGAGCCATTTGGCTCCTGCAACCAGGAAACATGAGAACTGAAATAATGCTCTCAATTCTAGAATGCATGCTGAATAGGCATTGGTTAAAGCAGAAAGCTCACATACATCCCCAGAGCTCACATGTAAAATACAAAACATAAGTCAGAGGCAACGGGACATAAAGTTCTGGGCTGTACCTGATACTTGACAAATGGCTGACCATAGCATAAGTCAGATTAGCTAGTCTCAGGGAATACTGATCAGGTGACAGACGGCAGCTTGTATTTTGGCTTGAGGTAGAACTGAGCTGCAGCAATCCATGGCTGTAGAGAGCACACCCTTAAGCACCATTATTTTAGTAACAATCAACAACTTTGAATAACATTTTTTTTTTACAAAGAAACTGGTATTTCTATTGTGAACATATTACTGTGGTATAGTTTGCATATTAATCAGTACTACAATTACAGTTACATAGTTCAGTAGTCTTTCTTAAGGTTCCTGTCCTTTAACATTTTCCAGAAAAGTAACCATTATTTGGGCTGGGGAAAATGTTTCGGAGAGTAAAGTACTTGTCCCAGGAGTGTGAGGACCTGAACTCAGATACCTAGAATGCAGTTAGAGGCTGAGTGAATTTGGGTGCATGCCTGTAACCACAGAACAGGAGGCAGAGAAAGGATTCCCAGGCCAAGCTTTCTGGCCAGACTAGCTTTCTCTACCAGTGAGACACCCTGTCCCAATGTATAAAGGGGACAGCAATTAAGGAATATACCTATAGCCAACCTCTTGCCACACATGCACTACATCCACAGGTGAACACACATGTGGACACACATGCTACACATATGTGCATATGCAAAAGTGCCCATGACATTCATTCTAGAACAGGGTAATGTGCCATAAACTTCTTTCAGTTTTAAACCTGTTGTTACAAGTGTTCCCTTTTTTTCATTTTATTATTATTCTTTATTGTTTGTTTCTGACTACTGAACCTCAGATGTCGACCTCATGTTTTAACGAGGGGCAGATATGTAAAATGGATAAAGGTAGAAATGCAAACAGACTGATGGAGAATTAGCTCTAGTTTTCTTAAACGCTGTCGTTCTGAATTACACCCCTTCGGTCCCTTACTTGCCCTTGGAATCTGTGCTCTGACACACGGTGATAAATGTAGTCGCATTCACTCTGAATAAAGACAAATTTGTAGCATGCTCTAGACTCACAAAGCTGTGCAGACTGTGAGAAAGGCTGTTTTTAGGATTTTAGGATTGGGCGAACATTTGCTTCAGTCAGGCCTAGGCTTGATATATACAATCTTTGGAGGGACCTGGCAAGATTATTTCTTTCTGAACTGTCTTTCTAATGGGTTCTTTAAAAGATGGAATTGGGGTGGGGTTTTACACTATTTCAAGGATGTCTTCACCACAAGAGAAATTTTGCCAGGCCACCCTTTTACACCTCTTTAAAAAGTATTAAATGAGGTTGAAATTAAAAAAAAAAAAAAAAAAAAAAAGGCAGACACACGAGGAGAATGCCTGACTCAGACTATATGGTTCTGTATAAGAACTGCGTAGCATGCCACTTCTCTGGCTTACAAGCCTTCCTCAATAAAGAAGAGAAGATGGTGATTGTGGGCAATGAGAAGCTCTGCTGGGGGAAATTGCATCATGGGGAGAACCTCCGTGTGGACCCAAGAAACAGACCATGTTTCAAGAAGGCAGCAGGGAAAAGAAGAGAGAGCATTAACTTCCCATAGGTCAATGTTACTGCTGACTATCAGTAAACTCGACAGAATGAGGGTAGCACTGCGGGAGATAGACAGCCTTGAGGAGGGTGTTAGGGACCGCACTTGAGACATTGTAGCATCATTTCAATTAGAGGACAAAAGCTCTTCCTGGGGAAGTTTGAGACTTGTCTCATCAGGACCAGCTTGTACTTTACAGTACGCTTCTCAGCAGTCTGTTTTGCATGCTCCTGTTTTAAGTGATAGGACTTTGGGCTGTTTCCCCGGGGAGGTTATTACAAGTTGTAAGGATATTTCTGTGTGACAATTGTCTTAAATAGGAACATTCTGAGAGTTGATTTTATTTACTGTAGACAAAGAACTGCAACCATTTGTGGTACTACAGTAGTGTTAAATATTAATGAATGTTTCCTGCTCTGCTAAACCCCCAACATCATGAGAGTGTTTAATTACAGAAAAGCAGTCAAAATGCTGCTGCTGTACTAGAGAACCTCAAAACAATATCCTCTTTCAAGTATTTCTAAACAAGGAATTATCCTGGCTTGGGAGAAATCTCAATTGGTAATGTGCTTCCTGTGCAAGCCTGAGAATCCCTAGCACCCACGTGAAGAGTCACCTATGGCAGTGCATGCTCTGGGAAGGCAGGACCTGGGGCTTGTGGGCTTGTCAAATCAGTGCACTTCAGGTTCATTGAGAGACACTGTCTCCATATGTGAGGTAGAAGGCAATAGAGAAATGTGCTTGATCGACATCTAGCTTCCATAAATATAGTCACACATGTGCTTATTCATTTGCATGCACACATGCACACACAAACGTGTACACATGCACACATGATGCACAAGACAACAGCAACAGTTATCTACCTGCTTTTATATAGACTGACACACTCTTAATTTTTCCCAAAATATAGATTGTGTTGGCTACTGGGGTTGGTGAGTTAAGGCAAATATACTTGTCCACCCTCTATTTCCAAATTTTTCTAAGCAGTTGTTCCCTAGCTTCTAATGATAGTATTTTTTTTCATCTATTACCATTGTCATTAGGTGAGATCTAATGTCCTCTTTCTCATCCCTTTTAAAGGAATAATACTTTTGAACATGCTCCATTTTAGAACTTCAGAGCAGGCAGGTGGATACCTTTGCTCTAAGAGAAAATGTGCATAATGAAACTCTGAAACATACAAACTTCTTAAATATACAAATAAAATTTGCTCGGTTGGTATAATGTTACTTTTCTGTATATAATTTTAGGAACAACCATCTGATATTGAATCACCAATTGGGGGACTTGTTTTCTGGGGAAGGCTATTTCTCTTGTTCTCAATAATCCTGCGTGTGGTTCTTTTTCTATGGTTGGGTCCCATGAAATTGCCTTAATCAGATATAATACAATCAACTAATTGGGCATGGAAAAACAGCAGATTGACAATTGCCTCTATTTGTGATGGGGAGAGAAGGGAAGGGTGAACCTGGTGAGCTGAACTTTTTTTTTTTTTCATCAGCATGACTACACTTTCCCTTTCATCACTTTCTTGGATATTGATTTAGAAATAAGTCGTCTTGGATGGAATTAGAAAAAAAATTAAAAGAATTCTAACACAAGTAAACAAATTGCTTTTTAATATAGCAATGCAAAGATGGTAATAATTATCTTTCAAATGTAATCTAAAAATCACTTCTCGGCCTTTTGACTAAGATCAAGTGTAAAAGTAAACTAAAATTGGGCTAAAAGTATGGACTGCCCTTTGGAAAGATGTTATTGTGGTTTGACACAGGGTCACAGTAGAGTTATTGGTAAGTAGATGATAAACATACATTCTGAAGAAAACATACTGGAGGGACAGGAAAGGGATCAACAATAGGAAGACAGAGAAGGAGACTCAAACCATGAAAGACAACAACACTGAAAGGTGTACTTTCCACAAACATACTCTATTCCATTGGTTTGTGTCTGTTTTGTAACATGTCACACAGATTGTGTTACTATGGCTTTGCAATATAATTGAAAATCAAATGTTGCTCTTTGTGTTGAAAATTGCTTATACTATTCAGAGTCTTTTGTGCTTCCATGTGTATTTTGCAGTTTTTTTTGTTTGTTTTTGTTTTGTGACTCTGGAACACTAGTATGGGCTTCACATCTTCCTTTCCATGCATACTAGCTAAGAATGTGCCTTTACTTCAACTCCCTGCTTCTTTGAGATTTTTTTTTTATTATTATTATTAAGTACATTTTTCTTCAGTATTTTTGTTCTGATATGTGTTTCTCCTTCTGCCTGGGGGCTGCCTCCCAGCAGCCCAGGACGTCAGGAGGGGTAGGAGATGAGAACCATACAGGGAAACAACCTGAGAGCAGCTGATGGCTAGTTCAACTTTACTTCCAGAGAACAAAGGTTATATACCCCTAGGGGAGTGGGTGGGGGCTCCAAGAATAGGTGAACATAATTGGTTGAAACTAAGCACTTCAAGGATGCTTGATTTGTGTTATAGAGCAGGCTCCTATCAGAAGAGCAGAATGTCAGTGCTTAATTAACATCTAGGCTCAGGGAGGGGTGAGCTAGCAGGGAGCTGTGTCAGAGGCCATATATCAAGTGTGGCTAGGGGAATCTATAACTAAAGGCACCAGATGAAGTCAGGCAGAGAGCAGGGGACTCCACCGAGGGGAAGGAGTTCTGTCTTTAACTCTGAGCTCACAATGGCTATCCAGTCCAGGCAAGAACTGCAACCTCAGCCAGAAGGGTACCTGATAGAGTATAAACTGATCCCTCTTACTCACCACCAACTCCAATATCCTTATCTCTGTCTACCCCTCCTTCCCTATAAATCTCTTCATTTCGTTTCAGGACCTCCGAGTTTCATCAAGGCTGTCTGTGTGACTGAGGTAGAGCATTTCATTGAATCTACTGATGGTTCTGAAGCGCTAGCTCAACTGAAGACAGGACTCTCCCTTTCCTAGTAGTCAATAGTTAAGGAGCAGAAAGTAGTTGCTGGCAGGGCCAGCCTTCTGTGGGCCTGTGTAGATGACTGCAGTTATAGTTTTATGATTGTAATGGTTATATCAAGAGCAGAAGATGATATTTTGCAGCCCTTCCCTTATTGTCTGGCTCTTACTATGCCCTACCCCTGTCTATCTTTCAAAAGGTAGGTGATGCTTTACTGTACCTAAAAGGTTCTGGTCCTTTCATTTGATTCTAGGATTAAAACTTTTTTATTCTGATCAGTGACACATGTTTCATTTTGGGGTATATTGTTCTATCTCCAAATATTTGTATAGATTCTTTAGTTTCAATTACTGTTGACTTCCAGTCTTATTCTGCTGTGATCTTATAAGATACAAAGAAATATTTGATTGTGTTGGATTTGTTAAGACTTGTTTTGTGACCTAAAATGTAGTATATTTAGAGAATATTCCATGGGCTCCCGAGAACAATGTATATTCCATATTTGTTGTATGCATCTGCTAAATCCATTTGACCTGTAAAGTAGTTTAATTCTGATGTTTGTTGGTTTTTAGTTTGAAGGACTCATGTAAATATTAAACTATGGTGTGAGTATTCTTGGATCAAGACATATCATCGTTTATGGCCATTAGTGTTATGAAATTTGGATCCCTAATATTTGATTTACATCTTTTATATCTTCAGAAATGTGTGTTCCTTCTTCCGTTCCCCATATTGAGGCTGTCTTTCTTCTCCTTTGTGTGTTATACTCTTTTGAGTATCTTCTGCAGTTCTGGCTTATGTAGTCATGAAATATCTTAGTCTATGCTTACTTGAATTGTCCTCTTTTATTTAGTCTAAGTTGATAGAGAAATAATCTTGGTTTGTAGTAATTTATTTTTCAGTGTTTGAAATATCATTCCATGTATTTCTGGATTTGGGATTTGCTGATGAAGATCTGGTGTTATTCTGATGTTTCTGCCTTTGCAGGAGAATTGCTATTTTTCTCTTTTAGATTTTAATACGATGTATCTTTGTGAGTTTGACATCTTGTCTGCAATATGTTGTGAAGAGGATATTCTCTTGTCATGTTCATTTGGACTTCTAATGACCTCTCTCTGTATGTCCATTTCCTTCTCGAAGTATGTATAAGGTCTGGCTAGTTTTTTTTTCTGATCTATATATAGCTTTAACTCCTTTTCTCTATGTCAAATGTTCTTAGGTTTGATCTGCTGATTATGTCTTGGAGTCCTTAGCTATTATGGTCATGCTTATTTCATCATTTTTTTATTTATTTGCATTTTTATTGAATATAGAGTTTCTCACACAGCACACCCAGACCACAGTTTTCCCTCCCTCTTCTCCTCCTCTCTCTTCCCCACCACCTCTCTCCTCCAGATATACTCCCTTTCCCTTTCCCTTTAGAAAGGAACAGGCCTCCGAGGAACCAAGCATAACAAAATAAGATACAACAAGAGGAGGCAAAGGCCCCTCCTATTGAGGCTGGACAAAGTAACCCAGTGGGAGCAATGGAGTTTCAAGAGCAGGCAAGAGAGTCAGAGATACACTAGCTCCCACTTTAAGCAGTCCCACAAAAACAGCAAGCTAACAGCCATAACTTAGACACAGAAGACTGAGTGAATATCTTTTTTTATTTTTTTTTTAAGATTTGAATTTGCTATTTATTCAATCTTATCCTCTATCCTCTGAGTCTGCTGGTGGTTCCTTATATTGTGATTTCTTTTTGTTACCTTTTGTTTTTCAAACTCCACTTCGTTGGCTAATTTTAGTTGTGTGTTACTGACTTTGTCATCTATATTGCTGATTTTCTGATCCCTTTTACTGTTGTCTTATTTTCTATTTTGCTGACTTTCATCTTCCCTTTATGGATTGAATTTTTCTGTTCTTGTTTGGATCCTAGTTGAGGTCATTGATTACTTTTACTAGTGAAGTTTTGAAATATTTGGCCAACATTTTATCTATTTCTGCAGATTTTGAATTCAGTATTTGGTGAGCTGTGATCTTGTAGAACAACCATTGTCTTGGCTCTTTATATTCCCCACCTTGCGATTTTTATATCTCCTTGTTTTAATGTTCCTTCCAGTTTTATTTTGATTTGTGGATCTTTTTATTGAACAGTCTGCTCTTGAGGACTCAATCCCCAGTATTACTCAGAAAAAGAGAAATAAAACTTTCGTAATAGCAATACCAATCCATAGCAGATATAAAAAGCCACTTAAAATAGAACCAAGACAACTAAAACATCACCAGTGACCATAAAAGAGAAAGTGAAAAAAGTTAAAGAGTGTGCTATGAAGCTAAAATTTATTTATGACCAATATGGACAGAGTAAGTGAATTGGAATAAGGGAGGAAAGAGAGAAAGAAGGAAGAAAAAAGAGATTTGAGGGTAAGTAAAGAAAGAACAGGAGAATATTATAGAGAGGAAGCTATAAAAGCAAAAAGTAAAACAAAATAATAAAAAAATACAAAAGTGATTACTTAATTAAATTTAAAATTAGATAAATGTAAAAAGGGAATAAAAAAGATTTTTTTAATTAAAGGTTAAATTAAACATACTATCAAAAGTATAACAGATGGGAAAGGGGCATGAACAAAGGAGCCAAAAAGGAAATGTTAAAAAAACAAACAAACAAACAAACAAACAAACAAAGGTAGAGTGCTGGAGAGATGGCTCAGAAGTTAAGAGAACTGGCTGTAGTTCCAAAGGTCCTGAGTTCAATTCCCAGCAACCACATGGTGGCTCATAATCATCTAGAATGAGATCTGGTGGCCTCTTCTGGCATTCAGGCACACATGCAGGTCAAATACTGAATGAATGAATAAACAAACAAACAAATAAATACAATAGTAGAAATAAAATCAGATGAATGTCTGAGGAAAATAGTAGTTAATGGTGTACCAAAAAAGCGAAGTAAAAACAAAAACCAAAAAGCACGAAAGTTGAGGTCTGGGAGCGCCTGCTTCGCCCCCTGCTGATCACACCCTGGCTTTGCAAGTCCGATTTCCCTGCCCGTCAGAGACTCCGCAGCTCACACCTTGCCCTAAGAGAAGGAAGGGTAGGATGTGTGGTGGAGAAGCGATCACAGCAATGGGCTCTCTACAGGACAAGGACATCTTCATACATGACAAACCTGAGCACGAATCACGCATTCTTCTAGAGGAATGCTGTGGTGGATGTCAAGAGCGCCAGGGTCCCTGAGCTCCACTGGAAGGCCTCTGGCGCAGTCAGGCTACCTCGCTGGAACAGGAAGGCTGGCAGCGTGGAGCCATCTTTCCCTGACCTCCTGATGAGCCTCCCGCCTGCTACCTGAGCCTTCCTCCAGCCACCTCACTCACCGTGGTTCCATAAGCCCGGCTATCTTTAGCCAGGGCACGCGGCGGTGCCCTCAGGCTCCCCAATTTGTAGTTTGTTCCCTGATTTCAGGTAAGTAGGGCAGTCCAGATTTAAGAAGCCGGATTGCTCTCTAGATGGCGACCAGTCTTTGACCTCTGGGTTACAGCATGGAAAGGCATTTTACTGCTGACCCCTGCAGAAGAGGAACGCCCACCTCATGAAAACCTGTAACTGGGCTGCGAGAGCTGGGGTCTTGTCTATCCCGAGGTTAGGATTGCTGGTTTCCTTGAGCACTGCTGCTGGATTCTACTTCCTCTGCTTCCCCTACCTCCCCACCCCCAGTCCGGGGAAGCTGCAGGCTGGAGCTCCCTTTCCTCAGTTTCACACTTGTCTTTTCAGTTGTCCAATCACAAGAACTCCAGAGACCTTATTCTGGACTTGCAGAGCTATTCCTCCTTGATTTCTAATAGAATTCACTCCTTGCCATACTGATTTTTTTCTTTTTTATTATAATTTTTATCATACAGTATAGTTTGATCATACCCGCCCCAACACACACACACACAGCATCCTCCCAGATCCTTCCCACATTCTTACACCCCCACCCCCAGCTTCTTAACCAGGCCACAAGAAGGCAACTTTTATTTTACCTTTTTACCTGTGTGATCGATAACTAAACCCTGGGAATGGGACACCATGTGTGATATTTTCATCGCTTATAAGACTTTCAATAGCTAAGAACTATCGTGAAGCTTAAATGAGGTAACGCAAACAGGTTCAATGTAGCATCTAGGGGGAATACTTGAATATAAACGATCCTTAATTTAAAATATAAAGGAATATTTTATAAATATAAAAAGAAAAAATAGTTTTTGATTTTAAGTCAAAGGCCTCTGGTAATTTCAGTTTGGAGTTTAATCTATTTTACATAATGTGCCTATGCTCAGGACTGACACATGTGTAGGATATGGCTATGCATCCATCACTACAGTTTTTCTAAGATGGTTAAAAGGGGGATTACGCTTTCTAGTGTTTGTAAACTATTCAGGTTGTCTGAATGATTTTAAGATTGAAAGCATCTGTCACAGAATCACAAATGGTTGTTGCTGGAGATAAAAATTCACTTTGAGATTTTTTTTTAATGTAAGTAATAAAGTTCTATGTCTCACCAATTTTGAGGCTGTGCAAGCCCAAATAAAGACCATGAAGATTTGGTGTCTGGTAACGTTTGGCTTTTCACAGACCTTGCCTTTCTGCTGCATCTTCACATTTCCCTTCCAGCTGTTTGATAGCAGTCCTCTTTCTACTGCATGTGAGGACAGACATTTTCATAAGAACGGTAAGCACTGGGGATGGACAGATGACTCAAAAGCTCATAGTACTTATTGGTTTTGAAAAGCAAAACAGCTTTGGGTTTCGTACCCAGAACCCACACCGTGGATGATATCCTTTTATCCATCCAGTGTGAGGGAACCTCGCACCCTTTTCTAACCCTTCTCTGCACCAGACAGTCACGCAGTGACTGCATACATGGAGGTAGAATGCTGATATCCACAGAGTGAATATCTCGTCAAATGTCAAGAGTGGCAAATGCTGCTTACTACATGTTTAAATGCTTGTGCCTGAAACTTTGCAGTACTATCTGAAAATGCGTCAATATTGGCTCGGCAATTTCCACATTAGTAAATAAGACTGAACCACTGTAAATAAACTTGTTTCTCTTTAAACATTTTTAATTGGTCAGAAAGATAAATGAATTGGGTTTCATCAATCAACTGTCACTTTACCCTCTTAGAATCTCTCTCTCTGTCTTTTTCTTTTGAAAGGAAATTATTGAATTCTCATTTCTTTAAGAATTCCTTATCTTAATGGCTCTCTTTTCTAATTGAATAAAATATCTCAGCCTGTGTAAGTGATTTGGGTGGTGGATTAGAGCGACAATTTCCATTAACCTAGGAATTGATAAAAGCCATTAACTCCTGCATTTACAATTTCTTAATAACTGTCCTTTTTTTTAAAAAAGGCACTAGATTTCTTATTAAGTATCACTCTACTATGAACATCTCATCAGATGTGCCCTCTTTTAATTGCCTTTAGAACTCTGGATGACTTAAAAACACTTCAGGGCGCCTCTGCCCCTTGATGGACACCTCCCTGCTTAGGTAGCACAGCCTTCCTTCTCTCCTGTAACTGTTGCTGTTTTGTACTGAGTTCATCAATTCATCATTTTGTAGTAAAACTAGATACAGGGAGAGTGGCACACTGCATGAACTTCAATGTTTTCAGGGTAAACTTTGAGTAAGAACTGCTTCGCACTTGGAGTCTACTCCTGTAGACCATGGAGCTTGGCAGAAAGGCAAGCAAACCCTTGAGAATGGAGAACCACTCATTTGTTCTGCCCACTCTATCCAACTGTATCATCACCGAAAACGAAAATCTGCTATTTTGGTTTTGTCTCCATTGTTCCATAGAAAGAGAGGAAAAATTGCTTCTGATTTTTAGAATTTTATAAATTAATCTTTCTTTTGCCCACAGTGCAGATAATATAAGGAAAAGATACCAGAATGAAACTTTACATGTAGTTGTATGAGATAACGAAGAAATAAGTTGTATACAGTTGTCAAAATAAGCATTTGAGTATCAGCAATAGTGTGCAGGTTTAATAACATCTTTGAAAGTTCAGTCATTTGGATGAATATTGTTCAGTCTGACAATATAAGGTAGATGTTGTGTGAACTTTGGTATTAGAGCATTGATGGTCCATCTTCAGGAACAATCAAACATTCTTCTTTGCATTATTCCCACTGACACAAAGGGGGGGTTCACAGTAATTCGCGAATCTTAACAAACTCAAAAGAAGTTAAAATATTGAAACGTAACGATTGAAATCCACATAGCAGCTGGACCCTTGCCTTTTGCAGACTATTTATTAATTGTTCTTTTATGAACCTTTCATAAGGGTTATTGACCTCTTGAAGGAACCAGAGACTGAGTCAACCTACCTAATGATGACAAAACATAGTTTAGTTTGTTCTAACCTTGACAGGATTTTTTTTTTCTTAATTGTTGAGTCCAGAGGGATTTCTGGACATGGTAATAATTTTATGAGCGACATGTATCTTCCCACCCTTGAAATTTAAACTAGCTTCTCAAATATAGAGCTGGGTATAGTTCTCTGCTTACATTTCTACACTCTAAGGATGAATTTATTGTGAAATCTCAAGCTAAGTCGTTTTGGCTAATGAATATACAGTACCCTGAAAAGGCATTGTCCTTGCCTTGAAAGGAAGAAACACAATTTCGTTAGCAATTCCTCTGTCAGTGTTTATTTACCTCTATGTGTATATGCATGTTGTTATTATTCTTCCAAGACAACACAATGAGAACCACGGCATTATACTGTGATTGAACCTAAAAATTATATTTTCCTTGTCTATATTTTAGTATTTTTGTCTATATTTTAGTCTTTTGTGTTTTAAAATTTTAATTCAAGCTCTTATATACAATGCAAAAAGATTATGATGTAACTCTTAGTTAAACATGACCAATTCTAATTACCTAAAGCATTATAGAAATAATTCTTGTAATTTGTTGTATGTATTGATTTCTAATTCTTGGTGACTTGAGGTTTGGTTCTCTACAGAAATGATGGGGGCTAGCATGTTTCAGTGAGTCTTGGAATAGACTTTCTAGTGCATGGTTGGTGTTTATCATATTTTGTCATCAAGACAGCAGAGACCTTTCAACTGAAAGTTTTGGGAGGACTAAGTAGTTGGGGAGGCAGGGAATTTATGTAGAAGAAGGATCAGGAAGAGCAAATAAACAATAAAACATGCAGTGTATTATAAACTTCCCAATACTGTGGCTAGGAGCCCTGGGCCACAGGGCTTCTGGAGGTTTTGGCATTTCCCTGGGCGCTAACATTTTTACATGCTTCAGTCTAGTATTGGGACTAGGAACAAAATTTGTCAGGAAGAAAACTCAAGCTTGTTTTTCAAAATCTCCTATACCCTAAGTACCCAAGGGAAGTGATTTTATCAATCTTGTTTCTGTTATGTCTGCTTTGAAAGTGCATTGCTTACATTAAGAAAATTACCTGCATCTCTAGAACAAAATGTTCTTACCCAAAATTAAATTAGCATTGGAATGTCACCCTAGGTTTTATTTATACTTATTCACTAATTGTGATATAGGTAGCACCCCTAACTGTCATTAAGTACTCAAATAAGTTTATAACCCTCCACAAACTCAATTGTAGCTAAAATTGTATTCAAATTTCAATTAAATTATTTTTCTGGAGAAAGTTTTTGGAATGACTGTTGGCAATACACAAGTAGTCGCAGTGCATGGCACCATGTAGATAAAAACCCCTTCTACTTCCAATATTCAGTGCCTCTCTTTATTAATGTTTAGGAGCAAATATAGATCTTACACCTCTAAATACTAAAAATATATGCATTTCCTAGAACATTGAACTCCATGAAAATAGGGTGGGGTTTTTTTGGTTATTTGTTTGTTTGTTTGTTTTTAGTTGTGTGTATCTAAATTCTAAATTGTAGTCTTATGATTGCTCTCACTCAGTGACATTGGCTAAGGAGTTACTAATCTTTTTTATCACCATGGAGTTGCACCCCCTCTTATAAACAAATGAAACCTTTAGCTTAAAGTTCAATGAATCAAGCTTAAACAAAATAAATTAAAACTCTTAGGGGAAATGAGTGCTAAGAAGAATGAAGAATTGATGACCTATTAACAGTTGTAATTCTCCACATTGAATTATTGACAGCATGTGACACTCTAACCTTACAAATTGCAATCTATAAACAGCTTAGAGAATATGACCTTTGGATTACTGTAGGTCCTGTGAAGGCTTCAGCTTCTCACAAACAGCTGCCAACAGTGTGTTTCCTTATAGGTTGTAGAAAGAGAGAACACATTTAACTAAAGCACTGGGTACTATTTAGACAGAGCTCAGCAGGGCCATATCCAGGTAGAAGTGATAAACAATGAATGGCAGAAATCTCCTCAGCCAGGGTAGAAGTGTCTTAGAAGTTTACTTGTCATTGATTTTCAGTCACTAAGTACAAAGAACTAATTAGCTGAAGTTGGTTGACTTAGCACTTTTTCTCCACTTTTGAAAGAGTCAGGGATTGGGAATTCATAAATAGGACATAGATGCTCTGCTATATTTTTGCTTGTCTTTCTGCCCTTCATTATTTTCCAATGAGTTACTGATAAAAGTCCCCAAACTCAAGTCTTACACTCTGTTACCAATGGTAAAATCATCTTTAATATTTCTTTGACAACATAGTAGGCAGACATAAAATCTTCACATATTTATTCTATAAATTTGGGCAACACTCATGGAAATAGTTCAGTCTATTGGTCCTTCATTATTTCTGATTTGTTCTTTCCACATTCTCCTCCTAGTTTATGGCATACTTTTATTAGGTTTCATAAATGCCACCATTGTATTTCTAATGAAACACAGTCAGGATGTTTAAAAGAGCCCTGGAGTCTTGAGAAAGGTATTTTACTGGCCCTACTGTGAATAGGCTGTGTGGGTTTGTGCAATTCACCTAATATCTCTGGGCTCCAACATCACATGATAATAATTATCATTTAATGTGTGAGGCACTGCCATGTGGCAGAAAGTTAAATATAAATTTCAACATGTCTCAGTTTATCTTCAGAATGGCCCGATTAAATTAGAGCAGACAATATTCCACAACTCCAGCTTGAGGTTGCTAAAGGTTACTGAGTTAAGACAGAAGGGTGAAAAAAATCTGACTCCAAAGCCTAGGTTGATGGAAACAGATTGCACCAACGCAACTGTGAACAGAAGAATGCCAGTGGTACCCGTAAGTGTGCTGGAATAAATGGAGATGTTTTCTTTGAGCAGAAGGTAGCCACTGCAACCGTTCAGCTGACTCTGTGCCGTGGCGATAAAAAGTCCCATAATCTTCAATTCTCAATATGGTTTATTATGAGAAACAGAATTTTATCTCAATATTTTTAACTGATGGCAATTGATCTGCTATGTTTTGAAAACATGTCAAGAGCCAAGTGTGTGTAGGATGAACAAAACATTTTGGGCTGTTTTGGTTTTCTGCTCATAGCATCTGCTTCCTGATCTCTTGGCTCAAACCTGAAAATGTTAGCATACACTCTTCCTTAGATTTCCTGATACTATCCAATTGACCATCCTTCTTTCTGTTAAAATTATTTTGGTCTTTTCTTTCCATTCCTTCCATCACTCTATAAAGAGAGTCTAAACATTTCAAATAAATAGATTCCTGAATGTCCTTTTTTGTTTGCTTGCTTTCACTATCAGAAACATAATGTGTTAAGAGTTGGCGAATTACAGCAAAAGTCCGAAACACAGTGAAAATCTTCATTTTGAAAGATTCATTACAATATAAATGTGTGCTTAATGTCTAACATCTAGATCAACCTTGCTAATTCTGAGACACTTTAATACAGTTTCTCCTGCTGTGATGACCCCAACCATAATTTTTTCATTGCTACTTCATAACTCTAATATTGCTAATGATATGAATTGTAATGTGTAAATATCTGTGTTTTGCAATGATCTTAGGTGACCTCTGTAAAAGGGGTTAAGAAACACTGGTCTAGATGTTGCTTTTGAAATAGAACTGATTAAAATAGTTATCACAAACATGTAGTGGCCCACAAACCTAAAATGTTTACTATCCGATCTTTTAAGGAAAAAGTTTGATAATACATGTTAATTCATTACTTTCAAAACTATCAAATTAAGCTTCGTAGTTCCAGTTATTATATTTACCATTCCTTAATTTAAAATTCACTAACTGTGCTTTCTTATTTACTAGACATATCTACACAAAGACATTAGGGAACTTCCACACATAATTTTCCTGTCTTCCTATCCATGTTTTTTTTTAATAACACTGCATTCTAGGCTGGATTAAATGACAAATCCCAAGTGTACCATGACAATACCAACTTTTGAGAATATAGTACCATTATGTAATATGATGTGTGATCCATCCGTATCTGAGCTAAAATATTTAGTGGGCATTTATCATTCTGATCAACCTTGTTATTAAACAAGGGTTAGGCTGTGCCCAGGTCCATGGTAGAATTCAATGTGCAAATAAGCTCTTTCTCTCATGTTTATTTATATCTGAAAATATGAATGTCTGAGCTTTGTGTAACTATTTATTGACAATATCATAGAAAATTCTTTACATTATTAGAATTTGAGATAACTGGAAAAGATTTTTATTTTTCATTTTTAGTTTAGCAGCAAACAAATTTACAATTGAATGAAATACATAGGCAGCATGTGATGAAAACAAGGTGCCCTAGACATAACAAAAGCATATGTGTAACAAAGTTTAGATAAGACTGGAAACTAATCCAGGGAAGTTGAGAAGGCCTCACAGAATTATTGGCACTTGAGCTGGGTATTGAAATTTGAAGATTCCCCTATGGTTCAAAAACGTCATGGTGAAAAAAGTATGAATAGCTAAAACTGTAAAGGTGAAATTTTATTTAAAAAGGGGAAGGAGGAGGAGAACAACCCTGGAACCCCGAATGCTTGCTATATGGAATGGGAAGTTAATACTAGACTGAGTGCTTCTGAGTAAAATAGCAACAATCAGATTGTACCCACACTGTAAATTCCAGAGGGTCAGAAATGACATCGCACGCATCTGTTTCCTCCCGCAGGGATTACCGGCTTCCCCTTGAACACAGTAAGCATTTAATAGATAGCTGTTTCTTGATTAATTTCTTCCTGGGGGTGAAACATTTCTGGTTGGCTGGTAGCCAACAGAATCTTGAGTTTTTATTTGAGCTCAACAAAATACTGATGCCAAGAGAGTTTTAAAAATAACTGCAAGTAACATTAAAGTGATGTGAAATACTAAACTCATGGCATTGCTCAGTCCTTGTCCCCTTCATTCTAGTAGTTAGAAGTTCTGTTTTTAGCTTCAAGGAAGAGTTTGTCAAGTTCAAAACTACCCAAGGTAACAACCTTATTCTCACTTAAATCATTAATGGCAATGTGGAAAAATTCCGTTCTTTAAACTCCTAGAGTATAATATGCTCTTGTTGATATTTAGACCAAAGGGAATAGGATGTCTCTTAAGTGTTATGATGTTGTCAATAGAATGGGGGTGTTTTGTCTTTCTTCCAGATGTCTAAACCCAAGGCATGAACTTCTGTAAGTCAAGGAATCACTAGCTTGTAATAATTGCTTGTCATTATCAAGAGTGGTGGCAGGCTTCAGGTATCTCTATCATAAGATCTCAATTTATGTGTGTTTCATTGGCATGTAAAAAGAAGAGACTTTTTAAGAATTTGTGCTCTATAGACCTTTGTTCCTACAGGAGAGGATTTGTTTCCTTTCTTGGTTAGACCTAATACAGTATTTCACCTTGGAAATTTTTCATAGCTGTATCCCTGTCTAACATTATTATCATAAGAGGATCAAGGTCATTCCCTCTGACCTGATTCAATTCCCCTCACTCCTGTTCTGATATAGATGTATTCAGCTGTTAGCAAGGGGGTTGGGTTGCAGCATCAACAGTCTTATTTTGGAGACTGACTTATTTGGGTTCTGGAATCTGAGGCTTATCCAGGTTGTATAGTATCTGCGCCCCACAGGGATCATTCTAGATACCTGCTAATCCCATTTTGTTTCTCCTGTCATTCCTATCACATCCCATGTCCACCCTCATTGACTTGTCCAGTATCAACACAATCACTTTGTGTCAACAATACATATGGTTTTCTTGTGTAGTCATTTTCTCAGAAATGCCTATTCCTTAAAAGGAACCTCTTGAGATAAGACCCTCAAGGCCCGTTCACCAGATACCATGAGTAGTAATGGTTGCTAGGATGAGAGACTCACTCAGAAGTGGACCTTCTTGCAAGCATCTTTATAACTAGTTTCAGGGCTGCAGCTTTGTGACAGCTTTGTCACCCATGTTTGGGTGAGCTTTTTGGTAGTATCTGTATTTTAATCATGCATACTCCTTTTTATCTAAGTCCCTTTTCTCACACACTCCAGTAAGTAACTGAAATAAACTCACCCTTTTACTATGATAAAGTGGGTAGAATAATTTCTTTGCCTTATCATTGGTGCCTTCTCTGTGGTGACTAGACATCTATTCATGTCCTCTCAGGAAAAGACCAGGACAGCTTCACACTTGTAGTCTTCCATGCATGCTTCTATGGGGAAGCTGTTTTCTTTTCCCAGTCTGAGTAACACTGGCTGTAATAACACCATCCCAGTGAAACCTATTCCAACTGAGCAAATCCTTTTATCATTTTCTTAACCTCTGAGCCACCTCATCAGCCCCTATATATGAGTACTTTATTTATTTATTTGTTTGTTTTATATATGAGTACTCTGTCTTTATACATAGCAAAAGAGGGATTCTTATATCATTTTCTACACATTGCCATGATAGTGTGCTCATCAAAATACCAGATGTGATGTCACAAGTAGCTGTTCCCTTTATCCTTTAGAGTAAAGAAAAGCGTAAAGCCTATGTTCCCCTTCATAAAAAGTGAAGCCTGTCCTATGAGGACTTAACCTTTATCCTTTGTATTGGGCCTGCTTTTCTACCAGGCACTGTCATTCAATAATTCTGCCAACTGGTATCTTTTCCTTGTGACAGAGTGCTAAACAGTGATTTATTGCTTGAAAACACATTGCCTTCATGGAAGTGATTTGTTTAAAACAACAGTAAAGAGATAAATAAATTATTCATTCCATGCTAATTCTTCACTTTTATGTGCTATAGTAAGCGTCAAAATAAGCAGCCTGCAGCGCATTTTATTTTTGCCACATTAATCTTGGACAGTTTAAAAGAAGAGCGGGGAAAAATGAAAGGAGGAAATGTAAAGAACTTCCATTTTCAAGAAATAGATTTCTTTCCCCTCTACAGCCTCCTGCGGAGATAGGATGTTCTAGCGATCTGTCTGCTTCCTCTGCCCCCAGTCACTCTGTGAACCACTTACTGATGCCCTCAGACTGGGGACAAGGACCCTCTAATGCTCCTGTTCAACATGAAGAGCCCTGCTGTTCCTCCTCACTGGTTTATTTCACTATGACAAAGTCCCTGTCACCAGTCCAGGAACCAAGTGAGTTCTTTTCCTGGGAGATTTGCATTTCCTGAAGCAGACGGAATGTTGGGATTCTAAATTTTGCTGATGTTTATTTAGAATTGAAGGTTTATAAAGTGTGAAAAGCAGCCATGACACATTTCTCTGATTCTGCAGCTGATTTCCAGGGCAGTAGGAAGGTACCCTTTATTCCTCACCTCCCTTGACTCTCCTTCCCAGAAGCATCTTCCTCTGTATGTGAGTGAGAATCTTTGGGGTGATATTCAATGCATAAAATATTATGCTATCAGAGGGACAAATGGATGGCTGGGCTGTGGATTCCCAGCAGGTTATTTTCTAAGGATTCCTACATGGTCTGTGCTGCTGATGGCGCTGCAGGGGATGGGATGTTCCCTGTCACATCCATGGAGGTCACAAATAATGCAATGCAGTGATAAGCCCCCATGGAGGTCTTGGAACTCATAGCACAGGCCATTGTCCACATCTCTGCTTTCAGATAGGAAATCAAGAAAATATAGCTTTAGATAAATAGCGCCTGAGGCCCAAGCCCTTCCACACCTCTTCATCTCTATGTAAAACTCCCTACCCCCAGCTATCTGTCTTACGAGGTAGATCTAAAGATACTCTGAGTAGTATTCCATTGTATAAAAATACCACAATTTCTGTACCCATTCCAGCGTTGATGGACATCTGGGTTGTTTCCAGGTTCTGGCTATTACAAATAGAGCTGCTATAAACATGGTTGAGCAAGTGTCCTTTTTGTGTACTTGAACAAACTTTGGGTATATACCTAGCAGTGGTATAGCTGGGTCTGGAGGAAGCACTATTCCTATTTGTCTTAGAAAGCGCCAGATAGCTTTCCAGAGTGGTTGTACAAGTTTACATTCCCACCAGCAGTGGAGGAGGGTTCCCCTTTCTCCACAACCTCTCCAGCATGTTAGTCTGATGGGGAAAGGATAGGAGCTCCACAAGGACCAAATATATCTGGGCACAGGGTCTTTTCTGAGACTGACATTCAACCAAGGACCATGTATGGATATAACCTAGAACCTCCACTCAGATGTAGCCTGTGGTAGCTCAGTAACCAATTGGTTTCCCAAAGTGAGGGGAACAGGGACTATTTCTAACAGGAACTCAATGACTGGCTCTTTGGTCTCCCCACCCCCGAAGGGAGGAGCAGTGCTGTTAGGCCACAGAGGAGGGCTTTGCAGCCAGTCCTGAAGATACCTGATAAAACAGGATCAGATGAATGGGGAGGAGGTCCCCCCTATCAGTGGACTTGGAAAGGGGCACGGTGGAGATGAGGGAGGGAGGGAGGGACTGGGAGGGATTGAGGGATCGGGACATGGCTGGGATACAGAGTTAATAAAATGTAACTGATAAAAAAAATAAAAAATAAAAAAAAAAAGAAATAAAGATACTCTGTCAGTAAAGTTCCTAGATTGCCTAAAGAACTTGAATTTCAGCTGAAAGAGCTGAACAAGCGTGAAAGAGCTCTACCCTCATTTACCTGGGGACTGTTCCTTCTCCTTATTTCCTTGCTGCTAAAGCACTTGAAAAGTCTGTAAATCATCCATGTCATAACTGTGCCCTGGGGCTTCACCTGGCTAGAATGTGTTAAGAGAGCAGGTATCTATTTCATTTGCATTCATCCGATAGTTCTTAGCAGAACAAAGAGTACAGTGTGTCAGTGCCCCTAAGAAGTTAGATAGACATTAGAGGGCCAGGGGTTAAGTAGAGTAGGGAAAAAAAAAAAGAACAGAATAACAGTAAAGAACAAAGAGACACAGAGAGAGAGGCCAGCATTTTGCTGCTGGAAAAGAAGTATACTTCAAATCGTTAAAGCGGTTCTTCTCTTTCCCTCCTCAGCAAGACAACATTTGCCTGATACACATTTGAAGTTGGGGTGTGATTTGTGAAAGATTCAATCCTGCTTCTACCTATTTACCAGCTAGCTAATCTTGATGGAGGAGGAAGAAAGAAAATCTTGAGTAACTGAGAAAGCACAAAGATTTTTACTCAGAAGGTTTAAGATACACAAATACTGATTAAATTGATGATATAATTCACGTAGTAAAGGGATGCTAATGTCATCAATGAGTATTTAATAAGAAATGATGAAGATTAAATGAATTAACTAAGGTCTTAGCTATGGTACCAAGGCTTGTTCCATTACTAACTCAATCTTCTCAACATCTCTTAAGCCCCTCCTGGGCTGCATGCACACAAGTTTCCTTCTCCGCATTGCACAGAGCAGGAGATTTTTGAGGATTTCACAGAAAATAGATAAAGGACTCTGTATTGAGATTTAATTCCAAATTTGTACCCTAATGTGTTTGTATTCATCCTGGGCTATCATTTCCTACATAGAAGAAATTCACTGAATGAATATAGTTCTCTGCAGTGTCCTGGCCAACCTTCAGGAATCCTGCAGATTTGTGCATGAAAGCTAACACTCTTGAGGTAAAGGACAGAGAAATCAATAAACCTTTGGATAGGATCATAGACATGTTTTACAACCACTTGTCCCTCACAAAAGAGATACACGACATTGAATTATCTACGGCATTTAATCTTTTAATCAGCCTAAGCTTTCGAGAGGAAATTCTAGGCATTTGGAGTACCATTCCTGAAATCGGAATTTGATGAAACAGCAATGCTCATGTCTTGCAGTTACCGGATGTTTCATAATTCCACTCAACTCTGGAGGCTGGCTGCAGCAACAGCTAGGTGATTGGAACATGTTGTGAATGCCTGGAAAACTTCAGCACTGACAGAAAAGCCTTAGGCTTGTCGGATCGCTGACAAACATTGACACTCAGGGGCAAGAGGAAGATATTTTAAGTCCACCTGTAATAGAGACAGTAAAAAGGACTTTGGTATGATGCTGATTTAAACATGAGGGTAGGATCGAGATTCTGTTTGACTCTGCTCTTTTATAAAATTGGAAATTTAGCATTAGTGTGAAGCCCCAGTCAGCTCCACCTTGAAAGGTGGAGAAATGTGGTAATATTTCTTTTTTTTTTTTAACTGGTGACATAAAGAGTGACATGGATTAGCAAGGAAAGCAGTGGATGCTGTTTTCTGAGTATCCATGAAGACTGATATTTTTCAGAAGTGAGTGAAGTTTAGATTATCATGGAACTTAAGGATTGGGTATATTTTGAGAGGAGAGGGGAATTATAGAGTTAAGGAACAAGGGGATTAGAGTTAAGGAAGATTCAGAGAGCTTAGCAGGATGAATACTAACAGTGCTGAAGATTAGAGCAAGTCAAGGCCTTTAGCACTGGCTGATTTTCCAGGAGGAAGAGGTACAAACAAGCACAATGTAACCGTGGAGAAAATGCAAGCCTGAAAAGGCGTATTGACTTCATCAGTGCCACGGTGTTTACAGCCGAGTCTGGGCTCAAGTCCATGTTGCCTGATTCATAGCGTAGGACTGCAAAAGGCTTAATGAGCATCTAATGGGAAATCCTGTCTGAAAGTGAATTTACAGTGGAGCTAATGGAGTTTAAGATTCAGAGTCTCCGTGGGCAAAGGATTTGGTGAGTGCTGGAGTTTGGGAGCTGTAGATTATTCCAGGTGGGAAGGGGAAGCGGGCTGCCATCAGAAAGCCTTTGTATTTATTCCCTTCTGCTAACCCTCCTGAAGGCTTTTTCAGAAGAGTGTAATATGAATTACAAAAGACCTAATGGCCACTCCTCCTTTAACTACTGTTGAAGTAAATATTCATTCTGGAAATTCATTTTATTAATTTTGTATCATTTTCTTAAGACCGAAAAACCCTGTGTCTGTGCCTGATGCTGCACAGTGCTGTTGTAGGCCTGGATATTTCTCCTAATGTATCAGAGCTGGTCCCAATCCTACATCTAAGAACCCCTGATTGATGTATAGTATATGAAAATTATCATTACCTTTAGATCACTCATTCAGCAGCTGGATCTCCTAAAAATATGATCTACATCATTTGCCGAAGGTCACACATAGGTAGTCTTTACAAGATTTTTAATTTTTTTGTGTCTTTTTTTTTTTTTTTGAAGTTCTTGTTGCTTTAAATATATATATATATATATATTTTTTTTTTTTCAATGCAGTTTATTCAGGAACATTGAACAATCCTCGGACCCCGGGGAAAGCCAGCCCACAGCTTAAATAGCCTCTGGGTAGCCAACCCAGGTGTGCCACAGGGGCAATGCAGATAGGTCCACATACATGGAAGCAAGCCAGATCCTCGGCCTTAGCCAAATGTGGAGTTGTTCGTGACAGAGAGCACTCACCATCGGGAAGGTGGAAGGCGGAAACCAGCTCCATCTTTAAGGCATAGCATTCCGCAGCTCTCTACAGTTCCCCCTTTTTGTTTTAGACGCATCAGGCAAGAGTAGAGGTCTGATCTCTGATATTAGAAATAAATTGGGACTTTGTACAGATGTTCATTTAGGTGTCATCCACCCAAAGAGCATCAGACCCGTCCGATACCTTTTTCTCAGAGGCGGGACCTGGGGCATCAACCCACATGCAATCAGACATGCTCTTCTCTGGGTCCAAAGCGGCTGACCCTGAGTGCAGTGCTTAGCCTCGCATCCTGAGCGTAACATTTTAGCTTTTTATGGTATCCAACCATGCTTGGGGAGAATGTCCTGCTTCAATGGCTGTAAAGGCCTGAATGATCATGGCTGCATCACACTGTTGTGAGACTCTAATCTTGCATATATACCACAGGCAAACCAAGGAGACCAACACCAGAAGGCCTGCTAACACTCCCATGCCCGCCCATTCCTTCAGATGATTCATGGCTGCAGCAATCCATGTTGATAATCCTGTGGCTAGTCCTGCGTCCACTCCGGTAGAATTTACTGTGACAATGGCCACTCTCAGACCTCGGACACCACCACTGCTCGTTCTAGAACTGACGCAGGATGTTCCAACGAGGGGTTAAGGCTTCTCATAATATTTCCTATAAGCCCACACCTGTTTGTCTATATCCCCCATTTTTATTCATTATTAGCCAGATAGAACCAAGTAATTGTGGTAATGATACTTGCTTTTTTGCCCAATGCTGGAATGCTAGTAAATTTAGGTATGCCCTGGTTACTCGCATGCCTCACTGGGTGCCTGTGCCCATTGATGCCCCTCACGCTATGACTCTCTTCAGACAGAAAAGGGATCTTGGAACTACAGCCACCATTGTTACTACCATCTCATTGACGGCTGTTGGAGCTACCACCAGGGCATTAGCCATGAGTCATACTGGGCAGACTGCTCAGACCCTGAATAATCATTTAGCCAATGTAGCTCATGCCTTAGTTGTACATAAAGGAATTAATGCTCAACTAAAAGGAAGCTTGATGGTGTTCAATCAGAGGATTGACCTCTTGCAGGAGCAAATTGATACCCTATGGCAAATCGCTCAACCTGGCTGTCAATGAAAATATGCTGGACTTTGAGTCACTAGCATATAACATGAGAATTTTTCCTGTGCTGCAAATCTGTCTAAACAATTTTTTTGTGTCTTTTAAAAGAATAAAGACATGCTAATTTTTATAAACACCATAATCCACGCCATTATAAAAGTTTAGAATTATAATCCTATATGTTTTGGTTTTGTGATAGAAGAATGAAGAACATGTGAGAATTGCTTCATTTCTGTGAGATTTTTAAAAGTCTACTTTATTTGATGTTATTTAAGGGGTTGCAGAGCTAGCTCCTCAGTTAAGAACACTTGCGACTCTCGCAGAGGACGCAGGCTCAGTTCCCAGTACCCACATGGTGACTTACAACCATCTGCAGCTCCAGTTCCAGGGGATCCTACGCCCTCTTTGGCTTTGGTGGCAAGTGCATAGACCATAAACATACATATATGCAGGCAAACACTCAAATAGAGATTTTATATAAATTCTAGCTCCATGCCAGGTACTTTAAGCTGTGGATTTTCTTTTAGACCAGCTGTGTCCCACAGTACCTTACGCACTCAGGAAAAGCAAATACACATCTAATTAACAAGTCAGTTGCTATTGTTTATTGGGTATTGTGTATAAGTGTGTGAAATGTTTTTCTATCTTCCTTACCCTCAGTTTTTCCCTTATGAAAAGGAATGATGTGATTTTACCTAATTTGTCTAATCTTTGATATTTTATTCTTGTCACTTTTCTTTTTGTGCTCTGTGGCAAATAGAAAAAATTAAATATATATGATACACATAAATATGTATTATTTTCATTGTATTCCAATATTCTCATGCCGTTTATATTTTGACAGTTGGATCATCACAATATGCATATCTTTATTTACTTCTTATAATATTCTTGAAAGATTATATCTTTTAGAATTGAGTTGACTCCTCAGAACCATGAGTAACAGTGTAAAAAACAAGATGGAAAAGCAGAAAAGAAAAGCCTTGCTTCATACCATAGTGCAAAATGTGAGTAACAGGAAGCACAGGAACAGAGGGACACTTCGTCATTAACATGCAGTTTGCTGCTTAATGGTGTGTGTGCTTTGTGTGTGAGTTACATGAGAAGAGGCTTAATATTTAGAGAGGGTTATGACTCTGACAGAGAATCATGTAAGAGCCAGCAAATCTATCTTTCTCAGAACATTTCGTCAGGAATTTGGGAGGGTATGTTCATTGCTCACATCTCTTCTATCTCTCTCCTTTCAAGTCCAGCCTATGCCTTTTGATTTACCTAACTGGCCTTTCTCTCTCCCTGTGTCTCTGTCTCTCTTTACTGGCTTCTCAGAGAGAAGACGATCGATTCAAGGAATAATATTCTCTCATTGTCTTGGAAAATCAGCATTCTCTGGTTTGCACCTATATACCAAGTGACCTGAGTTTGATAAAATCTATTCATTTCAAGTTTCAAATACGTGCATGCTGTATGTTGAGCACTACTCCCCTCCCCCCAAGGATAGGAGCTGACTTAAAGGAGGGTCCTTAGAATATTATGTCCCTTTCCCTCTAAGCAGTAAAGGAACAGGAGAACAAGGATAATGTGTAGTTTGTAGTGTAGGGTAGGGTAGTCCACACTCTTCCAGAAATCATAGTACCCAAACCGTGTATTAACTCACCTGCTTTTGTCTTTGTTCTTTAGAGCAAATTATCTTTATGTCTTTGAGATTTGGCTTCAGATGTCTTGGCCTATTTAATTTATTTTACATTTTATTATCCATGTGTAGAGAAACCTTGTTTAAAACATGAATTTCCTTCCTATTTAGTGTAATTGCTTCATTTTGGTACAATTTTGTCTTTGAGTTTGTGGAAATATTTGGCTCTTTTCTAAGGCAAATGTCATCTGTTTTATCTTCTGGTTCAAGGGAGAGGATGCTACATAGAGTGTCTTTTGGGGTAGAATGTGTCACAAATGGAAGAAACAAGAATATGAAACACTTAACATTATTCTCTTGATATAAACATATGGCTTTGACAATAACATCTCATAATTTAGTAGCAATAGACAAGAAGGAGGAAGAAGAAGAAACAGTGCTTAGGTGCCATTAGACTACCCTGTTTGGTACTGTGACGAGCAATAGATTTTGGAGGGAAAGTATGTCTTTGGTCATCCCCAATGTGCAGAACATTGCTAATAGTCTGGCAAGATTGCTTTTTAAAAGCAACTTAGGTCAAACAGATTGATAAGCTTAGGTTTGTTTGCTAAATATAAAGATCTGGTTTCAGGACTAGGTTCTAATTGTCTGTATTGCTAATGTTCTCTTGCTGGTCAGCAGGCTGGGGTGAAGCTAGGGGGTCGGTGCCCTGACCAGAGGCTGATTTTTCTCCTGTGGCAGCATCTGGGATACCTGCATAGCTGTTGCAGCTGAGGCTGCGGCCTTTAGTCTGAGCAGCAGATGACCTCTAGTTCAGCAGGGGGACAGAGTCATGGAAGGAACAGAGAAGATTTACTAGTCAAGTTTCTGCACTTCCCCATAGGATCCCTCACCGGCTGCAGCTAGCTCTGCCTCTTGTGTTCATTCAGCTCTCTGCACATCCGTAGCTCCTCGGCAGCACTGTGGGTTGTCTTGTCTTTTTAGTTCCCTAAAGGAGATCCAGTAGTTGTTCGACTCGCTTAATTTCAGAGTCATGTGGAGGATATTAAATAGATAAACATCATGCTAAATTGTGTGGGGCTGCCACAAAACATGAAGGTCATTTAGGGATTGAATAACTTCCAGAGGCAAAATGTATGTTAAATGCTTTTTGCATGGCTTCATACCCCACATTCAATTCACTCTTTTTACTGATTTTTAATTCTCTAATTGTGTTTGTACATGCTAGACTACTTTTAAATGAGTCCTTCAAGAGTGTGAATGTGTGTGTGTGTGTGTGTGTGTGCGTATCACAACCTTTATGTCCCTTTTGGAGCACCTTTATGCTGTTTAGCCACTATTGATCCCCAATTCCTTTTGATGAGTCAAAAGATGTGCAATTACAGATTCATTTGCATCTTCCAAGATAATGATAGCATAAAATAACCTGTGGAAATCTGCAAAAGACTCTGTGTTCATTTCCCATTGGGAGTCCTTGATCTGCTCTCAGCCAAGTTCTCTAGGACTTTAAATGGAAAGATCAACTCCAGAGGGGACTTAATTAGGGTTCTAAAAGTTTAAAGATAAAATTATGTCTGAAATGACCCAAAGCATTGGGGATGTAGCTAAGTAATATCATATGCGCAGGGTCCCAGCTTTGATCTACATGCACAGAGACACACTCAATAATAGTAAAATATACAAAAGACCCTAACCTGCCACTGCCTTGAAGTCAATAAAAATTTAAAACTTATACCTTTTTATTATAAGAAATACATCTTCTAGAACCGAATAAAAGAAAACACAAATTAGATGGAACTTACACCTAACAAAATGTGTGACAGCTCCTGGTCCTGAACAAATGATGTTGTCAAAGCAGACAGTACGGGTATATCAGCAAGTCTTCCACCAGTAGTTACACTCAGAGTCCACACTCAGAGTGGACAGTTGTGCACAGTGGCTAGGGTCCTGAATGACATCTTTAACTTGTTCCCCAATTAATAGTCTAGATTTAGATTACCTAGCTTCTCTGGGCCTTTGTTTCCTGATCAAGAAGAAGTGACATAATTACTTAAAATGTCCTTGCTATTGAAATTTGTATGCACACAGAGTTGACACTCAATAAATATTGATGATATTAATAAGAAAATTTAGTTTGGCACTCCAGTGACCCACCAAAGATCACATCCTGGATGTTTCTTAGCAAGCAGCTTCCATGAATTTCTTTGCTGGCAGTCTCTACTTCATACCACAGAACTGTGAAGTGAAACTATGTGTTGTGTTTTTCTACGTTGTCTTCACATCCATGGTATGGGCTTGGGACTTATCTCTCCACCAGTGAAGGTAAAGGGAATGTGCTATTAGGAAATTTGGCAAAAGAAGTTTCCTTTCTCTAATGGCTTGGATCCTAAATGTCCCTTAAAGGCACATGTATGCTAGGTTTGGTCTCAGCCTTTAGTACTACAGAAAGTGTAAGAGTCTTTATGAGACGGGGCTTAGTTGGAAAGATCATACTTCAAGGGTCTTGCCTCTAAGGAGGGTGTTGTGACCCTGGCCCCTGCTCTCTTTTTGCTTCAGGGTTACCAGGAGGCAACAGCTTTACGGGCGCCATATACTCACTGTCATGATAGTCTTCTTTTGCCACTGGCCTGACAAGATTGAAGCCAACTGACCATGGAATGAAACCTGTGAACCTCTGGACAAAATAAATTAGTTTGCATTGCAGTAATCACTTGGGACATTTTGTCAGCATGACAGAAATCTAGTAAATCCATAACTAAAACCCAGTAATACAACAAAAGCTAAATGAGTTGTGGAATACTAAAGACCCTGTTTTAATCTGCTGGTTGTAGCAAAATCCTTAAGTGAGTGTTGGTGTACTTCTTAAAAAACAACATCAACAACAACAACAAAAACCTCTTTTATTTAAATTTCTTATATCTTTCTATTCCACCCCAATCTCTTCTATCATGCTCATACCAGGTGGGAGAGAAAAGGGTTAGTGTGAGAGAGGGCATAGTTTTCTTAGCTGCTCCCTGCTGGTTAGAGTCCTCAAGTTCCTTGGAGCCAGTCTAAACCTTGTTTCAGGAGATCTCCAACTTCTTGTCTCACTGCATCAACAGCAACAGGAGCTGAAGTGGGTAAGCAGCAGCAGCAGCATCCTTGTTCTTTCTTGGAGCTGCTCTACACTCCCTAGGCTCTGGCATTTATTCTGTCTCCAAGAGTCCTCATATCTAAACTATCTGCAGCTGGCAGAGTGCTCCTCTCAGAGCCCGCACGAGGCCAACAGTCTGCTGCTGTGAACCATCTGACTCAGTCCCACATACCATACCTGGGATAAAAACAAAAACATGTTTATATCCACAAGTGTGGAAGTACTGTGGCTGCCTACAAATATGAAAGTAAAGGAGACCCAGTGTTGACTCTGTGGTAGAAGAGAGGTGCTCATCACTTGGGACTGATGTCATTGTCACGCTAAGTCATTTCTGGAACCGCACCAACTCTGGGCCCCGTCCTGTAAAAGAAAATAGAATCTCTGCTGGGTGAACTGTTGGGATATAGCTTTTGAGTAAGGGCCATCTCTTGACTCTTGTAGCTAGCTCAGGACCCCAAAGCCAGGGTATTGAATTACAAGCCATTTCCCTTTTCAGCAAAGAGCCTGTCTAAGCAAATGCTTAAGGCATTTGGCTCCTGGAGGAGCCAAAGCCTGTCTTTGTGTTCTGATATTCTGTGTACTCCTGTTCATCCTCTAAGCTATAAGTAAGCCTGAGCTCTGTTTTCTGTCGAAGCTCTCTCGACTTTGACACCTATATACTGCCATTCTCAGGCTCCCTTTCCTTGAAATGCAGACTCTATCCTTCCATTTCTCTCCGCATTGCATTACATGCACTTGGGAAATATCTCCTCTTCTATAGGCTTATTGCTGATGACACTGATGCTTGCTTTATGAAAGGTAAGGGTGTGTTTTTCCTCTGCTTCAACTTTTACTTTTTCTCTTAGTTTCCAGGCTGTGAATCTCGAGGGACTGGAACCAACTCTTATTCCCCTCCCGCTTCTTCACAGTACAATTTTTTTCTTTTTGTTCGTGGCTTTTAGCAAGCCTTAGCAAGTGTTGATTGAGTTAAATGTGCAAAATTTTCTAGCTGAATATTCCTTCTCCTGAACAAAGCCCTTATTTTCCTAGAATTGCATAAGTTCTCACTCTTGAATTTCTTACCCCTCTAAGGATTAAGAAAAGATCAATGGTATCATTAAGCTTCTATTCATTGTTTTATGCCCATAGAGTTTTATCAGGTCAGATTCTCAAAGGATTCACCACTCTCCCAAAGAATGAAAATGTCTAAGTTGAAAAGTTGGATAAATACTTGCTGAACCAAAGACACAATCTGGAACATGAATATTTCAGGGGAAGGCGGCATGGTTATTTTGCTTCTTTTGACTAAATTTGGAGTACAAAGAAAGTAACCCAAACCAGAACACCTATTTTTTATCTAACCGTTCAAACTCCAGATCTTTTGAGACTCTATAATTCTTTGTCCTTGTATTGGCTTCAGTCTTGAATCCACCCAACTGTTCTCTCGCAAGCTGTTGGAGTAAGCAGATAGATGGCCTTTTTAGTAAGACAATGAAGAAAACTCTAGGCCCACAGGAAGCTGATGAGAGAGAAGGAGGTCACAGGCTTCAGTCTTGTCCCAGTCTGCTGTCCTCTTCATTGAGGCCTGGCTTTGCTTACCAGAAACAAGACAATGGCCCTCCTCAGGAGACAGAGATCATGGGCATTAGCATGGTAGAGCATTAGCTATAAATTCTCTTCAGGTGCCAGGCACAATTATAGAAACACCTGCCTGACCAGGCCTGAATTATGTTGCTTGATCGACACAGATCCTGCCATCTGCTTTATTCCAATATTGAGTTGCTGAGCATTAGAAAAGAGACTTTGGAATCTTGTGGCATAGATTGCTTATTCTTTAGGAGCTCGAGGCAAGGCTCACCTCACCTCATTTCTCTTGAGACTTTTTTTATTTCCAAAGAGAGAGGGAAAAAAAAAGAATATAGATTATGAACAATTAAAAAATAAATAGGTGTATTCCTATTCAGTGTTTTCTGATGTTTTATTTTTTAACTTTTAATAAATACTTTATTAGGTCTTTCAGAATTTAATACAACACATTTTGATTATATTTGTCCTTCTTTTCCCAACTTTTCCAAGACCCACTCCTTTTTTTTCTACCCTTCTAACTTTGTTTTCTTTCCACTCCACCCCCACCATCAAGGCCAGTATATGTTTCCCGGCTCTTTGTGGTTGTATAGCCTTCTACTGGCTTGTGGTTGCCTTATCATGGGCTATCTTAGTGAAAAAACAAACAAACAAACAAACAAACAAAAAACAAAACAAAACAAAAAAACACTCTCCCTCTCCTCTCCAAGTAACCCCCATTTACCAATAGCTCCTTTGCTAGGGGTGAAACTTCCTGCCCACCTCCCTTCTCCATGCTGAGATTTTGGTCTGGTTCAGTTTTGCCCAGTTTTTGTGCACGCTATCACAGCTGCTCTGAGTTCTGAAGTATGACTGCCCTGCTGTGGCAGAAAGACACTGTTGCTTGTTGTTAAGCACCACCTCTGGCTGTTGCATGGTCTCCATCCAATCTTCCAGGATGATCCTGGAGCAGGTAGCGGCGGGGATGTGTTTTATGTGTTCCGTTTAGAGTTATACATTCCACAACTGGCCAAGGTACAGAAAATAAGAGATGCTAGCATGTTTCCATTTTCTAAGATATCCCCAGAAGAAGGTGTGTTAAAGGCCAATGGTCAAGCCAAATGTCCTGACAGATGCACTAACATACTCACACTGGGGTTAAATTTTTTAACTTAGTAAATAATCAGGAAAAACTATATTTATTTCCTTAATTAAAAAAAATAGCAGAAAATTCCAGCGCTGCTATTTAGAAAGTGAACACCCATTTTCATCCTCTGCATTGTAGCATTTATGACAAGTTTGCAAATATATGCTGGGCAGAATTGCCTTCCCAGGAAGGTGATCTAAGGGTTCCTTAAATGCTTGAGGTTTTGTTTCTAAATTATATTTTATGTTAACAATGAAAAAATACTGTCATATTCAAAGTTGTTATGGGGCTAATAATTTGCCTAATAGAGACTGCCTGTGTATTAACGAACAGTTTCTAAATTAATTCATTTTAATCAAACTCAGAAAGAGCACTTGCCCACCTGTTTGCTACAGAATGTTTTTCACTGGCTTTTCCTAATTTGCACTGGACCTGTCTGTTTATTCATGCATATACTAGTGTCTCTATTTATATCTACAAAAGCTTTGTTTTGTAATACGGAGCAGAGAAGGTTTGAGGCTCTGAGGGAGTGAATTGGCATTTTCCTGTCACAAAGTTCTCGGTGACAATTTCTCACCTCTGTGAAAAAGAGTAAGTGGTCAGAGTTGATGGAATTATTCGGCAAAGCATTTGGAAAGCTCTGGACAGAGGGCTGCATTAGGGTCCAGCCTGATTTTATCTCTGCAGAAAACCTTTACTCAGTTCCTTAAAGACGTGGCCCTTTCCCATACAGAAATCTGAGAATGGGTGACTACCACACATGGCTCAGCAGGTGGGTGCTACATTTTATTTAAGTATGAACAAAGTAAGGTTTTTTAAGGCAAGAAAGTGAAGGGGAAAAAAGTTTCAGCAAAAAACAGGTTTCTTGTGGTAAGAGGAGTTCTGAGATTGGTTAGAAAGGATAGTTATGATACTGTGGAAAGTTCCAGAAATAACTTCCTGTTGAGGACTAGATATATTGTTAAGTGGAAGTTATCAGCTCACAGGTTTTTTTTTTGGCTAGTTGCTATTCAAACATCTGCTGAGATTCGGAGTGGTAATAAGAAAGTTCTCATCAGGATTAGCATTTGCTGTTTTAATCAGGGCTATCTGGGCACTGTGAAATCAAGATGGAGCATGAAATAGGAAGCTTACCAACATAACTTTATGTGAGTGAATGTTTGTCAAAATAACCTTGAATGGGGAAGTGGAGCTGGAAGATAGCTTCACAGTAATGTTCCTGGTATCTGAGCATAAGGACCTGCGCTTGGATTCCCAACACTCTTGCCAAAACCAGACATTGTGGCTTGTATCTGTCACACCAGCACACGGGAGACTAGGTAGGCATACCCCCAGAGGTCATTGTCTAGTCACTAGCAGAATCAACAAGCTCCTGGGTTAGGGAAAGATGCTGTCTCAAAAACTTAGGTGGAGAGTGATGGACCAAGTTACCTAATGCTGCATGTTTGCAGGTCTAACCTCCTATCCCATACACAAACACATCCACATAACACATACACACATACCACGTACACCTAACACACATATCCACACACAAATTCACACACACACACACACACACACACACACACACACATGAACACAGCCACATCATCACACACACTCACACACGTCATACACACATCCACATCACACATACCCCTACACACAAGTCCACATGTGCACACACACCACACATCTACATCTCACACACACACGCGCGAATCTGAAAACATCCTTGCTTCCACTGAATTTATAATTTAATGACATATACTTGAACTAATAAAATCTATACACAAAAATTGTTTATGGAGTGAAAATAAATAATCATTTATTATTTAAGCAGATTTTACTCATGAGTATGCTGATTTCTTTAACATCGGAAAATATGCAGAGCTGTAGGAGGATAATACCAGGATAGGCAGACAATTGCATTTTTCCACGTAGTCTCACTCTGGGGCAGTGATTTGGTCTGTGACCATTTTAACAGGTTAGAATTTTGTCAAATAGCACCACTAATCAGAAGAGAGAGACAACTGCCCAATAAATAATTTAAGAGTGCCCACATACCCTTGCATCACTGAACTGTTTGGCAGTGAGCTGGTGAGTGGTGCATACACCCAAAGGGGAAAAGGAAGGGAAGAGACCTCAGGTAATCGATGGAACACATAACTGAAGGCTGGAAGCTCACCTTTCCTTCTTGCTCTGATTCTGAAAACAGAAAATTGCATTGGTTTGAACAGCTATGCTGTGAAATGTTACAAAGGATGCATCTCCTCTGCAGTATTGATAAACTGCCGGACCGTATCACTGGTGTTCAGTTTTACTAGCCCAGCAAGAGGAAGCAGGGAACAGATTTCCACCTCCGCGCCCCCAGGCTCTGGGAATTGTTTAAACAATCCCTACGTGTGTGGGCAGGTGAGCCCGCACCATTTCACACTGGGTTATAGGGATCCCACTCCCAGGCACCCCTGAACTCCCTAGTCATGTGAATGGGAGCCATGGCCCGTGACCAGTTGAGCGTCATTATTTAGTTCACTGCTATATTGTATCATAGGAGCAACCACCTAGAAATGCTCTCTGCCCACACTCCCATTTTCTTGGTGGGGGATTTATAGGACTATTTGGCAAAATCACACTGAGGTGGAGTCACAACATCATTCTTTGTCTTCAAACAAACAGCCACCCTGCTGCCACTGATCAGCATTCCCGGGATGGCTGTGATTGAAATTTAGCACTTAGAGTGACTTAATTGGCACAGGGATCTGTTCAGCATATGCCCCACCACAGGCATGCCATCTGATGTACCCATAGGGTGCCCCACACCTCACGCATGCTCACGTCTTGCTGAAGAGGGAGTTTTGCACAGATTGACGGTGGCAGCTCCTACTGTAGGTTGGGAGAAAGTGGCCTTAGAGAACAGATTTGAGGGATCTTGGCTGGCCTTCCGGTTAACCTAGCTCTCTGTTTCCTAGAAAGGAGTCCTAGCTAACTTGTTGTGAAGAGTTAAGGATCATTGACACTCCTGCCTCCTAAATAAGGCCCTGTGCCAGTAACCTGGAATTTGGAAGGATTTAGCATGCTTGGGCAGCCACTGCCTCAGAATTCAAGGTTAGAACATTCTGTGCTCAGTGTAGCTATAATTGATCCCAAGGTCTTCAGAGAAAATCCAGGACACTGATGTGAATGGTTTCCTGCTGGTTGCAAACACTGTATAGCAGGGCCAAAAGTTCTAGGGCTAGGGTGTTGATACCAGAACAGTGAACAGACTCAGCGCGTTCCTTTCCCATATCTGAAGAGTTCATAGGTGGAGAAAGAACAGTCGGTGGTTAGGAGCAGGTTGCACTGTTCAGTGTCCGCAGGTGCCCTGAGGCTTGAGTACTCCAGGAAATGAGGTAACGTCTTGTCTTGGTCACAGGTACCCAGGAAGTTTGTCTTATCAAAGTGCCATGATGACCAAGATTGCCAGCAACATGGAAAAACAAGGGTCAGGCCTCTGAAAGTCCCTTTTTTTTTAAATTTTTGAAAAGGTTTTGCACTGTTTGGATCACAGTCTCCAAGCTTTCCTGTGCTCTTAGTGTTCTTGTCTAGCATGAGGGAAAGTCCTAAATGATCAATTAATGTTTGCTGCATTCTGAACAAATGAGTTAAGCAGTTTGATTTCCTTTAAGTGAGGCTGGAAACAGGTAACAAATGAAAAGGGCCTTTGCCATGGAGCTAAGGGGAATTTCTTTGGGGTACGTTCTCTCCCAGAACCTGTTCCTAGTCTGGAGGCTTCTCCATACCCAACTTTATAGGTCTCAGGGACCATGTGTCCTAGATCCCCAGGCACTATGTCATTGCTTTGCCCTTCTGTAGTATAGTAGCTTTTATATGGCTTTGAAGTCAAAGGAAGCAGTTAATCAAATTCACAAAGAAGAAAACAACTAGTGCTGAAAGCCCTGTGCTAATTTATATGTAATTTTTACTTAATTCCATTCTTATTCCTTACAGCAATATTTATCAGGAGTTAGCATTGCCCTCTACTGCCACTCTCAGAAGGACACACTGAGGTTCAGTAATCAAGGATGGTGGACTATGGGGTCTGGTTTTGGGAGCCGGGGACCGTACCATTGTCCTTTCTTGAATATTTACTGGGGGTGGAGGGAGTGAAATTGAAGTGTACATATTTGACAATTTTATAAGCATCCTGAAAAATATTAAGCCCACCAGGGCAAGACATACATGGACAAGCAGGAAGCACTGGTTCTGGGGAGGCTCTGAGAATGGTGGGCTAGGCGGCTGGCCTGAGATGATCAGCACCAGGCTGCCAGCCCTTCCCCAGCCTCAGCAGCCTAGCAGTAACAATTCATTCAATTATGTTAAGCGCCCATTAAAGGAATCCTAAGCCCTCCCCTGGGCCATCTCAGTTCTAAGAGATTGTAATTGTTTGAGACTAACGGTGATTTCTTCTTCTGCCTTCAGGTGATCCTCATTTTGACAAAGCTCTATGACTATAACCTGGGGAGCATCACGGAGAGCTCGCTTTGGAGGTACGTAGATAAATTAGGCCACTAATCACTGCGTTGTTTAAGCCTGCTCTCTGCTAGTGCTGTCTCTGCAAGTCTCGATTTCTGGTGGGGAGGCTCCTGGTTATTCGCATGCCTTCTTTTCTTTTCATTGTTTCCTCTAGAGAAGGGATGGGCTTTGTCTACTGGCAGGCCAGAGAAATGTCGCCTTCTCCTTCTCAGGGAGACTGTTGTGTGCCTCTCCTCCTGAAGTGCTAATGTGTTTTGATTCCCATGGTTCTCACTGACCTGGAAACTCTTGAGGAGAGAGGGGCTGGCTTCTCATTGGAGAAAGCAGCACCTCAGCCTCTAGGTGTGTGGGAAGCAGCCTTCCTTCCAGGCTTCCACAGTTTGCTGTCCATGGTGCTGCAGCTCCCAAGTAGTTCACCGGCTGAGACATTTGAACATCTGTATAAGGTTATCTCAGGGATTCATGTTCATTTCACCCACATACAAATAGTGTGAAAAGGTTTCTGTGACAAATGAATGGATGCAAATCGTTTAGGGGCAGACTATCTCATGAATACCCAAGATGCTGTTATCAGTCTGTAAAATGGCTTTTTCTTGTTACTCCAAGTTTTGCCCTTCTCATCAGTCTCCTCAGCCTGTACCAGGTGGTGATACCTGCACCACCCCCTGCAATCCAGGAGACAATTGTCCCTGGGTAGTTACTCCCACCTTATCTGATAATGCCTGAGAGAAGATGGAGCTTGTCTATGTGAGATCCAGCGGTCAGCCAGAGCTCATACACAGCACTGTAGCTGAAAGCATGGGTGCTTTCATTGGTGCCTTGATTATCATGGACTTCTTCGGCTAGTGCCCAGCACCTATCGCCTCATTTAAATTCAGAAAGCCTTGATCAGAATGTTCATGACTCAGTAAGTTTGCGTCTCTTTGATAGCGTGCATTCATAAGAATAAAAGCCAACTTTCCCCTACACTGAATCTGTCACAGGCAGCTCAGAGTGTGCATTAGGCAATTAAGAGGCATGTAGCCTTGTCTCAGAGAGGTAGAGGGCTTCAGCAAGCACAATGCTCCAAGTGCACTGTGGCAAATACACAGAGGGACACAGGAGATGGTGATACTAGACCACTAAAGCTCAGTGTAAGCTTGCTTCCTTCTCTCTGTTAAGACATTAAGAGTGTGTTTTCCAATCTAACAGAGGGAGATTTATGAAATAAAAATGGTGATTGCCAACACAGTCCTGGAGAGGCAGAGACTGGATCATTACCAGTGCTTGGTAACCACCCAGACTAGCCAAATAGGTCAGTTCCAGGTATAGTGAAAAACTATTTTTAAAAAGGTGGACAGTGATCAAGGATGCATCCAGTAAGTTGACCTCTGCTGTCCACACAGAACAAGCACACTTGTGCATGTTCATACCCAACACATACGCATATACACAGTCAAACACACAGAGAAACTTATGTATATATATAATAGTACATATACATATATACATACATATATATATATATATGTAGGGTTTTTTTAAATGCTGAGGTTCTGATCAGCATTTTTTTCTACTTCTGAAAAGTCCTAAGCAACTGAGAAATGACCACTAACCAGATCCAAACCTTCAGCTGAGCCCTATTGCTTGAAACTTCTACCAGCTAAATAATCAAGAGTCAAGTGTCAAATGCCCTCTGGGTATTGGAGTAGGTGGGGGCCAAGAGGCAGTTGACCTTGTGCTGCTGTCCTAAGGACTTAAAGCTTTTTGGATGTATGAGACAGGAATGACAAGCTACCATTGTACCCAATTAATGAGATTTACTCCCTGGTCGTGCTGCCATCGATTGTTCCTTAATCCTAAAGCAAGTTGCTGATTTTGTTTTGTGTGGAGTTGTTGTTCTCTCAGGGAGTCAGTCTGAGAAGGGCTGGGCGAACTGACACAGAACAATTAACTGCACCTGAATACCAACTCTAACTGGTGGTGGATTAAACATTGCGATTTGTGGGGAAAGCTGGTTTTATCATTTGAAGCAAGATAAGCTTAAAGGTTGAGATAAATAAAACGTCAAATCGAGATACAGTATCTGGGAGAAGAAATATATTCATCTCTCCCCTCTCTTGTCCAGGGTAATCAGTACTCTGCCAAGAGAGGCTTAGCTGCTGAGGAAGAAAGCCTTAGGCAGTTCTGACTGAGATACACACATGTGCTATTAAAGGGCCACGCGCCTACAGTGCTCTGTTGAAGAGGCTTACTGTTGAGGGTGACTGGCCAAAATCAGTGCCCCAAATCCCACTACTGGATGGCAAGATCTTTCCTCTTCCCACTCCAGAAGCTCCAGGGGTGCAGCAAAGAGTGGCTTGGACTGATGGGTAAATTCCTGCTCTGCAGAGTAGCTTTCCTACAATGTCCAGTGTTTACTGAGCTGTAAATGAAAGGCTATGGAGTGTAAGTAAGCACTCCAAAGATGATGTGTGAAAATGTCCCTGCATGGGCGTTCCCCTCATTAATGCATACCCAATGATGTGGTCAACATCTGTGCTTGTTCTCTGTCACACCACCACCCTCCAAAGCCTGACAGAGCTAGCTGCCTTCTCACATAATCCATTACCACCCTTTCCAGTCAAGATTCGTCTGAGTTTCCTAACTTCTACTTTCAGGTCATATCTCGATCACATGGCAGTGGTTTTGGTTCCGAGACTTTCACATTTGTTTTATTAAGACTTAATTGCCAACTTTCTAAATCAAGGAAGTGGTTAGTATGTGTTCTATGATTCATTCAGTGCAGTGATGCCTAAGCGCAACTTGCCACACAGGCCCAGGTTGGTGTTATTAACAGTTAACAATGATTTCGTTCAATGTTTAGGGCTCAGCTTAAGTGTTCATTGATACTCACCAAATAGGAATAATTTTTTTGTGTGTGTCTGCTTGTTTAAAAGCATAGGAGTGTTTTATTTACTGGACTCAAGCAGCCTGTCTTGTTTCACTTGTCAATGAATTGAAAGTATCTATAAAGACAGTTAATTTTTCGGTGTGTCTGAGTTATAAGTGCCCAATATGTGGAATATGCATATTGAATTAATCTAACTCAAGAAATGTTTTCTAAGAAGCAGGAGGTATTTCCTGTGCAGTTATTTTTTAATCAACCTTATAAAGAACAGCCCAAAAGTGAAGCTCAGGAAAATTAAAGAGCAAACTCGCTGATTGTGTGATTATACAAAGCTGGTCCTTTTCTGTTTTCTTAATGTGCACACACCTGGCTTGTTTACCTTTATGGTGTCTCTTCAGTTGGTCTCCTCAATATTAGTTACAATGTATGGACGTTTAGAAGCATACTTGTAGACCTGTCCTTATATTTTAATAACTTGATCTCTATAAGTTACCAAAGAATTCTAAAATGCCATCACTATACTCAAACCTTCACTTATAATATAAGTTAAGTGTCTTACACTATAAGTGTAAGGCATTCTACTTCATAGGAATGACAGTGCCCATGTCCAGTCTCAACCAGATCTCTGGAAACAGAAGTCAGCATCTGAATACACAGTGCACAATACCATCCCCAAAGACAGGCATCATCATTTGTGCACAGCTCTATCTGGCATTGCCACACTTCTGTCTGCACACCCAGTTTCTTCTGCTTTTCATCAAAAGAGCAGATGTTGGAATAAGATATTCAGGAGCAATAATTGATTGAGAGTGTTTTTAGGATTTTACTATGATTGAATGATATCAATACTTGTTTCCCTCAGTGTTTTTCTCTCACTATCGTCTAATAAATGTGATATACAGTATCTTTTCACAATGTTGGATCTGGAGTCTTGTGGGCTGCCCTGCTGATCATACATACAATTGTCTTTGTATAACTATCTCTTTTTAATGCCATAGTGCATCAAGTGTCTTTGTCTTCTAATGGTTGCCAAATGTTTGTTTACTTCATTCAGTTCAAAAAACAAATACCACAAATTTCTATACCATCAACCATACTCAGTAATAAGTAGAGACAAAATTATGTGTGATAAAATTTTCTTTTTTCCAGAAACTCAAAATCTGCTTTTCTGATGAAAAGCAGAAACTTGGTGTATAGATAGAAGGATGGGAATGCAAGATAAGGCAGTGGACAAGTTACTGATGTCTGTCTTTTGGGGTTTGATCTTGTACACTATGTATTTAGGCGGTGATTTCCATGCGCCAAGGTCTGATTACAGTGTAAACAAGGGCATTGACATTTCTATGAAGAATCTCTTGTATCAATGTTGTCTAAACAATGCCCCCAATTATCTGTTTGGCTAATAAAGAAGCTGTTCAGCCTAAAGCTGGGCAAGAGAGAGTTGGGTGTGGGAATTCTGTTTTCAGTCAGGGGTCTCAGGTTATGGAAGGGGAGGGGGAGGAAAAAACTGAGAAGAGGAAGTAGTCACAAGATCCTGTCCCTAACAAATGAGCCATTTTGAATTGTAACCTGCTAGGAAGGTAACATTAATTTATTTTCAATAGTGTCACTAGGTATATAAGCCATGCTCCATGGCAGACTCCATGGCAGCAACACAAAACAGACACTGTATTACTGGTGTGTGCATTTTGTTTTGTCTTGCTGGTTTTTGTTTTTGTTGTTATTTCATTCTTTTTTATTTGTTTGTCTGTGTTGGTTTTTTCGGTGAAGGGGAGACTTTGAGCATTAAGTTGGGTGGATAGAGAAGTGAAGATGACCTGGAAGAAGTTGAGGAAAGGAAAGATTATGATGAATATATATTGTATGAAAATCTATCTGTCCATCTATCTGTTTGTCTGTCTGTCTGTCCGTCTATCTACATTGAGACAGGGTCTTCAATGTACCTTTGTCTGTCCTTGAACCCACTATGTATTCCAGGTTGGCCTCTAACTCACAGAGATCTGCCTGACTTTTGCCTCTCAGGTGCTTGGATTAAAATGTGTGCTACCCAGGCCATTTTTTTTAATTGTTTTAAAAATAAAAATTGTAATCACATATTGTATTTATTGTATACCATATCAAGTATATTGTAATTCTCAAGTAACTCATAAAATCTATTGAAGAGATAAAAGGAATGGTATATGTATTATTAAAATCTATATTTGGATCTTAGAGTTATTTACATCCTAAAACTTTTATGTTCTAAATATTTTATATCCTAAAATTTTAGTGTAATGCCCTGTCTATAAGCAAAACTGTTTTGAAGATAATGCAATATGATCTTGTGATATTCAGACATGTTTCACTGCAGGAGGAAGAACATACCCCAAAGCCAATTATAAAAATCCCAGGTTCATGTAAGGATACAGGCCCACTTAGCTCCAGTGCCCTCAGTATATGCCCCATGTCAGTATTTTGGTGAAGCTGTCTGTGTTCTACTGAGTGATATTTTACATCTTTCTTGCCCTTAAAGACTAAGAGTCTGGACTCTCAGCTCAGTATAGCCCTGTACTCCATGTTGATTGGCATTCTGCTGAGTTCTCCATTTCTCCTTTTAGCTAGTAATAGATAAGAAACACAGAAAAGCAAACAGCATCTCAATGAGTTAATAACTTTATCAATGCAAGCCAAGGAAGTATGTGCAGAATATTTTGATCCAGGAAGCAAGCAACTGACATTTTGATGTCACACAGCTATAGATTCAGTTTTCATACTGTGTGGTTAAATCTTATATCTATGGAGTCTCTTGAGGTATAGATTACCACCCTGCTGTCCTTTTATAGACAAATGTGCATGCATAGGTCCTCAGAGAAGTTTCTTCTCATTTTGTCCTTTGTCTAATTACATCAAATCTTAAGCTCACTATGAATTGGTAATCAAATGTGGAAATGATTTTTTTTTTAGATTAAGACACAAAGGATATAAAGAGTACTTGGATACTATTTATTAATCTGCCTGAAAACTGGGTTTAAATATTTCTTGAAAATAATTAACACCCATTTTTTTCTTCACTTTTAGCATGAATACCAACTTGTTAAAAGGCCATTCTTGCATTCTGCATCACTAAGCAAGTCCTCGATTCTTTCTGCCATAGCTTTTAATAGCTTTCATATATGATATGTCACAGTCTGTAATGATTTTATTAATTATTTCTATTGTCTGATGCCACCATTAAAATGTTTCCTGGTACAAGAGATCTGTGTGTCTCTTCTTGGAGCCTAGAAAAATGTTTAACAAATAGAATTTCCAGTGAGATTTAGCAAATTCATAGAATATTCAAATAAATGCTTATGTAGATTTATTTTAGATGGTGTTATTTAGATATGAATAACCTGACCATTTCATGTAAGCTTTTCACAGTTTAGTGGGGAAGACTGATAGCTAATGAGAAGTTGTTTTAATATCAAAAACAACAATAATAATAATAATAACAACATTGATTGAAATACAGTTGTGTCTGGGAGGGAAAACTTCTAGAAGAGATGAGCAGAATCATACAGAAGGAGCAGCGATAGCCTGAGAAAGAGGTCTTTGAACTTATTGGATACAAACTGAGTTCTCAACACCTTCAGGTGCTGGTGTGGAGAAAAAACATACAATTTTGTTCTGCAAAAATTGATTTGTTCAAATTCTTCTCTAGTAAGTATCTTAAAATGTATCCCAGAGATATAATGCATTTTTGAAAAGGTAGAGACAAGGGGAAAACAAATGTTAAGAAAAAACTATTGTACATAGAGTGTATTACCTTGTGATCAGAAACATAAATGTGCAATAACCAAAAGAATGGTGATCAGTGAAGTAAGAAATAAGAAAAGGTGAGTTGTTAAGGCAAGAAAGGATGGACTATGGAAGGTGGAAGAGGCATTGTGTAAATGTTTATGTTATTATGTATGTGTATCTGTAGGCATGGGTGTACAGTACCTGTGGAGTTTAAAGAACAACTTTATGGGAGTCTGTTCTCTCCTTTACTGCATAGGTTCCGGTGAATTGAACTCAGATAATCAGTCTTGACAGCAATAACTTATACCCAATGGCCCATCTCATGGACCCTTGCATGCTGTATATTATGAATTTGAAATCACAGTCCTGTTAGATAAGTGAGAAGGTGGAAAGGGGAAGCAGTGAAAGTTACTGTCTCCTTGTTTTGGGATGGTAGGTGGGGTGCTTTGAAGAGGCTGCAAGTTCCTTTTTTACTTGTTAAAGCTGAGGATTTTAACAGTTCTGGTGGAAACTTCAGTGGGTTGTATGTATGACTTTGGAGCATAGGCAAGAGGTCTAGCGTAAGGACATATATTTGAAGAACTCCTATGTAAGCATTTTAAGTTTTGTTAATAGGTTAGAGGAATGTGTAGACAGTGAAAGGAAGAATGGAAGGCACCAATCATGAGCCAAACTCGGGAGCCTAAAGCTTTGAAATAATTGAACGTGTAAGAGAATAGAACTGAGGCAGGCACACCCACATTGATAACACAGAACAGTGTTAGAGAGATGGTTCAGTGGTCAAGACCAGGTACTGCTCTGGGAGAGGACCCAAATTCAGCTTCCAGTACCTACATTGGGTGCTTCACCGTCCTGTCTTCATAGCTAGAGCTCCAGGTAACATACCTCTCTCTCTTCTAGTTTTCTTAGACAACTGCATTCATGGGCGCACACACACACACACACACACACACACACACACACTCACACACACACTTCATATAGTTTAAAAATAAAAAGGAAATATCTAAATAAACAAACCCAAAACAGAATACATACACACACATTAAAAAAAAGTGTTTGTAAAATGGATACTAGATTGGTCAGTGTAGAGGACAAATGGCCCAAAAGAAGTAGTGAAGGGAAAGATATATTCCACTGGACTGAGAACATACCCATGACTGTGAATATCCATTGAATCCTACTGTTGGTGAATATATAGTAAGGTAATGAGAAAGGTTTTGGGGACAGCTCTTTTGAGGAAGACATCATTAAGAACATAAAAGGAAGAGGTGTGTTTGTGTTAAGGAGATCATCAGCAAAAGGAATGATCTCTCATTCTATTGTATGTACAAACCTAAACATGTCTGTGTTTTTAATTGATAAAACCAAGACGAAAAGATTGAAAACATGGGATAATACAGAATTTAATACTAGAGAAGGCTTTCACAGATGATCTTCTAGCCATACTTGATCTAGGAGTTATGATAAGGGAAGGCAGATTCTTTACCTTGCAGAGGATACGAGTACCATCACATGTTAATCACATTCACTGAGAAATGGAGCAGAGTGTGTTGAGACATCTCCTGCCATTCTGGTGCCTAGTGAGTGGAAAAGCCACTGAGCAGGTGTGGATAGCAACTGCCTAGGGGCAGGTCAGTGCTGGGATGAGTTCTCTTAGCCCCCAGCTGGGCTTCCACTTGGGTTAGTGTGACTGAACTTTTCCTCATTGATCTCTGTGAAACATACAAGACAATCGTAGGTTTCGCAGTCCTCGGAGGCTTTGAGAAGAGAATGAAATGTGTTATAGGGTTTGAGGAGTTTTGAGTGATTGGGAAAGGATTCTTGGCTGAATATAGATGAAAGTGAAGCAGAAATAGGAGGAAAAAATACTGGAAAAGTGGGATTCTCACCCAAATCCAAGCATTTTTAGACGCCAGAGAACACTTAAAGAGAAACATCCAAAACGATCTTGCCTTTTTGTCATGGGACTCGCTCCTGTCGCTACTTGACCTCTTCCCCAACTCTCTTTGCCCCAAAACACAATGTTTGCATTCTCCCCCCATTCATGGTTTAATTTATGGAGTATCAGATGACCTTGATTGGTTTCTGCTGCTCTTCAGCTAGATGCCCTCCTTTCTTGACCATCATCACTGCACTTAATAAAACCCTTGAGAAAGGAAGAGGACTGTGTACTCCAAGTGCAGTAATGTTTATAGGCTGTACAAAAATGACAAGTGGTCTTAGAAGGCCATTCTAAATGTAAGGAGCCTGTCCTTAAGTTTTAGTTTTGGACAGGTTCGGCATGAATCTAAGCTTTGTTGACTTAATTGTTTTAAGGAAATAGAGAATTCCTTTTATCTATTTTCTTTTCTAGAACTGTATTTTTGTCTCGTAGCTTTCTACTCAACACACAGTAAACAGGAAACTATCAGACTTTTAATAATGAGGGCTTTTATACTTATTTGGTCATTATTTGAAATGGTTTGCCCCCTATATGATTTATCTAATAAATTATACTAACAGCATGTATGGTGGTTTGAATAAGAATAACTCCATAGGTGCATATATTAGAGTGCTTGTTTCACAGTTGGTGGAACTGTTTAGAAAGGATTAGGAGGTATGGCCTTATTGGAGGAGATGTGTCACTTTGGGTGGGCTTTGGGATTTTAAAAGCCCATTCCACCCCCAGTTAGCCCTGCTCTGTAAGATCTCCTCAGCGTCTCCAGTGCTATACCCGTTTGCTTGCCATGATGATCATGGACAACTTTAAACCTCAAGAGTCATGAGCCCCAGTAGACATTTTTTTTTTATTTTATTTTTATGTTTTCTTGGTCATAGTGTCTTATCATGGCATTAGAAAAGTAACTAGCACTGTGTGTTTTGTTAATTCCAAGCTCTCCTGAAAGTGCTGTTAATATTTGCATTTAACTCATCCTCAAAAGAACTCAGGAGACTGGTTCAATCCAAACCAATTCACAAAGAAGTAAACATCAGAGACTCACCAGGAGGTGATTGATCAGACATCTGACTCAGGCAAGGTCCCAAGCCCAGGCTCTGAACTCACAGGAAACATCTGTGGAAGCTCCTCCATAACTGATAATGAAATACTGGATGTATATGAACTCATTATTGTTCCACTTCTATTTTTCTTGAATGTATTATTTTTTGAACATTTTTGTACTCTTACAGGGAGCATTTGGGAAGCTGCATATTACCTCATTCACCATTGTGCCCTAGAACCAACTACTATTCTTGTTTCATAGCAGATAATCATCATTTTAATAAATTTATTGGAGAAATATTTCTTTTAGAAATCATCTGTCGTTTGTTGATTAATTAATTGATGTTAAACTTGTTTCATCTTACATATCATGGGAAATCAAAGGTTTATAGAAGTTCATTTATTCAAATGTCAGGTTGTTTTAATTTATTGTCAGTGCACATGTGCAAGGTGACAGATACTAATTTCATCTCAGCATGTCAATTGATACTGTCATGCTGTGTGGCTACACCTATACTCCCACAGGTGCGGGAAGCTGAAACAGTGTAAAGGGAAGCCAAGCATAGTCAACTAGCTCTTAAGAGGTCTTTCTGCATAAATGAACAAATGCCCATTGGTTTCTCGTCCCGACTGCACCATGTTGTCACCTGAGAATTCGCAAGGAGATCATAAAATATAGCTGTAGACAGCATTCGTCTGAGAGGCCAGCAATGGGCCTGCATGTCAGAGGACGGGGGTAGGCCATGCCAATCACAGGACAATGGTGATGGAGGCAGAGCTATTGGAGAATTTTAGAAAGCCCACCATTATTTTTAAATAATTTATTTAACTTTATTTTATGTGCATTAGTGTGAAAGTGTCAGATATCTTGGAATGGGCATTACAGACAGATGTGAGCTGCCGTGTGGGTGCTGGGAATCGAACCCTAGTCCTTTAGGAAGAGCAGACAGCACTCAACCACTGAGCCATTTCTCCAGCCGAAAGCCCCTTTTTTCTTTCAGGTGAGGTTTCTGATATACTGTTCAACCACAAATCAGGTCGCACACTTTCAGCTCTGCTCTTCTCTTTCCAGAGGGACATGGCATAGCGAAGAGTTATTCCTCAGCACGACTTTCTTTCTCTCTCCTGCTGGGATATATTAGCAAGGTCGGCACCTTTGGTTTATTGGCCTCCAACAATCTGCGATTGCACGGGATTATGACTCCTTAGCTTGCAGAAGCTGGAGATGCAATCAATTCATGGTGCTTTTGGGCTTTTTTTTTTTTTTTTTTTTTTTGTGTGTGTATTTATTTCTGCCAGCATTTCTGGGGACAGAGACTTAAAAGATCTTTTTGGAAAGAATTTATCTTTGAATATCCTGCTTCATTGCACTTTCAAATAAGAACACTGAACAGAACCAACGTGAGCTCTGCTCTTATTCTTGGCTTTAGCAAAAGGTAAGATGACATCATGAAAGTCCATCTTCTCCACATTCAACACTCAGCCAGAACATAATCTAATCCAAAATACATATCCTTTGAAGTGACCATGATTTGGAGTAGAGAATAAATTTGTTTTTAGCCCGGCAAGGAATATTTTGTCTGGAAACGTTTGGAAGCCATTTACATTTGTTGTAACACAAATTTCACTTAATTTGCCATCATTTCAGTTTCCTCAGTTGCCCCCTGCTCACCTTGTCATCATTCTCCAACAGTTGGAAATCTATCACTTCTGACCTTAAAAATCAAAACAAAACAAAATGAAAATTCAAACTATCTACTTATTTCCAAGTTGCATGGGGGCATTTTCTCTTTAGGGTGGAAGAAAGTTGTTAAAAAAATCTGTCTTTCCCTTCAAAACCCAACAATTTAATGTCCAGTATAGGAGCGCAACACCTTTTGGTGACCAGCGAAGGCCATGGCCCATAGTACATACTTGGCTGTAATTACTGATACCAAGGACTGCTGGCCTGAGGGAGCTCTGGCTTCCGCATGCCATTGGTTGACAGCTCTCCAGAGATTGCAGGCTGGTGCTGTGGGGCTGAAATTACACAGGAGCCCATAGACTCTGCTTGTAATTGCTGCTTTGTTTTTTTGTTTGTTTGTTTGTGTTAGGTTTATAGTAGTTGCAGAGCTGATAGAGTCTTATCCCAAATGGTTCCCTGGTTATTCATTCATGAAGCATTGGAAACGCAGGATAAAATTCTCTTTCAGTGACCAGGAAGTATGTGTGTTTGGGGAAGAGGGTGGAACATTCAGCTCCTCCGTGAACTCTGTGCAGTGGGAGCATCTGAGGAGTGAGTATTTTGACAGAGCTGACTGGCTCTTCTGTCCTTACAGCTGATTGACTCCTCTGTCCTCACAGCACGGCGGTCTCAGGGTTCGACTGTTATACATGTTCCTCACATCCTCCAGCTACAACTCTGGACATATTCAGACTGACACGTGGGGCCATTTCTCCTACTAAACTCAGTGTAGCATGGAGAAGGCTGGCATACAGTTAGCAAAGTTGCTGTAAATGCCGATCTATGGGTTAGGTCTGGAATAGACCTTTGTAGACCACAGCTGGAAGAGGCTGGATTTGGGTCTTCATTCCTGAACATCCCAGGCCTACTTTCTTCCTTGATTTGGTATTATCTATCACTCCCTCATCTCTAACCCCATAAATAACAATGCTGCCCAGAAGGATACAATGGGCTCTTTTTTGTCCTATGGAACAAGAAGTTTGAATACAGCATCTTTTCCATGCTACACAGGCACTCTACTTCGGAACTATCACCCTAGCTCTTTTTGTTGCTCTTTTCATTATTCCTTAATTTTCTCATTTCACATTTATCACTTAAAAAATCTACTTAAAACGCCTTCTTCCTAAACTGAAGCAGGACTTCCTTTTACCTGTGCCTCCCAAGTGACTGAGACTACGGATCTTTGCCAGCAGGCAGGATTTCCACATGGATTCTTTGTCAATATGAAAAAAAAATAGATTGAGTTAGTTATTTAATTTAGTCAATGCTTGGCTAATATTTCCATCTCCGGGCATCTTTTTCCTTGTCCAGTAAGTGGGTTTGTTAATAATTCAGTCTATTTGGTCAGAGAAATAAAACATGCTCATTTAAAATTCAATGGAACTTCTGTTGCATTTATCCTGGTGATTAATTTATCAGAACTGTTGTTGTCACAAAGGATAGCTGGTGAATTATTCTGTGAAAAATAACTTTCCTACTGAATCTGAGAAGTCTATTTTAGTTTCCCATAATGCTTTTAGCATTGAGTCTTCCATTGTAATCAGTCACATTTTCACTATTGGTGCTTCTTCCCAAGAGAATGAAACTGTAGCTTTCCTCTAGGGTTTGTGTTTAAAGTCTACTGCAGAGGCATATCTGATATATGAAGGGAATCAGAGGTCAGTAAATCCCTGAATAAGATCTATGCTTTCAGCTTTTCCTGCTCATGGAGACTTTTCTCCGAAATATAGATTAGCTCAGAGAGAAAATATACTACAAGCTAGCAGGAAATCCTTAAATGTGACAGTTCTTCATTCCTAGCATGTCCCATGTGTTCTTCCTGTCATGAATTAGCCACTTGCTGTGTTGCTATGACACAGTATACCCAACAGAAGCAACTTGACAAAAGAAGTCCTGTTTTATGGCTCATAGTTCAAGGGTATAGTCCATCCTGACAAGAAAATCATGGTAGCAAGAGAGAGAGGTGGCTGTACTTCTGCATCTGCGATCAGGTTGTGGAGAGCAATGATTGATGAGCTTAGCTCCATTTCAGCTCTTTATTTAATCTTGTACCCCACCCATGCATTGGTACTGCTCATACTTACAATGGACTAGTTAAGCTAATATAGGAAATCCCTCAAGACATGCCTATAGGCTTCTTTCCATGACAATTCTAAATCCCGTGAAAATTAGAATGAGAGTTAAGCTTCCTGGTGCTGAAGACATCTCTGCCGTACCACCACAGAATTTACTGGGTTAAAGAAGAAAGTTGCCTTGTGACTTTCTAACAAATCCAGGCTCCCGTCTCCATGCGAGTGGGCTCGTCTCTGTATTTCATCTCAGATTTCTTCTGTTTATTGGGAATGCGAATCTAATGAAAAGAGTGAGCAATTACTCCGTTGCTTGGCTTTAGAAAATGACATAGCTAAATGCCCACGAGATTCCTGTCAGGATTCAGGTGGGAACAAGAAGGTGAAATCTCTGTGAAGTTTTGTGCCAAATGTAAAACACTGTCGGCTTGAGGCCAAGTCAAAAGATTGGAGTGAGAGCGAAGTGATTTTGAGCAATGAATCAGTATTCAAGAGTAGTTATCTCTCCACACCCTATTGCAAAGATCACTTTTGCAGCTTTTCAGGTGATAGGCAATAATGGCTGGCATTCAGATACACTACAGTCTGATGGCAGTAAGGGACGTTTATTCAAAAGAATTGAGTTTACAGGCTGCTAGTTCTTCAGTTTAATTTTTACATTTCAAAGTACGTTGTAGAAAGGTTAGAAATTGGAAATGGAAATTGCTTTACGTACTTGAGTTTCCCCGCATACTTTTGCAAATAAAATCTAAACAGTAAGCCTTCTGAAATGATCACTACATTGATGAGTCCTTTGAAATAGCATAATCTGTACATATTGAGGCTGTGTGAACATGTCTAGAGATCCAATCTTTACATCAACCACTACTGTGTAACCTCAGGTAAGTTGTCATATATTTTAGAACCTTGGGTAACTCATGTATCAGAAAAATATTGAATTAGACCAGTAATTTTCAACCTCCCTAATGCTGCAACCCTTTAATATAGTTTCTCATGTTGTGGGGACCCTAACCATAAAATCATTCTCATTGTTATTTCATAACTATAATTGTGCTACCTCCATGAATTATGATGTAAATATCTGTTTTCCAGTGGTTTTTGGCAAACCCTGTAAAAGGTTATTTGAATCCCAAAGGGGTCGCAACCCACAGCTTGAGAACCACTGTGAGAGATGCACTCCGATTAGACAAACTGATTGTCAATCTAGCCCCAGCATTACAATTTTGTAATTGTTATCTAAAGTCTGCCTTGCTTACAACAGATGCTGTGATGCATATTGGCAGTGTCAATGGAAAAAACATGAGTGATCGTACTTCGCTGGGATTTTCCCATTACATACTTCTACCATTAAATGTTAAGAGTTGGTTGATGGCATGCTGAAGCAGATGAGCTGACTCACAGTGGCTTGTCAAAGTGTGACATTTCAGAGCCAGAAGATTGGTAAATGGTTGAGCTGTCTCAACCAAGTTAGATTATCTCTTTGAACTATGAATTCCAAATAATACACTGAAAATAACAGTAGTTTCACCATTCAATTTTATAGCAAAGACAGTAATACAAAGTATGTTAAAATGTGTCAGATATGTGATAATTCATGCATTTAGACCCAAAATGTGAGCCCTCTGATTGTAGAGGTAAAGAGCAGTAAACACAGCTGAAAAACCTCTGTAAGCTTGGGAAATTATTTCCTCAGTTAATGCTGCCGCAGATTTCTGGTATGAGTATGGAGTTGTAAAGATGTTTCAGATGTTCTGAGAAGGACAGAGAACACACATGTTTGTAGTTTATTCTGCTGCAGCTGGAGTGGGGCACATGGATGCAAGTGTCTGCTTCAGTATCTCTGCCTATCACTGGTATCTGAAATTCTCGAGAGTTTAGCTTGGTTTCTTTGCTGAGTATAATCAGAGCAAAAAACAGTGCTGGTAACATAGTAGTACTCAATAACTTACTATAATAGATCGATACATTAATAAATAACTAATTTTGACCTTATCTGCTCATCTATAGATTATATGTCTGATAGTATGCTAAGGACATTTTATACTCGGTGGTTTTCCTTCTGGATACATTAGAATCACCTGGGTATCATTTTTAAACTTTATATGTGTGTGATCCTACCCAGGACTAAACAAATAAGATTTTTTTTAAGACTAAGCCCAATGATAAAGATAGATTACAAGCAACACTTGTGATTTTCATACATAAAGGATGCAGAAAACCCAGGACCTGCGGCTTGCTCTCCTTAGCTGTTCACTAATACGGCTGAATATTTACTTCTGCTCATCCAAGTTTCCGTGGACATGTTCAGCCAACTTGGCATTTGTCATGGGTAAGATATTCTACATTTACAAGGATGTCAATTTATTATCCACAATAAGAGCATAATTTCTCTTCCTAAATACAAGTGTGCTGTACAGGTAAATTATAAAGTTATATACCTTTATGGTAACATAAAACAACCATGTAAATCAGGATAGAAAAAATTATTATTGAAAAAGATTTTAGAAGCTCCCGTTTTGACTGTTTCAGCCATAGCTCTCAGTAATCATGCCATGGCATCTGTAGTTGGAGGCAATGTCTCAACCAGGGCTTTCAATCTATGAGTCGTGACCCCATTTCAGATATATTGCATATCAGATGTTTACATTCCAATTCATAAAAGTAGCAAATTACAGTTATGAAGCAACAATGAAAATAATTTTATGATTGGGGGGTCACCAGAACATGGGGAACTGTTTTAAATGGTCACACCATTATGAAGATTGAGAACTAATGGCCTAAACAGTAGCTTAAATTGGAGACTAATGATTGTGCATTTCCTTTGTCTTACTGTTGTAAGGTTGGACTCATGATCCATAGAAAACACGGAACACAGACTCATCTCTTCTGCTTGTTGAGAATGGTGAGGAAAATATTGTCTGAAGCTTTTGGAGCAGTGTTGTTTTTTACTTTTGGATTGTTATTATTTTCAACATTCTTTAGTTCTTCAGACTCACTGTGGTGCTATTTTTTCCAGAAAGCATCCTATGTTGTAGGGAGTAGACAGATACACATGTAATGGGAATTGGGGAGAAATATCACTATCAGTCTAAAGCAAGAGCTTGTACCTTTGTTCTGTCACCAGTGAAAAGGCTGAATAGCAACTCAAGATTCCAATAATATGGTGGGATGGCAGTGTTGCAAGGCACTCAAGGTACTTAGGTGCCAAATGCATGGTCTCAGAAGAGCTATCACCAGACAGAAGTGCTTTATCAGTCAGTTTACCTACCTACATACATATGTTTATATGTATGTATGCACTGTCTATCTATCTGTCATCTACCTATTATCTACCTACCATCTGTCTGTCTATCTATCTATCTATCTATCTATCTATCTATCTATCTATCTTTCTACCTATTTTCTACTCATCATCTATCTATCTATCTGTCTATCTGTCTGCTCATCTTTCCATTTATTTCTTTCCTTCTCCCCTATCTTATCTTCTTTTTAAACCTTAGGAGGCTCTCTTCAGATATTTCAAAAAACATCATACAATTTTCAGTATGATAAATAAACTTCTATAATACAGTAACAAGATAGTATAGTTTTATCAGTGAGGATAGAGGTCAATAGAATTTCCTGCTCTATAAATCAAGGACCTAATGGGCTGCTGATCTGTGTGGCACATTCTTTCATTGTGAGATTACCCCCAGTGTGCAACTGTCAGATTGCAAACTCTGTGCTTTTCAGAGCCTGCTGGAAACAAGAGGGCCTGTGAGCATTCCTGTGGCTTGAGAGCAATCTAACCCCTCCTCATTCTTTCCTACATTACTGACATATAGAAGCAGAATTTGAGGTACATTTGTCTTCTATCAACCATTGTTCTGTCTTTTTGCTCTTGTTCTAGAACTGTTTTTAAAGCAATGGATGGTGGTTAATAAACAGGATGGCAAGCAGGAGAAAACCATCAGCAAGGAGCCCATTTTGATAGACTGTGCTGTCTGCAGATAATTTGCTGGGGCAGAGTGGGCCATCCACAACCTCACACAATGCCTTATTCCTAACTTCAACCAAAATCATTCTTGAAAGTTTCCATTATTCCCAATGGATTAACCATAAGAACTGCAGGAGACTGTCCTGTGATGATGCCTCTGAGCCAGTGCTTATTCAGTTCAGGAGTTAAAAACAAGCCAACATCTGTATTTGTGCACATGGGAAGATGCCCAGCTTTCAGAGAAAGAACTTTACACTGGAGTCCAGCATGGTGAAGCAGAGTTTTCCGCCATCATTACCAAGTATTTTCCTCTATCCTTCCATGCTCTCCTCAGTGTATTCTGAGACCTTGCTCTTGCAGCTGCTTTCTGAACTATCGCACTGAAAATATTTCATTACTTCTCTGTCTTGTCTTTCCTGTGAACCCCATGATGTTGTAGACAAGTTTGCTTTGTATGTCCGTAAGCTAGTAGAGTGCCTGGCACATTAAGCTGGCTCATTAAAATTAATTAAAAGAAAGAAGAAATCAGTGATTGGATAAGGAACTAAAGACATATTTCTAGCATTTTTCTAAATGGGATATAAGTAAATCCACTTAAATATTATTGACTCAGGAAGTTCCACTAAGAGAGTAAGTGAAGAACAAGGATTTTCACAGTTTCCTTTTTTTTCAGCATTAAGGGAGAATCCACCTCGTCCATGATTTTATCCCACAGCATGTGGGTTTTCTAGATTCATATGCATGTTGGATTCATAAAATTTCTGCAACAACACAGCTCAACCTTGGTTCTACAACAGTTGCACCTTAGACAATTCTAATTGCAAATGGCACTGAGCTCTGTTTAAATGATCTTATCTCTGAAAGGTAGACCTCTTCTAGCTTTAAGAACACCTTTGAGAAAATGTGACTACAGCAGAACACGGTGCTTCCTGAACCTTTGATGGAAATTTTACCAGAAGACAACCTAGACAAGTTGTACGATTAAAAAAAAATAAGTGTTCCAGTTCCCGAGGACCAGGGTGACTACCCACATTCTAGTAAGGAGGAAATAAAACAAAACATGAAACATAATGTACCCAGTTCAAGAACGGGATTCCACATAAAAAAAGCTTCATGTAATGAAAACACACACACACATGCACATCTACATCAGCTTGTGTGTGTCCTTTGTAGCAGATGAGGAGAGGTCAGCAGCAGCTCCTACAGATAATTTGTATGCAGGTATAAAGCAGTCCTGCCACTTACTTGCAGGATAAGCAGATGACTGTTTGATTTTAGCATAATGACTCTGTGAGAAGTGACCTTTCCTGGTGATTTTCTAACCAATCAGTCTTAACCCTTTCATTAATTAATTTCCTTAAGCAGAGGGGGTCCTCCCACCCCTTCTCCCTTATCAATCATACACTTTATACCATCCTCAAAATTATTAGCTTGGGAATTTTAATGAGCCTACATCATTTATTTTTATCTTCCTTGCTGGCATCTCAGCAAGTGAGTACTCAGAACTATACTGCCCTCCCCCTATCTTTGTATGTGTGTGTGTGTGTGTGTGTGTGTGTGCCCTCAAAATTGTGTATGGCCATTTGTTATAGGGACATTGCTGACTCCTCTAAAATTAAGACAAGAACAGAATCATAAGTGACAAAGTTTTATTTTCCCATCGGGCTACTACAGCAAAGGATGGAAGGTGGACCAGAAAGTCTGCAGTCTAGGCTTTTCTGGGGGTGGAGTGGTCCGTAGCTGACCACTCATTGTGTCTCAGGGGTTATTTATAGGGAGCAGGAGAGGGCATGAGACCATGTCATTTTCTTTTAAACAGCAAGGCCACTTTAGTAGGGAGAAGCAGTAAACTTAAACCTTGTTTCTGTTGGTCAACTCCTTCACTGTTCCTCTTCCTATCTCTTTCTATTCTCAAAGCCCCAGACCCATTTCACTTATTTTTCATTTCTTTCATTCTCTGATTTGAAATTCTCTGTTAACTCCTACAGGGAGATCCTGTAATATGTCAAAGAACCAGGACAATGAGTGAGGCACAATTTCTGAGGTTTTCAGAAATCATTTACTCTGGAGAAATTCCTTCTCTTCAGATCTCCTAGCATAATCCCTGCAAATTCCCTCCTGTAGGCTCAACTTCCCCTTATGTAAAAGCAGTTCTAACTCTCAGGAGCATGCTATGGAGACAAAGTGACACAGGGAGCCGTTGATTTACATCAAGAGACTGTGCCTTTCTTATGCAATCAGTAATTAATGTGTACCTTCATCACTACTTTCTTGTTATGCTTTAATTGAATGCAACTCAATTAAAAAGGAAAGGACTTGGGCAGAGAGACTACCCTTTCCATCAAGCCCAATGACCTGAGTTCCATGCACAGTACCCATACAGTAGAAGCAAAGAGATGCGCCAACTCGTCCTAGACCCTCCACACTTCCATCTTATACATCCACTCCTATAGGAAAATAAATAAATGCAATAAAATATTTAAAAATTCTTAGAAAAATACTTTCTTTGCTGGGCAGTGGTAATACCAGCCATTAATATCAGCACCCAGGAGGCAGAGCAGGTAGATCTCTGTGAGTTCAAGGCCAGCCTCTGTAGAGGCTAGTCTACAGAGAGAGAGTTCTACAGCCATCAGAGCTACACAGAAAAACCCTGTCTTGAAAAAAAACAAAACAAAACAAAACAAAAAATGAAGAAAAAGAAAATATTTTCTTTTTTGTGTATATATGGTTTTGAAATTACATAAACATTTCTACCAATCGGTATAGTTTATACTGTTTATATATTCATATAGAAGATAATACACGTTAAGTATAAACTTTCATCCAAGTGTATTAGTATACACATATACAAATATAACCATTGTTAGCTTTGAGGAAAGAGAAATAATGGATTTTTGTGCACAAGCTCTCAAATTGGAAATTGTTCCTGGTCTAGACAGGATCATATACTTCTGTCCCACCAGTATTTCCTATCTAGACACTTGATTCCAGAAAAATATGGCTACAACCTTAAGACGTCAATGTTTTTGTTTGTTTTTATGTTCCAATCACAGTATCTGGATGGATTCAAGCTGTCATGATTGATATACATATTTGTCATTGTCTCTCAGGTGTGTGTGTGTGTGTGTGTGTGTGTGTGTGTATTTGCTTTAGAAATTTAGGAGGAAAACTGCTATGGTTTGATACCCTAAATCTAATACATCATAATATTGAAGTCCAGTAATAACTCTCTTTAAGGTAGTATTAGCACTATTGTGCCCATGTGCCACTCTAAAATGAAATTTTGTATTCTCATTTCTTTCTTAATGTTTTAGTATATTAACATTTACCATATGAGATTTTCAGATGTTGACTATTTTTTCATTATGACACTTTCATGTGGCTTTGTTTACTAATGGGAAATACTCTTTGCATGGTAACTTTAGCACTGGGGTCAGGGTTCAAAAATTTAGAGCACTGGCTATTCTTCCAAGGACCTGATTTTGATTCTTAGCGTCCATACGATGGCTCACATCTGTAACTCCAGTTCTAATAGTTTGAATTCCCTTTTCTGGCCTCTAAGGGCATCAGGCATGCATATGATATACAGCCATACATGCAGAAAAAAAATCTGTACATGTAAAATAAAAAATAAACCTTTTAAAAAGCAATAAAAGATAGCATTATCATCAGTTTCCCTCACGTATAACATCTTATTTAACTCTCAGACTTATCCACTCAGGAAATTGCTTTGCATAATCCTATTTTTCAGATGAGATACTTGAGGCTTAGGGAGCTAAAATGTCTATTTCAGTATTCAATTATCTGGGAAAGAAGTGAAGAGACAAGTTATTATTAGAACATGCTCTCCCTGGCTCAGGAGTCCTGTTACTTAAGATACACAAAAATTACTTAAACCACAAATCTTATTAATAGCTTCATAGTAGCTTATTTTATAGGTTTATTTTGTTTTTATCATAATAATCTTAACCAAATGCCTGACATTTGTTTATTCCTGTATTTCATTGCCATAAAGATTTCTGTGATGAGCATAAATCTAGGGATCAATTTCTGACTTTTTAAGCTTGTACTGACCATCTCTCCATCTAGCTGTGTCTCCATCTACTCATGTCGTGCACTGACAGTCTTACCAAATATAAGTCATGTAGTTTAGCAAATAGAACATTACCTTTACAAATACTTATTTATTTCAAAATGTTTTAAAATACTTTAAATAGAAGATCTATTACAGTGTATTTGTATAATGCATTTTCATGTTTTAATATATTGAACATGCAGAAATTTATACCTGTGTTCAACTGCCTGATAAATCTACAGCTCCTTTTTATAAAGAAAATGTAAACAAAATCACTGGCTTCAATTCTTCATGAAATGAGCCTTCCCTGTAGTGTTGCCTGCAAACATAGAGGACAGTTGTTTCTTTCTTTTATGCTGTTTTGTTCACAGGGATAATTTCCTCATGACAATGCAGAAATAGACTTGAAGAAATTATACATGAAACACTTCATGAACAAAAGCCTTCAACTTCTTATTATATTTATCTAAATATAAAGAAAGAGGAAAGCTAATTATCTGAGCTAAACCATTCTCAGTTCTTTCAGGTTATTTTCTAAATGGAAAGAGCAAGGAGGGGTGAAACAGTTTCTTGGGGTTGAAGAGACCCTCACTTCTTTCTGGGGTCTACGTGATTGTATAATAGTTAGCAAGCTGGAAACCATCCAGAAGGGATGTTTACAGCCTCTGTATTTAGCTATTGTCAAGGTAAGTAGAGATCAGTGAAATCTGAGGTGCTAACTCTCTATTGCAAACATGGCCAATGAAGAGTGTCAGTGGCCACATCCAGAAGCCCCAAGGCATAGAGCAGATGCTTCCTTTTTGGACTGTGCTCAAGCACTGAGGATGTTATGAGGCGGAGCCTACAGTGGTCCTTGGAGTGTCTGAAATTGCTCTGGTCCAAGGCAGGGGTGAGAAGCAGTATGAAAAGGGGCTTTTATGTTCTGCAGACAATATATATACAAACATGTACCTAGTATTATGATCCCCTCCTATTCTAAGCAAGCATTGTTAACATATTTTATATTTCAGTCTGTAATGCTGTCAATGACATTATGTTTTTGTTAACAATGAAAGGCATGTATGTTAGCATATGAGCAATGTATAGTTTAAAATGATTTCAAAGTAAATGTGTTTTATAAAATAATTGTGTTTCTTTAGTAGAAACACATTGGAGTGATCAAATTGATTTCAATTTTGTGTGTAATAGAATACACGAGGCTTGTTGAAACAGAACAAAAGTAGTATATTAAAATTTACCTACTTACTAAAGTTGTACATGTAATCCCTTTGGCTTTTATATCATTGCAGAAGAAAATAACACTGATTCATATTACATGTCATGTTATCCTAAAATGCAAAATGAAAGAAAAATCCATATTTTAAATATAAAAGCCAATAAATAAATACCTGCAAAGAAGAGAGAAGTCAATTCCAGTGTTTCTCAGATTTCCAATTGTATCCTTGACATCTGCAAAAATACAAAGAAAAGGTGTGGGACAATGAATTTGATAATGTCCTTCCTTGTCTTTCTGGTGTTTTTCCTCCATACCTTCAGGGATAATCCCCGCCTAATGTATGTTAGATAAATAAGTAGAGATATAGGGTTTTTATAATTTGGTCAAATGTCAACTTTTCATTTTTTCCCTTTTATTGTTTTATCATAACCAATAGACTCAAGCATGCCTTTTCTCACTGAGCAGTTAACAGTTTTTCTTACTGTTCATTTCTCACTAAATGAAATTATTTTTGTGATGGTTAAACTGTTAACTGGATATTGAGAAATCAAGCCTCCAGGCATGCTGTGAGGAATTGTTTAGATTTAGGTTGTCCTCCAAGACTTTCTGTGAGTGACGATCTTGATTACATTACCTGATGTAGAAAAACCTAAATTAATTGTGTTCTGGACCATTCATTCGGTGGATGATCCTGGACTCCGTAAGATGAGAAGGAAAGCTGAGAATTGATGTGTGCACATTAGTTCACAGCTTTCTGCTCTTTGCTGTGACTGTCAAAGTACATGCTCTTTCAAACTCCGGATGTAGCATCCTACCATGAAGGACTGCAACCTGGAATTGTGTGTCAAATAAAACTCTTTTCCATAATGTGTTTTGGCCAAGGTATTGTCTCACAGCAACATGAAAAGAAAAGATAACGTTAAGTAAAAGGTAAATGCTGCTGTGTCTTTGTTTCTACACTGAGAAGACAAGCAGAGGATGAGAGAAATCACTGCACCAAAGACATACCTGATGAATGTCACTTATTCAAAAACACACAAAAGCTGTTAGAACTTGGTAATCGGAAAGCAGATCTCTTTAAATAAGGGTGGAGACAAGGAAATATATTTTTTCAAAGAGGGTAAATTTAGGACAAATCTGAATGTGAACTGTGTTCAGCATCATATTCCATAAATGTATCACAAGCTAAGCAATAATGAGACACAGCTAGCGCTTGTCACAACAACTAGACTGTAAAATGCCATTAATACCAAATGCAGACAAGAGAGTGGAACAGCAATAGTTTGAGTTCATCTTTGGTGGTGATGCAGAATGGTTGAGCAATTTTGAAAAGCATTTTTGCAGTTTCTTCCAAAGCTAAACAGAATCTTATGATAAGATCCAACAGTCATGCTACCTGGACTTTACCCAAATGAATACAGAATGTATGCCTACAGTAAAACCTGCCCAAGGATATGAGTTGCAGTGTTATTTTTAGTTACAAAACTTGGATGCAGCCAAAATGTCCTTTAGTAGATAAGAGGATAAACACACTTTAATATATCCATACAGTGGCATAGTGTTAAAATAGAAAACATTGAGCTATGAAGCCAGAACAGACGTGGAGAAGGATGAAGTGCATGATACTAAGGAAAGGAAACCAACCTGAAAGGTTGTGATTCCGAGGATATGACCTGGGCCACACACAAAATCAGAGAGGGAGTAGAGAGAGTCACTGTGAACATGGGTGGAAGGAATACAGGAATGTGCAGCACACGGGTTTCTACAGGAGTGAAACAGTTCTGTGAGATACTGCTGTAGCGCTCATCCACTTCATTAGACATTTTCCCAAGCTACACAGGATACAACCCCAAGGTACACATGTACTCGAGGTCTAAGTGAAAACGGTATGTCGATGGAGCTTCCCCAGGAATGAAACTCCTTCAGGCAGATATTAACAGTGGTGAGGCTGAGAGACTTACTGGAAATAAATGGGAACTCTGAACTTTCATTAAGTCTTGATGTGATCCTAATGATGTACTAAAAAAATTAAAGCAGCCATTGAATAATCATATTTACTATTCTCAGTGTTTGACTTTGATCAACAGTTGGCTTGTCATGGTTGCTTATTGTGTTTTGTTTCGACTGTGAACTTTGCCGAGGGTGATGAGGAATGCATGCAGTGTTCACAGCCTGCCATGGTGAAGCTAAGCAGTCTTATCTTTTACATTCTTCATCAGGCAACACCTCCTTACTCTGTTGAACTTCTGAATTATTTCTCAGTGCTGGTTACATACTTAGCACTTGGCATCTGCAACCTACCTAGAGGAACTCATAACTTGGTCATTGGCCCAAAATTAAAGTGCAAAAATAAATCCTTTCATTCTTTCTTAAGCCCTAATGTAAGCTGTGTTTGCCACCTCAGAAGACTTGTCTTCCCAATAAGACTCCCCATTTACTAGGGGCATTTGCAGATTCTTGACTTTTTTAAAAAATATCATTTCATTTAAACTTTTTCCCGTTTTATTATTATCATTTATTACAATTTATTCAATTTGTATCCCGGCTGTGGCCCCTTCCCTCATCTCCTCCCAGTCCCACCCTCTTTCCTGCTTCTCTCCCTATGCCCCTCCTAGTCCACTGATAGGTTAGGTCCTCCTCTTCTTTATTTTACCCTAGCCTACCAGGTCTCATCAGGGCTGGTTGCATTGTATTCCTCTGTGGCCTGACAAGGCTGCACCCCTCCCCCCAGGAGATGGTGATCAGCCAGCCTACCACTGAGTTCATGCCAGAGAAAGCCCCTGTTCCCTCTTCTAGGGACACCACTTGGAGACTGAATCTATGGGCTTCATCTGAGCTGGGGTTTTAGGTCCTCTCCAAGCATTGCCTTTGGTTGAGGTATTATTCTCTTTAGGGCCCCCAGGGCTCAGGGTTTTTGTTTTTGTTTTTGTTTTTGTTTTTTTTGCTTTTCTTTTTGTTGTTGTTGTTGTTTGTTTGTTTGATTTTGGCTCTGTTAGTCTACTTTTGGAACTCCTGTCCCCTCCAGGTCTTTCTATCTCCCTTTTCTTTCATAAGATTCCTTGCACTCTGCTCAGAGTTTGGCTATGAGTCTCAGCCTCTGCCTTGATACCTCTATCAGTATAGTCTTTCAGATTCTTGGCCTTTTAATATATTTCTCCTTCTGGGATTTGGAAGGTTCAGAAGATCAGAGGGGATTTCTCAACTCAGTATAAGACATACCACACAGGAAAGCAATTTCTTAGATTTCCGTTGTGAGAGTAAGGTGCTAAAATTGTGTGAGAAAGGACCCTAGAGAAATCTTTCTGGACACCTAGGCAGTGCAAGAAATAAATAAGCATTGCTTGGGTTGAATTTGTAATGGGTAAGGAATGGGTCGGGTCTCATCTGACTTGCCTGGAAAGTAGGACATAGTGACATTACTATTCATAGAAAGTCCCTGTTTTCTTAGAGTCTCTACTCAGTCCCTGTAGATTTTTTTATTGTGGTCTCTGCTGTGATTTGGATAAGAAAATGTTCCCAAAACATGTGGGTTGAAGGCTTGATACCACAGTGGTCTTTAGAGACAGTTGAGTCACAAATGAACTAACTTCATCAACCTACTGGCATGCTCATGGTTGAATGAGGCATGGACTAAACCTCTGAAGAAATGAGTCAAGATAAATAATTTCTCCCTTAAGTTATCTTCAGTGTTTTACTGTAGCAATGAAAAGCTACCTAACAATGGTTTCCAATACAACAGAGCAGGGAGACTGAGTAGGGATTGTACTTCAGAGCTCAGTGAAGATCACTGTTGCTCTTCTCTGCTGGCTGTGCTTCCTTGCTCCAGGAAGGCAGGGAAGGGGATGGGGGAAGGAGTCACAGCTGTTTCCTTTCTTCTTCATGTGGGGCTTTGAGGAAATTTTCTTGTCAAAAGCCTATCCTATGTGCCCTCAAATTCAGATATGTAAAGTCAGGAATCTAACCCTTGATTGGGACAAGCAAAGCGATTTACACACTAGCTCTGATTCTTGTAGGAAATCTGGCAGGAGAAGAAAACACTGAGTTGCTTTCTAGGTACTGGGTCAAGGAGGGTGCTGTTACTGGTGTGTTGCAGCTGGGGGAATAAGGGTTTGGAAGACAATGCTGCTGGGCTGCTCCCAGTTCTTGTTCTGAAGATGTCTCAAGAGCCCCTGAAGTACAGTCTGCCCAGGTGCTATGAAAACAGTGGTGGGAACTACTCACCTCACAGAGCAGCCTTCAGTTCTTACCCTCCTCTCTCTATCCCAGACAGGACTGGGATTTGAGAAACTCATTAGAGTCAAGACCTTATACCCTGTTAGTAATACCTGTGTCAGCTTAGCTAGGTTGGGAAATTCAGGGATAAAGTAGGCAGGGAAGGTAGAGTTAAGATTCAGGCCTGATGAATTTAATACAGTCAAATACAGGCTGTTTGTTTTTATCTTCAACGGCACATTTGTTTTCTGAATTAAGACAGTACATGTGATTTAAAGTGACTGTGGGACCATCTATTACATAAGATTAAACAGAAAGTCAGAGACCTGCTAAGAATTATACATAGGCACAAGGGAAGATTGCTCACAAAGAACACAATTTTAAGGAAGACAAAAACAAAGACCCTGTTTCAAGCCACTGCTCATGCTTGTCCATCACAGCAGGTACAGATGTGGGTGTGAAGGGGCTGTGGCTTCCCATAGCTAAGGCTCCCTGTCTGCTTCTCTCTCAGTGGTCATTGTTCCCTTTCATAGCAGGGTCATTGGGGGTAATCATAGGGAAGGCATAAAGCTCTTTGGGGGAAGTAGTCATGTAGCTTTGGAACATGGGGGAGAACTTGCTAACTACCCACAAAACCTTTCTAATATAATGAAAAGTGTGTCGGGTGTAGAAGGAAAGCTGTGATGGACACAATTACACCTGAATGCTGACAACACATGAGCCAATCATGTGCACTGTGGAACTTGAGCCATAGTTAAAATCATTATATCATTGATCTTTTCAACTGGAATGCCATGTGAACAGTCACATAGAGATAACAAGGGTGAGGAATTGGGATTGGCCTGAACAGACCAGGAAACCAGCGTGGTTAGTCTTCAGTCTCTGTTTCTATCTCTCTCTCTCTCTCTCTCTCTCTCTCTCTCTCTCTCTCTCTGTGTGTGTGTGTGTGTGTGTGTCTTCATCTTTACTGGATCAGCGCACATACACACTGATTGATGGATGATTCCTATATAAGTGTGTGGCAAATACCCAGGTTTGACCAGTAGAAGTCAGTGTGATAAAACAGGAACAGGTTCTTAACCCCCAGGAAGAAGAAACAAGCAGTTTTCTTTTAAAGCTATAATAATAAAATCCTAAATGGCAATTCAGAGAATTAAACAAGATACGAATTTCCCCAGTTATCCTAGGATGTTCAGAAAGAAATGTGGCTATTGAGAAAAGTTACCAAGGAAGACGTTAGCACAGGCTCCTGGCCAATTTGGCTGCAGTCCCTAACACTCGAAATGAGTACTCCTAAGCGTTGTCAGGTACTCTTACGTGTTTATTCTATACATTGGCCGGGGAATTGCCTCTGTGAGATCTTGGGACGTGTTAGAACACGGCCAGGCTGCCATTTTGGATTGTCCAGGCTGGCAGTGGAGTGTGCTGTGCATATCAAGCATGCGGCAGCCCAGAGACTGCTGAACGCCACAACGTGGCACGCAGGGTCGCTGTCAATGAGAAGACCTATGTGGTGTCTAGACATCTGCAGCCTTTATGTTCTGGGCTGTGTGCTATGCAGACAGTCTATATGCTGTGCTCTCCCATTCCTACGCCTCTGCGACAGGGCCTGACATAGTCATTCATTTAAGTACGGAGCTACCTGTGCTAGCCAATGGTAGCCAAGATGATAAACCTATGGTACAGAAAGAGACTGTCAGTGTTACTCAGATCAGCTTAAATCAAGACTTTTCATTTGTTAATACAAAAGCAAAATAAAAAAAAAGAGCAATCACTTTTTTTTCTCCCGACTGGGAACTGAAATGCAACATAAGAATATGGCATCATTGAAATGTGTTCGCCATTTAGATTTGACATCATTTTAGCTTCTCAACCTTAAAGCATCCCGGAGGGAACAGGCATGCATGGCTCAGAAATGTGAAGCTTGTTTTAAATGCTTCCAACTCTCTTTAATTAACACACATTTCCTCACCTTCAAGTCTCCCATGAGGACAGTTTGTGTTTTTTTTTTTTTTTTTCAAATGATTGATTACTATATAATTATATAATATTCCTCTTTATTCCTCTTTCTTCCCTCTAAGTCCTCCTACCTACCCCTTCTTCTGTTATCTTCATGGTCTCTTTTCCTCTTTAATTGTTGTTTTGTGTGTATGCATGTGTGCCTCTGTGTGTGTGTATGTGTGTATTTCTAGAAATATATGCAACCTGCTCAGTCTACATAATGTTACATGTAGGTATATGATTTCAGGGCTGACCAGAGACCATTACCCATTTGCTAATGATAATCCATAACTGATCAAAATGCAGAATTGTGGCGGCTAGGCCCAACTGATGTATCTACAACAGGACTCCTGCACTTGCTCAGGGACTAGCTAGAAAGAGGGTCCAAAAACAGAGGAAGAAGGGTGTTCCCTGAGGTTTTCTGTGAGGTTGGGTCCCATAGAAATGCCTGCCCATGTATTTTATAGTTGAAGCTGAGGTCTGGGCATTAGAAAAGGCTTATTCAAGGTTGCCCAGGATAATGACAGAGCTTGGCTGCCATGTGCTCTGGTCTATTTTACTGTCCTATTTGACTCTGCTCTTCAGCATTTCAAATGGGAAGGCAATGGTGTGCAGTATTATTTCACTGCTGGCATCCCAAGTACATCTATTGGTCAAATAGCCTCAGGCCCCTTTACTTAAAAAAGAAAGTTTTCCCTGAGTTTTCACTAGCACATCCTTATATATCACCACTGAAATCCAGAATAGCTTGGATAATGATATGAAACTTAACTAGGAGTTTAGCAGTGCATCATGGCATCCAGCACTTTTAGTTTATCACTTCCCAGGGGAAGTAAGAAAAAAAATACAGCATAAGATACAAGCTAATAAATTCATTTTTAAACCTAGCATCCTCCTCCCTCTCCTTGGTAAATGTTGTAAATTCTATCCCTTTATGGTTTGCTCGAGCAAGCGAGCTCAATGTCAGACTTGTCTTAATAGCTTTTGATTTACTTTTTTAGTGCTTATTAGAGTGACAAATGAAGGGTTTTGAAGCCAATCACAAACTTGGGACAGGTGGGAGCTTCACGGCCTTGCTCCTGGGGACCAGGGATTGATTGGTTTGGGACAGGCACACACAAGCAGAGTAAGAGCACACTGGTTATTTCCTTTGCTCTGTCAGTGGCAGGTGGCTCTTTATTTTTCCCCTCTGTCACTTAAAAGACTACATTAAGGCGGGACATTTTATAGTCTCCAACTTGCTCTCCAGTGCAAGTTCTCATAGCCACCAGCTGAGTGGGATCTGAAGGACCATTCCGGGAACTTCCTCCACCCTACCTTCAACGTGTACAGGAAGAAAGACCTTCCCCTGTTAATTCAGGGTTGCAAATAAGAACCCAGAGGTTTTTTGTTTTTTTGGTTTTTGTTTTTTGCATGCCTCTAAGTGCTGCTAAAAATCAAACCAGGTGGCTGCAGTAGTAATTGGCTTGCATTTGCATTTGTTCACATAATAACTGTCACACCATGCACGGCACCCAGCAGGGTGAACTCTGAAGCAGCTCTCTTCTGCAGACAGAATTAAGTTGCATTTCATCCTGTGCTCATTCGGGAACCCTCAATAGCCAGGCTCCTTTAGAGGGATGTAGAGTGGCCTTTTGAGATGTAAATATATGGCTTGCACATGAAAACCCATGAAGTCAGTTCCTGGGTCTCTACTTGGGAGAGTTTTCAATGAAGAATCAGTGGATTTCAGTTCCAGCAGCATTTTTCTTGCCTTGAAATCCAGCCTCAGTGTTCATCAATTTGTTTAATAATGCTTGCAGAGCCTTTTGGTCCCTGCACTGAATAATGAACATTTAGAGTGCCCACTGCCTCAAATGCTTTCTCAGTGTTGTTTCCCTCTGTGCACAAAAGACAAATGAACAGGAAAGGGCTTACTCCCTTCTCCTCACTGACTTGGAAGTTTAGGAAATGATACTTGGTCAAAGACTCTTTAGGAATATAGTTCCTGAGTCTTTATCACTATTCTTATTTTTACTGCCCATTGACAGTACCAGCTCTCCATGAGCTGAGCTTGTTTTCAGAATCCTAGATGAAGCTAAGACAAAACAAAACCCAGAAAAGATAGTTTATACCTCTCTTTGCTATACAGTCAGGTGGAGAACTCCAAGCAGATTATATTACCAAATGAAAATGATTTTTCATGTCTCTAATTAATGCAACCTTTTAGAAAGCTGTGGTGCCACATTTTTGTGTCTTATATGCTCTGGGAAGCCTGTTGAAATGCAAATTTTCTGGTCAATAGGAGCTCTGATTCCTGAGGTTGGGGCAAAGATCAGGAAGCTGTGATTTAACCAGATCTTCCTGTGCAAGAAATAAAAGGGCCATCATATGAAGGAGCTGTGTGGGCCACCCTTCGGGGCTTGCTGCTGCTGCTTTGTTTCTTGTTGAGTTGCTCTGATTTACGGGAATTGGTCAAATTAAGCACACTGATTGGATTTTATTCTCAAGTCTCTCTGTGTTCAGTAGGTGTAGTCTAACTGTCAGGCAGGGTTCACCTAAAACAGGTAGAAAAAACTCCCAAAAATTTTATTATATTTCCAAAAGGAGTATATTAGATCTCAAGCCAGCTCTGCATTTGAGGAGCTTTTAATATAACTTGACACAACCCACCTCACCAGCACCAGGAGGGCTAATTAAATTGGCTTGAGATGACCCTAGATTGGCATCTTTTAACATTTCTCCATGTCAATGTTTTGTGCAATCAGGTTTGAGAGTCACTGGTATAAGAATTGTGCAAGACCACAGGATTCTTAGACTTTCTGGGAATTGTCAAATAATGTGCTGTGTTTAAATTGCAGGGACCGGGAGGGCTGAGGACAGGATGTCAAGTATTGTGTCTGCTGAGACCACACTGCCCCAAACTGAGCTCAGGAGGAAATAGAGAAAGGGACCTTAAGAAATGGTTCATCCTATCCGGGTTAGAGTCTCTGTTACTGTGACAAAAACAACTTGGGAAGGAAAGAATTTATGTCATCTTCTTCCATGTCATAGAAGGATCCAGGGAAGAAGCAGAGGCCATAGTGAGACTTTTCTTTATATATATGTATATATATATATTTGTCTATATATATATATATATATATATATGTATGTATATGTATATATATGTATATATTATATTTTTTATTTTTATTTTTTACAATTTATTCACTTTGTATCCCAGCTGTAGCCCCCCTCTTGTCCCCTCCCAATCTCATCCTCCCTCCTGCTTTTCCTCTTATGCCCTTCCCCCAATTCACTGATAGGGGAGGTCCTTCTTCTCTTCCATCTGATGTAGCTATCAGGTCTCATCAGGACTGGCTGCACTGTCTTTCTCTGTAGTCTGGTACTGCTGCACTCCACCCCTTACTGCCTTGCTCAGCCTGCTTTCTTACATAACTCACGACCGGGCCTGGGTGAAAACCACTCAACAGTTACTCCTGTTGATAGTGAAAGCACAGCTTTACCTTTAAAGACAATAAGAGTTTATCCTGGGGCCATTTTGAGTAAGTGTAGCCTAGGAAGAGGGGTTTAGATTACCCCCATTTTCATGTTCTAATGAAGAAGCAGTTCATGAAGTTTTAAAGTTTATAAAACAAAGAAAGTTCAGACTCAGAAGTAGGCATGGCATGACTCTTCTGGGAGCTAAATCTGGCCCTCCATGGGTTCTTAGCATCTGGATTGACATTCCAACATTTCCACATATCTGCAGTTCTCACCAGTCTTTGCAGGGATAGCTTCTTTTCAAGAATTCTCATTGACATTACCTTGATCTGTGGAAGAGCTATGTACTGAAATACCCAGATCACGAGTCCCCAAATGACCAACAGGCTTTGAGTCCGATGTAAAACACATGAGGGTCTTTAATACAAACTGGAGCTGGGTGGCTGCCCTTTACAAGAACAAAAGGACAAGCGACCTCCAACTCCGGGAGAACAGGGTTATTAAGGGGATAAAAATGCAAGCAGGTAAGTGCAAGTCTTGGCATTACAGGATTGGGTGAAAGGGTCTCTAGGGGAGCTGACCTTTAAAATAATTGGTTTGTTTTTAGGCACCAAAACTGCAAATGGTCAGGTCAGGCTACCTGAGGAACACTTAACCCCTGGTACGGCCCTGTTACATGCAGGTTAGGCTGTTGCAAGGGGGAGGGGGAGTTAACACATTCCAGGGGCTTTCTTAGGGGCTACGTGACCCTAGTCACAGGTTTATCTGGGCGGGGGACTGCTGCTGGACCCCTGCTCTGAAAGGACTGTGACCTGGTGATTTTGCCCCAGTCCCAGGAATTAACACTAAGTTTTTGAACCTCTCAGTACCACACCAAATGCATTCAAGTGATTTATCTAGTAAAAGACAACAAGAATATGTTTACCAGAACTGGAGCAATAATTCCAAGTTGTTAGTTGTTCCCCCAAATCAACTGAATTTTTCTAATACAACTGTTAAAAGACATATTTAAAAGAGTTATTGCTACTTTCCAATGCACATTAGACAATCTTGTCATATCAAAGCTAACCATATATTAAGTATTGTGAGGTCAAGGTTATTATCTTAGTGCTGAACAAAGAAAACCATAATACATAATTGGTTTCAAGAGGAAAATAAACAGCACATGTTGTGGTCCATGATAGTACATGCAGCCTAATATGACAAACAAATGGCTATAGCTGGGAAAATGCAGCTCTAGTAAGAGAGAGAGAGAGAGAGAGAGAGAGAGAGAGAGAGAGAGAGAGTCCTCATCCTAGAAGTAATAATTTGAGGTGCTAATGGAAAACACTGGACTCCAGCTGCTTTGACCTTCTAAGGCAGACAATTATGCTAACATATCATTGGTGGTATTTTTCTCTAGAACACATTTCTTCAGCTACTGATGAGATGAGACCCTGTGTATCTCAGTGGAACACTTAGGAGGGTTGATTCTGTACCAGTTAAAGGATGTGCACCTTCCCTTTGTCTTCTTTTAAGCTCACCTGTAAAAGTGACTTTTATTCACCTCATATAATTGTCATCTCCGAGGCTTACTGCCTCCTTCTGCTAACCTAGGCCTAGTTCAGGAAACTTCCAGCCTCCATACAACCTAATCTAGGCCTGGAATGTTTTCATCCTCTGAGACTTACTGCTGAATAAGCTCGCCCTTTCTAGTTTTTTTCTGAAATCTGGCTAGCTGGTTTAACTCTGCTTTTTTAAGTCAAACTCCTCTCCAACCTGACTGATTCAAACTGGCTTCTGTCAGCTTCTGGTTGAATTGCTCTGCTTGGCCTTATACTGATTCTTGCAATATGTTCTAATCTTCTGGCTCCTTCTCTTTCCCTGGCTCATCTCTCTTCACCTGCGTCTAGCTTGTTCTCTCTCTAGAACCTGTCTCTGTAATACTGTCCAGATAAAACTGCTTCTTCTTTCTCTTTCTCTGCACTGCCTCACTTAAGTCCTATCTCTTTCCTCTCTCCTTGTGAGACCTGGGCATATTCTATTTTGTCGACTTTTTCTTTCATTTGTCACTTTGTCTGCCTCTCAATTAGATATCACTTTCAAACATGAGTGCTTTCTTCTACAAATTAACTTTACTTACATTTTTTGGGATTAAAGGCATGTTCTAAGGGCCAGAGTAGCCATGTTGGATTAAAATCCCTCTATACTACCCTATGATACTGTCATTACCATATTACCTATGGCTATGTATTATCCCATATGGAGTCTGTATATTTATATCATCTATATAATGTCTATCTGTCATCTATCTGGCTTCATTATCTATGTATATGTCATCTGTGTAAATGAAGAAAAAAAGACAAAGACGAGTTGAGTTGCTTAACCCAAATTTCACAGTATGAGCAAATTGAGTTTCCTTTATCCAGAACTTATTTCTTTATGTTTTTCCTTAAGCTCAACCGCATTAAAACCTTTTTGCATTTGCAATAAGGACAGAGTCAGATATAGGCTTAGAGAAAGGAGCCACAGAAAACATTTTTTTTTAAATTTATATGTTCAGAGAACTTGTTCTGCTCTACTAAAGCAAAGAGGAATTATTATAAAAAAATACCCTAAAGTAGGAAGTAGTGAGTAATTTCTGTTTCTGAGAATATTGCCTTTGATGTCATTTGTATTCCCCTTCTGCCCTATGCCTACAGCCAATTTGCAAGGAAAGGATAGTGACTTTTGTCAAAAGGAAATGCATTCTTTTCACCCCAGTGAAATCAGCAAGGCTCCTCAGCAAGAGAGAGATGGGCTGAGGGTAACAGAGGCAGCCAGGCAGCCAGCATAAAATTAAATGAGGTCCTCAAGGAACATGGATTCTGTAGCTTTCCAAGAAGCTGCACCATGGCCCTCTTCTCATTGAACAAGGAGGCTAGAACACAGCCGCCAGGAAGGAGGGTGGTACAAGCTCAAGGCATCGCTTCCCTGCTGGCTGTTGCATAGGTAGCAGGGATGGACATCTTGGGAATCTAGAGTATCTATAGGAGTGAAGAAATAGGATGGCACAGGAATCATAAAGGTAAAAATTGGAATAAGTGGAATGTTTAAAGATAGTTGGAGGAACTGAAGTTAAGGGCAGAGTGAGGCTTCCCAGCAAGCACTTTAGTGGTGTCCCTAGAACTGGATAGCTGTTGAAGTCATAAATGGACACATATCTATAGGCAATACAGACCAGCGTAGCCTTAAGATCACATGCACTGCCTAGAAAAGCAGAACTCTTGTGAAATCCTTAAGTACCCTGCTCTGGTGGCTGTGGTTAGGGCTGGAGAGCTCAAGGTTGGGCATCTATGTTTTCCCCAAGTTTGTATTCATGAAACTTTCAAAGTGACTCAGTGATACAAACATCTCCCTCATATTTAAGATTTATTTCAGAGTAGTGGGAATTAGGAAAAGGGAGCTTTATGTACTCATAATTCATAATGCATGGAGCAGAATCTAACTACATTAGGGTGGAATGTAAATACTTAGGTGTGTGATATGTGAGCTTCAACATACACAGAGTATATACATATGGATGTATCTCCAGATTCATACTTACATATGTATATATTGGTACATTCTCTCTCTCTATATATATATATCAGTATATTCTATCAGTATTATGTATTATTTTATATTCTAATATTTAATTTTGTATTCTAATATTTATTCTAATATATAGCATATTGTTTTATGTTATATCCTCTGGAGACCTTTTCCCAGTGAAAATGGTTAATGAGTACCATGTGCTGGTTGTAAACTCATTATGAATACTATTGAGACTTCAGAGCAGATAGTGGTATTTGGCCATTCATGATACTTTCCTTGGAAATTTAGAACTGTAGCTGTGCTTTCAATTTATTAGAGTTTTTGTTTGTGTGACTTCATTTTCATTTAAGTGTTGTTCATTAATACTCATTGTGTTATGAAATATGAATAACTTATTATTTTACTAGGATTGCATAACATTTATTTTTTAAATATTAGAAAATGAAATTCTGTAAAATCCGCTATAATCCTACCACAGTAAGATAATAACTATTGATACACACACACACATGCATGCATGCACTCACATATGCACACACATACTACAGACCATACAGACACACTACACACGCACACAGTGTATGGCTGTAGGTGTGTGGGACATGTAGAGACCAGAGGACAAGCTCAGGCTTCATTCTTTTTTTTTTTTTTTCAATGCAGTTTATTCAGGAACATTGAACAATCCTCGGACCCCGGGGAAAGCCAGCCCACAGCTTAAATAGCCTCTGGGTAGCCAGCCCAGGCGTGCCATGGGGGCAATGCAGATAGGTCCACATACATGGAAGCAAGCCAGATCCTCAGCCTTAGCCAAATGTGGAATTGTTCATGACAGAGAGCACTCACCATCGGGGAATTTTAGGTAAGAACTGGGAAATAGTAAGAGCTGGAGAGGACAGGGTCTCCACAAGGAGAGCAACAGAACAAGAAAATTTGAACATAGGGAACTTCCCAGAGACTCATACTCCAACCAAGGACTATGCATGGAGATAACCCAGAACCCCTGCACAGATGTAGCCCAGGGCAGTTCAGGCTTCATTCTTTAGAAAGTACCACCCACCTTGTCTTTGGAGCAGGGTCTCTCATAGGCCTGGAGCTTGCCCCAGAGGCTCAGTTGACAGTCAAGAATGTTCTGGGAATCTTCATGCCTCTGCCTCCCCAGGGCTATGATTGCAATCAGATTCTACTAATACTAAATTGTTTACATGGCTGCTGAGGATCAACTGAAGTCCTCAGATGACCACAGTAAGCTCGTACAGACTAAGATGTACCCTGAATCTTTATAGGTGAATACTTTTTTTATTTTCTAGGTGTGTATAAAAACAGTGATCTAGTTTGGATATTGTATTTGAACAGTAGTAAATAATATTTAGGTTTGCATGTTAGTCAAAATCAACTTACAACGTTATTTTAACATTGTTTTTAATGCTTAATTATTTAATAGTACATTGTTCAGTTAATGCAAATTTCATGCAATATCAGCCAGTTCCTTCACTATTAGGCATTAAGTTAATATTACTGTTATGCAGCTCTGTGAGAGGAGGGTAAGATACCAGTAAAATGCCTAAAAAAGTTGTAAGGTACTAACTATTTACCTATAAATAAAATCAAGAAGCTATAACAAGTACAAGTCTGTGTATAAATAACTACACACATATACTTTAAATGAGAATGTCTCACCTAGGTTGACAATGCCCCTTCCAAGAAGGAAAGACCACCTAAAAATCCCCAACCCCAGGCGTGAGTATCACTACTGCCCATGTTTGTCTCACAGAGGTGGAAGGTAAATCCCTACTGTTTAAGACATCGTGCACATTAAACACAGGCCTCTCTCTAAAAAAGAGAGGCCTTTGAGCTGGAATGGACCTAAATGGCTCCTCCCTGAGAACAATTGTTATGTTACAGAAAGTGCTGTGTATGCTGCTAAAGGAGGGAGTGAACCAAGTTTTATCCAGCTATGAAACGTATGAACATCAACAACAGCCAGCATTGCTTGATAACCCCAGGGGTTCAGCAGTAGAAAACATACCTTAACAGTAACTAGCAGTGACTAACTTAAGATCTGCCTAACAAGAGGGAAATTCTGCCTGGTACCAGAGAGGAAGCCCAACTAGCCAGGACCAGTGCAGTCATAGATCCGGGAGAAACTACCACCTGCCACTTCAGCTCCAAATATTTGTCCTGTGCTCACAGATGGGTGTTGTTCTCACCGCGCATAGGAGACCTATCTTTAAGCAGAGGGAGACCATTACCAATCAAAACGCAGAGTTGAGAGGCACAGTCGCCATGGATACATCTATAAAGCACCTCTGCACCCAAGGCTCCGAGAACATTGCTGAAGAGGAAGCAGAAAAAATTGTTAAGAGTAAGAAGATCAGGAGATCAAGAGAGTCTGTGTCTCTTAGTAATGATAGGAACTCTACCCGTAAAGTCTTAGCAACATGATTGCCTAATCATGAGCTAAACAAGGACCACAGCAGTAGACATGGCAAAGTGGATGGAGGCAGCAGTCCTATCACGACTACAGGCAACTACAAATACTGAGAAGGGATAGTTTCCCCCAGAAATGAGCACTGTAAACTGGCTATCAAATACGGAATGGATGGCCCTAAAAATATACAAAAAAATAACAAACAGAGTGAGAAGGTTACACACACACACACACACACACACACACACACACACACATAAATGCATGCAACAATAATCAATAAAAGAAAAGGTCATGAATTTCAAAGAAAACAAGAAGTAGATGGGAGAGTTTGGACAGAGGAAAGGGAAGGGAGAAATGATGTAATTATATAAAAATTCTAAAATGGAAAAATTTCTAAAAATACAAATAAAACAAGGTCACACTGCTGAGAAAGTTTAGCAAGGTCACTGCTGGGAAATATTGAGAACATTTAATAAAGAGTCAACCAAAATTCTCTGCATAGTGGCTTTCCAGATAGTTGGCCTAAACACAAATCTGGTAAGTTACTCAAATGCCTGAGCCACACAAACTTGGCAACATCTGTAGGTACCATTCTTTTTTCATTATTTCCAGTCAGTCTCTCTGCTGGAAGAGATAATAAAATAATCTTCTAAGATTATTTAAGAGACAGTAAGTAGATTTGGGAGAGGGTCTGGGTGACTTTTTAAGGTGTCTTTCTGCAGGCTGACTCTTTGATATTATGTCAAGGTAGTCCCTTGGCACTCCCTCAAGCTCACACACAGCCATTTCCCCACAATGTATCTATGGTTTGGGATTCAAGGACTCTTATGTTTGATTTTAACCAAGTCACCTTTTACTGTGACCTACCAATTTATATGAGATGGATGAGGCTTTAGTCATAAGAGAATAGGTATACATTTAATTATTGTCTTAATTATAGTAAAAAGAGTTAGTCCTAAGTCTTTTAAGAGCCTTATAGTAAATTGTCAGATTGTTTTCAACCACTTTAGAGCCTTTTAGTTCAAAAACCACAACCCTTCAGTAAGTGATAGTGGAGTTCTCAGATATCTGATATAATTCATCCTCCCAGATGACACATAGGTACACACATATTCCAAACCACTGTGTTACAGAGGAAGGAAGAAGGAATTAGAGAAGCCTGACCATCCCCAGATCATTTGCACATTCACCCCCCTGTTCCAAAGAAATGACCTTTTTAATGCCAAATGAACTGGGATGAAAACATATTTTCATGCATATGTTTGTATTTTTATCAGCAATTTAAGTCACTAACATTATGAATGTCATAACCTTTTAGCTTTTTATTGAGAAAAAATAAGGAGGGAAATCATTTCCTTATATTTCAAAATCTGGTTTCACAATTCTGGTAAGATTTAATGTTTCTTATTTTAAATACGAAGCAATCATTTTCTTTTTATTTTGATATCTATTTTATTAGAAAAATATTTATTTCCTTTAGATTTTGGAATATATTAACATTAAAAAGGAATTTATTTTTATTTTAAAATTGTCTACATTTTACTTATTGTTCTATTAATTAATTTCTCAGAAGCACACTTTAATGTTATTATTAATTACTAATTATATTTTCTAAGAAATAACTCAGGTTTACTGAGCATTTTAATGTTTCTCTTTTTATTCTTCTCAAAGTTCTTATATCTTTTGTGTCTGTGTTGTCATTTACTTCATACTGCCTTTGTTAGATCTGTGGTTATCTTTCTCCTTTTTAAAATTTAACATTTTTTAACCCTCTATTTTACTTAGGAAAGTGAAGCTAAACATTTGTTGTATCTACAACATGTCTTTCATGTTTATATCAAGGTGCTCCTATTTTCAAATTAATCTGAGAGTATAGATTTTATTTTTGATGTTTATTTATTCACTTTACATCCTATCACAGGATCCTTCCTCTACTCCCAGACCCTCCCTCCAACCCTCTCCCTTCTTTTCCCTTTGATCTTCTCCTCAGAAAAAGGGACCTCCCCCCAACCAACCTACCCCAGTACATCAAGATCAAGTATCATTAGGTCTAAGTGTATCCTCTTCCACTGAAGTCCAACAAGGCAGCCCAGCTCGGGGAAACTGATACAAAAACAAGCCACAGAGTCCATGTTAGAGACAGCTCCTGCTCTAATTGTTAGGGGACCCTCATAAAGACCAAGCTGCCCATTAGCTACATATGTGTAGGGGATGTTGGTCCAGTCAATTCATGCTCTTTGGATGGTGGTTCATTCTCTTTGAGCCCCCATGGTCCTCAGTTACTTGACTCTGTAGGTCTTCTTGTGGAGTTCTTGTTTCCTCCTGGTCCCTCTACCATTCTCCCAACTTTTCCACACAACTCTCTAAAGTCCACCTAATGTTTGGCTCTGGGTTTCAGCATCTGTTTAGATCTGCTGGAGCCTCAGAAGACAGTTGTGCTAGTCTCATGTCTGCATGCATAGCAGGGTATCTTTTATGCCAAAGACTGGCTCTCTCCCATGGGGCGGGGCTCAAGTTGGGCCAGTCTTTCACTGGCCATTCCCTCAGTCTCTGCTCCATCTTTATCCCTTCATACCATGTAGGTAGGGTAAATTTAGGGTCGAAGGTCTTTGTGGGTGGGATGGTGTCACATTCCCTCTATTGGAAGTCCTGCCTGGGTACAGGAAATGGCCACTTCAGTCTCCATATCTCCTGCTGCATGTCACTTAATGCTTCTTTTTGGAGGGTGGTTTTGAGTTCTTATCACCATATTGTCCTATTTAAGAACTGATCTAATTTATTTAATTCTAGCAAGCCCAGCTCCAAAGAAAATGCTAGGTTCCAGCCTCTTCCTTTATTCTGCACCAGATGTCTCAACCCAAATTGTCCAAGAACAACCTAGCTGTTCCTCTGGGATAGTGAGTTAGGAACCTTGCAAAGTTGATACAGTTGAAATGAAATACCATCCATGACAGTGTGTTGTTCTGTGATTTATAGAATTGTTCTTGGGAGAATATGATATATTTTTAGTTCTTGTTTAAGCAACGGGTGATCTCTTCCCAATCTTCCCAGGCTCATGAGCATAATTTTACACATTTGTAGTCTCATGAGAACTTTGGCATATGTCTCTCTGCGACTATGTCACTTTACCCGTTCCTTGAAATGACCCATTAGTATGGGGATGTATTCTTTGTTATTGGGATTGAAAACAAACAAACAAACAAAAATCCTCTTACAACTTTTTATGTATCATGATATGGAACTGATCATATACCATTAGAATATTAAGTACAAATGGGGCTGTTGAAAAAATGTTGAAATAAAACATTAAAATTTAAACTTTCTCTAAATCTTAATAATTCTACAAACTCTTTGCCAGACTATGAGACTGGTAGCAGTATTCAAAATTGTGTCTTTATTGGATGAAGTATTTCTTTGGAAGGAAAAAAAATACTGAAAGTATTCTGGAGAGAAATTTAAAGAAGCTGTATTTACATTCATGATTCTAATAGCTGTAGGGTACACCTAAACAATGTCAATTAAATTTTCTCTGCTTCATCTGTGATCACAAAGAAACTGTATTTTCCTAGAGCAAAGTACCCTGAGTTCTGGACCCTGGAATTGAGGATGGAGGGAGATAAGTGAGGCTTCTAAGTTATTACAAGGCAAGTGATGATCATGACACAACTCATCACTTGTCCGAGAGAGCCCCACGCATCCAAACATTGTCATACCTTACAAGGTTTGCAATGATCAACAGACCATTTTCAAAGATAAAATCCAACAAAAGGCAGAAGGAAATTTGACAAGTCGATGGGAACTCTCATATCTTATCTCTGTTCCCGCTGAGAATGTTGTTTGTTAGTTATGTGGTTTAAAGGTAATTAAAAATACATTTAGCTTCCTTATTGCTTTCCTTCAAAATCTCCACTGTTTCTTCTTACTGAGATAGTCCTGCTGAGTCAGTTTTATCTTCTTAAGCAAACAATATCCACGTGCTTACAGCATTCAGGATAAAATTGTTAAAAGGATCTCAGTGTAGGGAAGCAAAGCAAAGCCAAGTCACTGCAGGACCGCCTTGGACTGACTTTATATTTTGTAACATTTAATTGGCTGCTACTCTTGGAGATGACAAAAGGAACCTGGCTCGCACAGTGCACCTCATTTTTCTCAGTTCAGGAAGGCAATTCATTACCAGACGTGTGGCTGTGGCTTCCCTGCTTGTATGCTTGTCAGTTACGCCATGAGTGAAACCACAAAACACATACTATTATGTCCTTTCATAAGCTCCCAGGTTTAGCACATATCCATCAACTATCCCACTCCAAAGCTTTATCTGAAGTTGAATCGGCTGTACGTTTTAGAAGATGAAGTGGGCAAAAAGAATACTGCACAGATCATTTTGCTTATCTCATCTGCTAATACCTGTTTTTAGTTTACTGTCTAAAATCTATGTAGAAATAATCACCTGTAGCCTCACTGCATGAGCATAGTTAATGCATATTTTAAAGCAATTTTGCATAGCCATAGGATATACTAGAAGTTTGGAAATTTCAAAATGTAAACAACAAAACAATTTACTCATAAAGCTATTACCAATTATAGTCACTAAACACTTGCTGTGTCTTCTTGTCCTTTTTTAGATTTATTAATGTAGTTGATTCATGTATTATAAACCACACATCATTTAATGTTTGGTGTATTATTTTATAATATCATCTTATAGCTTTAAGAATCTCAAATTTCAAAATTTACTTTAAGTATTTTAATTGATGGCTGATTTTTCTCATCTTAATAGGCTTCGAGGTAAGTTTGTTTTAATTGATCATAATATTTAATATTGGGATTATTTTCAGCTTGAATTTTTGTTTATATACAAATATGTGTGCGGGGCAATTCAGAGGGGGAAATGCTAGATTAAAGATTAAATTCATTTTTTCATAATATATGATAATAAAGTTTAAAAAGAGAGTATGAAGAAAAATCAGGCTCTTAGGTAACTCACCTATTATGAAATGTCAAAACTTCAAATAAATTCCCTATCCATTTATACTCTCATTCATATTATACCCGGGTACTTAATGTAATAGTACTATACAAGTTTCCAGAGCATCATAAGTTAATCTATGATATTGTGATAACCATAAAACCTCATTATTAGCACTTGTAAGTCTTGTGAAATTGTTCCCTTTAGTGCATTCTAGCTTTCATATACTGCCTAAACTTCTGCTTTTTTTGCATACCTTATGCTTTCTCACTTCCAGGAAATTCATGAAAAGGAATGGGATTTTTGCCTGATGTATGGTTCTCAGTTGTTTTCTGATTTTTATCATGAAATACCAATTAACCTGATGGTCAGCGGGGTGGTAGCACTGCACCTGTGCCCCATGGGCGGCTCCTGTTCTCTCAAGGACAAACCTGTCAGAAGTCTGACAGAGCTGGCTTCGGAATCGAGAGTTCCACCCAGACCTGAGGAGAGAGTAGGAGAAAAGTTAAAGCAGAAGGGAAAGAAAAACAAAGAGAATAGAAAATGTGTTCAGTTTTTAGTAGATTATCCTTTCAGTTTCTCACTCTAAATTTATAGAATTTGTTCTCATTTGTCCCTCTTTTGCCTTACCTGTGTAAAAAAAAATCTATTTGTTTATTTATTTATTCATTCATTTATTTAATATATATGGGTTTTGCCTGCCGATGTGTCACCAGTTATGTCTGGTGCCATAGTAATTCAGAAAAAGGAGTTGGATGCCCTGGAACTAGAGTTACAGATATTTGTGAGTTGCAGTGTGGTTGCTGGGAGTTGAATGTGGGTCCTCTGGAAAACCAGTCAGTGCTTTTAGTCATGGAACTATTGCTTCTGCCCTACAATAGATTCGTAAGCGGTTATATTAAGCAGCATTTAAATTAACACTTTTCTCTTTATCCATTTTTTGCTAATTACTTATTACTTGCTGTTTATTTTATACAATGGAAACAAAGTTATACAAAAAGCACTTTTCTATTTTTGATATCAAAAATTATTGCAACGTTGTGGCAGCAACCGGCAGCACTAATATATTTGGTCCAGGAATTGCCAAATAGCGTTGTGGTCATTCACGGTGTTTTATAGGGTTGAGAGATGTCCCCGTAGCTGAGATCTCTTGCTCTTCTTGCAGAGGCGCATGCTTTGGTACCCAGCACCTGCATGTAGCTGACAGTCAATCCTAACTTCAGTTTCAGGGAATCCAAAACCTTCTTCTGGCCTCCACTAGCACGGGACACATACACAGTACGCATACATGTGTGCAAGCCAATCACAATACGATACATTCACATACAATAAAAATAATAGCCACATCTTTTTCCTTTCTTTCTTTCTTTTTTTGGAAAGCCAGAGTCTTGAAGACAAGGAGTCTAGTAGTTGGATGTTGAAGTAGACGATGACTAATTGATCCAAATGACCAAATAACCAAAGCTGATTCTCTGAGAAGTATATGAGAAAGAACAGTCACTGGCCATCTGGCATTTGGAACACATTTGAAAAGTGAAAAATTTTAATGAATGGATTTCTCATGAGCTGACATAAAAAAATAATTTTTCCTCTCTTATTCAACACAACTTGCTTCTATTTTTATTTTTTTTGCATTTAAATTAATTATTATTATTTATTGCAATTTACACACTTTGTATCCCAGCTGTGGCCCCCTCCCTCTTCTCCTCCCAAACCCACCCTACCTCCCTCTTCTCTCCCTATGCCCCTCCCCTAGTTCACTAATAAGGTCCTCCTCCCCTTCTGTTTGACCCTAGCCTATCAAGTCTCATCAGGACTGACTGCATTATCTTCCTCTGTGGCCTGGTAAGGCTGCTTCCCACTCAGGAGGAGGTGATCAAAGAGCCAGCCACTGAGTTCATGCCAAAGGAATTATTATATAATTTTATTATAAATAATTATATTATAAATGATTTTTATTATAATAACTATAATTATTATATATTTTTTATTATTTTTAATTATGTGTAGGTATGTGTCTGGATGTGTGAATACCACATGTATATGAGTGCCTGTGGATGCCAGGAGAGGACGTCAAATCCTTTAAAGTTAGTCACAGGCAGGTATGGGTACCTGACATGGTGTTGGGTCATCTGGAAAAGCAATATGCCTTTAATCTCTAAGCCATCTCTCTAGCCCTAAACAAGTAATTTCTTGATCAGACTGTGAAACATATGATGAAAACTGATTATGTGTGAGAGATGGCAATGACCAGCTTAATAGTATGCCTCAGACCCAGGTGAGGTGGCACACTCCTATAATCCCAGCACTTATATGACAGAGGCAGCTGGATCTCTGAGGGTTTGAGGCCTGCTTGGTCTTCAAAGTGAGTATAAGTTAGCCAAAGCTACACAAAGAGACCCTGGCTTGGGAATAAAAAAGGTTAATCTCAAAAGAGTCTCCAAAACACTTTCCAAAATCAAACGCGCGACTCCCACCCCAAATGGAGCGGTGACCGGTGGTCTAATCTACTGCAGCGGTCAGGACTGCACCGATGTCTCAGAAATATGCTGAGCAAAATAGATGAAATGTACCCAAAATTGTAATGCCTGCAACCATTATAGGTCAAAAAAAAAGAGGCAGTTTTCTCCATGACAACATCCAACTACACATCACACAACCCGTGTTTCAAAATTTATATGAATCAGACTGAGAAGCATTGCCTCATTCATCATATTCACCAACTTACTGCTACTTCTTTAAGCATCTTGACAGGAATTTTTATGGGGAATGGGGGTGGAAAAAACGCTTTCACAACTAGTAGATACAAAATCCTTTTCAAGTGTCCATCGTGTCCTGAAGCACAGTCATACTGTAGGAGCAAACAAACTCGCATCTTGTTGGTAAAAATATATTGATGGTAAGGGTTCTTGATTAGTAAAGACATGTTTGAGTCTAGTTATGATGATTTAAAATTCATAATCTAAGCTTTCAATTACTTTTGCCCCTACCTAATGAAATGATAGAAACTCTGTCTAGAAAGACCTGGTGTGCTATTGAATGCATTTATAAATTCTGTGTGCACGATACTATGCCAAAATGTGAAACTGAGCTGGCATGGGCTACATCTGAGAAGGGGTTCTAGTTTATATCCATGAATAGTCCATGGTTGGAGTATCAGTCTCAGAAAAGAACCCTGTGCCCACATATTTTGGTTCTGTTGATATCCTTGTGGAGCTCCTATCTTCTCCAGGTCTTTCTATCTCCCCTTTCTTTCATGTGATTCTCTGCACTCTGCCCCAAGTTTGGCAATGAGTCTCAGCATCTGCTTTGATATACTGCTGGGTAGAGTCTTTCAGAGGCCCTCTGTGGCAAGCTCCTGTCCTGTTCCCTGTTTTCTCCTTCTTCCAATGTCCATCCCATTTGTCTTTCTGAGTGAGGATTTATCATCTTACCCAGAGTCCTCCAGGACAAGCTCTTTGACCACCCCGCACTGAGGGGGGAGCAGCTTTGCCAAGCCACAGAAGAGGACAATGCAGCTAGTCCTGATGAGACCTGATAAGCTAGGGTCAGATGGAAGGGGAAGAAGACCTCCTCTATCAGTGGACTTGGAAAAGGGCATGGAAGGAGATGAGGGAGGGAGGGAGGGTAAGATGAGGGGATGAGGGAGAGGGTTCCAGTTGGGATACAAAGTGAATAAACTGTAATTAATATAAAAATAATTATTTAATTTAAAAAATGTGAAACTAGAAGTGGGAAGGATAGATCAGAGGTCATTATAGAAATTACTAAAAAAATTGTATTTTCTAGTGACACAGAGGATACTCAACAGTCAGAATCACTTCTTTCTTTCAGAAGGATGTTAAAATGAGTCCTTTTCACTGGTAGAGGTTGCTGTGAGTAATGGAAAACACCCCAGCATAAGCATCAAGCTGCCGGGTAAACCATGAAGAGCCATGTTCATCTAAAAGTAACCTACCTGTAAACCAAGGAGACAAAGGTAAAAATCTTGCTCTACTGAGACAACAGGTCTCAGTGCCTGTGGGGATAGAAAAACAGTGAATCTGGCTTTAAGAAAAGGCGGTGATAATAACAAGACCCTGGTGCATGATTTAGAGCAGGACAAGAAGATAAAGAACTATTATAATTGACAACTGAAATCAGCAGTCTTCGCCTTGGGAATAAATAAGAAAGAAAAGACAGAGAAAGAGGCATGATGTCATCGGGCTGGCAGCCCAGTATGTCTTCCACTCCCCCGCAAGCCTGGCTCTGACTCCTGTCAGCTGTACCACCCACTTCTCAGCAATGTAACCTAGATTTGCACCCACGTCGGCACCCCTTCCTCCCACGTGGAAATGCATCTTTTGATCAGTCATGCTGTCCATGTGTTTGGTACTGGAAGGGTTATTTCCTGTGCAGGGTGGGTGTAGGAATGGCTGCAGTGGCTCTCCCATTAGGATATACAGATGATAGATGTGGATAGTCACCCCATTTCTAATCTACCTGTGAAACATTTTATAGGGGATACGCACACAGGTGCACACACCAGCTCACACTCACCAGAAGGACAGAAATCCTGCAGAAGAACTTGGCTGTCAGACATGTAATTAGGTAGGAGGATGATTAACAGGCTCAGTGCTGTAGGTGGGTTTATTTTAATAGTGTTTGGGACATCGCTGGGTAGAACGGCAGATGATTAGCATGGCTTTACAGAAATCTACAGAGCAAACTGACATGAATTCAAGTAGAAACAGGAGATATTCCTTAAAAACCTTTACGGAGAAAGGCAACGGGACAAGAGGATTTCTCGTTGCTCTGGGGACTGGATTGCAGCCCCAGCATCAGCCTTTTCAAGTCATTGTGAAAATAAACATTGTCAGGTAATGCTTTCTGCTTGAAAGCAACGGCAATCAACTGGCTAATTAAATTGTAGGGGAACTCCCTTTGCAAAGGATATCTAGTGTTCACAGAAACAACACAAATGGAATCTCATCTTAAAAACCAAGAGTGGCAAAAACTGGAGTTAGAGGGCTGGAAGACAGTTATGTCCTTGGAAGTTGATTAATTGTCTTGCTGGCACTGTTCCAAGCTTCAGCAGCTTGTTACATTTTTATGTTTACAATCTTTTTTGACCAGACAAATGTCCTTTTGGTTCTAGGTTTACCCTGTGGGTCTGCAGAGTAGAAGGAAATGTTATTGGCCCATTCATTGACTTGTTGGCCTTCCACTGTGAAGAGCAGGGGGCTTTTTGTTTTGTTTACTTTAGCTTTTGTTTGTTTGTTTGTTGGTGTTGTTTAAAGATAATGTCTCTGTAATTAGACCTGGCTGTGCCAGGACTCACTGTGAGGACCATGCCAGCTTCATACTCAAAGAGATCCTCATGACCCAGCATCTGGGGTGCTGTGATTAAAGGTGTGGGCTCCACACTGCCAGAAGGCTCTTGTTAAGTTGTCTCGTCTAATAACTTGTCTTCTAAGAAGATATTTAGGTATTGGGTCACAAGAATGGATTTTGAGTTGTTCGAGTGTGAATGCATACCCTTCCACAGACACATACATAGACTCACACAAACATACACACATATACACACACATGCACACACACATGCACACACACACACAGACATGCACACACACAGGCACCCCCCCCCATATTTCTATTGGGTAAATATTTTAAGGTTGTTATAATAAACTTGCCCACACAGCTAAGTTTTGAATGGTAGTATTATGAGATGCTAAGGTTTTAGGCCAAGCAATGAAATGGCGCTTCTCTTTTTCTTCAGGATGTGTTTAGGGTACAGTGAAGCCTAAGGGAAGGCTGTGAGTGAATTGGAAGCAGATCACGGGCAGCTATCTGCCCCAAGTCCTCAGTCCTTTCTGTGTCTGGGCACATAACTAGAACTGTGTTTGAGGCCTGGGTGTGGAAGTAGAGGTGCTAGTGTGCAAAACAACTGGAATCTCTTACCTTGAGTCAGTGGCGGCCCATTAACTCCAAGGCCCAGCTACACTATATCCATACCACCAGCCTGTCCTGCTTTTGGAGAGGCAACATCAGATATTATGTTCTCCATATTAGACTGTGTCTGCAGCATTCATTTTGATCCTTTCTTTAAAATTTTTAGTTAAGACCCTCAAACACAAGATAGAATTTCTTGTCGTAAGTATTTTTTAACTGTACAGTTTGGTGATATCAAGCGTATTCACACTGTTCTGAGACAAAACACCAAGAAGATTTCTTGTTTACATCTCAAACTCATACGCCTCAAGCAACAGCCCATTCACTTCCTTCCACACACTCTGAAAGCTACTATTCTCTTCTGTGTTTCTGTTGATTTGACTGCTGTGGCTAGCCCCCCTACCTTGATTCATACAGTTAGTCTTTTCTTTGCTGCCTCATTACTCTTAGCACAAAGTCCATAAAGCCCATCCTTAGTATGGCATGCCATGCTTTCTTTCCTGTAGCAGGTATCATAGATGATTCCTTACTCACATATTTGTTTTACTGTATGGAGACATGGAAGTGCTTTGAATTCAATAGCGATCATACTGAGGTTTGAAAATTTGAATATTTTCCTGTGGTGGAGAACCTGGAAGTTTTGCTCTCGAAGCTGCAGGCATGCACAAGCTTGCTAAGCATATCTAAGGTCTGCAGGGCTGAGCTGTAGTGTTTGGGAGCTTAGGTGAATTAAGTATGTTTGCAATTTATGGCGTTTTCGACTTATGATGGGCTTATGGGGACATAACCTCATTTTAAATTGAAGAGTATCTGTAGATGTGCATGCAAATGTGTCTGTGTAGTCACATTTTCTTTATCCATTCATCCATCAGTGGCTATTTGGGTTAATTCAACAGTTAGACTATCTTGGATACTGCCACTGTGAATATGGGTATGTAAATGAATTTGAGAACTGGCTTTCACTTTTCTTGGGTATTCACCCAAAAGCAGGATTGCTAGGTTACACTGTAATTCTAGTTTAAAAATATTTTTTGAGGAACTTCTGTGCTATTTTTCACCATATCTATATGTATCTATATGTATGAAATATTGGAGAATATATATATATATATATATATATATATATATATATATGATGGGAGATATATGTCCATTTTATACATCATATATATGCATTCATATGGCCTTGTTCATATCCTATGATTGCTTCTTGTCTTCCTATTCTTTCCAACTTCATGTTCATCTTTTAAACAAAATCTGCTTCACCTAAAAGTCACAGGCCACGTACAGAAGAATTAACGGATTTGTGTTAAAGGGGAGATGGTGGGGTCTAAGAATGGACATGCTGCATAACTTTTGAGAGTTGCAAATGTTTCCAAACCTAGGCTGAAAAGGAGAGGATGGAGAAAACACACGAGGGACTTGAGGAAGTGACCAAGAAGCATCTTAACTTTGGGAATAACAAGGAACTAAGAGATGAATTCGAGTTCATGTAGTCTAAACGCCCAGCCACGAAGAGAGTAAGCCACCACAGCTCAGTGTCTATGAAACTATTATAAAGTTCCCATTACTTTGTAAGATAATTAGAACCTAAAATAATAAGATAGAGTAGACAAAATATAGCATGATTTTTTTTTTCTAGAAAAAATTCCTCATGTGAGATTGGGGCTATGTGTAGAATTAGGAAACAAAATGTTCTGAAATGTTTTTCAAACCAGACTGATATAACCCACCCCTCTGCTTCCAAACATAGTAATGACTATACCATTTTATGAGCTGAGAGGTTGGAGGCTCTGGGCAAAACAATCTGCCAAATTTTACTAAAAACAAACCCACACCTGACTGGACCACTGGCTTTTCCCCACGTTTCAATGTTTAAGAATGTCCACAGTGAGATCTTTGAAAAGTCCGCTTGTTGGTCTTGTACATTATCTACAATTAGCCAAAGATCAGGTTACAACTCAGAACCAACCGCTTGATAATGGGGACTGATGAGTCCCTAGATTTCTGTTCACCTTCACAGGCCACACCAACTTCTCTTACACAGCCCTGGTTACTACAGCACAAAGGTGTCCTTTGTTGGCTGTCAATCTTGGGGGCTGATTATGAAAATATATTTCTCCAAGGTCTCAGCACATCTTGTTCAATGAAGTTGATCTTTCTATCCCTTACAGTTGCTGTCGGTATAGATCCAAACCAGTGACCTCAGATGTAATGTTGTTGCATTGACTGGTAGCAGCAATATCCTTGAATTACAGAAAAGCATTTATGGTCTTCTTACAGCCCCACACATGCATGAACAAACACACACAGAGTGGTGCTTCTCCCAATTTGCTCTTCATTGAGTTACATCAACTGTGGAAATAAAATATGTCACATGATCAAATGTTGCTAGATAAAAATGAATTTGCCACCTGCTGCCTCCACCCGCCCATCTGGAAGATAAAAGAAATTGAATTTACTGGGTGGTGGAGAACCTCCATGATATATATATATATATATATATATATATATATATATATATATATATATATATTTTTTTTTTTTTTTTCTTTTAAGCAACTCCATATGGCAGAGACAGAACCACAGCTGCAGTAGGTAGCTGGAAGTCCACCACTGTCATTAATAAAAGCTTCCATATGAATAAAACACTCTGTTTAATAATAGAAACTTAATATTTACTGGAAAACTCATGCTTTTTTATAAAAATTGATGATGTATTCAACCTCATGCTGCTGGTCTGAAAAGCTGGCTAATTACCCATTTTGAAGAGTATGAAACACTGAATAAAAATGTTTAGTGTATCATTTAGGTTACACTCTTCCTCTCTTTCTTCTTCTATATTTTTCTCTACTCAGATATTTTCCTCAATAATCTTGACAGAAATAAAGACAGAAGTTAATTGTCCTCTGAAGTTATTAGCAGTACTTCTGTTCTTCACCAGATTGGATGTGATATGTGGCAATAGCATCTCATAATTTTAAGGTAAATGAGTAATTCATAACTTTAGGTATATAAGAATAGGCTGCATGAGTTTTACCCTTAGCTTCTTTCATTCATCCTGTACCTTGCTAATGAGCACAGCGTATACCAGGTATTGTAATAGATGGAATTCATACATTGATCACAAATTCATATAACCCCCACCTTTATGGTGCTTACTAGCAAATAAGGATGATGCAAATGTATTTGTATATCTGTAAACTGTGTGTCTTCCTAAGAACTGAGCTACACTAAATGATTTAGATCAAAAGAAATGATCCACTTTCATTTTATTGGCCTCGGCCATTACACTTCTTAAAGCATCTATTAAAAGTAACCAAATTAGATATCTAATGACAAGGACTGTCATTGAGTGAGGGTAGGGAAATGGCATCTCATTACAATTTTCAAATAATAGTGTTATGATTTTATTGAAGTAGTTTTTAAAACTACAAACTATGAACTCCACAAGGGTCGAGCCATCTATATTTATATAGACATTGTTACTCAGGGAGTTTTTGTAAACACTATGAAGTAATTTGAATGAACATGGAGATGAATGACTAAACGAACAGCTACATCATAAGGCGCCATATATGCCGCATGAATGGATCTGGAGCCTTTGCTTTTCAGCTGCAAAGGCTTCGAACTATGATGCCGATCGTAAGACTGCAAGCGTGAATTGTGGTATCTGTTTTATAGAGCAGAAAGACAGCATAATTTCTCAGCTTCCTAGTTAATATTCTGCTGTGGCCGAAGATGTTGCATAGCTATCTATTGGAAACATGGGAAGCAGCCATTCATATTTGTGTAAAGCAAAACTAAAGATGATTCATTAGAAAAGGCTGTTTATAGTCAGAGAAATCACATGAAGTTTTAATCGTATTTGAAGTGTTTAAGTCAAGGGCAGTGGCTCTCAATCTTCCCAATGCTGTGATCCTTTAATATAGCAACTCATGTTATGGTGACCCCCAACAATAAAATTATTCCCTGTAATTTTTCTACCCTTTTGAATAGTAATGTACATATCTGATATGCAGGATATCCTATATGGAGCTCCCAAAGGGGTTGAGACACAGGTTGAAAACCACAGGCCTAGTGTCTATGCGATGTGGGAGAGACCTGTTGATCAGTATCGAAGGTAATTTAGTTTCAGAGGAAGTCTTAGACTGCGGCATTCAGTTCATGTTTGTAAGAGAACCCAGGTGGGAGTGGCCTGCTGACAGTTATCACAGGTGGTTTAGCTGGAGAGGAAGTCTTGGACCATGACATTCAGTTCCATATCTAAAAGAAAGCCTAGCAGCCAGATCATGTAGGGTCTAAACTATTAGGAAGTGTTGCCTGCAGATACCAAGACGGTTTTGTGCAAGCACATTTCAGGTTACATGCAAATATAGTCTGCTGTTGAATGCTACAGCTGGAGTGAAGTGGTTGGAAGAAAAGAGGTGCTGACACCTCTGAAGGGATGCGTCAGCTCCTAAACAGATGAGACTAAAATCATAGTACATCTTAACTGAGATGGCATGAGTCACAGTTGTCAAACGCACCGAGAGGTCTTCAGTCTTATTTGTTATTTGTAGATTGGTGTACTTGAAGCGTTATATTAGACCAAAGGTCTTGGTGGCGTTTTGGGGTTACTTTTAATCTTTTAATACACATATTTTTAATATGGTCAGCATATTCAATACAGATTCCATCCCAAGCATCAGGTTACGTCTACAGTGGCGAAATAAGGGATTACTGTTCATTCTAAACACAGTGTAAGCTTTGTGCTAGCTTGTTTCTCTTTCTTTTCAAAATGTCTTTTTCTTTAAATTTATAAGGGGCCATGGGTTAATAGCACAATTTACCAGGTGCACAGTGAAAACAGCTTCCTACTCCCTTCAGACCAATCATCAGCTTGATTAATTAACTTAATCAAATATTCTAGCGTGACAGTTCATAATAATTAGCTAATAATATTCTACTTTGTTGCACCTTTGGGACTTAGATGTTATGGGTGTATAAAGTTACAAAGTTTCCGTATTGCCTGTCCATTCTTGAAGGCCTCAGGGCGGAGTATCAGTTACAGGTTAAATCTGTAATGTCTTCTACAGACTCACATTTCTAAACACATGGTCCCTAGCTGCTGGTGATGGGTGGGAAGTTGTGGAAACTTTGAGATATATAAGTAGCTCTAAGAGGTAGGTTCTCTCTGGAAGTGAACCTTTCAAAGGTTCTCTGTGAAGGTGGACCTGGAATCTGGTTTCAGCCTAAATTCTCTGCTTCTTGGTCTAGCTACCACAGTGTGAAAAGCTAGACATGGAAAACCTCCTTTGGAGATGTTAGTCAGGGGAGTTGAAAGTAGTGTCAAAATAATACAACCTATTGCCATTACCTTTGCTTGCCTCTAAGAACGTGAATATAAGACCTTATTATTGATGCCCTTCAGGCACAGGACTTAGAGAAGTAGAGCTGGAATGGACTTGGAAGTCTCCTTCCTTAAGGCCAGCTCTCGCAGTATCCAAAAATGCTACACAAAAGGCCAAAAGAAAAGCAATAAATTTTCCTGCTCATCAGCAAAGTCTCCAAACCACAACAATAAGCAGCACAACAAAATACCCTAAAGAGGGTCACTTGTATCTTAGAGGTAACTTTCCTAAACAACTATAATTTCTATCTACATACAAAATATTTATCCATGGTCCTACAGATTTGTGTAGCTTTAAAATACTTCTTTTTACAGCAGATAGGAACCACTTCATAAACTGGTCAAACTATAGAGAACAATGAAATATGGTATCAATTGCCAATCAATGAGTCTACAACACAACCCTTACACCTAAGGCCCAGGAGACATTGCAAAAGAGGGCACAGAAAGTTTATAAGAACCTGAGTATCAGGCTATCTCCTGTGAGAGTGTATCTTCTATTTATGACACCCATGAAATCTTAAAACTATGATCACCTGAGCAAGACCTGTACAATGACAATACTAAATAACATGCCATTGTAGCTGAGGAAATCTTATAAGGCTCTACCTCTAGATTAAGAGCTTCAAGCAATCAACAGCTACCTTGAGAGTTAGAGTCCATCTTCCCCAGGAAGAACTACCATGGGAGGTGTCCCAATCCCAACTGCTCAGCCATAAATATACACATTTATGAGCAACATTAGAGGACTCAGCAAACTGTAGTTACATATGCAAATGTGCATATTTGTGTGTATAGCAATATGAATTAAAGAAAACATGGTCATGAATTTAATAGGAAATGGTGGGGTCCAAGAGGAATTGGAAAGTAGAGAAGGGTGAAGAAAGGGGATGGAAATGCTGTGAATACTGTATTCATGCTTAAAATTCTCAGAAAACCCTATTAAAAAGCCATGATTGCAAGGTCCACTTGCTCCCCACAAGCCACTATGCCTTTCCCTCCATGATGGACTGTTTCCTCAGAAACTTTGAGCCAAAGTGTACCTGCCCTTCTTTAACTTGTCTATACTGAGTAATGTGGTCACAGCAGAGAGAAGTAACTAAAGTGCCACCCACAAAAGTAACTAAAGTGTGTGGGAGGAGAGATGTTCTAATGAGAGACAGTTTGGGAAGAAAATGTGATCAAGCATAGCCTCAATGGATGAATCCTAGAATCAGGAATGCACGTGTGGTTCTAGTGTACTGGCCAGAGTAGTCATGGCTTTGTGACGTTGTATTAAGGTTCTGGACTTTGCTTCCCAGAGCAATTTATTAAATTCCTGTTGCTGTACAAAAAGCATTCTCTTTTCAGTTCTATGGTCCATAAAGAAACACAAAATCCCATACAACAACAAATTGTTCTGGTGGATGCCATTTGACATGGACTCAGGGTGCCAAGGATGGAGCTGGTGATCTGTTCTCCCACCAGGAACCAAGAATAGATGTTTGTCATTTCAAAACTGCTGGCCAGTTAGAAACAGAGAAAAGGCTCTGGTGGCTCTGCTGAGCGTTCTCAATATTCTGCCCTAGTTTCTCCCTGATTGGGGTGACCACAGTGTGTTACTTGACTTTCTAGGATGTCACTTGAAAAAGTTTTGCCTTCCCTAATGCCTCTAAGGCCCAATTTTACAACTCATTGCTAGCGATCACATTTTAATTACACGGGCCTTTGTTTTGTTTTCTTGTTTTTAATAAGGCTCTGCTAAGGAAATCAGCCCTCACAAGGACTAATCAGGTTGTCAGATCAATTAGGGTAATTGACAGCAGGTTTTATCACATTCTTTAATCAGGAAGGTAGCCATTTTATTAGAGAAAAACAACCCCCAGATGATTTTGAGCCACAGAAATGGAAAAAGGTTCAATATGTGTAAATAGTGAGGGCAAGAAAGATACCCTGAAATGTAAGAGTTCTTCCCAATGGGAGGACATGGGTGGAAGCCCAACAAAGGCCTTCAGGGTGGGCTTCATGGGAAGGCGGTGCTGTGGGCCCCAGAAGAGTGTTTGTCAGAAGTGATTGTTTAAATTATAGATATCTGCTCCATATTTCAACAAGTTCAGTAGATAATGGAGCCCAGATGCCATTATTTTCCCAACACTGTTTTGGTTTACTGTAGTAGGTTGCCCATTGGTTATTACAGTATTAGGGAAATCAGTGTCATTGGGAAAGCTGAGTATCCAAACATCAAGTTTGGCTTGAGGCTGAGCTGTGCTGCATTTGCTTTCATGGACACACATCACCTATGACGATTGTTATCAGGGACAGTGGCCAGATTGTCCATTTAGAGCTACTAAATATCATGAGGCAAGGAGATGAGGCTTGCCAATGTCTAGGCTGTCTGGGGAAGGAGAGAACAGCATGCCTCTGCTTTCCTTCCCAGAATACATCTTCCCCGCACTTATCTAAAGCCATGGAAGTGCATAGCTAATTTTTGATTATATAATGCAAAGATTATACCAATCTTCAAAGAGAAATTACCTCTCCCTGGAGAAAAACTATTGTAATGATCTTCATGGTTTGAATAAAAGAAACTGGTCTCTCTCATCTATTGTGGCACTTAAGCCTCCTTTACAACAGCACATTACAATTGAAAATTATTTCAGACGGTTGAGATGCTTTCACATTCATAGTTGATTACACATTCACATGCACCTTTAACATGAGCCTTTCTTTTTCACTGCATATAGGAAGGGCTTGGACATTGATTCTGCTACCCCAAACAGCTTACAATCTATTTTAAAAAATAAGGGATCTTCTGATTCTTTGTATTGTTGATTATATTCTTCTTTTTTTAAAATATATTTTCTTATGATATGCAAATAACATATTCAGTCTAGTGAAGAATAGGTTATTTATATTTGAGATGGATGATAAAGTGATATTTGACTTGGTTATAGAATTAAAAACCTGAAAGACCAAGAAGACAAATATTACATGTTTCATGTTATCCTAAGAGTAATGCTAGACTGAGGACTTTAGTTCAAAGACTATTTATTGCCATCTACCATTTCCAGATACTCAGGCATCCATGTAATAAACATGACACTCCTGTTTTATTTTTTCTCTTACATTGCTCATGATCTTGACATTTTGCCTTTTTATTTTTAACACTGTTTTCACAATAATTATTAAATAATTTAAGATGTTAAATAATTTAAAAGATTCTACCTACTTAATGAACAGTTAGTAGCCTCAAATATCTTCTTGTTTTTGGTTGGACCTTGGTCAATTAGATCTAATTAATGAAATTATGAAGGTGAGGGATAATAGGTATGACCCCTTTCGTGAGTGACTAATAACTTTCCTTCCTTTCTACCACTGAATGTCATACATGCTACCTCAAATCAGCTTCTGAAGAACTGAAAACTAGTAGGTGTTCTCTGTGCTTTCTTTGAAATATCTACAGATCATTCTCAGATTCTGTTGTACTATTAACCCTGTGACTTCATGAGAGGCAGGGTTATGGAAGGACAATCTCATAACTGTTTGATAAACCATAGAACTTAAGAGATGGGGACAGGCCATAACAAAGACAGATGAAAGCGCAGGAACCTATCCAGGCTGGTTTGCAGCTTTTGGTATTTTATGTTTAGCCAACCCATCATTAAACAGAATATATCTGTCTGTATGCAAGATCATGAGCAATGGGATATATCATGAAACTGTGCATCACATAGGAAACTGCATTTGTAATGAAAATTATAGTCATGTAAACAAAATTCAGCTTTAAAAAGCAAACCTCTGAACTGGTCAACACTTGATTTTCTTTCTGTTTTGGATTCTATAGCTTTCAAGGAAATATTTTGTGAGCAGATTAGTTTTCAAAAAATCATTAGTTTTTGAAAGCCTACTATGTTCTGAGCATATTACATTTGTTTCTTCGTTGGTAGGTATATTGACTATCATGATCGAGTGCAAAAATAATAACATTTTTCATTTTCTAATAACCCTATAATGTTTCTAAGACTGTTGAATGACAAGGGGATTTTGTCATCTTGATTTCTCTTTTTTAGCATGTCATACAAAAAATATAGTGCTATAAATTATTGATAAGTTAAAATAGTGATGTTTTCTCAAAATAACATCAAGGTAGTCTTTGATTTTATTTTCCTTCAAATTTATCAGCAATTTCACACTTTTAACAATTCATTTTTTTATTTAAATATTTAACAATTCATTTAACAATTGATTGTTAAAATTAATGAAGTACCATAACTGTGATCTGTTGTTAATACTGTATTATATTAATTAGTATTAATGTCATTTTATATGACTGGCTGTGTTTAGTGGAGTCCATGTAGCATTGGGAAGTATTTGCAAGAATGCTTGTAGCTTATGTCGACACTGATACCCAGAAGACATTGTGTAACATCTATGAAATCAGTCGCATTTTCAAACTTCCCCTCCCCTTCTGAATGTTCTGTTTCATACCTGGTATTGTTCTGGACTATACATTAATAACTGCCAAATTTTGAGTCCAGCAACTTTGGTTCTTCCTTCACTGAGCTATTTTTAATTCCTAATAAATCTGAACTCCATTTTGTATGTTTGACAAATATTTTTACTTTGAGCTCTTTTAACTTTATGGTTGTGCGTTCAGGGCTCTAGAAAGGTCTTGTATCTGCTACACAGCCCTGCCGCATGCCTGAGAGCTTGTGACTTCTAGTTCCTTCCTAATGACTGATACCTGCAAGGGAGGAATTCAAGATCTTTAATAACACCCATCCTTCTTTCATGACCAGCCAGGTAAGGTTGAGTTGCAATGAGCCCAACAGATCAATAGTAATCACAGGGCACTTTGAAAGGACAGCCTCCTCAATAATCTTGGGCAGCTGAGTTAGCAATGCCACTCAACCCAAAATACTGTGAGAGAGAGAGAGAGAGAGAGAGAGAGAGAGAGAGAGAGAGAGAGAGACAGACAGGCAGACAGACAGAGAAATAGAGAAAAGGACAAAGACAGACAGACACACACACACAGAGGTATGAATATAAGACTTTTCTAAGGAAAAACAGTCCCTCATGTCTTCCAGTATGGTAGATCAGCTTGTTATTGATACACTGAGCATCCTTGATGCTCTCTCTGACACTATCACCTATCCCTCCACTTTGCTCTAGCATTGCTTAGTGATATCTGTTACTCAGATTTGCAAAAACAATAACAGTTCTAATGGAAGAAACTGGCAAGATGCCCCTCCTTTACCACTGGTCTCATGGGCAAACTCAGTTTTAGATATCTGGGCATGAATCTTCTTTCTTCAGAGTAAATTTTCAGACATTTAATAATTGAGGACAAAAGGGGATGAAATCAGGTCACCCAGTCCTGTTTGATCTTAGCTTGACTGGAGGAAATTGAAAAGTAACATTTCTTCCTTTGTCAAATGCTCTCTGTCCCCTCTACAACTTTATTACATTTTAGTGCAATAATTCTCATCTGACACAGAAAATTATAAAATATAAGCAACAAAATAGGATAGACACAGTTCTGACTATGTCTTTGTCTAAACAAATAGCTTATTATACCTGTCCTCCTTTATAAAACTTTCCCTAGAAAGCTAAAGCAGCATAAACTTTATTCTTTTCAAAACACAAACATCTCAGCATACCACATGCTATGATTTTCCAAAACTTTGCCCTTGGCGATTACATGCAAATTTCTCATTGTTGATGTAATTTTTGTCCCAAGTGAGAATTATAGGCTGCAATAAAAGCTTAAAATCAAAGCTAAGAACTGTTAGGAAGGATGTAGTTCTGAGGACTTTGGAAGCTAATGCAAAGGAGACTAAAATGAAATCAAGTTCACAGCTAGTCTAGACTACAGGAGAAACCCTGTCTCAAAAGTAAGAAACAAATATAAATTCCTTTACCTTTTTTCTTTCAAATATATATTCACATAATTGAACTAATTGAATTTTAATTTTACTTATTTTCTATTCATATGTGTATGAGTTTTTTTCCTGCATGTATGTTGTGCACTGTGAATTGTCTGAAGCAGCTATATGATGGTGTCAGATACTCTGAAACCGGAATTACAGTTAGTTGTGAGCCGCCATGTATGTGCAGGAAAACAAGCTCTGGAATAACAGCCAGAACGTGAAATCCTTTGGAGAAGGGGTCTTGCTTTCTGTCTGGCTAGCTCAGTCTGTAGAGCGTGGGACTCCTAATCCAAGGGTAGTGTGTTTGTGCTCCATGCTGGGCGCCATTTGTTGTTGGTAATTAATATTTTAAATGATTTATCTTTTAGTTAAACAGCAGTTATTCCTAAACCAGCTGTATACCCAAATCACCACACAGAGACTAGGATTTATTTAATTAACCTAGAGCATAATGCTGGGTAATGATTATTCCATCCTAAACTTCCAAGCCAGCATAGCTTCCTCCCTTTCGGATTTCCCACATTATACTTGCTTTTAGTCATATCTTAGGTCTGGTTCATCTCTCCTCATTATTCAAAGTCCTTTCCTGCCAATCTTTCCTCTCCCACTCCTCCCACTCACTTCCCCCTCCTCCCCTCCAGACCAGGATGTCCCACCCTATTATCTCCATCATTGGCTCATGCTCATCATTGGCTGGTTGTTCTACTGAAAATACAGACAACAAATATTGGCATGTTTACATAGACTTGAGACAGGTGATTAGAATAAACATCACAATGTAATGTCTGGATTGAAACCAGACAGTGGGGTAGAGAAATGAGCATTTGAATGAACAAGGGTAAATTGTACACATTCCACAAGAACACTGTACCAGCAGTGGTCTTAACTGTTGAACCATCTAGCCCTCTAAACTGATTTTTAATTATTTAGCAAGATACTGTTTTGTTTTTCATCAAGCATCACAAGATTGTTGTTTTTATAGGAATAAGACTCCTAACAAATAATTATCCCTGTCTTTTTTAAAAACCAAACCAAACCCCTCTCAAATGTCATTTTGTTTGGAATCCTTGTTCTGATTGAGAGTCACCTGGGATATCAATATGGGAACTATTTGGGCTTCGGGAAAGTGGAGGTGAATCTAATTTCCCTGCTGTGGACTTTAACTGACAAATGTTAGAAATTGACCTTTTAAACAGAAATTTACTCAAACGTCCCAAGTAAAGCTCTAATTTAAGCTAAATTTGCCAACAAGACATGACTGAATTTTCTTAAATGTAGATCAGGGGATCATATTGTTCATGGGAATTGAAATCTCACTAACTGGTGCCCATTAATTTAAATAGGGGAGAGAGAGAGAGAGAGAGAGAGAGAGAGAGAGAGAGAGAGAGAGAGAGAGAGAGAGAGAGTTGTGAAGGTCAAGGTGCCTCATTTGTGCAGTGGAAAAACTTGCCCCAGAATGTCATGTGAAACTGTCTTTATGTTCTCAAGGGTGGATGAAGCTAAGATAATCTTGTATTACCTGAGAACCCCATTTGAAAGAAACCCCCATCCCTGCTGGGGTGTGAGAGTTTGCGATGTTTTGTGATGGGTTTGAACCCCTCATTCTTCACGAGAAACCGAGAGCCCAGGTGGCATACCACATGTTAAGAGTGCCCTCGATGTCTTTAGAATGAGCAGGAGACATGAGGACGGGAGGGAGAGAAGTGAATTCAAGTCAGAGGAGGGAGCTTTGACAACACCTTTAGATGCACAGCAGTTCACGGAACCAGGGACAACAGGCAGTGCTGTGGACACACATTGCTGCCCAAGATGTGATTGATGCTTTCAGCAGTGAACAAAAGAGTCTACTGGCCCAGACCTTCAGCTAAGGTCTGTCATGAAGTCTGAACAGTACTTTGTCTTGATTACAGATGCCAACATATAAAAGGCCAGTTCTTTTGCACTGTGCCAGTGTGTGAAAAGTGAGTACACCTGTGCCAGGTTAGGAGCATTTCTATGTTCTTTACTGGAAGCAGAGAAACTGTAGTCATAAATGGAGCTGATGACAGAGAGACAAGACCCACCGTTTTATAGATTCGTTTTCTATGATTTAGCATACTAGCTTGTTTATCTTTCATAGAGCCTTTGAGAATGAAAAGATTGGGGATTTCTGAGCTAAAAGAGACAGGAAAGCCAGTTGAAACTGTGAAGAAAATAATATAAGGGTGATATGAACACTGCTGGAAATGTATTCCTAACACTGGCCCCACCCCTCGTGCAGAGGCATTCAGAGGATCGTAGCATGCTGGTGCGGATGGGATGCTTGGCTTAAGCTGGTAGTTAAGTGGCTCTTGTAAAATCAAACCGAGTTGAAAAGCATCTGCTTACACTGAAATGTCGAGGGCTTTCTACACACAGCAAGGGGAGCAGGCCAGGTATGTTGTCACAGACACTGGGGGCACTTTGTGCTAAGCCTCTCCTGTTTGCTTATGGTCTTTGTGGTTCAAGTGTTATAAGTTCAAATGCTATGTACTCTATCTATATGATACTGTAATCTATGTATTTACTATAATCAGAAGTTATTCTGTGAATATCTTATGAGGTGTGTGTGTGTATGTGCATGTATGTGTTGTTTTCTTTGAACCACTCACTTTTCTATTTTAGGAAGTGTCAGGAGATTGCCTAGCTCTGATATAGCCTCATAGCCTTGGGGTAACATCTCCACCCAGTGTAGAGTGTTGCTTATATCACTTTTAGTAATTTTCTCAAGAAAAACTCTATTTATTTATTATTTATTACAATTTATTCACTTTGTATCCTGGCTGTATCCCCCTTCCTCATCTCCTCCCAGTCCCACCCTCTCTCCCTCCCTCTTCTCTCTGCATGCCCCCCCCAGTCCTGCAGAGACTGGTGCTCCAACCAAAGACCATGCATGGAGAGGCCCTAGACGCCCCCTGCTCAGATGTAGCTGATAGACAGCTCAGTCTCAATGTGTGTTACCTAGTAAGGAGAGCTGGGGCTGTCTCTGACATGGATTCAGTGGGTCTCTTTGACTTCCTCTTCCTGGGGGCAGCCTAATAAAGCGTTATTAGAACAAAGCTTCAGCCACTTCTTTAAATACTGAGTATAGCTGCTATTGTGCTATTGTGCAGAGCTGTATAATTGCAAGAAGAAATTCTGATACCCACAAACCATATTATTATAGTATATATAACACATATATTTACTATATATATAATACATATATACTATAATTATACTTTATATTTTAATATAATAATAATAATAATAATTCATTAAAAATGTTTGCCAAATATTGATCTAGACCCTCGTCCCCTATTTTGTCAAATTTTTATCAGTCAAAACTGGAGAATTCCAAGCTCTTCTGTAGATCTTAGGAGGGTGAGGACGAGACACTGATGACCCAGAGGCATCTGCAGCAAATCCAGAGTCAGAAGATCTAAAAGAGGTAGCAGCACCACCTCTCTGTAGATGAACTTGTCCTCAGAGATTACAGAGGTGGTTATGTTATAGCTATCTTTTCACCGCTATGACAGAATACTCGAGGATGTGTGGAGACAGCTAAAAGGATGAAGCGTTCCTTTTGTCTTCCACTTGACAAATGTCTGTCTATGGTCAGCTAGCTGCATTGCTTTTAGGACTGTGCCAGGCAGAAGCATCGTGGAAAAAAGGCATGATTGAGGACAGATGCTTGCTTCATAATATCCAGGAAACTGAGAGAAGAAGGAAAGGTCCTGAGAGAAGATGAATTATCAGTCAGTCACACTGGCAAAAGACTACCACCTCCAACCAAGCCTCCAACCATCCACTCAGCCATAGTCTTGACACAACTACTGGCCCCGTGAACCAGTCTCTTCTAAATGATGTCACTGTCAGGAACCAGGTTCAGTTTGTGAGTCTTTTAGACGGCCACTTTATGTCCAGATCAAAGTCTACCAATTTCTACTTGTTTCTTTGCCTACTATATTCATGGGCCAATGGCATGTAAGAGAGCTGTTTTGCACAAGTTGAGTGAATGTATATATCAATGTTAGAGAAAGACAATTATCATAAATGTTACCAGTTTACTAAGGAGAGACAAGATGTTGGGTAAAGAAATTTATTCTCTCTTTTTTATTTTATTATTATTATTAATTACACTTTATTCATTTTGTATCCCCCCATAAGCCCCTCCCTCCTCCCCTGCTGACCCCACCCTTCCTCCCCTTTCTGCATGCATGTCCCTCCCCAAGTCCACTGATAGGGGAGGTCTTCCTCTCCTTCTTTCTGATCTTAGACAATCAGTTCTCATCAGAAGTGGCTGCATTGTCATCTTCTGTGGCCTGGTAAGGCTGCTCCCCCCCGGGGGAGGTGATCAAAGAGCAGCCCAATCAGATTATGTCAGAGGCAGTCCCTCTTCCCATTACTATTGGACACTGAACTGCCATGGGCTACAACTGTGCAGGCGTTCTAGGTTATCTCCATGAACAGTCCTTGGTTGGAGTATGCGTCTCTGGGAAGTTCCCTGTGTTCAAATTTTCTTGTTCTGTTCCTCTCCTTGTGGAATTCCTGTCCTCTCCAGCTCTTGCTATTTTCCACTTCTTACATAAAATTCCATTCACTCTGCCCGACAGTTAGCCATCAGGCTCAGCATCTGCTTTGATAGTCTGCAGGGCAGAGGCTTTCAGAGGCCCTCTGTGGCAGGTTCCTAGGTTGTTTCCTGTTTGAAATTTATTCTCTTGATGGCTGAATATAGTGGCAGTGAACTGTATTCTTTTCGGCTTCTGTTGCTAAGCCCTCTGTCCTAGAACTACATTAGCTATGTCATTTTCCTCTTTCCTCTTCTCCATGAGTATGTGTCATGGATAGATAATATATTTAAGTTTCATTAGGTGGGATTTGAAAACGGCATTCTTGGTATAAATGATGTTACTGGAACAAATGACTAAGAGATGTTAATGAATTTCCCTTTCTGGCCTTTAAAAAAAATAATGGGATGCAAGCTGTTCTCTCTGAAAAGGTTAAAGACCAGACCTGGGATTAGTCAATTTGGAATATATTTATCACCCTTGGGGATTTTTTTCTCAGAGAGCAGATAGGAGAATAGATAGATATTAAATAGCTGCCCTGTGCCAAAATCATGATGGTACTTTTACTCTTCAATGCTTCCTTGGTGTCAGGGACTTCTGTTCCCATTTTGAATACAGTAACTCTTAGAGAGGATGGAGAAGTGTCTTGAAATCATATTGTGAGTGAGCCATCTAGGATATAAGTGAGGGACTAATTAACTTCAAATCCAAGGTCTTGTTACTGCCTGTGCGTCCTTTCTATTTAAGAAAATTCAGCCTTTTTCATCATGTATTTCCGAGATCTCATTTCATATCTAACACTGGAGTTAATGTTTGGACCTCAGAGTACCAGCTGGTGTTTCAGACTCCATGCAATCTACCCTGCTGTTTTTGTTTCATTTCTTTCTTATGTTCTGTTGTTTGTTTGTGGAATAATTTTTGTTCATCTTGTATCTTTCGAGATCCCTTCCATAATTCTCATATCTAAATCTTTTTCATAATTAGAATGTTCTAATTGAACCAAGCTTATTAAAGTATAGATATTTAATCACATATGAATTATAGGTATAGATGAACATTTTAGATAACAATTGTATTAAGGGCTCTGATGAAAGTCTTCAAGAATTTGGATTTTTGATAGTTTTTTATCCTTTTTTTTCTCCTCCCAAATTTTAGTGGGCAGACTTCATTTAAGAGAAATGTCTCTTTAATGATTCTCAATGACATCATATGAAAGAACTCATCCACTGAGATGTCTTGTCCTCCCAAGTCTGTTTGTAGGTACTTTCCTTTTAATTACACAAGAATATTAATTTGTGGATCTGCAACACCACAGCTTGCCTCTATTTTGCATTTTCAAATGTAATGTAGCTAAGATGCATTCGCTTTTTACAATGTTAACAGTTAGGAAGAACGGAACATGCCTGCATGGTAAAGGAGGTGGGATTTTCATACACAAAGACCTGAGGTTGGAGCCATATCTGACTGGGTTCCAAATGAAGAAAGTGACACACTTTACATTCTGACTGCTCTAGCCTTTGCTTGTCCAGTGCTGTCATTACCATCCTCATCAGAGCTAAGATTTCCCATGGAGCAGTGTTAGGTTTTATTGCTGATGATTACCATACACTTAGCAACTTAATCTCTGTAGATAAGCACACAATCCTACAGACCAGAGGTTCAGAGAGCACATTTTGCTCTGTAGAGCTTCATAAAATACAATTATCAGTCTGGGCACAGGGGTCTTTTCTGAGACTGATATTCCAACCAAGGACCATTCATGGGTATAACTTAGAACCTCTGCTCAGACGTAGCCCATGGCAACTCAGTATCCTAGTGGGTTCCCTAGTAAAGGGAAGAGGGACTGTCCATGAAATGAACTCATTGGTGGGCTCTTTGACCCCCCCAGGAGGGGGAGACACCCTTGCCAGGCCACAGAGGAGGACAATGTAGCCAGTGTTGATGAGAACTGATAGGTTAGGGTCAGGTGGAAGGAGATGAGGACCTCCCCTATCAGTGGACTTGGAGAGGGGCATGAGAGGAGATGAGGGAGGGTGGGTGGGATTGGGAGGGAATGAGGAAGGGAGCTACAGCTGGGATACAAAGTGAATAAACCGTAATTAATATAAAAACTAAAATTTAATTAAAAATGCAATTATCAACTGTATTTCTTTCCTTGGGGGAATCTGCAGAAAAAGTGTCTTCTATGCTCTTCCAGAGTATTGGTGAATCAAGTTTCTGAGACCACAGGTCAGAGGCCTCTCTGTCGTAGCTGCTGTCAACAGTAAACTATTCTCTACTCCTTCATAAGCATGGATGCCTACTCTGACCTGGTCTTCTCTGTTTTTAATATAGAAGTGCTAAGCAGTCACCTCTCACAATTGGAAACCAACTTCCTCTTCTTTCTGCCTTGAAAACACATACAGTCAAATCGGTTCTGCCCATTGACTCTAAGATAAAGTACTGAATTTAAGGATCTTCAATTAGTAACCATGGTTATTCCTACAGAGACCCCTTCTCTGTCCAGTAATGCATATTCATAAGACCCTCCCCCATCTAATAACATAACATATTCATTGGGGGTGGTTGTCTTTTAGGTAGCAGCAAAATTCTGCTTGCCACACTCACCTGCGTATATCATTAAAAAAGTATTTAGAAATCAGAACTTTGTACCTGTGTTGTAGAATTAACATGAATGTAACCTATAAAAGCTGTTGTTATCATATATTTTAGTATGGGATTACTTTGGAATTGTCTTAAAACTTACAATGTCAGAGAGAATAGCTGTGTGTTAGACCGATAACTGAATGACTTCTGCTGTCTTGAGCACTCTGAACTAGAAGATATGGTTGTCAGAAATAGTTGCTTTGTACTGTATACTATTATCAGTGTACATTAAAAAGTCATTACATATAAGAAACAGTCAATGAAATTCAGTATACATTAAGATGATAAAAATGTTTATATATAAAATGGAGTTTGTATCAAGAGACATTTTCAGACACATGAGAACATCTAGTGAGATATTTGAAAATTATGTTATTATATGTAGCTCCTTGTCCAAGTATATAAACTTCCACAAATAATGATTACCATTGTGATGAGTGCTTCTTCTCTGGGAAGCATTTCTCCAAGTTGCCCCAACATTCTGTGTATTATTTATTCATGTATGTGCTTATTTGTACACAGAGACCAGAGGGAGATGCTGATTGCCTTGATCTGTATTCTTCTTATTACTGAGAAATAATCTCCCATTGACCTTTTTATTTATACTAGCAGCCAGTAAGCTCCGACTGTCTTCTTGTCTTCATTTCATTGCACCAAGTCCACAGCTTCAGTTTTTGCATTAGTCCCAGGGTTCTGGACTTGGGTACCCATGTGTGTATGTGTATAGCAAATATTCTTTCTTTCTGATCTTAGGGGGTGGTGATTGAACATGCTCAGGTGTCCATGCAGAGGTCATAGGACAACATTCAGGAGTTCCTACTCTCCTTCACCAAGGGTTCTGGCTCTTGAAACATGCAAGAACTTGTACCACAGAGTCATCCTGAGAGATTTCAAACACATTTTCAAACAAATAGATGTCAGAAGCCCAGAGAAGGTCCCACATTAGTCCCTGAATTTTAGAAGCATGACGTCACTTCTTTACAACTCTAGGCCTTTAAGCAGGCACCAACCAAAGGAAACAGAGAACATGGTAGGAGGTCATTCTTTCTCAGGATGTTTGCTCTTGAGAAAAACTCTACTTCATGAAAATATCTACTTCGTCAGGTGCCAGGATGGAAAGATTGATTCAGCTGGTGTTCATATTGGTTTATCTTCAAGGTTCATAAGAAGCTGTCCTGTAATTCAGGAGGGAACTTGAGGGCAGATCTATCCCCATATATGATACTCCTTGAATAGTTAAAAGTGGAGTGGGTTAATGAAGGGAATCCTGAAGAATTTTCTCCAGGCAGTCTCTGAACAGGACATTGAGAGGTCATAACTTTCTGAGAGAAAATTAGGCTTCTGGACTCATGCTGAAAGAAGTGGGATTCTTTCTGTCATCACTGTGCCCACCCTTAGGTAGTTTTGATGAACTATCCACATTACTGACTGTATTTCTTCTGGGAAGCATCCAGAGAGGGCATTCCCTTGAGTGTCTGGGCTGGCATTAATCTCCAGCTATGTGCTTTGATTTTACTCCCTATAAAAATCCATCTTTAGATCCTGTGCTTGACCTAAGATCAGGTGTCATGGGGAGGAAATACTGATTCTCATTTCACAACACAATTGTTGCCATTAATAGCAACTTTTATAGCTCTATAGATGCAAGTGATACACAATGATGGATGAGCTTTTGCTGATTAAAACGAAAAAAAAAAAAGGAGTCCATAACTTTGAGACTATGGTTCATGTTGAAGTAAATGATAATAATAAAGTGTAACTGATACACTGATGAATTATTCATGCTGATTACAAAGAGCATCCTCAATGTCAGAGGAAACACACATTGTAGAGTGCCTGTTCAGCCAGCTGTCTCTGGGATTGTCTAGTTTCTAAGTGAAAAGGCAGGGTCAAAAATGGAATTTGGGTTATAATAAAGGAAAACTGAAATTGATGACATTCTAAGTTGTAAGTGAAAATTGATATAAAGAGTTAGTAGACAGTTTTAGGATTTATGTTATTATACATAACTGTATTTAGGGGCAAGTGATAACTTGATAATACTCTTTACATACTAACAACAACAACAACAAATGTTAAAAATTAAGCTCAAGAATGATGACTGGATTCATTCCGTAGTCTCAGACACCTTTAATACTTGACTGGTCTTCTCACTCTTTTGCTTCTGCTACTCTATAATCTTCTCATAGAGGCTAAGTGACCCTTTAAAAATAGTGTCAATTCCTGGCACACTGTCATTTCCTCCTTGTTTTTGTAGCTCATGCTCAATTAAACCCAGACTCTTGTTCCACACTCCACAGATCTAGTCCCAGCCTTTGTATTCAGTCTCATCAGAGTGATGAGAAGGTAAGTGTCTTGGGGTCATCTCATTGCACTGAAAGGTTGGTGCGCTAGTTTCTTCTGTGTGGATGCAGTCCTGCCCTCCCATCCTGACAGGGTCCGCTCGGATGCAACCTCCAGAGACATCTACAGGAGCTACCACACAGTCGTGTGTGTGTGTGTGTCTAAAATGTGAGTGCATGGTCACATCTGTTTAATCTAGTTAGAAAGCTTTCTCTGTAGAGACTCTGTTTCTGCCTTCCCAGGGATAGACTTAAAGGTGGGCTGCCTTGTCTATCCAGATGTATTTATATGTGTGCTGAGGGTTTGAACTCTGGGTTCTTATACTTGCATGGCTAGTGTTTTGCTCACTGAGCCTTCTCCCAGCTCCCACAGTGTCATTTCAAAGCAATACTGTTTTGTTTTCATCTGGTTCTCTCTGTAACAAGAAACATCAACAGTTCTGTTGCTGAGACTGCTTGTTTTGTATACTAAGATGCAGGCTCCTATACAGTTGTTTATTGACTATCTCAAAGTACCTAAAGCACTGTCTGTTGTATGCTATATTTCCTACATACGTTTTTGAATTATTTCTTTTTAAAAATTATGTGCCCTGTTGTTTTGCCTGCATGTATGTATGTATGAGGGTGTCAGATCTACTGGAACTGGATTTATAGGCAGTTGTGAGCTGCCATGTGATGCTGGCAATTGAACCGATCCTATGGAAGAGCAGCTGGTTCTCTAAATTCTGGAGCCACCTCTCCAGCCCCACTCCTCTATTTTGATAAGTAGCATGTTCTGTGCACACACATCGTCACAGGAATGTACTGATACTATTTACATTTCCCTCCCATATTTTTGCCAATTTGATAGAGTAGAAGCTTTTTTGTCTTTGTCTAATAGGTGATACCGAAGCTACACTGACGTGGTTCATTTCCTTCACTTACAATAAGAAAATAAGAGTATGCTAGGATGCTGGGGCTCTTAAAGAGGAAAGATCCATTTTAGGCATAGTGTTAACAATTAGTTTTCATTGATTACACAACCCTCTTTTTTTCTCAGATGCAGTGAGCTCATTGTATATTAGTAAATATTTATAAAATGTTCTATATTCACTGTTCTGCAAACAGGTTGATTAGTGATTCATTCCAGCAACTCTGTGAGGTCAATCAGCATTATTAAAGAACAGCCCAGAGAGGCTGGGAAACTTGCCCAAGGTCACCCAGTGGGTCTTTGGCACAGCCTGCATTGGTTACTTCAGAGCATATCACTGTGACAAGCCCTGGAACAGACATCTTTACAAGGAGGACACTTAATCACTTTTCTCGTGCCATTGGCATATAAACACTAACTGTTCTAAAGTGAGGGAATTACAAAGGCCTTGAGCGGGAGGAGTTGTTGGTGCAAGTAAAAATCGGAGCCAGCTGTTGAACATAAAACTTTTCTATGGAGAGATGATCTGGGTGGTGAGAGAGAGAGTTTTTCCAGAGCAGGAAAGTGTATGACACATGTAAACAATCAGTGTAGGTGTCTTGGAGGTAAGAAATTGTAAGTTATAAACATCAAGATGTTTTAGGAAGTGTGTAGGTGGGTCATGGTGTTGAAAATCTGAGCTCTCCAGAACAATGAGCTGCCGTTCAGCTCCGCAAACAACTCTCCCTAATGTTTTATGTGTATAGAGTCTGCTTTTCAGGTGTGTAGTGTTTTCATCCTCAGGAACAACATACAAACTGCATAAACCCTGCTCTCAGCAGTATATTCTGATGAAGATTCTCTGGGAATGTATAAGAGAAATAATATCTAATTTAAAGTAATCTCAACATATCTTCATTTTGTATTACATCTTTTTTTTTCTATGTACTTGTGTCTTCCTTTGGGGTCTAAGATTACAAACTAGATCTGAGTCAGTAGTTAGGCTTTTTGGTTCTTTGAGTTGGTTCTTCTGCCTGTGTTCCCTGGAGACAGATTATTTTAATGTGAACATTTCAAATGAAGAAGTGCACTCTTAGCTGTGAACATACCACATTGAACTACTCTGGCTAATGCAGGAGTAACTGCTTCTACTACAGATGCTGGCCACAAGCTTGCAGCTTCTTGGGAAGCCATCTTATTTAGCCCTTCAACAGTCCTATAGGACTGATATCAGTGTTCCCATTCTGCGGATAGAATAAGCTCCACAATGTGACACCACCACCTTGCCCCACTTCAGTCTTATTATGATCCTGTTCTTCCTGCTCTCAGAACCCTCTTTGTGACTTCAAGCAGCCAAGGCTCAGTGTAGTCCTAGCATGCTCATGAAGGTGGTATGGGATCTGGGTAGCAGCTCTCTCCCACTTTTTAATCCTTTGCTGAAGACATGTTCATCTTCTGACCACATCACACATCCTGTGTATCAATCTGTATTGGCATCTTTGCCTTTGTCCTTCTGCCTGTCACATTCTTCCTTTACATACACATTTGGGTTATGTATGTCCTTCAGGTTTATCCACAATTGCCTCTTTGTGCTCAATAACGAATCACACCTCTCTGTTCTGTTTTCTTCTCCTTTGTACTTAACCACTCCCTGAAAAACATTCATTCATGTGTTCATATTCCGTCTCTTTTGAGTACAATTTAATCTCCGTGAGAACACTAATTATGTGTTCTGTTTGTTTCATTCCAGTGCCAGTTCAGCTTGTAACATGGGACACATTCCATGAATAATTGTGGAGTGAATGAATAAAGGGACCATCTCCCTACATTGGTACACTGAATTTCTAACAGTTAGGTTGACCCCCACTAGGCTACATGTATGCCTCAATCAGTCTTGCCCTTGGGTGAACATTTTGAAACATGTGATATCAACTTTTTAGATTCTTCTGGTACCCCAGAATAAACTAACCAAGGAAGAGTATGAGTGTGTTATTTTACACTGTGTTCATTTTGAAGCACTTAAAAATGGAGGGTAGGGACTGGAGACATAAGTCAGCCATTAACAATGCTTGTAGCTCCTCCAGCGGACCCAAGTTCAGTTCCTAATGCCTGCATTATTGTCTCACAACTACCTGGAACTCTAGCTCCAGGGGATGGATGCAATGACCTGTTCTGGCTCCTGAACACCACACACACACACACACACACACACACACACACACACACACTCAAATAATCATAAAAATAAAATATTTAAGAAAAATAATCTAGTGTATGTTTTATTGACAGTCTTGAGAGCTCTTCCTAAATAATTTTTTTGTTGTTTTCTCATTTTAAACTGGAAATTATGAGTCAATGGGCTGGCAATGTTCTTTATTATAGTAGGCGCTGACCACTGTGATCAGGTAAAAGAGCATGGGTATACACTCAGTTCATCCATATGCCCTTTAGGTAGATTTACCTTTGCAAACTGGCAGAGATGTAGATCAGTGGTTGAAGGATAACTGGGCTTTAGAACACTTTCATTTCATTGTAGAGGCTGGAATTCATTCTCTCAACATATATCCAATTGATTAGAAATAACTTCAATAATGGCCAATTCCCCACATATGATTACACATAAAAAGTGTTTTTTTTTTACATATCTAGATGTGCTGCTCTTTTTGTGTTTATGTGAAGGGTGACTTTCATGTATTTGTATCAAATCAATAGATTCTGTAATATTTAGACTTCTTGTAATGTTTTACCATAATGACTATACTTTTGTATATTTAATAAAATCCGAGACATTGAAAAATTTGGCATAAAAAATAAAAAAAAAAACCTGAGCTCTCTTCATGTTTTGGTTTTCAAATAAATGCTTTATTTTTATCTCATTTAAATCTTAAATATTTCTGCAGAACCAGAATGTTGGGCTTACCATATCATGTAGACACTGTATTTTATTGATCCCAAAATCATGTGATGGAGTTAAAGAGTCACTAAGAGAGGTAAACTAGAAGAGGAGGAAAGACTGGGCTCTATGAAAATGTTTCAGTGGACATAACCCTATGCAGTGCTTGGCTAGACTTTCCTTCTTCTACTGCTTATCATAAAAGGAGAACATCAGCCAGGGATCCAGAGTATGCTCATTAATTATTCAAGCCTTACTTTGTAATTTTAGTCTCTAACTGCAAAATATGGATCTTGTCACTACTTAAATCATAACATGTTAATAATAATATAACAATAATACAAGGATCAAGCTTGTAAATCTACAGCTCACAGTTTAATGTTAAGCACACACTATATGTGCTTAACTATTATTATGCATGTTCTATTTATAATAGTAGTTATATGTAGAGAATGATGTAGGTTGTGAAGACCTGATCACTTTATGATGATTGGCCTTTCCAATTAGATCAGAAATGCCTAGATATTAGATATGTATCATGCAATAGACTATCTTGTAAAACTATGCAAATAATTCTATCTACTCTCAATATTTTACCAGTGTAAAATAAAACAGAAGCATGTATTTTACATAGTCATGTATGCATGTTCATGAAAGTACTTGTACCTGTACATGTATATGTATGTGGAGACCTGAGAGCAATTTCAGGTCCATTTCTTAAGAGATACTATCTGTCTTGTTTTGGAGATGGGATCTCTCATGCATCTTGAACTTGCCAAATTGGGTGAGGTTGGCTAGTCAGTGTGCCCCAGTATCTGCCTGTCTCCCCTGATTCAGCTAAGAGATTGTAAGAACACATCAACATATCTTGTATTTTTACGTGGATTCTGAGTATTCAACTCAGATCTTCATTCTTGCAAGCTGTCTGAGCCATCTTCCTTGCCCCCATAGCTATATTTTAAGGTAACACAATATGTTTTACTTTCTAATTACATATTGAATACATTATTCCTTTGTGTGTCCCTAAGTCCTGCAATATTTACAGCATCTAATTTTCCTTACCTGTCACAAATTCAACAATTCCAAAAGATTCTTTCTTTTTTATACCTTGAGTGCAAAAATCAAAGGTAAAATTTGTCATATTAGACTTTTTGGTGATAAAAGACTTTTTGTGGTCGTTTGTTAAACTCAGTTCAGCAGCACTGTTTGAATATATGCTGGTTCCTATGACATAATCGCAATGGAGTAGAGAGATGGAGAAAAGTAAGCTTGAATGTGCCATGCTTTCTAATAGATGGTAGAGAGGTCAGACTGATACAGTGGAATACTTAGTAGACTAGGAAAAGAATAAGGAGGAGTTCAGGTGAGTTACCTGGGGAGCAACAGAGAGTGTCATTCTGTACAGTAGAGGGTTTTGAAAGAGTTCAATGAAGGAAGAGCAGTGTAAAACCAGCTTTGAAGTATATGAATGAATTCTGATAGAAAGAAGGGTGAAAGTATAAACATGAACTAGCCCTTCATTTGAAGAACTGAGTACGCTAATACAGAAAACCAGGAACACTGACAGTGACAGCACAATGCAGAGGAGCCTGAAGTGTCCCGGAAGAACAAAGGCCACTGGTTAATTGGCTGAGTCAGGAGAGGCCTCACAGGGAAAGTAGCTGTGAAGTAGGAACTCCAAAAGTGGGAAGGAATATTGCTCTTCTGCCCTCTACAAAATTATTGTCTTGTCTTCTTAACAGTGGGTATTGCATTCCCAAAGACATGGAGCTATGAGAAAGGCCATATGTATGAAAAAGAGTCGGTAGTCAATTTATCTAGACTAATATAAAACATTCTAGATAAGCAGAAACAGTACTTGCCTGCCCTGGAAGATGGTAATAAATGTAGACCAGAGGGCAAAGATAGGAGAGAACATGGTATACAATTGTGTGTGTGTGTGTGTGTGTGTGTGTGTGTGTGTGCGTGTGTAGAAGATAGACTGGGTAGATGGCTCAGTAGAGCTCATCCTGTTTTGCAGAGGACCAGATTCCTATAACTCAGTCTTTAAGAGATTCAGTGTAGTCTTCTGGAAACCATGATCACTTGTATACAGACACACACACACACACAACTGAGAGAAAAGAAATCTTAGAAAAAGAATAATGCTTCTCCTCCCTCATTTCTTTAATGCTGAAGTGGAGACCTCTGCTTAAATTTCTTTGATTTTCTTGTTTTAAACCTACATGATCAAGCATAAGTATAATATGTTAGTGATACTTTTTACACTCAAGAGAAAATGACTCTAAGTTATGCCAAAGATACAATTAACACTTATCTTTAATATTCTCTGCATTACTGGTAAACCTACAGCAGGAAAATCACTGCTATTTTATACAATGAACTGTTTAGCCATATTTTCTTAGAGCAATGCACATTCAAGCCTAATCAAATGCACCAAGATGACTTATCTAACTCTCTTTAAATCACTAGAAACATCAACACTCAACAGGAAGATACCCCTAGATAGATAAGGCATAGGAAACCCAGATAGATGAGACAATTTAAAATGCATTTGCATATAAGTACCCTTCCTTTCATTTATAAAAAGCTTTTTTTCTGAACTGTTGCAAATTATAAAATGCAGTTTAGCAGGAATATCTTTATATCAAATTATATAACCTTCGTTAAACTCAATGTTTAACCTCCTGAGCTAAGTCTGCAAGTTAGCTTAAAGAGCTTGGTGAGTCCAGGAAACAGAGGGAAATTTGTTCAGTTCAGAACGCACCATAACGTCTGAGCAGAACATTTAAATTATACGTTTAGGCTGACAGCAACTGTATTTCAGAGAGGAATCCTTAGAAAGCAGGAGACAGTTTCCTTCAGCTCCACGTCATCGTTTGATGTAGATTGCCTATTATATTCTTGAGGTATTATGAAAAATGTATTTGGAAGTATTTTTCTGAGAGTGGGTAGGCTAATGGAACCTGGTGACTGTATTTAAAATGTTCAGGGGTTTGTTATAACATGGTAATAGAAATATCAATTGCACTGACAGGTTAAAAAAATCTGTCAATGAATGATAATGAAGTTATTTAAATGTCGACTCACTTGCAAACATTTTCCAAACCCTAAATTATTCTCACTGCTTTAACCTCATGCATCCTAAGTTATTAAGAAGCAGAGTCTGCAAGCCAGCCAATGAGGCTTTGGCTTTGCAAACTATTTTTATACCACCAAATGCACAAGGAACAATGAAAGTGGCTGTTCTTAATGATTTTAGGAAAGAAACAAAAACAGATGTCACAGCTGCATGATTTAGAGGTAAATGGTGTTCCGCTCTCAGGACATCTTATTGGCATGGATTTGAGTAATGTCCGATGCTTCCTGTCCTCAAGCCTGCCTTGGTAGCTTGAGTCATTGCTTTGTGACCTTGATGGTGTTACTATGACTTTCTTCCTTTTTCAGGAGTTGTGCTGTAGTGTCTTGTCCATTAAGCTTCATGCATCATCTGCCCCTCACACGTATATGAGGAAGGCACCTGATGTTTGTTTACCTTGTCCTGGGGACAGAGCTTACAGGAGAAAAGACACCTTGAACACACTCCAAGAGCTAAGTCATCAGAAAGCACATGGTAGGGAGACATTTTTTATTTTAAGCTTAGAAGGTCCACCCTCCCTAATAACAAATGAAAAGAACAGTCAGAAAAAATTTGCTCTATGGATACTCTTTACAGAAGTGATGGTTCAGGACAAATTCTTTCCCATTAAATGGCAAGTTAGTCTGATAGGCCTGGGAATTACAGTTTGCTAGTGTTTATACCCACAAGCAGAGACTTCCACAGAGGGGGAAATGCTGGATTTTGGAGAATGGAACTGAACTGAAGAAATTGTGAGCACTCAAGTGGCCCAGCCAGAGAATGATGAGGTAGAAATAATGCTGAGAATTTTACCTTGATGGACCCTAGTGCCTCCTTACAGTGAATAGCAGAGAAAGACATTTGTACTGTTGCATTTCAAAATTGGAAGAGAAAGTATCTGTCTCAAAATTTATCAGTACATTCTGTTCTTTTGTTTTAAGTATTTGAACAGAATTTATTGTCTCATTTCTCTTTTAAACATTTTATTATAGAATATTAGTTGTACATAAAAATGGTTTTTATTGTGAATTTTATTATTAATATAGTTTTATTTATTCTTTGAGAACTTTATATGTGTGCACAATGTATTTTGATCATATATACCTCTTATTCTCCCCTCCAACTCCTCCTAGACACTCCTGCCCTTACTATGTCAGTCTTCTAGCTTCAATGTCATAAATGTTCTTATAACTAAAATACATAGTTCAGCAAGTCTAACTAGTACTGCCTGTGTGCCTATGGTATAGGACCATCCACGGGAACAGAGACAGCCTGCTAGGAACCATATCTTGGCAGAAAGCTGACTTTCTCTCATCTTGGAGCTGTCACTTCTAATAGCGCCATAGCTAAGGGTGTGGCTCCTCTCCCATGCATGCCGAGATTCTCATAGGCTTGCTTTTATGTGGGTCTTGTGCAGACAACCATGACTACTGTGAACTCCTGACTATGATGGCCCTGTTGTGTCCTGAGTAGTGTCTTAATTGTGCCATTTCTTAAATCTATGGCATTCTACTCTTAACAAGACCTGATCTCAGGAAAAGCTATTTAAGTTTAAGGCAGCCAGCTAAGACTTTGTGAGGTGCAAACAGCCTGCATCAGGGAGGTATATCGTTTTGTCTTACTCTAACCTTCTGTCTGACTTAAGCACAGAAAAAGATGGAGACCAGTAGTAAGTGCAATGTGTAAGAGGATGTTGCCCAACTCTGAGAATCATAGCCTACCATATGTCCATCCTTTGCTAAATTATCAGCATATCGCTTAAGACATGTTGAGTGCAGTGCCTTCAATATGTACTGCCTGTGAGCTTGAAATACACGAGGAGACAAAATGAGAAAGACGACAAAAATAAAACCAGAAAGAACTTGGAAAAATGTATATACTTAATTTTCTGAGTGCTTTACTTAAAAAAAAAAAAAGATAAAATCAGTGTAACTATAAGGAAATGACAAAGACTCAGAAAAGAACAGCCAGAATAAATATTGAAATTGATAGACTCATTTGTAGACACATCTACCAGCTGCAGCTAAGGTAAGAATCTCAACCTGAAGATAGTCAGTAAAAACCTCAGAAACATAAAACCAAAGAAAAGTAAGACTGAGAAACCAAACAAACCAAGCAAGTAACTCTGACTATTTAAGTCCTGACAGACAGCTATGGGCACGCAACATATATACCACGAGGATACCAAAAAGAAAAGGAAAAGAGAAACAAACAAAACTCTAAGGCAAAAAAATATTAAGAGAATTTTGGAAATTAGTATCAGATATAAAAACACATCTTTAAACTCTAGAACCAAATCGGTCAATTCTTCAAGAAATAAAAACTTCACTTTCCTAGCATTCTATCCAAACTGGATAAAACCCAAGATTAAATGTGTGTGTGTGTGTGTTTAAAAGGCAGGGAAGAATGCTTCTTATCTATAGAAAATGATGATAATTACCTCTCAAATCCATGCAAACAGGAGGACAATACAAGGGAATATTTAAGGTACTGAGGGAAGGGTACAACTAAATAACCTGGAATTCTATACCCTGCAAAATTACACTTTGAAAGTGAAGGAGATGTAAGAACCTTCTCAGGTGAACAAAAAATGTGGTGTTTTGTTTGTATTTGTTAGTAATGTGACTTGGAGACCAGACATAGGTCAAAATATAGATCAGCAAAATAAGGGGCATTTGAGAATGAGCCAATGAAGGTTCAACTTTCATTTCTTTTCCTTTTATAAACATGTCTAGCAGATATCAGTTTGCCATAACACTAACTATGAACTTAAGCACAGATATTTACATACATGTATGTGGACAGCCTTATAAGTGAGTTAGTGATGTCAATGACAGTATTATCCAGTGATTGCACTAATCATGAATTAGTGCACTGTTACTGATAGTGGACTTGAGTTGCAAATTAGTATCAAAATTATGACTTCAAAATAATGGGAAGTGTGTCGCAGGGATGTCTTAGAAGTATGAGCTCTTACTGCTCTTGAGAGAGACTTATGTGTGGTTCCTAGCACCCATTTCAGGTGGCTCATAACTGCCTGTAACTCCAGCTTCAGAGTGTGCCTTTAGCCTCTGCAAGGCACATAAACATATATATACATACATACACACACACACACATATATATATACACACATATATATGTATACATATATATATACATTGTATATATAAAATGTGTGTGTATATATATATATATATATATATATACTCATGCATCATTTACATACAAATACACACACACACACACACACACACAATTTAAGAAACTCTTTAAAAATAATGAAAAGAACCTGGGTCCCCTGGAAAAACAGCCAGTGTTCTTAACTGCTGAGCCATCACTCTAGCCCTCATGTGGAGCCTCTAGTAAGGGAAGTGGGGACTGCATTGGACTTGGACTCGCTTGGCAGCTTTTGGATCACTTCCCCCTGGTGGAACTGCCTTGGCAGGTCACAGGGAAAGAGGACAGGCTCAGATCTTAAGCAACTTGATGAGTGGGGCTGGATGGGAAAGGGAACCCTCCTTTTCTAACAAAAAGGGAAGGGGCAGGGAGGGTCGAATTAGTAGGGGAGGGGGGGTTGAGGCTACAAAAGGATGTAAAGTGAATAAAAAATAAAATAAATTAAGAAAAATAATGAAAAGAAATAAATTTATAGGCTACAAAAGGATGGAAATGAAAGCCACACTAAACACCTAATAATAACCATGAAATATAGAAAACATGTGAAACACAGAACTCAGAGCAACGAACAAGGCTGTGAAACAATAAAAAAAAAGTGAAAAATGTAGAGATACTCAACTATTTATAGTCATGTTAAGTGGTAACATTCCACATATGACAATTAGAAAATACTGTCCTTCCAAAAAGCAAGACTCAATTACATGCCATCATAAGAAAATGATCTCATACGTAAAGGCTTAGCTAGATTAAACATAGACTTTTTTTCCTACCTATATCACCAAATTTCTGTTTTCATAGTCTTAGTTGATTCTCCTTCATATACCCATGTCCTTTCAGTTACTATAAGGAAAGTCCAGGCTTTAGCCCTTATCATGCAGCAGAAAACAATGCCACTCTCTGTTCCTTTCTGTGAGAAATGCAGAAGCTGATACTCCAAATAGACCAGATTTTCTCTAGCTTCTGATAGAGGCAAGCTCTGAAGACTCAGCCTTCGTTGGACAGGCATCTTCTCAGATCATAGGCTTTACTTTTTTTTCTTTTCTTTTTTAATTTATTTTACATCCCAAGGGTGCCCCATCCCTCTTCACCTCCCAACCCCCCTTCCCCCTTCTGCTCTCCCTTTGCTCCAGTAAAGGAGAGCTCCTCTCCCCCCATATAAATCTTCCCCAGCACATCAAATAATATCAGGACTGAGCATATTTTTATCCCCTGAGGCCAGCAAGGCAGTGTTTCCAGGGGGAAGTTATCCAAAATCAGGCAATGAGGCCATGTTAGAAACAGCCCCACCCTACTTGCCAGGCCACCCCTCTGAAAACTAAGCAGCCCATCAGCCTCACGTGTGCAGGGGACCTAGGTCTAGACCATGCATGCTCCTTAGTTGATGTTTCAGTCTCTGAAAGCCCCCATGGAACTGGGTTAGTTGTCTTTGTTGGTCTTCTTGTAAGGTTCCTGTCCCCTCTAGGTCCTTCTATCTTTTCCCCAACACTTCCACAGGATTCCGGGACCTCTGCCCTGGTTGCAAGTCCCAACATCGAAGGGTTGAGAAAGAAATTAGGGGAAAACCACCCTTCACAATAGCAATAAATAATATAAAATACCTTGGTGTAACTCTAACCAAACAAGTGAAAGACATGTATGACAGGAATATCAAGTATTTGAATAAAGAAATTTGAAGATGTTAGAAGGTGTAAAAATGGCCATCCTGCCAAAAGCCATCTACAGATTCAATGTGATTGCTAACAAAATTCCAACACAATTTTTTACAAACTTAGAAAGAACAACCATTAACTTCATATGGAAAAAGAAAAGACCCAAGATAGCCAAAACAATTCTATACAATAATAGAACTTCACTGATCTCAAGGGAATACTGCAGAGCAGTAGTAACAAAAACTGCATGATATTGGCATAGAAACAGAATGGTAGATCAATAGAACCAAATTGAAGAACCAGAAATAAACCCACACTCCTACAGGCAGTTGATTTTCGACAAAGAAGCCAAAACCATACAATGGAGAAAAAAACAGCATCTTCAACAAATGGTGCTGGTCTAACTGGATGTCAGCATGTAGAAAAATGCAAATAGATGCATATTTATCACCCTGGACAAAACTCAAGTTCAAGTGGATCAAAGACCTCAACGTAAAACCAGAGACTAAACCTATTAGAAGACAAAGTGGAACTCATTGGCAGGAGAGACAACTTCCTGAGCAGAACGGCAATTGGGCAGACTCTGAGATAACAATTAATAAATGGGACCTCATGAAACTGAGAAGCTTCTGTAACTGAAAGGACACTGTCAATAGAACAGAACAGCAGCCTACAGATGGGAAATCATCTCACCAACTCCTTGTCTTTAGGTGACTCGTTGTCTGTTTGCCTCGTATCTGTAACATGTAATTAATATTCCTGTTCAACTGAGAGAATTCTGGAGGTGAAAAGTTTGAATTCAACACAGTATGATTTTTTTATGTGTTGTGGTTCTTAAGTATGGCAATTTATTCTGCAACAGAAGTCAGACAAACATATTAACTTTGCTTGAGGCATGCCCATACCATGAGGCATGGTGCCTCATGCCTTTAACCCTGGCACTTAGAAGGCAAAGGCAGAGGCTGGTGAACATCTCTGTGAGTTCAGAGCAATCCTGTTTTACCTAGTAAGTTCCAGGCCTGTCAGTGCTACATAGTGGTGCTTTGCCTCAGTCAGTCAGTCAGTCTGTCTGTCTTTGTCTCATTTAAAGATATACTAATAGCTTCATAAATATCTTGCCATCAAACTAAATCAAAATACTTTTCAGTATTTAAGATTGCCCTTTGGTGCACATTTTGGGTAGTGGTAAACACTGGCAAAAGAACACAGAAAACAATCAAGGAGAATCCTTTATAAAAATGGACAATGAAAGCTACACTTCAGAGCTGCTCAGATGTGTTTGCCATTTTTACTAAGTATTTTCACTAAATTAATAGAGACTAATTTAGTTTACAAATGATGCTATGCTTTTTTTGGTTTTGTCATTTGGTCATGTTCCATGATAATAGTGGAGATCCAATCATTTATTTCTTCTACTTCTTGGTGGTGCTTGTCATGGCACGTTCTGTTCTCTCCTTCAAGCAACATGGAAAAAATTTTGGTCCTCAACAGATCATAA